>NC_138041.1:23720316-24320316 GCF_964106645.2 Podarcis pityusensis
CCAAACTCCTTTTTCAGGCAGGAGGCAGTCTCAGCTCTATCTTGAAGTGTTGGGGATTCTCCACATTCTGCATGCAAAGCAGGAGCTCTGCCACTAAGCTTTGGCCCTGTGGAAAGCCGAGAGAGAAAAAGCAACACTGCTTTGTGATAGCCATTTAATTTGGACACTCTTAAGGGAAGCAAGAAGAAGAAGAAGAGGTGGAGTTTGGATTTGATATCCTGCCTTTCACTCCCTTTTAGGAGTCTCAAAGCGGCTAACATTCTCCTTTCCCTTCCTCCCCCACAACAAACACTCTGTGAGGTGAGTGAGGCTGAGAGACTTCAGAGAAGTGTGACTGGCCCAAGGTCACCCAGCAGCTGCATGTGGAGGAGTGGAGACGCGAACCCGGTTCCCCAGATTACGAGACTACCGCTCCTAACCACTACACCACACTGGCTAGCAACAACTCTCTAATGATCAAGGGTATGGGAGGAAAAGGCTGGAAGGGAGTGCCTCTACCTGTGAGCTCCTAAACAGGTGCCAAAGATGCGGGGGGGGGGGGGGTTGGAGCACATAGTGCAACATTTAGAGCAGCAGGCTTTCAAGACCTGGCACCCAACGTTAGCCCAAGCATGCCCTTTAGGACTTGCTTTGTAATATTTTTACCATCTATTTGCATAGTAAACGGCCTCAACAGTTGAAAGATCAATGATTTAAACAGCTTTCTCTAGGACGGCGCCTTCTAAATGATTTGGACTCAAATTTCCATCAGTCCCAGCTAGAGCAGCAATGCTGCCTGGGGCTGATGGGAGATGTAGTCCAAAACATCTCTAGGGTACCAGCCTGGGACAGGCTAATTTTAGAACCTACAGTCATACCTCGTTACGTTCGGTTCAGGTTATGTCTTTTCAGGTTGTGTCCTGCGGCAACCCAGAAGTACTGGAAAGGGTTACTTCTGGGTTTGCTGCTCGCGCATACGCAGACGCTCCAAATGACATCACACACGTGCACAGAAGCAGCGAATCATGACCCGCACATGTTCAGGTTGCGTTCTGCTCATGTTGCAAACGGGGCTGCAGAATGGATCCCATTCACAACCAGAGGTACCACTGTATTGTGTAACTCTTTAGCCATGATAAGAAAAGGCTCCAAAAGCCTCTGCCACCAAAATTACACCCTTCGATTGTCAAAAACCTACAGACTCAATAAGCAAGTGTGGCTGCACTGCAGGAGGTAAAGATAAGAGACTTGAACAGCATCTTAATCTACTGCCCTCTGAAGGCTTCTTTCAGCCTTTAGTACGTCTTGGAAAGACAAGGAGCGATTTGCAAAAAAGACACACAGATTTAAAATCATTTCCATATTTTGTATTGAAGTCAGTGAAAGTGTGTTACACTTTTGTCAGGTTCATATTGTTTGATGAGTAATCTCCCAAACTAAGAGGGTTAAATCTTGGCAAGATTCTGAGGAATCTAGCACAAGCCCCTTGAAGCTCATGTGTTGGTCAAACACTTAATACAGAAGGCCAGGAGCCAAGAACAAAGTGACTTCTTTTTCTCTCAACTCAAAAGCAATGCAATGGAGGTAAGTTGCTCCAAAGCAGGAGGGTGGGGAGTAAAAAATTATGCTGGGCTAATGCAAGCTGCTTCCAGGAATTCTTTCCGATTCCACTGTTCTGAATAACAGCTCACATTGCAGGTTTACTGTGTTACCAGCTTCTTCCATCTCTGTTGTCTGACCATTCCCAGGAAATCCAGGTTGTTGCAAAAGACATCAGAGCTCAGAGATTTCACATGGAAAATCACAAATGCTTTTATTACACTAGTTATTTGGAATAAGGAAGTTAAACTGAAATGTTTCATCCAGAAGGTATCATTCTCTTATATGCCAGCAAGCCCCTTCCAAAAGTTTAATGCACATGGGCAGATCTAATCAAAGCTAAGAGAGATCTTAGCCGCAGAGGCAAAACGTTGCAAGAAATTAAAACAGAAGACCACTGAAAAGAAATGCTAGCCAAGCAGCGATTCTGATAACATTGTGAATATATAGCACGAGCTGCTGAAATATACACACATCAACTTGAAAAATAATTCACAGTGACTCCAAGGGCATGAACAACTTTCTCCAGCTGAAGGGATTACCAGATACAAGCTGAAGGTACAAAGCATTGCCCATCTGGGAACGCCATGCGGATGTTACTCAGGAGCTGGCAGATTCTGGCAGCTTGTCTTGTGCCATCTGCTGTGTGGCAGCTGCCTTGCCAACCGAGTCCTACTTCTTTCTACCTCCTCTTTCTTTGAGTGCTAAGTGGATCACTGACCCGCTGGTCATGTTGTAATAAGCCAGAGAGTTGGAATCTTTGATGAAGATGCCCTGAAAAGACAAGACACGAGAGGGTCTCAACAGTGCTAAGCTTTGCGCTTGGCAAGGAAAACAAAACCCACCCTTTGCACCAGAAGGAAACCACAAGAAGCTGCCTTGCACAAAGTCACACAGTTGGTCCATCTAGCTCATCACTGTCTACACTGACCAGCAGCCCCACCTGGAGATGCTGGGGACTGAATATGGGATTTCCTGCATGCAAAGCAACTGCTCTACCACTGAGTTATAGCCCTTCCTTCATATCTCAGCATGGAATGCAAATCATGGCATTTGCGATTTAAGGTTGAAAAAGGCAAGGGAACAGATAAGGCACAGGGCTGGGATCTTAAGACACTCAGGGTTAAGTGGAATGCTCTCCCCAAGGAGGTTCAGCTGGTGCCTTCATTATATACCTTTAGGCGCCAGGCAAAAATGTTCCTCTTCAGCCAGGCCTTTAGTTGATTAACATGCTACATACCCTTTTAAATGTGTTTGTGGGAGACGGTGGAGAGGAGAGAGGTTATTGGTTTGTTTTGTTCTTGTTTTTATTATTTATTATCTTTTGTATCTTGTATTTTTATGTTGGGAACCCTGAGATCTATGAATGAAGAACGGCAAACTAACTAACTAATTAAGGGCCAACAGGACCACACACCCACCTCATATTGGAGCTTTTGTTTCCCAGCAGGCATTCCAGTGGCCTCATGAATCTTGACCTTGATAACAGAAACCTAGGAACCAGAAGAAACCCACAAACACCTTCAATGAAATTGGGCACTATACAAGGGACTTGTACAGCACATGCTTGGGAAACATAACATGATAGAAAGGAAAAGCTTTGCAATGAATGTCATAAAAGGAAAGCTGTATCAATCAAGAGAGAAATGAATCAGGGAGCAGGGATGTCAAATGGTGACTCATCAGTTAAATCTGGTCAGGTATTTTACACCCAGGAATGGTAAAAGCTTTGCCTGCTGCTTCATGGTTATAAACAGCCACACATTGTTCTCTCTTTTAATGCCTGCTGTGCATCTTTACATGTTAACAGCATTATTATTAATTTATTATTATTATTATTATTATTATTATTATTATTATTATTATTATATTTCTGAGGTGCTTTTCCCAAGCTGGCTTATAGAAATATAAAATACATGTAAATATACAGTGTTTAAAACTAAGCAGTAAAAGAGCAATCCAATATTTAATACTAAACACCCCCCCCATTAAAATCAGCAATATAAAAACTGGAAGAATATACAAGCAGCCTTTTCCCCCAAAATTAAAAACTGATGATCGGGAAAAGCAGCCCATTAGATGACATCAAATGCTTGAGAACAGAGGAAAGTTTTAAACTGGCGCCAAAAAAGACAGTATCAGCACCATGTGGGTCTTGCTACGGAGTTGTTTTTTTCCTACAAACAGGGAGCAACTCTCTGAACCTCTCCAGAATGAAGAGAGAGTTTGGTGTAGATCTTAATGCATGGGTAGATTCATATTGGGAGAGACATTCCATTAAGCAGTGTGGTGCTGAACTGCGTAAAGCTTATAGCACACTGATTTGGGCCTGGAAATGGGCTGCCAGTAAAGTGCAGCCAGAACAGGTGTTAAAAGGTACAATCACCTGGCTGCAACAATTAATCTGGCTACTGCATTCTGCAGCAGCTGCAGTTCCTGAAGAGTCTTCAAGGGCCGCCCCACATAATCTAACATTTTTATATGTAACTCTCTGCTGCAACACCTGCACTCCACAAGTAGTAAGACAATATTTATAGATTGCGATGGTTTTATTAATGGCACCTGGCCGCTGATAAAGATGGGGATCATTTTATGAAGCAAAATACTCTTTCCAAACCCCAGATAACTGTCTGAAGAGCAAAGCAGTCATTGACAACAGAGAAACTGGCCACCCATTGCTTGGGCCACATACCTGGTCAGAGAGAGGGAGGGTGAACACCAGCACCTGGCCATTCAGCTTCCATTCAGTCTTGTCCTGCATGTTAGGAACTTGAACTTTGACTGTGACTGGGCCCTAAGGGAGTAAGAAGAATTATACTGTTAAGGGGTGTGTGTGCTTAAGAACACAAGAAGAGCCTGCTGGATCAGGCCAATGGCCCACCTAGTTCAGCATCCTGTTCTCACAGCGGCCAACCAGATGCCTGTAGGAAACCCACAAGCAGGATTCGAGCTCTCTCCTGTCCTGTGGTTTCCAGCAACTGGTATTCAGAAGCATTACTGCCTCTGACTGTGGAAGCAGAGCATAGCCATTGTGGCTTGCAGCCATTGATAGCCATCTCCTCCATGAATTTGTCAAATCTGACAAAGGAGAAGAAGGGAGAACCAATGAGAAAATAGATAAAGAGACCTCTGCTTCTTCCTGGAAGGCTGCCCTTCCACCTTTTGAATTCCTTTCCCTTGCAAATTCCCCCATTCAGATTGCAAGTGGAGAACTTCAGGCTGGCAACCCAGCTTAATCGGAATGTGAAGGGTCGCTGATCACCCAACCCGCTAGAAGATTCCTCTGGCCTAAGATCAAAGCACCACTATGTATTTAAGCGCACACCTTGTTTCTGCGCAGGAATTCCTCTTCTGGCATCAGGTTCTCTTCAGATTTCAGCTTCTTGGAGGCCGGCTCATCATCCATGGGAGGTGGAGGGTGGACAGGAGGCATAGGGGCTGGAGCGCTCACTGGTGCCACAGGAGGAGCTGGAACAAAAGCTGAAGTGGGGGGGGAGAGTATTTATTCTGAAAGAAAAGCACTAGTGTGGCGTTTGGAGCAAAAGACGTGGACAGAACCCCAAAGCAGTGGTATCAAATGTAGAAAAAGCCTCGTATTGTCCCATCTCCATTTCTGTTTGAGAAGGCAGCACAGGAAGCATGTGCGGAAGCATCTTCCAACACTAATCAAGGGCAAAACAACTCACTTATGAGCTTGCTTGCATGAAACTACTAAGGGGGGGGTATGTATCTGCTCCCCACCTCCTGGCCTTTAGAAATAAGGTGATTTTATGTTTTTGGTGTATGCTAAAAACCTTTTCGTTCACCAAAGCACTTTCAGAATGGTGTTATTGGTTATGCATAGTACTAGTCACTGTGAAGGTGTGGAGTTGTATCGTTTAAAAAAAATGTTTTACTTCTCATGTATCAAATGCCTTTTATTCTTTTGAACACAGCTTTAGTTACTTTAAAAATTAAAGCGTTTTATGTGGGGTTTTTTAAAATGTAAGCAACAATTTTGCTTGATTTTTATAGAAAGGCAGGGTATAAAAATAGCAGGATTTTAATAATAAAAGTTTAATGGCTCTGGAGGGACCAGTGGCCTTTGCAATCTCCAATGGTGTCTGTCCCTGGCACCAGAGAGAAGTATGGATCCTTAAAATACATTTCCTGGTCACAAGAAGGTGGAAATCTCTTGAAAGAGTTACATTTGACACCATTGCCTTTAGGGAAAGAAAAGAGACCAAAAGAAAAAAGAAAAGCAACAGTAAGTAGAAACTCCCAAGGCATAAAAGCTGTGTTAAAATGAGATTAGTTGAGCTAAAAAGCCTAGGAAAATTGTCAGCTTCTCCTATCCAAGCACTGCGAAAGTCAGGACATCACACCTGCTGGAAGTCTAAGCTTCAGCGCTTCTAAGTAAGGAAAATGTGTGAATGTAGAAAGCTCTGCTTTGTAGCAATAAAATGAAGGTTAAATAAATGGGGCGGGGGGGGGGGGGGATGAACGCACCTAAACACATGTGATGCATCTGCTATCCCAGAGTAGGCTGAAGCCCCTTTCCTAGGCTTTGCTTCAGCTGCGTAGGAAGTTAATGCTAGTCGTGAGCTTTATGACGCAAGTATTGCTATGGTCAAGTTGCCCTTGTCCCCATGAACTATCCTGGGCTGCAACTGCAATGTGCCTGACCAGAAGTGTACAGCTGAAAATGAAATATGTGAATTTGGCCTTGCTCTGTTCCCTGGGTTTCAAATACTTGGGTCTGGCGACTACTTTCCACCCACGTTGTTGTTTTTAAAAAAATCACAGATCTTTCAACTCCACTGTGAACTCTTTCACTTGGAATTGCTGGGGTATTAAGCATTTAAGAGAATTTCAAAAATTTCAGACAAGAACACTTCCACGTGACAGCCAGGGATCTAAGTGACTCGACAGCATCTTATTTATGTACCTTGAGCTACTTATCTCAAACTTGGATGGTGGTCATTGAAAAGAGGGAGAGCCACACACAAAGCAGCCAAACCATAAAGGCGAGATGGGGGGGGCAGGGCTTAAAGCTACTTTGCAACAACTATAGTGGGTGTGAAGCAACTGAAACACAGACAGAAGACTCTGGCTCTTTCCAAGGGCACAGAGTGGCTCTTCCTCTAGTCCTGCCTCTGTTTCTCTTGCAAAACAACCGTGTCTGGAGAACTGGCACCCAAGCTAGCATGCAGCCACAAGAATCTTTGAAGAGCGGCGACAATCAGGCCAAGTAGTCTACAAAAGGTCAAGAACTACTGACACACAGAGACGCACACCACAGCCAGAAATCCCCGGTACCACTCTGGACAGACAAGAGAAGTGAAGGCATGCAAATTAAGAGCTCGACTTGAAGGTTAGTGATTAGCTGAGTTACCTCCGAGGTCACAATGACACTTAAGAAGTTACCTGGACTGCTGACTGGTCCCTGTCTGTATCCTATATTGTAACAATTAAATATAATTAGTCAATGGCTTAGCTCACCTGAAACCTATGAGATAATAAAATAGTGCCTATTTAGATTTCATTATTTAAAACGGAAAACTCTACAGGAAAGCACAAAGGTTCCAGGCCGCTCCTTTGTCCCACACAATGGTCAAGAATATACTGTAATGTCGCAGAGCACACTTTCAACTTATTGGGTTCAAGAACTGGGGTTGGCAGTGTGTGCTTTTCCATACCTATGTGGAAGAACAGGTCTCTGATTTAGACAGAAAACTTGCAAGCCAACTCCTGTGTAAATGCAGCCAGCACCACAGTCTTTGTACATCAGTGAAACATCCTAGAGGATTGAAAATGCAAGATCTAGTCTACCCTCATCCCCATAGATGGTGGGAAGAATGATTTTGGGCCATGGAAGAAACTGAAAGCAGTCTGCCTCAGTTTCTCTGTGGAAAAGGGGCTATGTGTAGGAAAAGGTCATGGAGCATAAACAATAGACTATGCAACAATTTTTAACCTTTCATGTGAGAAAAGGAATTGGAAGGCTAGGGAGAATGAAGATGAAATTCTGAGTTCATTTTGGGAGAGGGGAACAACCAATTTGGAACAAGTAGGGGGAATTCTGTTCCTGCCCAACATTTTCCCCCTCTTCTTTTCTAGACCTCAAACTTTTGGGAGAAAGGAGTCACCTGTATAACTGTTACCAACTACAGATCTTTTTTTTAAAAAAGGACACATGGTGATCATCACAAGGCAATATATATGGTAAAGCTGTCACTGTGGCATCTTTCAAACCCAAAGATGTCACCAATTTTAACACAACTGTTATAATTCATTCAGCAAATGCAGTGACTAAATTTTAGCAGGGTGTTGACCTCCAGGGCTTAATTCCATTGAAGAAATGGCTTTTTGGTACGGAGAATCCCAATGAAGCCTGCAGAAACTTTTGATCAAAGACTTGCAGGTAAAGTGCAACTGCTTAACGCGGTACCTATAGGACCACTGAGGAAAATGCGCCAACGGAAGCAAATTCTGAGACCAGGAGCAATCCTGACCGGCTTCCGCAATTCCCAAAACTTATTTAGCCCGAGGTGAGATTGTTCAGCACTGACCTGTTGGCACAATCATGGGAGGGGGCCGGGGAGCCATGATAGGCGGGGCCGAAGGGGGCATTGGAACCACGTTGATCCGAGGGGCATGTATGATCGGTGGCATCGGAGCAGCGATGACAGAGCCTGGAGGTAAGCGGACCACGGAAGTCATTGGTGGGCGAGGCATGACGGGAACAGCACTGACAACTGTTGTACGGACAGGTGGTGGCATCTAGAAGACGTAAGAACACAGGAAGTTGCTTTATGCTGAACCAGGCCATGTTGGCCCATCTAGCTCAGTATGGCTGGCACAGACTGGCAGCAGTTCTCCAGGGATTCAGACAGGGAATTTCTCTCGGCTCTACCTGGAGATGCTGGGGATCAAACCAGAGGCCTTCTGCATGCAAAGCCGGTGCTCTACCACTGAGACATGACCCTTCCCCAAGCAAGGCAATTCACCTGACAAGACGCAAATTAAAACCTATTTGGCAGAGGGAGCCAGAAGAAGTCCTCCGTTAAGCAGAGGAGCTTCCTATGGAGCAAGTGGGGCTTACCGAGGGCGGGCGAGGCACTGATGCGATTGGCGGAGCGCTGGTTTGGATGTTTGGGGCTGACGAGAGGGGTGGGGGCTGGGGCATCTCATTGGGTTTGCTTGGACCAATCTTCTCCTTGCTGTCATCCTCTGGCACCAGCCCTTTGGCCTTATGGATAGCCTCAATCTGCTCCTGAAGGGTAATGTTGGCCTGAGCTGCCTGCTGAGTTCGGGCCATGCTTCCAGAGTGGCCATCCCAGGTCACCTAGAAAAACAGAAAACAGGTGAGTCTTAGTGCCTCTTGCTTTCACACTAACAAAAGTTAAGCCTTTTTAGCCTGGCTCCCTGCCATACCTTCTCTTCTGGTTTCTGGATCTCTTCTTCCCCAATTTTCTTGCCGATAGCTGTCTCTTCAACACCAAAAATATCGGTACGGCGCTCAGCCAGCTGTTTCAAGCTGCTTTCAATGTCCAAGCCTGGAAAGTATGAGTAAAATGGGAGAGTTTGCCATGGTGGGTTTTTTTTTTTTTGTCCTTCAAAATAGGGCACTGCTCATAGGTTCTAAGCCACCTGTTGCCGCTACTCCCATAATATGGGCAAACAGAAAAATTAAGCCATCTGAAAATTTTGGCCGCCAAGATAGTGTTCTACCTTCTCCATTCACTACTTTGTCAGGGCTGTGGACAACCCAAACCAGACACAGGTTTTTATATATTTCTTATGCTTATAAAGCCCACTCTTTCATCAAAAAACTCAAGAGCAGCTGACATGTGGTTGATCTACAAATGTGTAATTGTCGTTGATTTTAATTCTGTTTAGAATACAGTAACCCTGGTCACTTAAGACTGTCATTTAGTGGTACGTACTGCATTTTGAATTATTACTATCATTTTTTCTTTTATGTACCTTTATTAGCTGCTTTGAACATCCCCGTTTGGAGAGGAAAATACGTTGAACATTTTACTACAGAATCAAATGAATTGCAGTGTAGTAAACACACCTGCCCCCAGAACGTCTTTTGAAATTTGATGCCTACCTGTCGCTTGATAGCTGTCCTCTTATAAAACTAAAGTTAACCCAACGTAATTCATTTATCTATTAATTTATTAACACTGAATGATTCTAATTATTTCAGAAGAGCATTTTAGTATCTGACTAGTTTCCTTCAGGCACGCATAAACATGTAATCAAGGTTAACACAAGAAAAAAAAATGTCGATAAAAGACCACTAAAACCTTGCTGAACTGACCTGGGGCATAGACCTCATCATCGCTCTGCTTCTCCCGGAGAGAACGATCCCTTTGCTCCAACCAGCGGGGATCCAGAAGCCCAATCCGCATATGTTCTTGCATTTTGCTGGCAGGGATTTTCTCCCCCGTGATGGGGGAGACAAGATACTCATCTGGGGCCGGAGTTGGTGGCAAAGGCTTAGATGCTGGAGAGAGGAGAGTGAGAGAAAAGAGAGATACACAGTTAGAAATGTTTTACATGACCACTGGATCTGGAATGTAACCCATTCACCAGTCACAAAACCCCACTTGATCTTAACCCCAAGCTTACCTTTAGGGTCATAATCTTTCCTGACAATGACTTGGTCTGGAGTAGGAGGAAGAGGTGGTGGCATTGGAGTTTCTGGAGGTGGTGGAACTTTCTGACTCTCATCTTCTTCATCAGAGCCCTTCAAAGTATTTTTTTAAAGTGAAGGATCATGAAACAGGATTCTCTTGAAAGGATCAACTCAGTTTTCTTAGTAAGAAGACAAACCAGGCTTAAGCAAGTCCCTTCCTCGATTTAAGCTGGCACCAGTTAGCTCAATTGGTTAGAGCATGGTGTCAATAACACCAAGGTCATGGGTTTGATCCCCATATGGGTGAATATTCCTGTATCGCAGGGAGTTGGACTAGATGATCTACAGGGTCCCTTCCAACTCTATGATTCTATCATACCTTTGGGGCTGGCTTGTTCAAGTGTTGAGCTTGTGAAAGGCTGCACTTCGAACCATCAACAGACTTGTGGGAATATGAATGTGCAGCATGTTATGCAAAGGACCCTTACGGGACTCGGACTAGACTGTTTTCAGAACCCTCTCTCATCCCTTGTAGGTTTACGGCTAAAGGACAAAGATCTTCTAAAACTTTTGGAACCTTTCCCCCCCCCACCACCAGACGTTAAAACTTGAGCCCCAATTTAAGTTCAGCAGAGCATTAAGGTCCAGGACACCAGCTATGAAGCACAAGGAACAAACTCTTATGAACATTACTTTACTGAGTATGGGGATTAAGAGATTCAGAAAGACTACTTTCAAGCTTCGCCACACCAAAAAGGCTTTCCCGCAAACTAACTGCTCACCTCATCCATGTCCTGCACTTGGGTATCCTGGTCCAACTGAGATGGTGCCTCCTCAGTCTTCTCTTGTTTCTCATCTTCATCATCTGACTCCACTTCCATCTCCACTTCTTCACTTTCGCCAAACTTCTCATAGCGCTCCTGGATGAGAATTCGAGCACCTAGCTCCTCGGGAGTGGTGGGAGGAGGGAAGTTCCCTGCAAAAAAGAGGGGGGCAGAATCATACCTTTGGTGAAACAGGTTACACAGCTGAAAAAAGCATCATGTGTCTTCCCTAGACAAGCTCCTTGTTAAGGGTCCACCTCAGTAGGAAGTGACTGGACTTATGGGCTGTGGGCTCTGTTAGCTTCACTTTTTTCTGATATTTGTGGGATTCAAGAAGCAGAGTTCAAATGCAGGTCTTGCTTGCTGCTTCCATTTTATTTGCACCTGCTTTTCAAGTATATTACAGTCTTCTCCAGGACTCCCCGTCCGAGGGAGGCTCAGAGAATGATGACAAGGGAAAGGGCCTTTTCAGTTGTTGCTCTGTGTGTGTGTGTTTTACCCAGCAAGATCCACCTGGTACCTTTAGTGATATCTACTTGACATCACGTAAAGACATATATTCCTCCCCCCCCCCCCCAGGCTTTTAATAGGCTTGAGAGCTTAATAAGTTTACTGCCCAAGTTTCCTGTGGATGTTTTGTGGGTTGATGTGTTCTGTTTTTGTGGTATAATGTGTTTATATTTATGTTTTTAAATGTAAGTAGCTTGGAGACCTTCGAGTAACAAGCAGCTAACTACAATAATAATGATAATGCTGCTGATGATAATAATAATAATAATAATGATGATAATAATAATAATAATAATAATAAATAAAGTAATATACAGTTGGTGGAGGACTTTGTTGGAAAGGAGCTATATAGTGCTTCCTTGGAGGGATAACAGATGAGTTATTCAATATTTTCATTGAGTCTAAGTGGCTTTTCCCTTCCTGACATATGCACAGAGCCTTCTTATGTTGTATTCAATGAGGCTTTGAGAGAGGTCAAGCTATGCATTTCAGCAAAGTAAATGACCCAACCTTGCTCGGAGGGCTGGAAGTCCACGGTTTCCACCACCACAAAATCATGCCAATCGATCTGGGCATAAGCAACACGCTCTCGCTCCTTTTCCTCCTCTTCCTTCTTCCGCTCTCGCTCCTGAAACTTGGCCCACTCCACTCTGTAACACGCCTGCACAAAGCATCAAGTAACTTAAAAAAAAAACCAGTAACTGTGTTTTTGGATACATTATTGATAAGCATCAAGGTCGACTGCTTTCAAGTGCCCCCGAAACTCAGCTTGAAGGCATTGACAAGGCCATATCCTCCCACTTCAGGTCATGAGAAGAGCTGGGTTGGTGGTAATTGCAGATTTTGGCTGGCTACCAAGGCTAGTTCAGATTAATTGGATCACTGCACTTAAGAATCTGGTGATGGTAGACTCATTTGAAAATTATACATTGTGGGATATTTTGAGAGGCAGTGTAGCAGTTAGCGTGCTAGACTGTATCCTGGGTCCAAATCCCCACTCAGCCATGAAATTCACTGGGTGACCTGGGCCAGCCATTACCTCTCAGCCTACCTCACAGAAGGTTTGTCCCTTTGCAGGAAAGGTGAAATAGATATGCAATAAATAAAATAAAAAGGTCTTTGGTAGTAACGTGAAGTGATACAATCACAAAAGGAGAATCAAAAGTCCACCTTGCCTCTATTACAAATAAGGCCACTGAGATGTAAGACTGCAATCCTACACTTGCTTACCTAGGAGGAAGCTCCACTGAACTCAGTGAGGCTTACACCTGGGTAACATATATACCTCTATAGGACTGCACCGAGTATTGGCAGAAATTCAAAGCGATATAAGATGGTTAGCTCAGAAGAGCATTTTCAGATTATTTAAACCTAGCAAAGGGCAGTCATGTAAAAAACTCTTAACTGCTTACCTGATCCAATACTTCTTTGGGGTTTTCTGCCTCCTTCTTAAGTTTTATGATCAAACCCTTGGGTGGAATCAAGATCTGGGGGGAAAAATTCAATAGGCTACTGAGACATCAGTTCCAATTAGGGTTTTATTTTTGCCCAAGCAATCAATAGTCTGCATTAAGAAAAGCTTGCAATATGTATAATTTATGCAAAATAACTTTTGCCAGTTATTTTTATAGTTTATTCCAGGTTTGCAAGTCATAGTAATGGGCTGGGAGGTATGTGCGACACTTGAGGTCTTATTCATCCACCCACTCAGCTTCTGAGATATCGGCGGGAAACGGCGCACGTTTTCAAGCATATCTTAGCAGTCATGAGGACTAGAAACTTGTTTGTTGAGCTGTCGTTTTCAAAGAAAAGCTTAATTCTGTGTTCTTTTTTTCTCTCTCCCAGTCTTTGCCTGAAAGTAGGAACTTTAAGGAACAGTACATGTGCACAGGATGCAGAGAAGATGGCAACTATTTGCCATAATTGGCAAGGGGTATAGCTATGACTTAGGCAAGCCAGCTCCTATTAGACAAAGCCTCCATATTTGGAGGCAGCAGTGTTTCTGAATGCCAGTTGCTGGAAACCACAGGAGGGGAGAATGCTAATGTTCTGTTTGCTGGTTTCTGTTTGCTGGTTGGCCAGGATGCTGGACTAGATGGGCCACTGGCCAGATCCAGCAGGCTATTCTAACAACAACAACAACAACAACAATAATAATAATTTATTATTTATACCCCGCCCATCTGGCTGAGTTTCCCCAGCCACTCTGGGTGGCTCCCAATCGAATGTTAAAAACAACACAGCATTAAATATTAAAAACTTCCCTAAGCAGGGCTGCCTTCAGATGTCTTTTAAAGATAGGGTAGCTGCTTATTTCCTTCACAGCTGAAGGGAGGGTGTTCCACAAAAACAGAACAATTCTGCTATCATTTCCACTGCTTCTCCTGTTTGCTATGGAACAGATTTTCTTTTTATCTTGCCATATTCATACAAAGGATGTGCAATCAGTATTAGGGCACCTTAATGCCTGGGATGTGCCTACTTTCCCCTCCAAAATCCCTGCAAGGATTTCTTTTCAAGCCAGACAGTAAGCCTTCAAAGTCTGTCACTTTGAAATGCACATGTTGCTCTGCGTAAATAGAACTGTCCTCAGGCTTGCTCAAATGAATCCTCCTGGCATCTGAGATTTGTTACCTTAGTGTACTGTTCAACCAGTTTGGTGAAGTAGTTGAAGAGACTGTGCTGCGGGCGCAGGAAGTCAAATTGGTAATTCCTCTGCTCTTTCTGCATCAACTGGGTGAGGAACTGCCTGCCGTTCCGAGCAACAAACTGGGCTGTCAGCTTTACCACGTCCAAGTCAAAGGCTGAGATCGAGGGAGGGTCTGCAATGAACTCAAATTCCGGAGGAGGCTCTTTCGGAACCACAGTCTCCTGAATCACCTGGGCTTGTACCTGCGGAAGGAACACAGAAATGGATCACCACTTATACCCAACCTCACTTAGGTGCACAGGTCAGATGTCCCTGTATTTGCTGCTCTGCGGTTTGAACCATTCCTAGAAAGCCTCTGCCAACCGGGTGCCCTTCAGATGGCTTGGCTAAGTTGGCAGGGGCTGATGGTAGTTGCAGTCCAAACCATCTAGAGGGCACCAGGTTGGTGAAGTTTGTTCTTACCTCCACAGTGAGCTGGCGTGGGGAACCTGTGGCCCTCCAAATGCCCTTGGCCACTGACCCTGCTTGCTAGGGCTGATGGGTGCTGTAGGTAAGCAACATCTAGAGGGCCAAAAGTTCCTCACTTCTGCCAGGGAGGCATGAATGGAAGGAAAAGGCCAAGAGAAACTTGTTGGCGGTTGGCCTTCCCTCCTGCAGCACCATGAAAGATAAGAGACAGATGAAGACAAGAGAGGAACCGCTTACCTTTTGGGGAAGCTGCTGTTGTGCACTCTGCTGTGCCTGCATGACTTTGGGAATGGCTGCTGAGGGCTCCTGTGCCTTCCCTTCCTTGAACTCATTGACTTTGTGGCGATAGTAGGCATGGTAAGGATCGTTGGGGTTCAAGAAGTTAAATTTGGGATTATTGATTTCATTCTGCCTGATACGGGCTTCAAACTCAGGACCATTTCTGGAAAGGTTATATAGCAAAAATCAGCACCAAACCAAAATTTAAAATTCCTCAAAAGCCATCAAGGACAGGCACAGTATGCAACCCGCACAAAAAATTACTGCCAACCCTGAGTCCTCACTGCCTTTGTCCCTTAATGAATTTGATTAGCTATGCATGCTGAGGCTGCCTCAACCATCCTCTTAGCTTATCTCTGCAAGAATCTGATATTCTAAGAGTCCAGTCTAAGGTAACCTACCTGGCTACAAAGCTGGCTGTCTTGTCCACAATATTCCGAACCTCTGGAGGAGGATAAATAATTCCCACGACGGGCTTGGCTGGTGTTGCTTCTTCTTTCGGTTCATCTTCTGGCTGCAATTAAAAGTGAATATGGCATAAAAAGAAAGCAGACCAAGGATCTTTCAAAAACATGAATGCTAAACAGGACGCTAGATCAATATAACTGAGCACCACTAAACTTAGATGATTTTAAGAAAATAAGTGAGATTGAGAAAATATAACTCTTTTTGAGAAGTAGAAGATTATGAAACATAGAAGGGATATAAGATTGCAAATAAGATAATAAATTGCTGACAAAATGCTATAACGATGAAAGTGGGAGCGGGAGATGTGAGGAAGTCCAAAGAAAATGTGAAATTATGTCAAGATATATGTTACATTGTTTATTATGTGTATTGTTATTGTAAAACCCAATAAATTTCTATAAAAAAAAAAAAAAGGATCTTTCAAGAACCAGTTTGCTGAGGAAAAAAATCAAGTATTACCTCAAAGCAATAGTCTCTATTGCAGGATTGTTCTGTTGTGAAAGAACGAGCTAAACATCAAAGCCCCTTGTTTAAATCTCCTTGGTGGGATGGCCTTAGAAATGTATCTATCACCTCAGTTTCAGGCCCACATCCCACCCTTTGTTATCTTTCTGCCAGCAGATGAAGACTGTTTTATTCCAACATGCTTTGGGGGGTGGTTTTTAAAGCAACTGGGGGTTGTTTTTTTTAATAGTGCTGTGTTGTTTTCACTATGTCTTTCAATGGATCTGCTTTCATTTTTTTTTATAGTTTAATTACTCTTATCTTAAGTATTATATTTTATATGTTGTTAATCTTCTGCATTTTATCTGTGTTGTTCTAATTTGTTCACGTTGCCTGGAGTCCTGGTCTGGGAAAGAATGCTCTGTGTTTGTGTGTGTGGATAGATATAATAATAATAATAATAATAATAATCGTAGTAGTCTAGAGGGTGGCAGCACCATTGTTATAGATCTTCAGGCACCAGGCAAAAACCTTCCTTCTTAAACCAGGCCTTTGGGTTTTAATTATCTATGGCCTTTTAGAGTGGGTAGGATGTTTTCATGAACCAGTTTTAATGTGTGCATGGAAAAAAAAAAGCAGCTTGTAAATTTAATAAATAAATAACCACATTTCCCATCATCACCAGCCAGAATGGCCAAGGATGGTTATAATAATAATTTATTATTTATACCCCGCCCATCTGGCTGAGTTTCCCCAGCCACTCTGGGTGGCTCCAAATCAAGTGTTAAAAACAATACAGTGGTACCGCGGGTTAAGTACTTATTTCATTCCGGAGGTCCGTTCTTAACCTGAAACTGTTCTTAACCTGAAGCACCACTTTAGCTAATGGGGCCTCCTGCTGCTGCTGCGCCGCCGGAGCACGATTTCTGTTCTCATCCTGAAGCAAAGTTCTTAACCTGAAGCACTATTTCTGGGTTAGCGGAATCTGTAACCTGAAGCATCTGTAACCTGAAGCATATGTAACCCGAGGTACCACTGTACAGCATTAAATATTATAAGCTTCCCTAAACAGGGCTGCCTTCAGATGTCTTTTAAAAATAGGATAGCTGCTTATTTCCTTGACATCTGGCGGGAGGGCATTCCACAGGGGAGGCGCCACCACCAAGAAGGCCCTCTGCCTGGTTCCCTCTAATCTCACTTCTCACAGTGAGGGAACCGTCAGAAGGCCCTCAGAGCTGGATCTCAGTGTCCGGGCTGAACGATGGGGGTGGAGACACTCCTTCAGGTATACTGGGCCGAGGCTGTTTAGGGTTGAGGGGAGCTGGCAGTCACGCAACCTGTGGTTCCCCATTCCCCACTTTAGAAAATTCCCAGACATTCACGCACCCGCGGGCTGCAAACTACGCCTCCCAGCATGCACCGCTCTCGTCCCGCAAGGCACCCTGGGAGGAGGACCTCCCCCTTCAGGAGGCCTTGGACATTAAAGGGGTTGGGGGGGTGGAAAGATGAAGGAACCTCAGAGAGTGGGCTTCTGCTAAACGGACTAGGCCGAAAATTACCTGTTTCGCTTCAGGGGGCGCTGGCTGGGCAGGCGCCATCGCCTGCACAGGCCCGGCCGGCATGGCGGCTCTTCGCTCCGACGTTAGACGCGCGGCGCTCAACAAAACACCGAGCTCGGCGACAAAATGGCGTCGCCGTCGGCCGTGGCTGCGCGCGCATGCAGAGCGGCCACGTCAAAGGAAGGAGGAGCGGTATAAATATGGAGGTGGGGCTGTTTGGCGCATGCGCGTTGTCCTCTTCGAGTCCGTTTGAGGCACAGGAGACGATGAGAGTCTGCGGCTCCCCTGATTCTTCACATAAAGTTAAGGCAAATACTTTCAGAGCCTTTAACCTAGACTTCCGGTCCCCAGCCCATTATTTGTTTATGTCCTTCCAAATCAAAACATGATTTTAAAATAAAATAAAGGATACACCGGACCTATGCATGTTTACTCGAAAGTAAGTCTCATCCTGTTCTAATATCAAGCACAGTAATAGATGAGTTTCACCCTGAGGGATGTCAAGGGAACACCTCCTTCCACCCAGCACTCCGTAGAGAATCCTGGCCAATATCGTTGTGAGCGGGGGCAAATGCGATTATTATTATTTTTGCATGCATCTGATTTTTAAAAACAGTTTGTCAGACTTTTTACGTTTTTGCATTCTCTTTCTCACATCTCTCCCCCTCCCACCCGGATTTCGTTCTGATCTAGCGGCCCAATTATCTAACTTTCATGCATCTGATCAAGGAAACTCTGCTATCGCAGTATGTACATCCCTTAGGTCTTTAAAATGCCACAATAAATATCTTGGATCTTCGAAGTGTCGGAAGACAGTTGGACATCCCCCTGCCCTCCCGGATTCCTTCCCTAAGATGGCTCCGCTCTGCATAGAGCGACTGGTCAAACGCGAACCGAACGTTTTGTGAAACACAGATTTTCCTATATCTCTATAGAGAAGGCAGGAGGGCGGGGCTTATCGGCTGAGTAGCAAAGAGGGTGGGGCTTATCCGCTCAGTTGCAAAGGGGGCGCGCCTAAGAAGCTCTCGGGGTTGCCATGGCAGCGGTGGCTTGGGAAGAGCGGAAGAGCCTGGCTGCGGCGGCGGCTGTTTGGCAGGTGGGTCTTGCCCACCTCGTCCCTCCTTTGGGCGGGAAGGTGAGGAAGTCTATTATTCTCGCCAGCCTAGGCTACTCGTGGCACTGCACCCCAGTCAGGACCCTCCTCCCATCAACCCACCTGGACGGAGATCCACTCCCCCCCCCCCGCAATAGGGACCCTTTCATGGCACTTCAGCAAGAGTGTGTCTGAGCATGTGCAGAGTGCCTTCCTTCCTTCCTTCCACCTCCTTCCACCCCCAGGGGTGCTGTTAACAACCCTAACAAATCATATTTAGCATTTATAGGAAATCCTAACCTAGTACAGTGGTACCTCAGGTTAGATACGCTTCAGGTTACATACGCTTCAGGTTACAGACTCCGCTAACCCAGAAATAGTGCTTCAGGTTAAGAACTTTGCTTCAGGATGAGAACAGAAATCGTGCTCCGGCGGCGCGGCAGCAGCAGGAGGCCCCATTAGCTAAAGTGGTGCTTCAGGTTAAGAACAGACCTCCAGAACGAATTAAGTACTTAACCCGAGGTACCACTGTATGCACAAAGGTATACAAAGCGCGGGTGGCGCTATGGTCTAAACAACTAAGCCTCTTGGGCTTGCTGATCGGAAGGTCGGCGGTTCGAATCCCCGCGAAGGGGTGAGCTCCTTTTGCTCTGTCCCAGCTCCTGCCAGCCTAGCAGTTTGAAAGCACACCAGTGCATGTAGATAAATAGGTACCGCTCCAGCGGGAAGGTGAACGGCATTTCCATGCGCTCTGGTTTCCGTCATGGTGTTCCATTGCACTAGAAGCAGTTTAGTCCTGCTGGCCACATGACCCAGAAAGCTGTCTGTGGACAAATGCCGACTCCCTAGGCTTGAAAGCAAAATGAACGCCCCAACTCCATAGTCGCCTTTGACTGGACTTAACCGTCCAGGGGTCCTTTACCTTTAGTATGCACAATGTCCTGAGAATTGGTTTCCTTGTGTGAAGGTTGCTTCCTAATAAAATGTGTGTAGGAGGATTGCATCCCATATTATACAGTAGAATGCCTGCCAAATGCTAGTTTTAAGAGGCTGTCTCTTCAGGTTGCAAGACGCAGCACAAATTTAGCAAGCAGGGAGCAAATTAAGTTAATCATGCCTACTTTGCAAGTTTTTGAGACTGCTGACAAGACAATGTGTTTTGTACACTGCTTTAAAGTAACGGAGAAAAATAGTGTTTATTGGGGAAATTTATGCTGCTGCAAACTCTAGTGGCTCACAATTTTTCTGGTTGTACAACCTAGTGAAATCAGGGTTAGGGAGGAATGTGGCCTGGGGAATGTTTTGAGAGCTGGATAAGGGGTGGCTGAAAGGCTACATTCAAATCTGAGGCCGCAGGTTCCCCAAGCTTGTAATACGGTTGGGGCATGATTTGTAAGGAACTCAGGAAGGAAACTTAACCTTTCCCCTCTTGCGACTTTCCCCCTGCCTTGACTAGCCTGATGAAGGTAGGTGGTCTTGCTTGTACCTTTCCCAGGAACATCTGCCCTAAGACCCGGTTGGTGGTTGGTGGAATGACATCAGCGTGGCAACATGGTGACCTTGCTGGTTAACCAAAACTACATGGAGAGTCTGCGGAAGGACATCACGGATCTGCAGGGAACCGTCCTCAGCGTCTTCACCCGAGCCGGGGCTGTTCGCTACCCGTCCTGGAAGTTTCCTGATAAGTTGTCCTGTGACCTGGACTTGGTTGCTTTGCTTGAGCACTACGACTTTGCACAGAATGACCCTGAGTTTACCCATCATTCCCACGTGGTTCTTCTGGAACTAGTGATTGACAGGTGAGGGTAGGTCCGGCGGTTCTGCAATGATTCCTTGTTGAGCCACTCTTAACTTGGAACGGAAGTAAACCCCAATGAATGCGCCAGGTTTTGAATTAGATTACTGCATCCATTATATCTGTGGGAATGTTGTGGATACTAGGAGAGGATATATTGATTAAATGTTATCCTTCCTAACTCACACTAGTGAGTCACACACACACATATACCGTATTTTTCCCACTATAACACGCAGATTTTTTCTCCTAAAAAGTAAGGGGAAATGTCTGTGCGTGTTATTGAGCGAATGTGTGGTCCCTGGAGCCGACAGGCGCGAGTGAAGGCAAAAATCAGGCAAATATAAAATCCTCCGGAGAAGGGAAGCCTTGAAAAGAAGCTGCTGCTGCTTTCCTGCATTCTGCCTCAGGGTCTTACCGCCCACCCGCTTCTGTTTCGTTACTGTGTTTGCTCAAACGGAACAAAGAGCAGAGAAAACCCCTCCCCTCCAGGCAAGCAGAGGGGAAAGCAGAGCGTCCTTCCTTCTAATTCCTCTCCGTGCTCCGGTGCTGCTGCTGCTGCGTCTAGGGACTCGCAGGCAACATGCAGGTGGGGGGGGGAGAGAGAGAGAGAGCTGGCTGGCTTGGGTGGGGGGGGGGACTTTTGCCTTCCTTTCCTCCCTCAGGTTAAATCCCTCTCCTGCATTCTTAGCCAGCTGCTTCTCCGCACACCCCTCTCGGTGCTCCTTGTCCCTTCTATGTTTTTCCTTCCCTCCCCACTTAAAACGTGGTTATAAAGCACGGATCCACATGGATCCTCAGGATCTTTGCATTGGGTCACCCCAAATTCACCATCAGATCACATAGCAATGATCTGATGCAAAAACAGGGCTGCAATGGTGCAAAAACGTGGTTACAAAGCACGGATCCACATGGATCCTCAGGATCTTTGCATTGGGTCACCCCAAATTCACCATCAGATCACATAGCATGTCCATGGCTACAGCCTGCACCAAAAAAATCACGCACCCACTGTTGCCTGGGGCTGCAATGGTACAAAAACGTGGTTACAAAGCATGGATCCACATGGATCCTCAGGATCTTTGCATAGGGTCACCCCAAATTCAACATCAGATCACATAGCATATCCATGGCTACAGCCTACACCAAAAAAATCACGCACCCACTGTTGCCTGGGGCTGCAATGGTGCAAAAACATGGTTACAAAGCACAGATCCACATGGATTCTCAGGATTTTTGCATTGGGCTACCCCAAACTCACCGTCAAATCACATGTCTGTGGCCACAGCATGAAGCACAAAAATGATACATCCACTGTTTCATTCAGATTTTTTTGTTTTTGTTTTCCTCCTCTAAAAACTATGTGCGTGTTATGGTCAGGTGCGTGTTATCGAGCGAAAAATACGGTATATAGCAGAGCTCATCCCCCTTTACAGAGTAGAAAGCTGGTTGGTAGATTTGTTTGAATCTCTTTACTTAAGCAATCCAATCTGGCTTTGTTCAGATTGGAGTATATTCCTGGTAAGACCCCTTTTATCCCTCCTAAAAAGAATAAAGACACAAGAAGCTTATTTTAAAAGTAGTAAGAAGTTTACTCACATTCAGTTCACAGTTGGATTCCTGAAGGCAGGTTTTAGCTTGCAGTTACAGATACAGTGTGGCTTACATCCTTGTAAGGATGGGCCCATGTGCTGCTGGCAGAGAGCCAGCAGTGAAGTCCAAGAGAAGAAAAGGCATCAAGAGAGGAAGGTAGCTGCGAGACTTACCTTTTGTGAGATCTCCAAGGGTCATGCCCACCTACCTGGTCACATGCAGGGGGAAGATGCTCCAGACCAGGTGTAACAGGAAGTTCAACTGGCTGGATCAACGTCCCCATCTGTGTCCACTCTAGGCAAACAGGAAGTGTTGTACTTGAACTGCTTATGTTATATCCCACAGTATATGGGGTTTTCTTTAAAGAAGAGGGGCTGTAGCTCAGTGGCAGAGCAGTGCCAGGTTCCATCCCTAGCACTGCCAGGTAGGGCTGGGAGAGACCTCTGTCTGAAAACCCTGGAGAGCTGCTGCCAGTCAGTGTAGACAGTACTGAGCTAGATAGACCAATGGCAGCTTCCTACAATCCTGTCTGGAAACTTCAGCTGGCTCAGAACACATTTGAGGGTGTGGTGGTTGGTTTTGAGAACATTTTTTGGTCTGCTGCCAGTAGCTGCTTTGGGCTTCCTTTCGGAAAGAAAATTGGGGTTCAAACGCAAACTACAAAACTAAAGCAGGATGTCCTTTCTGTCCTCTGAAGGTTGCTGCTGCTGCTCCAAAGCTTCACCAGATACACGGAGAACCTGGTCAGTGAACAAGCCGTGCCCCCATCCAGAACAACAGGACCATGCATGTCTATCGGGCTGGCTGTGAAGAAGTACTGGAACAGCATGCTGAAATTGGGATCCCTCTACCAGCAGCTGGCTTCTGAGGTAGGCTGCCCAGGTGGGCTGGTCTGCGTCTGCATGCACACTGACCAAACGTTCCTCTGGCCAGATAGTTGTGGTTTATCTCCCTTCTCCAAGCAGTGGGAAAGTACCAAGAATATTTCCATGCAAATCTGAAAGCACCAGGGAAGTCTACTGCTGAAAGACGACCCCCCCCCCCCGAAGATGCAGGGCTGGCTGTACAGGTGCTTGAGGTTCCAATCTGATCTTCTTCTTTCTTCTTTGGCGATCACCCGTAGCTGAGTAAGATTGTCTTCCATAAACACGGTTTTAACAGTGAGTCTGTAAGTGACTGTGGAGGCTAACTCTGGATCCACACATCCTTCCACAGTGGGGACATAGGTTTCCGGGTGGGAGTTAACCACGGTGAGGGTTTGCCAAGCGTGCCTTCCTCTTAGCACATTTCTCCCTTCTGTCCTGAGTTTGAGCGTCTTCAAAGTCCAAGATAGCTTGGTAAAGGCTGTTCTCCAATTGGAGCGCTTGCAGGCCAGTGTTTCCCTGTTGTCGGTGTTTATACAACATATTTTTAGATTTGCCTAGAGAGAGTCTTTAAACCTCTTTTGTTGACTGCCAGCGTTACGCTTTCCATTTTTAAGTTTGGAATAAAGTAGTTTCTTTGAAAGACAATAATCAGGCATCCAAACATCACCAGTCCAATGAAGTTGATGTTGAAGAATCATTGCTTCAACACTGGTGATCTTTGCTTCTTCCAGTATACTGGCATTAGTTTGCCTGTCTTCCCATGTGATGTGTACAATTTTTTGTAGACAGCGTTGATGGAATCTTTCGAGGTGTTGGAGATGGCAATACCCACCTGTCAACATAAATCACGCACTTAGGCTGTAGTCTCAGGCTGTCAAAATCAGTGACAGGGAGGTTTGCTGTTTCACAGGCTGCAGGATTGCCCTTTACAGCAAGGATGGGGAATGTGTGGCTCTCTGGATGTTTCTGGACTACAACTCCCATTATCCCAGAGTCAACCAGTAGCCTTGCTGGCTGGGGCTGATGGGAGCTGGACTTCCATTGGCATCTGGAAGGTCGCAGGGCCCCATCCACGCCTTGTTGTGTTGATCACACTACAGCACCATAAAGCATTGCAGGTATCCAAACAGGCAGGCAAGATACAAATGATCTTCCATCATAAGCTCAGTGTTGGAAAAGCTCCTTGAGCACTTCTACGGGTGGAAAGGTGGGGTCAACCATTTCTGCTATCAGCACAGGCCGAGCTGCCGTCATTTGAGTCCTTGGGAAGAGTTAAGAGTCACAGTCACAAGGGCATGTGGTAATGGCTGCCAACATGCATGGCTTTAAAAGAGGGTTTGACCAATTTATGGAGGATCATCAGGCTGTCGGTAGCTGCTAGCCACAATGGCTATGTTCTCCCTCCAGTGTCTGAGTCAGTACGCCTCTGAATGTCAGTTGCCAGGAATCGCAAGTAGGGTGGGGGCTCTTGCACATACACCCTGCATTCATGCTTCACATTGGGGCATCTAGTTGGCCATGGATGCCAAACAAGATCTAGCAAGTCTCCTTTTACGTTCTTATATTTCTTATATTCTTAGTATCAAACCATGTCTGATCACGGGACATGGGTGGTGCTGTGGTCTAAACCACAGAGCCTAGGGCTTGCCGATCAGAAGGTCGGCGGTTCGAATCCCCGCGACAGGGTGAGCTCCCGTTGCTCGGTCCCAGCTCCTGCCCACCTAGCAGTTTGAAAGCACGTCAAAGTGCAAGTAGATAAATAGGTACCGCTCCAGCGGGAAGGTACCATATTTTTCGCCCTATAGGACGCACTTTTTCCCCTCCAAAAATGAAGGGGAAATGTGTGTGCGTCCTATGGGGTGAATGCAGGCTTTCGCTGAAGCCTGGAGAGCGAGAGGCGTCGGTGCGCACCAACACCTCTCGCTCTCCAGGCTCCAGGAAGCTATCCGCAAGCCTTGCGCACCCGGGGGGAGTTCCCCCGGGCGCGCAAGGCTTGCGGGCGGCAGCCTGCAGCGCGGAGCACAGGGCGCCCTCCGGAGGACGTCCCGTGCTTCGCGCAGGTGTCGGCAAGCCTTGCACACCGGGGGGAACTCCCCCCGGGAGCGCAAGGCTTGCGGGTGGCAGTCTGCAGCGCGGAGCACGGGGTGCCCTCCGGAGGACGCCCTGTGCTTCACGCAGGTGTCCGCAAGCCTTGCGCGCCTGAGGGAACTCCCCCCCCCCCCCGGGCGCACAAGGCTTGCGGGCGGCAGCCTGCAGCGCGGAGCATGGGGCACCCTTCGGAGGACGCCCCATGCTTCGCGCAGGTGTTGGCAAGCCTTGCGCACTGGGGGGAACTCCCCCCAGGGCACGCAAGGCTTGTGGGCGGCAGCCTGCAGCGCGGAGCACGGGGCGCCCTTCGGAGGACGACCCGTGCTTCGCGCAGGTGTCCGCAGCCTGCCGCCCGGCGCGTTTGGGCGCCCTGAAGCAGAGCGCCCCTCGTGCCGGGCAGACATCGGCCAGCCCCACAAGCTCGGGGGACAGCGGGGAGGCGCAGCGCCGTCATCCCACTGTTCCCCGACCTGGTTTTTGGGGGGAAATAAAAGGAAAAATTTTTCCCTGTATTTCCCCCCCCCCCCCCAAAAAAGTAGGTGCGTCCTATGGGACGGAGCGTCCTATGGGACGAAAAATACGGTAAATGGCGTTTCTGTGCACTGCTCTAGTTCCCCAGATGCAACTTAGTCATGCTGGCCACATGACCCAGAAGCTGTACGCTGGGTCCTTGGCCTATAGAGCAAGATGAGCGCCGCAACCCCAGAGTCATCCGCAACTGGATCTTAATGGTCAGGGTACCTTTAGCTTTACCTTTACCTTTATGTCTGATCACAGCACATGCCCAAACTTCCTTTCCCCCCCAAACCTCTCCTGTGACCCTCCCAAAATAAAATAAAAACCTGGAAAGTTAATGCCGCCCTTTCTCTTTTATACCTAGAAAAAACGCAGCAGAGAGGATGCTGTTGGCACAAATGCTTCCTTCCATGAGGCGAAAGCTGAGAACGAGTCTTTAAAAATCTGCTTCTCGGAGTCAGATGTGACTTTGCCCAGCTTTCGGTCCTCCCCTTTGACCTCATCGGCCAGCAGCAGGCTGCTGGACGGTTGCCCCGCCACCTCCTCAGAGGCACCGCCAGCCCAGGGGGCCGCCAAGCCTATCTGCAGCACCCACTGTCAGACCATCGAGTCATCCCTGGTGCCTTGCGACGCGTGCGAGAGGGCGCAGCTCAGCCTCCGGGAAGTGGGCAGCGCCATCATCGGCATCTGCAACAGCCAGAACCTCCCGTCGTCTCTGAGCAGGTTCCTGGAGATGGTGGAGGAGACCCTGGGCCGCAAGCCACTCACGGCTGTGGACATCAGCTACTGGGCGTCCGAGCAAAGCAAGGACCTCTCCCGGATCAACAAGCACCTCCGGAAGCTAATGGAACTTATCAACCCTCTGAAGGGGGAGCTGGAAGAGTCCGAGAAGCAGAAGGGCGAGCTCAAGAGGCAGCTGGAGACTTTTGACAGCCGCCTTCAGAAGGAAAGAGAGGAGCAGGAGCAGAAGAGGAAGGAGGCGGAGCAGGCATTTGAAAGAAGGAATACGGAGAACCTGCAGATGATGGCCACCCTGCGGATGGGCAAGGAGGACCTCCAGAAAAGTGAGCATCCTTCCTGTCTCTTTCTTTCAGCCAGCTCACATCCACGCCATGTATTTAAAGCAAATTTGTACTATTTTCATAGCCATGGCTTCTCTCAGGGAATCCCTGGGAGCCAGTGTGGTGTAGTGGTTAAGAGCGGTGGACTCGTAATCTGGGGAACCGGGTTCGCTTCCCCGCTCCTCCACATGCAGCTGCTGGGTGACCTTGGGCTAGTCACAATTCTCTGAAGTCTCTCAGCTTCACTCACCTCACAGAGTGTTTGTTGTGGGGGAGGAAGGGAAAGGAGATTGTTAGCCGTTTTGAGACTCCTGAGGGTAGTGATAAAGAGGGATATCAAATCCAAATTCCTCCTCCTCCTCCTCCTCCTCCTCCTCCTCTCAGAAGTGAAATTCTATGTCACAGACTGGCTGGATGCTGAGGAGTGGTGGGAGGCAGCAGCTGGGGAATCCCCAAGGGAACCCCCAGGGGATTGGAGTAGGGTGAGTGGTCAGAGGGAGCAGACTGGGGGAGGGAGGTGTCAAAAGCCAAAGAGGCAACAGGGTTTTAGTGAGCAGGGAGTCTGTGGCAGAGAGAAGTCCAGCATCAGAGGCAGAAGCAGAAGCTGGAGAGGAGCGGGACAAAAATTCTAGCACTTCTCATGTATGTTGCACATAGTCGTATCTTGGCTCCCGAAAGCCTTGGGATTCGAACGTTCCAGCTCCTAAACGATCAAAAAAACGGAAGTGAGTGTTCTGGTTTCTGAACATTTTTTTGGGAAGCCGAATGTCCAGCGTGGCTTCCGCTATTGTTTCCGGTGCACCTGCGAAATCGGAAACCAATTGGAAGCTGTGCCTTGGTTTCCGAACATTTTGAAAGTCAAACGGACTTCCAGAATGGATTCGGTTCAAATTCTGAGGTACAACTGTATAGTCAATCCTATCTTGAAACCTGCCCTATGGGTGTTTTTTGGACTCCAACTGTCAGGCAGGTTTAAGGGAGCGCAACTGGTTCGGTTGAGTTGCACTAGGTGTGGAACTTTGGAGGTGCCACAAATATATTGTAGACAGGAAAGTGCAAGGCGGGTGTGTGTGTGCGTGCTAAATTTTGGCATTGCACAGGGCACCGCTGAAATTTGAGACCCCAAGGACTGTGACTGTCAACAGCTACAGCCAGCACAGCCAGTTGTCCGGAAAGATGGGAATCATAGAATCATGATGGAAGGGACCCTGTGGACCATCGCGTCCAACTCCCTCCAATGCAGGAATGTGCAGCTATCCCTTACAGGGATTAAACCTGCAATTTAGGTGTGCAACATCATCCGGAGGGCAGCAGGTTGCCCATTCTCCATTCTGATACCTGCCAGGCTGTGGCTGCGCATACGT
Organism: Podarcis pityusensis; assembly: GCF_964106645.2. NCBI lineage: Eukaryota > Metazoa > Chordata > Lepidosauria > Squamata > Lacertidae > Podarcis > Podarcis pityusensis. The sequence goes on from NC_138041.1 coordinate 23,748,102, forward strand.
ATCTTTAGAGCACACGGCTTCCCCCAAAGAATGCTGGGAACTATAGTTTACCCCCAGAGAGCTACACTCCCTCAACAAACTATAGTTCACAGGACTCTTTGAGGGGAACCATGTCCTTTAGATGTATGGTATGGATGTGACCCCAGTCTGTCCCAAACCTTTGATTCCGAAGGGCTCCTGCGTTTCCGTCTCAACAACGGGCTGTCAGTGCAGACACACCGAGCTACATGGATCGATGGGTCTGGCTCAGCATAAGGCAGCTTCCTGTTTTCCTCTACGGTCCTTGTTGACCGGTGACATTGTTTGACTACTTCCAGAAGCCGCTGCCTTGGAGCAGAACGTTTCCACCTTGAAAGAGAAGCTCCAACGGCAGGAAGACACCATCCAAGGGCTGGGTAAGAGGAACACCAGGCAGCATTTCATACAGGCCATTCCCAAGATTCAGAACATTTAATGTAATTTATTTCACAAAATACACTGCTTGACTGTAAAAACTAACAACCCGGTATCTTGTTGCAGTCCTGCTAACTGTCCCAAATAATAGACCAGTGTCATTTTCTCTGTACTGCAGATGGAGGAAAGAGGGATCATAGAGGTATAGAACTGTAGAGTTGAAAGGGGTCCCAAGGGCAATCTATTCCATGCCCCTGCGATGTAAGAATCACAGTTAAATAAAGCTGGGCAGATGGCCAAAGAGATGTCAAAGAGATAAACAACTACGTAACATTTAGAAGACATCCAAAGGCAGCCCTGTTCAGGGAAGTTTTTAATGTGTGACATTTTAATGTATTTTTAATCTTTGTTGGAAGCCGCCCAGAGTGGTTGGGGAAACCCAGCCAGATGGGTGGGGTACAAATAATAAATGATGATTATTATTATGGCCATCAAACCTTGTTAAAAATGTCCTGTGAATGAGAGGCTGCCACCTTCCAAGGGAGTCTGTTCCACTGTCCTTTTGCCATCGAGAAGTTCTTCCGAATGTTTCGTCAGAAACTTCTTTCTTGTCATTTGAATCTGGTGGTTCATATCCTACCCTCTGGAGCAGCAGAAAACAAGCTTGCTTCCTCTTCCACGTGGAGGCTGAGAGAGGGTAGCCAGCCCCCCCCCCCAGCCTCAGGTGAATACCTGAAGGAGCGCCTCCGCCTCCGTCGTTCAGCCCCGACTCTGAAATCTAGCATTGAGGGCCTTCTGGCAGTTCCCTCCCTGCGAGAAGGGAGGCTACAGAGAACCAGGCAGAGGGCATTCTCGGTAGTGGCACCCACCCTGTGGAACGCCTTCCCATTAGACGTCAAGTAACTATACAATCTTTTGAAGGCATCCTAAGGCAGCCCTGTATAGGGAAGTTTTTTAATGTTTGATGTTTTATTATGTTTCTGGATATGCTGCAAGTTGCCCAGAGTGGCTAGGGCAACCCAGTCGGATGGGAGGGGTACAATTATTATTATTATTATCATTATTATTATTATTAATTGCCAAAGTGGTCTATAGTGGGGAGCCTTTTTCAGCCTGCTGAAAGAATGAATGGAAATGCCACGGCGCTTATTTCCAAGTAACTGTGTTGGATTGTGGCCACTGCTTTTTGCCATTTAACTTTGAATGTACAGCCGTACCTTGGTTTTCGAACGCCTTGGTACTCGAACATTTTGGCTCCTGAATGGCGCAAACCCAGAAGTGAGTGTTCCGGTTTGCAAATGTTTTTGGAAGCTGAACGCCCGACACGATTTCCGCATCTTCCGACTGAGTGCAGGAAGCTCCTGCAGCCAATCGGAAGCTGCGCCTTGGTTTTTGAACCATTTCAGGAGTTGAACAGACTCCCGGAATGGATTAAGTTCAAGAGCTAAGGTACCACTGTATTTAAGAGCCAGCCTCTGGGACCAGCCTGACTCTTGCGTCCTTGCCTGAAATCTGAAATTGCAAACCACTAGTGTGCGACATGCTGCTCTTGAGCTATTGTGCATTCCCCAGAGCGAGCGAAGCGCGAGCTGTTGCAGGAGTTAAGGGAGACGAAGGTGTGCAAAGCAGAGGTGGACAAGCTGAAAGACCAGCTTGGGGTCCTCACGAGCCAACTGGAGAGTACCAAGCAGCAGCTGAATGGGGCCATCACTGAGCTGGAGAAGGAGAAGGCCAAAGCTGAGAGCGTGCTCCGGCACAAAGAGGTGTGGCTGGGGGCATCAGGGTGGGCAACCTATTCTTGATGCTGTTACTTATTTCATTCATCTCCCACCTTTTCCTGTAAGGAGCTCAAGGTAGCTTACATACTAGTTCTCCTCCCCACAACCCACCTTCAAGGTAGATAGGACTGGCCCAAGGTCACCCAGTGAGCTTCACGGCCAAGTGGGGGTGCGAAACCTGGTCTCCCAGTCCTAGTTCAATACTCTAACCAATACACCACCCTGACAGCAGCCCCATGGCGGAGGAGGCAGGTCGGATCTAATTCCCTGTTGCAGCACATAGGAATCTTCTTAGAATTACAGAATCATAAAGCTGGAAGGGACCACAAGGATCATCTAGTCCAGGATCCTCCAGCTGTTTTTTTTGGACTACCAATCCCATCAGCCTTGCCCACTGGTCCTGCTAGCTAGGGATGATGGGAGTTGTAGTCCAAAAACAGCTGGAGACCCAAGTTTGGGAAACACGGATCTAGTCCAACCCCCTGCAATGCAGGAATCCTTTGACCAAGGTGGTGCTTGAACCCACAACCCTGAGATGAAGTCTCATGCTCTACCAATGGAGCTATCCCAGAGTGAAACCACTGGTCCATCTAGCTCAGTGCTGTCTGCACTGACTGGCAGCAGCTCTCCAGGGTTTCACGCAGGGAATCTTTCCCAGGCCTACTTGGGGGTTGAACCTGGGACCTTCTGCAGGTGAAGCAGGTGCTCTACTGCTGAGCATTGCAGAATGACTTTAACCTGTCACCCCCCACCGTTTACAACCTGCCCCTTCGACGTGACCAATCGGCCGATCATTGGCTTTCCACCTTGCATCTGTTGAGTCCAAACTAACAAGATCTCCCCCTCTCGTGCTGAAGTCCCTGCAGACCAAGCAAATGACTCTGATGAAGCAACTGGATAATTTGGACCAGGAGTGTGAGCAGCTGAAGACCAGCCTGGCTGACAGGGAGGAGGACCAGTACATCTTGAAGGAGAGGCTGAAGGAGATGCAGGAGGAGAAGTGGGAGATCCAGCACCAGCTGGCAGCCCAGCAGGTCTGTAGGAAGTGGGCAGGATAGGGACGCCTGCCATGGGCTCCTCTGGCGAGACCCAGGCCATGTCTCCCCAGCGCAGGACAAATTGCACAGAGAAGGATGAGAATTCTCATCAAACTGCGGCGAAAAATTTCCTAGCCGTTTTGCCATGTTAAATTTTTATACGCCATAATCTACACCAGCTTTTGCCAACCTGGTGGCCTCCGGCTGTTTTGGACTACAACTCCCATCAGCCGTGCTCCTGACAGCCCCAGCATCCTATGGCTGTGTTGGCTGGGGCTGATGGGAGTCGTAGTCCAAAGAAAAGTGAGCATCCTTTCCCATCTGTCTCGCTGCAGAAGCAGACAGAGCGAGCGCAGAAGGAAAAGCTGAGCCTGGAGCAGCGTGTGTCTGAGCTGCAGACTACCGTCTCTGAGCTGAAAGAGCTGATTGAGGAGCTGAAGGACAGGGAGAGGCTGCTGGTCCTCTTCCCAGACCTTCACATCCCTGTCGAGGCACAGTATGAAGGTAAGGAGGCAAAGGGAAGGGAGGTCCCCTGTGCCAGGGGGAGGAGCTAATGGGAGGAAGGGGAGGGGCTTGGAAGTTGCACCTAAGAACGTCATCTGAGTCTGGGTGCTGGATCTGGCCAAGGGGACCCATCTGGTCCCAACATCCTGATTTCGCAGTGCCCAACCAGATGCCCCCAAGGGAACCCTGCAAGAAGGACCTGAGCATTTCTCCCTATCTGTGATTCCCAGTCACTGGCATTCAGAGGCAGACCACAGCTGTCATGGCCAATACCTCTCACCATTAGGTAACGTCTCCTATCATTTAGCAAAAACTGTTTCCCTAAACAAAAATAACAGGCTCAGTGGTAGAAGGTCCCAGGTTCAGTTTCCAGGGCTTTCCTGCCTGAAACCCTGGAGAGCTGCTGCCAGCCTGAGTATGCAATACTGAGCAAGATGGGGCAACAGTCTAACTCGCTATCAGGAACCTTCCTGTGTCCAGATGGGCTCCTGTTGCAGGCCAAGGCCTCCTTAGTAATCTGAAAGGGATAGTTTAGGGAAGAGAAGGAGGTTGCCAAGTTGAGGGTGCGACCTTGACCCACCCCCCCACCCCCATTTCAATGCTGTGAGCCCGTAATGCCCAGTCCATCCTCGCTGGCTCTGTCACAGGCACTGGGGATGTCATGGAGGACATGGGCAAGCAGCTGCAGGCCAACAACATTCGTATCAGCATCCTGGAGGAAGAGAACTCGCGCCTCCGAACCGCAGTGGCCAAAATGAGAGAGGCAGCGCAGCAGGAAGGGCCTAAGGTAGCACCAAAATGGGAAGAGCCATTGCGACGGGCGGAAATTGGGGGGTTGGTTGTATATAAATTGTTTTACAGTGGTACCTCGGGTTACAGATGCTTCAGGTTACATACGCTTCAGGTTACAGACTCCGCTAACCCAGAAATAGTACCTCGGGTTAAGAACTTTGCTTCAGGATGAGAACAGAAATCGTGCAGCGGCAGCAGGAGGCCCCATTAGCTAAAGTGGTCTTCAGGTTAAGAACAGTTTCAGGTTAAGAACGGACCTCCAGAATGAATTAAGTTCTTAACCAGAGGTAAAGGTAAAGGAACCTCTGACCATTAGGTCCAGTCGCGGACGACTCTGGGGTTGCGGCACTCATCTCGCTTTATTGGCCGAGGGAGCCGGCATACAGCTTCCAGGTCATGTGGCCAGCATGACTAAGCCCCTTCTGGGGAACCAGAGCAGCACATGGAAACGCCGTTTACCTTCCCGCGGGAGCGGTACCTGTTTATCTACTTGCACTTTGATGTGCTTTCGAACTGCTAGGTTGGCAGGAGCTGGGACCAAGCAACGGGAGTTTATCCCGTCGTGGGGATTCGAACCACCGACCTTCTGATCGGCAAGCCCTAAGCTCTGTGGTTTAACCCACAGCGCCACCCACGTCCCAATTAACCAGAGGTACCACTGTATAAATAAGTAAAACAGAGGTGTCACCCATACCTGAATTTAATATGGAACTCCCCTCGCCGCAGCTTGTTCCTCCAACCCAGCTGTGGAATCTGTCCTCTCCCCAAGACGGCGGGACGTACACGCCAACCAGGTGAGCGTTCTGGTTTGAAGCATCCTCCGACCATGAACAAAGAAAGGCCCTTCCTCAGCCCCCTCTTTGCTTCCGCTCCTTCTGCAGGCATCCCGCACATACGAGTGCCCAGGGAGCAGCGCTGAGGCCTCCTGCCAGCCCCAAGAGCCCAGGGAGCCCAGCCCCACACAGATCTAAGAGCACCCGCAATGCCTCGAAGAACGGCTCTCCCTTCCGAAGCCAGCAGTCAAAGCCGTCTGTGGGAGAGGCCGCCCGGAAAGCGGCATTCATCTTCGCCTCTGAGGAACAAGCCATCCGAGCCCACGCCCGGGGGAAAGGGAAAAGCAGGACCCCAGGCCACTCGGCCCGTTGCAACAGGAAACACCAGAAATAACAATAAAAAGGCCCTGCAGAGCAAGTTCAGAAGGCTGCCACATTTCCAAAGCAAAGCGGGGGGGGGGGGGGGGGGCAGCAAAGGGAGACCAAATGGCTGGACCTCTCCCTGGCCGCAACTAATCACCGGTGCAATGCTGTTCCTGTGCTCAGGTGGTCATGCACCTTTGCAATGGTGACCCCTCCAGGTGAGCCTCACCAAAGTCTTTATCGGTAATTGATGAGTTCACTGTGGCAAGGATGCAGGAACCATCTTTCTGAGTCTTTTGCCCTGCTCTGAGTTGCCAGGTGTAGTAACCTCCCTGCAAAAAAACAAACAAACCCACAATAGCGTGGGGAATTTGGCTTCCATTAAAAAAAAATCAACCTCCCTCCCCCCCAAAAAAATCAATTACAGTTTGTAAATGACAGGCGAGAAAGAGAGGATATTAGCTTCTTTCCCCTGAAATCCAGTCCATTCTGGTAGGACGGTCACCTGAGCACGGAACTGGCATTCTTTGGCAGGGTGAGGAAGGCTCTCCAAGTGTGACTGGACCAAAAGCAGACTTGGAAGGTGGGAGTCAGAACCTCAGCAATATACAAGTCACAACTGTGATGGCCAGGAGGGGCTGCGGCCAGTGGAACTTCTCCCTAGATAAAGTAATTTGTGTGTTTAGCTCTCCCGCATCTTCCAACAGGAAATGCAGTGGTGGAGGGGATTCTCAGAGGGGAAGTGACCCAGTCAAGGATCCCCTGCAGAAAAGAAGCAGATCACTGTCACGCAGATTTCCAATTTTTCTTAGCTCCTTTTCTGACCTGGGGGGGGGGGGTAAAGCCAGGTGCTCTTCGTCTTAACTTGGGTGGGAAAGGCCAAGATCTCTCCCCTGCTAAAGGCTGTGTGTGGATTCTAGACAAGAACACACAGCAAAAAAAGCAGAGTAAATGGAGTTCAACATCTGGAGAATCTCAATGTTGTTGTTTTTAAAAGCATGTTTCTAAACCTGTTTGCTGCAAGTACAGGCCTCCTAAGCCCCTCTGCCTTCCAGCTGCATCGACTGCCTCCAGTTCCCCCTTGATTGAGGCTTCCTAGAATTATTTTACAGTATTTCTGAACCTTATAACTTGTGCTTCACAAGAACAAAGTAGCTTCCATTAATTACAGTTGTGGACATAATTAAAATAATACCATGTGCAATAAAATTATGACATCAATCAATCGGTATGAGACAACTAAACCTGGGGGGTTCGTGCAGGGGGATCATATTCTAAAAAGTGTTTTAAAAAAACAACAACCACCCCAAACAGAATCTCAACTTATTTGCAGCCCTGGGATGTGCTCAGGACAGTCCTCTGTCCCACCAAGGGATCCCTGCTGTTTCCTCCCCCTGTTGACAGAGGCCCCTGCAAGGCAAGTATGGGTCAGGCTGCCCCACCTGTAGCCCTTCCATCGCCAAGGGGAATGTTCTAGGCAGGGGAAAAGGCAGGATCGCAATGGAATGCTGCTGAGTCAAGCGTCTTGTTGCTTAGATTTTCCCCCGTCTTTTTATTAGTACAGGTGGCTCTTTACACACTCCAGCAGTGCCTCGAGTGCCGCGACACTCTCCGGAGAGGGCTCTGCGGCCCCCTCCATAACCCCCTGCAGTCTTGCCCAGCCCCTTCTCTCTAATAAGTTAGTATAAATAAAGCAAGCATTTCAAATTCCCCACCCTCCCCAACCCTAAGCAAGCGAAGCCTCCGCTCATCAGGAACAGTGCAAGCTGGGAAGGGGGGGGGGGACTTGCAAGGTGGCAAAACAAGGTACAAGCAGAGTTTCAAAAAAACCTCAGCGCACACATACACCCTCCTCCCCAGGTTCATACTGCACAGATGCTCCACCAATGGTGCAATTGATTTAGCCCAGCACAGAAAAGGCCAGAGAACAAACACATTATTATTTTTACACACACACACACGCTTCCCATCTCAAAGGAGCCCCAAGTTCCAAGAGAGTCATTTCCTCCATGTCCCAAGCAGCTGCCATGGCGTCCAGACGCTCTGGGGAAAATTGCTCTCTCCCTTGAAATACAAGCAGATTGATCCGTAAAGGCAGGCAATCGTCGTGCTAACTGTCTTGACAGCAGTTTCCTAGGCAGGGAAGGAAATAAAAGAGAAGGGGGTATTTTACTAGAAAGGCAGAGATCCCCCAGGCCATGAGGCCTGCTATTGCGAAGTTGTGGTCCTTGTGGTGTCGGGTGTCGTGACCACTGGGGTCATGTTGGCTGGGAGTAAAGAGTCGCAGCATCTCAAGGGCTGCAAGTTCCCCAACCTTGCTCTAAGGGCCACAGGGCTGGGTGAGGTGAGAGGGGGATGTGCAAGATGGCTCCCAGGAGGGGAAGTGAATGAACGGTTGGCATGGGCAGCAGAAAACAAAATAGAAGAAGAGTGCCTCTGATAAAGAGCAAAACTCCCCGAATGGAGAATTCAATTGCTTGCTTGCTGTTCTTTTTAAAAAGGCCCAAGAGCAAAAGGCCTGAGCCTTCAGAAAGAAAGCTGTTTTAAAGAAAAGAAAGACAGACCGACCAATACCAAGGCTCAGTGTGTTTGCTTCCTCCACCCGAGAAAGGAGGCCACTTCCCCCTTTTAAGGGACACACACTTAAGAAATGAGGAAGTAACAGCAAACATCATTATGGCTTTCCATCCTCCTGTTCTGGCGGCTGAATGGGAAGATGAAATTCTGGGCTTGGTAGGTAGGGCAGAGTGGGGCTCCCACCTCGGCAACTAGATCACCAAAGCCAATTCTAGGTTGCTCTTCTAGCTGCAGTAATCTCTGGCCATTGCGAACACACAGGAGAGCATGAACTGAAAATACACATTGTGGGCTGACATTTGGGGCTCAACCCAAGTTGTGATGCTGGGAATGTAAAGCAATAATAAAGACTGCCTCTGAGGATATGCAGAGTGCCTTTCCCTTGCCGCCAAGTATGTCAGCCTCCATGCAGCCAGGATTAGAGGATGCGACTTCCAGACAAGACTCAAGACGGGGCAATTCTCTGCTGTCCGTCAGCACCAAGGTGGAGCACTGGAAAGGGAGAGGGCAGCCAACTAGGTCTATATATGGTGTTTCAGCTCCCAAGTTTGTTTAACCTTCCCAGCCCCACGTCTGCAGAAGTGGCTGGTGAAAAGCAGAAGTGCGAAGATCTGGGCAGCAACTGGTCCCATGGTGGGTGGGGAAAGGGGCTTACCTAAAATATTGTGTTTGCAGAGGGGGCAGGTCTGCTGCAAGAGGAGCCACGGATCCACACAGTCCCGGTGAAACTCATGCAGGCATGGCAGCACCCGGAGACACTGTTGGGCAGATTGAGACAGTTTCAAGAGCTGCATGTTCCACTTTGAAGGGAAGAAGGAAAGAGTCACCCCCCAAACACTGGCTCCCATTTGGAAAAAGGGAAAGATCACCATATGGAGAAACTGCAATGTAATGCACATTAAGCAGGGCCCGTTACCCGATTAAAGAAATCTTAAGTTGGTTAATTGTGTGGGCTTGTCGACTGCTCTAAGGGAAGATCTGTAACTTAGTAAGAGAGCACAAACTTTGAATGAAGAAGGTCTGGGTTCACTGGTCTGGGTTCCCAGCAGAACCGATTTAAGTGGTCAGATAGCCTTTGACAACTTAATGCTCTCTGTCAAAGATGGGGACAAGATGGACCAATAGTCTGATCTGTTCCCTGTCTTATGTCTCTTTCAAATTTGCTCATGGCTGGGTGGGTGGAAGAGCCTTTATCGGGCAGCACCCTTCTTTTGTTGTTACATTAAGCAGGCACTAAGTTCTAGCAAGCACCACTGCGGAAGAGGCTTGCGGCCTGAAGGTTTTATAAATGCATCCCTGAAAACCTGGGTATCTCTTTTAAATCTGCTACCTGATTGAGGACAGACCACTTCTTTCTTCACACAGCGCATAGCTGAGCTATGGAACTCCTGCATGAGGGAGCAATGGCCATCAAGCTGGATGGCCTTAAAAGGGGTTTAGACAATTTCATGGAGGAGCTGTCTATCAAAGGCTATTAGCCACGATGGCTATCTTCTGCTGTTGTGCTCAGGTCCTGCTTGCAGGCTTGCCCCAGACATCTGGTTGACAGATGTGAGAAAAGAATCTGGGGTCAGACTGTTATTTGGCTTGATCCAGCAGGACCCTTCCAATGTTCTTATGTTCATTTTTAGTGGCTAAAATAACCTTTGAATCTATTAATCTATGTGGCGGTGAAGTCTATGAAAGGTTGCAGCTGCAATATTAAGGCACACAAGTCGGGAGGTGGTGATGTGCGAGAGTTTGTGCATGCAGGGCTGTGGCTGCGCATGCACCGCGTCTGACTAGATACACCATAGGCTTCCAACTCCACTCAGGGCTTCTAGATGCAGACTTTAAAAACACAAAGGATGCAGAAGCCCTCCCACAGAAACCCTGCTGCATCCTGCGAGGCACCGAGACGCGCCGGCCTTTCGGCAAGCGCTACCTGGTTCTTGTGGAACCGGTCCAAGCAGATGGCGCAGCTGTCGATCTCGTGAGCCCAGCTCCGGGGCAGCTTCCCGGGGTGGTAGCGCCGAGTCTTCAGCGCCGAGAGTCTCTGCACGATGTGCTGCTTGAGATCAAGCTGCAGGAGGAAAGGCCAGGGTGAGCCTCAGCCTGAAACCCAGATGGGAGCTTTCTGCCAGGGGTGAGCAGGGCAGAGAGCAAGCTCACCTCGGAGTCCTGGTCAAGCCGGCTGTGCCGAGACTGTCGCTGTGCCTGCATGATCACGCCTGTGCACAGGATCAAGGCAATGAGCAAGATGGCGTTCCACAGCTGTTGGAGATACTTCTGCAAGGAGGACACACACACACACACACACACCACATAAGAAGTATGGCCCCATCACATACTACGGTTCTAGGTCAGGAGAGAAAGGAAGTAGCCCAAGATGGCATCAGACAGTTGTCTATTACAAGGTGGACTGACGCCGGCACCAGGTCTACCAATGCAATTTATACAGCTCAAAATGTTTTCCATGGGCATCTGGTTGACAACAGTGAGGACAGGACGTTGGATTAAATTGGGCCATTGGCCTGATTCCAGGAGGCTCTTCTTACATTCTTATAGCGATGGTGCAGAGGGGTGCATCATTTTCATTTTAAGGGGGGGGGCACCAGAACCGCCACTAAATACGAGGGCATTTCTTAACAGCACAGCAAGAAAAACTCCACCCGTTGATAGCCGTGCAATGCGCTTCCGGGTACTGGAATACTGTTGAGATACTGCAGTTCCCTGGAAGACAGCCAGGTGAGGTGCTGATGGGACTCCCAAGCACTATAAAATGCCTGCGATTTATGCAAACACATGGCACGTTGAAATGCAGATTTGAACATTTCCCAGTCAACGTACCCCAGAACTTGTCCTATGAAGGGAGATCTTTAATCTAGAATTTTAGCCCTTCTGCTGAACTATAGCGTTCCTAGAGATCTTTTGAGGAGAGCCACAATACTGAAACTGGTTTCATATCAGAGTAACATCAGTGGTGTGCATCTGCAAAGCCTAGGAGATGTTAAATAAGCTAATATTATTTTAACTTGAATGGACAGTGTGTGTGTGTGTGTGTGTGTGTGTGTGTTGCCAACCACCTATAACAGCTTGCTCCTCCATTGATTGATTGATTGATTTTAGCAAGATTTAATAGCATCTCATTTTTACAATTTTTGCTTTGAGCAAGGAAAAAACCCTGAAAATGCACTTGGTCCATGTTTGCAAAGCGCCAGTTTAAAAAAGAGAGAGGAAAGCATGCAACAGCTGATGCAAGAACAGATCTTACATACTTCCTATATGAGTTGGGGTGGGAAGACACTAATGGAATACAAGATTTGCTCTCACTATCCTCTTGGAAACCATTTTTCCCAGGAGAGTCTGAGCTGAATGCAAGTACTTTTTAAAGACACACCTACAGCCCTACCCCATCTCTGTGTCACAAAATGAAATTCCTGCACATCATTTTGTGCAGTACTTTTGCCATTGGCGTATAACAAATTAATCTTAATTATAGTAGACGACTGCTGCTTTCATTTCCTGGGCAAGGAGGCCCTTCGCAGAGCAGTTGGCCCAATTCGTCTATGGCGCAGGGATCAATATGGTTTTAACAAGAATACCCATCCCCTTCGATCCAGCAAGGGGTACCAACCTGGACTCTCGAGCTGTTCTCTCCTGTGCAGATGACTCCTTGCCACTCTCCATAGAGACCGCCCCGGGACAGGCCACAGGTTGACCACAAAGTCAAGGTCACTCCCTTATAAAGAAGAAACACACACAGAGAGAAAGTTTTCAGGCTGAAGTCCAATAATGGAAACAGACAAAGGGGAGGCACCCAACAGGCAAGAGGATAGATAGCAAATATTTAACCCATTGGATGACCCACCCACGCATCTTGTTCCCCTGCTGAACAATGGGGGAATTGGGGGTTTAAATATGTACTGTGCCAACTGGAAGATAAGCTCCCATTTCCCTTGAGGATTACATACCACGTTTTCCAGTAGCACCGCCTGGTATGTTATCTTTGCTGTTGCCCGAAGACCTCTGCGGGCAAAAATTAAGAAGAAAATTAAGAATTGTCAGATCAGGGGTCGCCAATGCGGCCCCTGCAGGCACCAGTATGTCTGCCAGGACCTCAAAGGGTGTCCACAAAAGGTCTCTTTAAAAATACCCTGGAAAATCCTCAATGCATAAGAGACACCAACCCCATCCTTCTGCTCAGAACAGAGGAAAGGTGCAAAGAGCTTCTCTCTGTGAGAGAGCACTGTGGGGATGATGGGGTTGCCTTTCCCCAAAGATGCCTGCCAGGCTCCATCCCTAATCATTTTGCATTGCCAGGCCAAGACAGCTGCTTTCTAGGAAGCTGCTTTCTGCTTTCTCTGCTGCTGTGATTGGATGGATGGGAGGAAGGATAATGGCACCTATTGATATCATTTCCTGCTTCATCTCTTAATTTAGCAACATTCTCCATTGCTTTTAAATTGCTCTCATCAGCTGCTCCGGATCCTTCAAGAAAGTAAAACAAGCCAACGTTGACCTGCCTGCCCGAGCCAGCAATGGGAACCTCATGTAGGATCTCCTGCACTCCCCAAAACCCAACCAGTCTCACCGTAGCAATGCACCAAGGAGCTTGGTAACGTTTTCTGAAGTCTGGACAACAATCACAGGCTTGGAGAGGACCTGGGAGACATCCAGCTGCAGCAGGGAAGAGGAAAGCGAGAGGTTAAAGGGGCCACTGGTAGGGCTGGTGGCTCCTTCAGGCCAACTGAGGTCCACCCTTCAGCCAGAAGGACAAGGAAGAGGGAGGGGTTCTGCTCACCTCACGGATGGCATTCTGATTCAGCGCGAGGATGAGCAAAGCTGAGGCCCCCAAGACAAGGGCACGCTTCATCTGCAGAGGGAGAAACCGCAGAGATACAGTAGGCTAGTTTTTATATACGGATGTCAGGGGTTCAGGGGCAGAGGCACAGGGTAGGCAGGAGATGGAGAGCGATGGGGATGAATCCCAAGACAGCGAGGAAGAGGATGACAATGACTCAAGAGATTCCATGAGTCTTTCCAGCGAATCAGAGGATTCCCAGAAGGGGGCGCCGGTGGTCAAGGCCAGGGGAGCCCCAGGGGGAACGTGTCAGGAGCAGGGGGCCAGCGGGGGATCCCAAAGTGGCAGCTGGGTGTCAGGACCAGCCTCCCCGCCAGAGTGCAGCGAAGGGGGTGGAGGTTCCAGTGTATCAGGGGAAGCAGCTCCGGCAGCAGAGAAGGGAGGGAGGTCGGAGCAAGCCACCCTCCCGGAAGGGGAGGGGAGTAGTGAAGGGAGTAGTGTAGCTGTCAAAAGGAAGGTTAGAGGTTGGGCGCGCGCGCCAAGTTCAAATGTGGAGGCGCGCGGAAGTACAGGGAGCCCGGAGGAGGGGCCAGGTCCCAAAGCCCGCAGGAGGGGGCAAGAGCAATCTGGGGATTCCGCGTCAGGGGAATCCAGGAGGGGCGAAACCCCAGCGGGCAGGAAGACCCTGCGGAAAAGGAAAGAGAGGAAGAGGTGGAGCAGCGCAAGCCTCTTAAACTGGTGCAGGGGAGGGACTGACTCAGAGGGGACTTCAACGGTCTAAGCGTAACAGACGTGGGGCTGCGCGCCTCGGATGTGAAGCAAACAATGAACTGCAATAAACACTTTTGTATATAAGAAGAAATTGGTGTTGGTCTTTTGTGAGCTGAGACCTGAGGCAGCCCTGACAACCGTATTGGCCTGAATTTAAACCGCACTCCCCCCCCCCCAAATTCCGACCATGAAAAGATAAAGCGTGGCTTAAATTTGTGACCTTACAAAAACTGGCTTTTTTACGATATCACTGCTAAAACAGACACATGGAACGGGTGTGAGTGCCTGCGGAATTTTAAGGGAGTGGCTTATATTCGGGTATTGCCTTTTTCTCCCCCCCCCCCTTTGAATTTTAAAGGTGCGGCTTATATTCAGGTGCGGCTTATATTCGGGCCAATACAGTACTATACTCAACCCAGGCAAGCAAGAAGCGTGATCAGAACTCAAGGACGAATTCCAGCTTGGCAAAAGCATTTCTGGAGGGTGTGACATGGGGCCAGTGAGGGGTGTGGCTTTGTGAAGTCTCAAGGGCCAGTCGGAGAGACCTGGAAGGCGACATTTGGCCCCCAAGCCTGAGGTTCCTCACCCGTGCCTTATACCGATAGTCTCTTGCCGCCTTTGCAACACGCGAGAAAATGTATCTCAAAACACAAGAATGTTTAAAACTCCAGCAATCTGAGAAGTACTCAATTCTGGGGGACACATCAGAGGAATGTGTTACGTAACACCTCACTACTGACAGGGTTGCCATATAGTTAAATGTTCAACGCTGACCCTGTCTTGAGAAACAGCAATTTTCCCTCACTCAAATAAGAATGTAAGAAGAGCCTGTTGGATCAAGCCAATGGCCCATCTAGACCAGTATCATATTTCCACAGTGGCCAACCAGATGCCTCTTCAAGAAGCCCGCAAGCAGGACCTGAGCACAAGAGAATTGTCCCCTCCTGTGGTTTGCAGAAAATGGTATTCCAACTGCAGCATGCCTATCACGCTTGGTAGCCACTGATAGCTTTCTCCTCCATGAATTTCTCGAACCCTCTTTACTATGCGCTACGTGAAAAAGCACTTGCTCTCTTTCACCTGTACTGAATTTTCCAAGATGGGACTACAAATCCCATCATCCCTAGCTAGGACCTGTGGTCAGGGATGATGGGAATTGTAGTCCAAAAGCAGCTGGAAGACCCAAGTTTGGGAAACCATGCTCTAAACCAGGCATGGTGAAACTTGGCCCTCCTCCAGCTGTTTTGGGACTACAGTTCCCACCATCCCTGACCACTGGTCCTGTTAGCTAGGGATAATGGGAGTTGTAGTCCCAAAACAGCTGGAGGGCCAAGTTTGGCCATGCCTGCTCTAAACAAAGCTAAAATGGCATGCAGAAGGTCCCAGGTTCAATCCCCAGCATTTCTAAGTAGTGCTGGGAAAGTCTCCCATTTGAAATCCAGGAGGGCTGCGGCCTGTCAGTGTGAACCATAATGAGCTGGATTGACCAATGGTCATCTGATTCCGTATATGCAGCATCCTAGGAACCTACCCCAAAAGAAGGAGGTTGGGTCACAGCAACAGGAGGAAAAATAGGAGATTCACCTTGTTGACCACAGCAGTGGTAAAGGACTCTTCCTTGCTGCCTCGTGGGAGATCCGCCTGCTCCTCGCCCACTGGGACGACACCAATCCAACTGTCATCATCCTTCAGCTTGGGGTCGGTGTCCCCCACCTAGAGAACGAGGTGAGCCCTCAAAGTTAGGGTCTGTAGCCACCCGTGGTCATGACCAGCTTGCCAACACTCCCAAGAGGAAAGGGATATGACTGGCCACTCTCTCCGTAGCCTTTAGACTAGGGTCTTCACTTAATTGATGGGGAAGAAAGGGGAATCCCCAGTGAGGCAGCAGCTGTTTGGTTTTTGGTGGGAGGGACCAGGGGGTTCACAGTAGATATTGGAGGGTTATCACTTAACTGAGGGGGAGAATAGAGGGTTCATCTGGGGCAGCAGAAACCCCTCTTACTGACAGGGAGTGCAGACTCCAGCAGGCCTATCTGCAGGGAAGGGGATGCCATTTGACTGACAAGTTGCAGAGGACAACCTCCAAGGGGGTTCTAGCAGATATTGGAGGATCACCATCACCACTCAAGTGAGCGAGTGGAAGGCAAAGAGGGGTCCATCCTGACCTTTGACACCTGAGATGGGAGCTTTACGGCCCACCCTATTCCTGTGACTTGTTTTAACTGTTTTCAATATTGGATTTTAAATTAGGGTAGCCTGCCCTGGGGGTCCTGATGCTGAAGGGCGAGTTGCTGTCATTATTCTTATATTACTATTTACATGGAGCAGATTCCTACCTAATCATGGGGTCTGTTGGGGGGGAACAGTAATTGTTGCTGCTATTATCATTATTACTATTATTTAACAGGAGCCGGTTCCTACCTAGCCCTTTTGTTGGGGGTGGGGGGAGAGGCAGTTGTTTTTGTTCATGTTGAGCAGGTTCCTACCCAGTCATTTTATGGGGGGGGGGGGAGAAAAGGGTATTTGTTGCTGCTGCTGCTGCTGCTGCTGTTGTTAACAGGGAGCCTGTTTCTACCTAGTCCTTTTGTTGGGGGGTGGGAGAAGAGACAATGGTTGTTATTACTACTACTACTACTACTACTATTACTATTATTATTATTATTATTATTATTATTACTGCTACTAATATCTGTAGGGTGCAGGTTCCTACCCAGCCATGGGAAAGCGAAAGAGAATGGTATTTGTTACTGTTATTGTTTTTATTACTGTATTATTATTTACAGAGAGCCTGTTTCTACCTAACCCTTTTGTTGTGGGGCGGTGGGGGGAAGAGAGAGAGAGACAGACAATGGTTATAATTATAATTATTTGCAGAGAGCAGCAGGTTCTTACCCAGCCATTTTACTGAGGGGGAGGGAAAGGGGATGGTATTTTGTTGCTGTTATTCTTCTTATTCCTATTCTTTACAGGGAGTGGAGGGGTTGGCAAGAGCCCTGAGGGTGGATCTTTAACGGGGAAGGGGGGGATCCCCAAACAGATCTGGGGAGGGGAGGGGGGTTCATTGAGAAGGGCGACGGGGGGGGGAGTGGGTCGCCCCACTGCGAGAGGGTCGTCGGGGGGCCGCCGCTCACCAGGACGAGGCTGCCCCGGATGGCTTCCTCCTCCGCCGCCTCCTCCTCGCCCTCTTCCTGAGGCCGCTTCTCCCCGCGCTCCGGCTCCGGCTCCAGGCCGGGCCTGCCCAGCAGCGCGCCCTGCAGAGTGTAGCTGCTGCCGCCGCCGGGGCCGCTTCCCTCGGCCTGCGCCGGCTGCTCTTCGGGCGCCGGCGGAGAAGGAGGAGGCGGCAAGAGCAGCACCTCCACCTGCGCCTGCCCCGCCGCCGCCGCCACCAGGAGGCCGCCCAGGTGGCTCAGCAGGCACGAGAGCAGCACCGGGGCCCGGCCGGCCGAGCCCGAAGCCGCCGCCGCTGCGGCCGCCGCCATCATCGCGTCGTCGAGCAGCAGGCCCGCCTCTCCTGCCCTTCTTCGCCCTGGAGCGGAGAAGGAGGAGGAGGAGGAGGAAGAGCAGGAGGAATCCGCCTCCCTTGCGGAAGCAAAGGCCCGGGAAGGGGAGCCCAGGCCGGGCACAACGAGCAAAGTCTGCCCGGGAGCCAGACGGCTTGCAGAAGCTTCCGGCAGCCAAAGGAAAGGTCTACTCGGGAGTAAGCCCGGTGTAGAGCTCAGCCGGGCTTGTGTTCTCAAGCAAAGAGGGCGCGCGGGATGGGCAGCCCGCTGGAAGCGCAAAACGGTGCGCGGATGCTGCCCAGAAGCAAGACCCTCGCCCCCCCCCCCAAGTTGGGCTTGTGTAGGATGGGTAGCCTGAAAATGGGGCAGATCTTGGCGGTGCCTTACTCGGAAGTAAGCCCCGTCGAGGTCGGTGGGGAAAGAATCATGCGCGCGATCTGGGCGCAGCGGCAGCGGCAGCAACCCTTTTCCTGTGTTGCTCAGAAAGTGAAGCCGTGCGCGCTTGCGAGGCGACTTGCTTGCTGTCAGGTGAAGTGCTGGGAGCTGCCTAACTACCGTGGTACCTCAGGTTACATACGCTTCAGGTTACAGACTCCGCTAACCCAGAAATAGTACCTCGGGTTAAGAACTTTGCTTCAGGATGAGAACAGAAATCATGCTCCGGCGGCGCAGCAGCAGCAGCGGGAGGCCCCATTAGCTAAAGTGGTGCTTCAGGTTAAGAGCAGTTTCAGGTTAAAAACGGACCGCGGGAATGAATTAAGTACTTAACCCGAGGTACCACGGTATAAAACAAGCACGCACAAAAAGAGATCACAGCTGAAAAGGCTGGCAGCATTCAGATCATTTCAACAGGGTAAACAAGTTTTGATGGATTCAATAATGGAAGACTGAATGGTATAGTTTTTGTAAAGTATGCAGGGATTTATATGATGTGTAAAATGAACCATGGAAAGAGAAGGATGGATATCTTAAGGATCAAATGAAAACTGATGGGAGAGGATGTGTGGGATGTGTTTTTCTTTTCTGTCTCTGTATTAAAAATGCAAATAAATAAATAGGCTTGATATTAAAAAAAAAACCCAAACAGCACAATCCTGTTGTCTACTCAGAAGTAAGCCTCAACGGGACTTGTTTTAGAAACCGATCTGGGACTTTTCGTTAGGGTAAAACATTTTTTTAAAAAATATCACAGATTAAAAGCAATAGGGGTTGCATCCTAGCTCAACAAACTGGCTAGGGAGGAAGCCCCATGGGCTACATTGAAACTTAATTTTGAGTGAGTAGGACTCACGAGGTCAAATGAGGTTTCTTTTTATTTGTGATGTATATTTCCCCTGCTTTGGGATAGACAGACACCAGCAGATGCTGGTTATTCTCAAAATTTGCCTCAGAAGCTCAGTGATATATATTAAATGCCCCCCCTTTCTCCCATATATTTTCATTCCACCAAAAGCAATCAATCAATTGTTCCAATTGACACAATCTTCCTACTATATTAATTCCACTGTATCAATATTATATCATCTAAAACACTCTGAATGAGAGAGTTGGAGAGAGTCTAGCTAGGTTGGATTATCCTGAATCAAGAAGGATAAATACCATACCAGGGCTCACCAACATGGTGCCCATATGGCCAGATGGCCGTTCTCCTACTGAAATTAGGCTTCAGAGAAGCATGGTATTGTACCACTGCTTGGTTGCTGTGTGTGTGCTGTGTCCCCAACAGTTTCTCCAGTTTGCAAATGTGCCCATGGGCCCAAAAAGGTTGGTAACCACTAACATAGAAACATATAAGATTCTTAACTATGGAGCCCCCTGCTATGGAGCTGTTGTGGAATATATAACATTATATCCCAGCTCCATCACTGAGATCATCTGGAGAAGCATCATTGACCATTCCCATCATTGACACTGAGGTCCAGTACCGAGGGCCTTCTGGCGGTTCCCTCACTGTGAGAAGCAAAGTTACAGGGAACCAGGCAGAGGGCCTTCTCGGTGGTGGCGCCCGCCCTGTGGAACACCCATCAGATGTCAAAGGAATAAACAACTTTTATGACGTTTAGAAGACATCTGAAGGCAGCCCTGTTTAGGGAAGTTTTTTAATGATTGATGTTTTTAATGTATTTTTAATCAACTGTTGGAAGCCACCCAGAGTGGCTGGGGAAACCCAGCCAGATGGGCGGAGTATAAGTAATTATTATTATTATTATTATTATTATTAATATTATTATTCCCCCAGATTGGTGAGGCCTATCCGACAACAGCAAGAACATCATTTAGTGTCATTGTCCCAGGCCTGTAGAATCTTCTGCCAATAGAGATTCAGCAGGTGTCTTCTGATTTGACTTTTAAACACCTGCTGCCATGCTTCTGCAAGCAATTAAGGATACCTCATTCTGCAGTAATTAGCTGTTTTATGTTACAAACTTTTTAATATGGTTTATTGTATGGCTTCTATGAACTATTGTTGCAAACCGCTCTGGTATTTTTTAAAACGAATGACAGCATATAAATATTTTATCAATAAATAAAACCTTTGGGTTTGGTTAAAGGTATTATGTATTATGTACATGGATCTTAAGAAACTGCAGTGAATTTCAGAAGAAACTTCTTAATGCACCGCCATGGCTTGGAGCTGAAAATGACGTCAAATTGTCCATTAAGCTGAAGAATTGTTTTAGGTTCAATTATCGTCACTATTATTTATACTTGTTCATCATTGTTTGCAAAATGCTTCAAAGTGACTTACAGAGCATTAAAACAGAAAACTTCTCAAACATTTAAAAACCCTAACACAGAATAAAACATAAGAATATAAAAGTATTAATCCATTAACAAAAATAAAAAGACTTGTACTCCACTAAAAGGTGGACCAGTCCACACTCACACAGTGTTATGATTAAATTAATATCCAGACTGCTGGATAAACCGGCATGTTTTTGCTTGGTACCTAAAAATGGACAGTGTTGGTGCCCGGTGAGTTTTTCTGGGGAGAAGGTTCCAAAAATGGTCTCCCATACCTTATTGGGGCCTTTTTGACAATTCCACCTTCCCATTCGATCCCAGGGAGGGATAAATGTGTCAGGTAGTAGATGGGTCATGTGAGGGATTTGTAGGGGATTGGAAGGGAATTAAATCCGAGCCTGATCTTGGGTGTGCAGTGCAGGATGAAGCGATAACAACTTAGCAGAGTTGCATTAGGAACCAGTGAGATTTAGCTCAGCGGGCAAAATCAATGAGCTCTCCACGTGAAGAAGGCAAGTGGAAAGACAGAAGCAGGCAAGCTGGTACAGCTATCTATGGCTAAGCTACTAGCCCTGGTGGCTATGTTCAACCTCCATGGTTGGAGGCAATTTGCCTCTCAGTTAAAGTTGCTGGGAATTACAAGTGGGGAGCTGTTTCTTACAAGCTAACAGCTTGATTATCCTTATGCGGAAGGCCCCAAATTTATTCTCCAGGTCGAGCTGGAAGCGTTCCCTGACTGAAGTCCTGAAGTCACTGTAGACAGTATTGAGCTAGATAATAATAATAATAATAATAATAATAATAATAATAATAATAATTTATTTATACCCCGCTCTCCCCAGCCAAGACTGGGCTCAGGGCGGTTAACAACCAATAATAAAAACAAGTTGAGTAAAATACAATTTAAAAGATTAAGATACAACATTAAAACATTAGTGTGCAATCTCTTCATAGGAGGATCAAGGTTTCCCAAACTTGGGTCTCCAGCTAGGACTACAATTCCCATCACCCCTGCCCACTGGTCCTGCCAGCTAGGAGTGATGGGAGCTGTAGTCCAAAAAACAGCTGGAGACCCACGTTTGGGAAACCCCGAGCTAGATGGACCAATGGTCTGGCCCAGTATGAAGAAGCACCCTGTATTCCTAACAGTCCTGCAAAGTGGGTCGTCATTGCTCTCCACCCTGCAAGCTTGAGAGCTTGAGAGAGCAGCCTGGTCCCCTCCAGATCTTTGTTGTTGTCGTTTAGTCATGTCTGACTCTTCGTGACCCCATGGACCAGAGCATGCCAGGCACTCCTGTCTTCCACTGCCTCCCGCAGTTTGGTCAAACTCATGCTGGTAGCTTCGAGAACACTGTCCAACCATCTCGTCCTCTGTCGTCCCCTTCTCCTTGTGCCCTCCATCTTTCCCAACATCAGGGTCTTTTCCAGGTAGTCTTCTCTTCTCATGAGGTGGCCAAAGTATTGGAGTCTCAGCTTCAGGATCTGTCCTTCCAGTGAGCACTCAGGACTGATTTCCTTAAGAATGGATAGGTTTGATCTTCTTGCAGTCCATGGGACTCTCAAGAGTCTCCTCCAGCACCATAATTCAAAAGCACCAATTCTTCGGCGATCAGCCTTCTTTATGGTCCAGCTCTCACTACATAACTCTCATCAATCATCCCCAGCCAGCAGGGCCACACTGACAGGGGTTGATGATGGGAGCTGAACTCCAAACGATTCGGAGGGCGCCACGTTGGCAAAGGCTGGCCTACTACCTTGAATCGGAGGCCACCTGGTCACAGCTACAGCCGCTCAACTGAGCTGCCAACAGAAATCATGCAGGTGTGTAAATCCCCCATTGTGGGAAGAATTTTGAGAAGGGTGGGAAAGCGATGGACGTGTTGGAAACCCAGAAGAGAAGTAACCCAATAGGCAAAAGTTCGGGAGAAGGACAAAACAGAGGAGTGGGGAGCTGTCTTGCACTGTTGGAGCTGGTCGGATAAAGGAGGGACATTGCAGTCAGAGGCGGAACTGCAAAGAACAAAGGTTAAGCCTGCAATTTCTGTAGGGATGATCTTCCTGGTCTTAATCAGAAAAATGTAGAGCAGGGGTTCCCAAACAGTAAATCACCTCAGATTAAGGTGACCAGATTTTTTTAATGAATCCGGGGACACTTTTCAACTTCAGTTGAATTCAGTGGATTTTTTCAAGGGACAAAATCCGGGGACTGTTCCTGGGAAATGGGGACGTCTGGTAACCTTACCTCAGATGCTTTTATCACTGAGCTACACCCCCCACCCCCAAAAAGAGTATTGTAATTAGCAACCCAGGAAACTGTTGTCTACCTATGGTCCATCTCAGTATTGTTAACATTGACTGGCAATGGCTCTCCAGGGTTTCAGGCATGTTATCCCGCCCCCGCACCCCCCAGCCCTAGCTGGAGATCCTAAGGATTGATCCTGAGACTCTCTTTGAGCACAACTGAACTACAGCCCTTCTTAAAAAATATATATATAAATCAGTGTAAGGTATCATTGAGTGTGCAAGGTATTCTCCTGAGTTTCTCATCTCCTGGCTATAGTTCTCTTTAGAAGCAGAGTTTTCTCCAAGCTCCCCAGATCTTAAATCTAAGATGTCTATCAAGAAAGTAAGAAGAGCTTGCTGGATCAGACCAATGGCCCATCTAGTCCAGCATCCTGTTCTCACAGTGGCCAACCAGATGCCTGTGGGAAATCTGCAAGCAAGACTTGAGCAGAAGAGTACTTGTAGTTTCCAGCAACTAGGATTCAGAAGTGTCGCTGCCTTTGACTGTGCAGGCAGAGCAAAGCCATCTGATAGCCTTCTCCTCTGTGAATTTGTTAGGTTCTATTTTAAAGCCATCTGGGTTGGTGGCCATCACTGCCTCCTATATGCTGTGTGAAGAAGTCCTTTCTTTGACCCATCCGTAGTCTACCTCAGAAGATTCAGCTTCATAAGTTGGCTGTGGTCTTCGAGCCTGATGAGAGTTGCTGTCCCAAAAAATCTGCAAGGTGCAGATTGGGGGAGGCTGGTGGGTACCATATCATGAAACGTGACACTTGATGCTATTAGGGAAAGCAATGCTCATTTACTCTGCTTGACAATTGCCCCACTGGTTCCAAGAAGCACATTATTGTTTATGACCCTACTAAAATGAGTTGTGTGTTGTGTTCCACATGCTGCATTATTGCTGGGCAGAATCCACGCCCCCACAGATCCTGCAGAGTCAGTTGTCTGCTTAGTGACACCCACAAAGTGTAGCTCTACCGATTAGTTCAGTTTCTTGGGAAGGAAAGCCCTGTTGAAACGCCAAAAGCTTTTGGGTCATTCTCAGTTTCGCCCAATGAGGCCAACACCCATTTGAATCTCCCTTAGTCTTAAGGTTTGGGGGCCAACTCCCATACTTTCAGAAGGAGGCACCTCATTTTCTTAAGCTGCTCCTCCGCCTACCGTCCTGGCTTAGACATTTGATCTCCTGAAAAATGGCACCTTCTGCTGAGGTTGGTATCCTGCAGAAACAGGATACTCGCTGCTGTAAAACACGAGGACAGATTTGGAAAAATGAAATTTTGCGCAGATGCAAATTTAGAAACCAGTGTTATCCATTTAAATAGAAATGCAGTAAGCCCGCAACTTACGCGAAGCTTTGGTTTCCGGGAACTGTGCACAAACGCAAAAATGCATAAAGCTAGGAAAGCCCCTTAAACAACCCATTAAAAACCCGATGTAAAAATAACCAGCACTCACTGTCGCTCTCAGACCACCTCCGTGGTCTCTCTAGGCCCTGACGCACTCTTCAACTCTCTGATGAGACCCAAACATTCTCCCAGGATGAATGCAATGGTTGATGGAAATTCCAACTGTGGGTTCCCTCTCTCCCACCTCCTTTTGACATTTCTGCTACCACATCTTTTGATGTCCCCCACGTTTCTCCAATTTATTTATTTATTTTTCGATTGCCTGTGTAAGGTTGTGATCACCTAAGAAACGTGAGTGTTAAGTTGCGGGCTTAACTGTCCATTAAACCTCACTGTGGTAGGAAGGAGTTTGGCCAGGTGAGCGGTAGATGGGCTTGGTCCAGGTGTCAACCACTGAAAAGTTTTCTTACAATCAGGTGATGTATAGATTTTGTAAGGGTGGGGAACTAAGACAAACCACAACGGATGACCAAACAAATGTGAAGGTGTTACTGGGAGCATTAAATCTTTGCACTAGACACAGACTGGACAATGTTTCAAACAGAGGACTAGCCTATGCAAAGTAGGAGGCAAGACCACCCTCAACTACAAAGCCCTAACATCGGAGCCATCTCTTTGATGTGAGCTCAGCTGATGTCAGAACTGGCCAGGGATGATGATGGGAGTTTTAGCTGAGCAACATCCAGAAGACCAAAGGTTCCCCACACCTTGTCGCCTCTGTAACCTGACCATCTTTGCACCATGGCCTTTGACCATACTGACAGTGACTGCCTCTGGCTCTTTGGATCTTGGTCTGCCTGCACTAGTTGTCTCCACTAGTTGCTCTGAGTTGGCCAAAACTATCATCATCATTGTTATGTACTGAGTTGAATAGGATCCAAAATGCAGCAGTCTGATTGGTCCTAGAACAATAGGATTCAGAATGCAGCAGTCTGATTGGTCCTAGAACAATAGGATTCAGAATGTAGCAGTCTGATTGGTCCTAGAACAATAGGATCCAGAATGCAGCAGTCTGATTGGTCCACAGGAGCCACCCAATCCAACTCCAGTTGGAAGTGAATCCGCAACCTGATTGGCCTGCAGGAGAATCCCAGAATTAGCCAATCATGTGGGGCCCATTGTGTAAATAATGTATATGAAGCAGACATTTGAGGGAAATTCCATTCCTCACTACTATGAGCTGAATAAAGAGCATGAAATCCACACTCGACTCCGAGTATATTTCAATCATCATCATTATTATTGAAGATCACAGGGCAGTACCCAACATAAAAATACAAAACGAGAACACAAAATACATAATAAAAACAAACCAAGAACCCCCCCTCCCACAAACACATTAAAAAGGCCATGGAATGTTTAATCAGCCAAAGGCCTGGTTAAAGAGAAACATTTTTGCCTGGCACCTAAAATATATGTAATGAAGGCAGCGGCGTAGCGTGAGTTGTCAGCACCCGGGGCAAGGCAAGTAATTTGCGCCCCCTAACCCGGGGCAAGGCAAGTAATTTGCGCCCCCCCCAACCCCTAACCTGCCGATCTGAGTCGAGTTGCTGCTGGCGCTGCCGCCCAAGCCACGCCGCTTGCCCGGAGGAGGAGGGGGGCAGAGAGGCGAGGAAAATGCAACATGGCCCAGCAGCTGCAGCAGCAGCAGCGGAGGCGGGGCTGTGAGGAGGGGCTGCCTGGCACGTCCTCCGCGGCCCTGACGCGCGGGGCTGAGAGCCGCTGCCTGCCGGACGCCTTCAGCCCGGGCGCGCGCACAGCTCGTCGGTTCCACGAGACATGGGGCTCTGCTACAGCCTGCGCCCGAGGCTCTTCGGCGACTCCGGAGGCAGCGAGCGCGCCCCCCCAGATGTTGCGCCCGGTGCGGCCGGCCCCCCTGGCACCCCCCACGCTACGCCACTGAATGAAGGTGCCAGGTGAGCCTCCTTGGGGAGAGTAGACCACAGATGGGAAGCCACTGCAGAAAAGGCCCGTTCTCGTGTTGTCCGTGTATCATAGAGGAGGCACACGAAGAAGGGCCTCAGATAATGATTGCAGGGTCCTGGATGGTTCATATGGAAAGAGGTGGACCTTGAGGTTTTGCGGTCCTGAGCCGTTTAAGGATTTTATAGGTCAAAACCAGCACCTTGAATTGGGTCCGGAAACTAACTGGCAGCCAGTCAGTGCAAGTCAGGCCAGAATCGGTGTAATATTCCCAAACCATCTTCCCCAGTCGGCAACCTGGCCACCAAATCCAGCTGAAGTTTCCGAACTGACTTCAGAGGCAGCCCGATGTATAATCCATTGCAGTAATCTAACCTTGAGGTTACCAGAGCCTAGACAACAGAAGTTAGGCTATTCCTGTGTGGGTAGGGGCTGAGCTGTGCCACCAGCTGTGGTTGATGGAAGGCACTCCATGCCATCAAGACCACCTGAGCCTCGAGTGACAGCAAAGGATTCAGAAGCACCCCAAAATTACGTACCTGCTTCATCAGAGGGAAGGTAGCCCCATCAAGAGCAGGCAACCTCCCATCCGTCTGGTCTAGGGAGCCACCCACTAACAGTGCCTCTGTCTCATCTGGATTGAGTTTCAGTTTGTTGGCTCTCATCCGGTCCATTACCCAGGCAAGACATCGGTCCAGCACATCCTCAGCCACACCTGCAGATGTAAAGGAGAAGTAGAGTTGTGTGTCATCGGCATATTGCTGACAACCACCCTCCAAAACTCCGGATGGCCCCACTGATGCGGTGTAGTGGTTAAGAGCGGTAGTCTCGTAATCTGGGGAACCGGGTTTGCGTCTCCGCTCCTCCACATGCAGCTGCTGGGTGACCTTGGGCCAGTCACACTTCTCTGAAGTCTCTCAGCTCCACTCACCTCACAGAGTGTTTGTTGTGGGGGAGGAAGGGAAAGGAGAATGTTAGCCGCTTTGAGACTCCTGAAGGGGAGTGAAAGGCGGGATATCAAATCCAAACTCTTCTTCTTCTTCTTCAACAGTTTCATGTTGTTGTTCAACAGCATGGGGGATAAAATCAAACCCTGAGGAACCCCACATGGGGCTGAAGAACACTCCCCAAGCATCACCCTCTGGAGATGACCATCCAAGTATAGTGGTACCTCGGGTTACAGACGCTTCAGGTTACAGATGCTTCAGGTTACAGACTCCGCTAACCCAGAAATAGTACCTCGGGTTGAGACCTTTGCTTCAGGATGAGAACAGAAATCGTGCTCCGGTGGCGCAGCAGCAGTGGGAGGCCCCATTAGCTAAAGTGGTACCTCAGGTTAAGAACGGACCTCCAGAACGAATTAAGCTCTTAACCTGAGGTACCACTGTAGGACCGGAACGTCTGCAAAACAGTGCCACCCACCCGCAACCCTGACAGTCACTCCAGAAGGAGACCATGGTTGAAGGTATCGAAAGCCATTTTTATTTCTCTCTGCAGCCAAGCCTGCACATTTATGTTTTGGCCCCGAGACCAGACTAACATAATTCCACACCACACTTCACTTTGCATTCCTATTCAAGGAGACATTCTCCACCCCTTTCAGACACTGGAACAAAAGCGTAGGGTCAGGCACACTAAAAGCGACAAGAGGGTTCAACAAACAGGTTTGATAGGGTCGGCATTCCAGGGTGCAGCCTCTATACTGCCGGAGATCAGTATTTTTGAGAGATTAAACTTCTCAGACTTCCCTGGGGAAGAGGGATTGACGGTTAAACCGCTCTGGGAATTGTGTGCATATAAATGCACATATGAATGAAAGTTGCATTAATGTATTAAATTATAGGCAACTCACCACTGATGTGCGTTCAAGACACACATGACTGCGCCCATGCGCATCACCGCAAGCCTGGAAATGGCATGAAAAGGGGCAAAAATGGCCCTGAAAGAGCACAAAAATGGCAAAAGTGGCACGAAAATAGGATCTAGCAATCTCTTGAGCCTTTGCAAGTGCAATCCTAGCACCCTTTGCACTGACATTTGAGGCCTGTGGAGAGCAAGGAGGTTTGTGGTGGAGTTTGGTGGATTTTTGTTCTGAAGGGGTTTTCAAAGGTTTCCAGAGGTTTAAAGGGTTGTTTGAAGGCTTCTTCCAGTGGTGTTCCCAATATATGCATAAATGAGGAGTTGCCTATACAGAAAATTGCTTTGCAAACATTTGTATATTAGGGGAAATTCGCTGTCAAGCTTTACTGAGGATTCTTAAAAAAAAATAAATCCAAATTGGTTTAGAAAAGTGCAGAAAAAACAAGAAGCATAGAGAACTGATACTGATGGATCAATCCATGCCTAGCTCAGAGGATCCCACTGTCCTGTTGAAATGAGATTCACCTGCCAGCTTTGGTTCCTGGAACTGGGGCAGAAACATTTTGCAACACGGTCCTTTGCCAGCTTACAGAACAGTTGGGACAGGCCTGCTGGGCACCCACTGCTATTTCTTCATCCCCAGCCAACTGCTTCTCCTTTCCTGTCAGAAACATTTTGAGTGATACAATGCTGTCCGTCTCTCTTGGGCTCCTTTCCAAGGATTTCCTCATGACTACAGGTCTGATGCTACGACAACAACATAACAAATTAAGTCTTTGTGGTGCTGTTGCGCTAATGAGGGTTGCTTGGCAGTTTCGCCCTGGGAGTAGGTCTGCCATCTCTGGATGTTAACCATTCTGAGACCTGAGCAGGTTTCAAAGGGAGAGTCACCCGACAGGAGCTAACTGTAAACGTGCTCTGCCATTATTTATTCATATTGAAACAACCAAGCTAATCATTAAACCAATTAATACAGCCAAACAAAACAGGCCAGGAAGGTGTTTCAAGATGAGGGCCACATTTCCTTCTTGGCAAGCTTCTGGGGGCCGTTTGCCAGTGGTGGGTGGGGCTGGAAACAAATGTAGGTGTAGCAATAAATGTCTAATTTACCTTTCTCCCATAGGATAGTTTACACCCACCCACAAACCCACACCTGTCTCTATTCTCCAACCAGCAAGGAAGGGGTGTTCCGCCAGAGTTCCGCCAGGCCAACACATTAAAAGGGCTGTAAAGGACACAGGTGGCGCTATGAGTTAAACCACAGAGCCTAGGGCTTGCCAATCAGAAGGTCGGTGGTTCGAATCCCCGCGACAGGGTGAGCTCCCGTTGCTCGGTCCCTGCTCCTGCCAACCTAGCAGTTCAAAAGCACGTCAAGTGCAAGTAGATAAATAGGTACCACTCTGGCGGGAAAGTAAACAGTGTTTCCGTGCGCTGCTCTAGTTCGCCAGAAGCGGCTTAGTCATGCTGGCCACATGACCCAGAAGCTGTACGCCAGCTCCTTCGGCCAATAAAGCGAGATGAGTGCCGCAACCCCAGAGTCGGCCACGACTGGACCTAATGGTCAGGGGGTCCCTTTACCTTTTTAAAGCATGAGTAGGGAATCTACAGAGAGATGTTGGTGGACTACAACTCCCATCAGCCCCAGGATACACGGCCAATGGCCAGGGATGATGGAAGGGCCACTAGTTCCTCATACCTGTCTTAAGACCGTGAAAGAACCTCACAAACAAATATATCCTAAAATAGGCTGTTCTCTTCTATCACTGGTACTAGGATGCTACATTTTAAGCAGTCAAATTAGGTTAGCTTTTCTACATTGTTTTGTATGAGGCTCTATGGATTTATTTTATGTACTTTCTTTTTAAAAAGTTTTTATTTATACTTTTCAGGTTTATACATTTCATTAGTTTTACAATCAATTTAACATTTCAAATTTTGACTTCCTTCCCTCTCTTTCTGCGGTTCCTTAAATTTATTTTTTAATATATTCTGAAGATCCAAATTCATTTAATTCGCTCATTTAATTGTCTACTTTAAATATATACTCTTATGAAACTGCAGGTTGTTACAATAATCTTGCCATTGTTTTTATCTGTTTGAAACTTATCTGTAAATATCAAATAAACCATTTCCATTCTTTTATTAAAAAGTTTGTTATCTTGATTTATTATTCCGGTAATTTTCTGCATATTTCTGCATATTTCATACAAAAACTTAATGGATACACAAATGTATGGAATATTCTCTGCACTTGTTGACCTGGTTCTTTTTTTATCATTTACACGTTAATTTTCTTGTTGTTTATTTGGTAACTGTGAGGTGACTGGGGCACAATTTTGTGCAGGGGTGGCGCACTGATAAACTGACTGTGAGCAGAGCTGTTGGGGTCTGGGGCTGTAGGCAGTCGAAGACCTGCAACTGTTTTTGCAGTAGTGTCCCTCTCTCTCCCACATCTAGCCTTGACAAGCTGACTTCTTGATGCCTTCCAGTGAAAGTGTGAACAGTTAAGTGGAAAGGATGCTACCAATTTAAAGGTAAAGGTAAAGGGACCCCTGACCATTAGGTCCAGTCATGGCCGGACTCTGGGGTTGTGGTGCTCATCTCGCTTTATTGGCTGAGGGAGCCGACGTACAGCTTCTGGGTCATATGGCCAGCATGACTAAGCCGCTTCTGGCGAACCAGAGCAGCACACGAAAACACCGTTTACCTTCCCGCCAGAGCGGTACCTATTTATCTACTTGCACTTTGATGTGCTTTCAAATTGCTAGGTTGGCAGGAGCAGGGACCGAGCAACGGGAGCTCACCCCATCACGGGGATTCGAACCGCCGACCTTCTGATCGGCAAGTCCTAGGCTCTGTGGTTTAACCCACAGTGCCAAGAGTCGGTCCCGATTTGACCTGGAGATGCTGGTGATCCAATGCAGGCAAATCAGATGGTCTGACACTGAGCTGTGGCCCTTCATTGTATCAAGCCAGACCATTAGTCTGTCTAGGTCAGTCTTGTACACACAGGCCGGCATCAGCTATTCAGGATTTCAGGCAAAGTCTTTCGCTGCCCTTTCTAAGAATGTCGAGAACTGAACCTCAGATCTTCTCAGGCAAAGCAGACACTCTACCACCAACCATTCGACAAATCCTACCCTGTACAATGTTTTGCGCACGTGGAACTGAAGCGAAACTCTTATGGGGTTGGAGATAAAGTTTTATGTTGTTTCTGAAACCATTTTGATTAAAAAATCAAGGACGCCATCTTCCCGGGTTGTCTAATCTCCACCCACTCAAATCTGGACTGGCTTTAAATTGAGCTCCTTCTTTTACGCTAATCACAGTAAGTTCATGGGTGCAAGAGTGGGGGAGGAAAGACGCCACTCCCTTCTGAGGTTGTTTTGATGTTTAACTATATTCACACCTGAAACAAAGGGCGGCGTACCAACAGATTACCGGTAACATGCTGAACAAGGCAGATGAACACACCCACCTACACGAATTACGCCGTGATGGTTTTGAGCCATCCACTGTGGATCCTTCCCTGTGTTAAAATGGGCAACTGCTGCCACCGACAACAGCAAGAAATTGTTACGGCATGGAGTGTTCGCGATTCTGGTTGTCCCATCCTGTTCTGCAACACTGTTCATTTGCCTAAGTCTCTGCTATAGAGCTTTGGGCGTATCCATCAGAAAGCCCAGCTTAATTGCTTCTGCAATTACTTTTAAGCCTGGTGCCTTGGCTGATTTAAAAGTTTTTATCCAGTGGACACATAACAAGGGACGCTATCCCAGAGAGATAAGTGGGACTTGAATTCATAAGGACTGTGACACACGATGATCAAAAAGACATAGCTGAATTGTTTTAGAGTGGTAGGGTATACAGTGGTACCTCGGTTCCTGATCGTCTCCATTGACTAACATTTCGGAACCCGAATGCCGAAAACCCAGAAATAAATGGTTCCGTTTTCAAACGCGCCTAGGAAGAGGAGCACGGTTTCCGATGCGTGTTTTTCAATTTTCCCTATTGCATTTGCAGCCAGCCCTTTGTGCCTTGGTTTTTGAACGTTTCGGAACTCAAACGGTCTTCTGGAATGGATTACATTCAAGAACCGAGGTACCACCGTACTATGAACAGGGCTGGCTCCACTGCTAGGTGATGAGGGGTGGGGAAAGAGATTGATATGCGCTACATGACCTGTACTGTATGGTACCCCCATCAGACTAGGTCTGCTATTTTGTCACCTCTTGGTACTGGTGCAAGGGGAAGAATCTGTAACATGGGGATAATCCTTAGTGGCCAGATGGAAAAGGGAACAGGTGACTATACATTTAAGAAAACTTTAGTTTCATTGGCCCAGTCCTGTGGAACTCTCTGCCACTAGAGATTCAGCAGGCCCCTTCTCTGCCAACTTTTAAACAGCTGCTGAAAACTATTCTGTTCTGCCAAGCTTACACAGGCATGTAAGAACAGCACATCCTGCCACAATGGTTGAGGTCTGATTGTAATTTTTTAATATTTATTTTTCAATGCATGGTTTTATGTATTATTCTAAAGCATGTGGATATTTTTCATCTGAAACAGTGGCATATATATATTTATATATAACAAATATATATAAATGCAAACAAATAAATGAATGAATGTGAATTGAATTTCTCCCCTTTCCCGGATCAAAGCAGTTTATCCATGAAATGTGTGGTGTGGCAGGAGGAAAGTGACTTTTATCTGGGAGGCCAAAGCCCAGAGAGTCCAAGGTTAAAGCAGGGGGCGGGTGTTGTTTGGCTCAGGAGGACTGTCTAGCTGGGTAAGAGTCCCTCTCTTGTTCCATCTGTGAGAGCTGCCAGTCACTGCAGGCTGGTGGGGGAGCCAAAGGACAGCAGGCCACACCTTTGCAACACCCCTCCTGAGATGCCAACTTTGCCTCTGCTCTCCCACCTTGAGCCACAGTTTCGTTTACAGGCACTGATCCCATGATAATGCTTATCACATCTGCCACTGATTACTGCACATTGACCTGCTGTTCAAGCAGGAGGAGATAGCAAAGCTGATCTCTGGGTTTTCGCTTCACACACATGCTTCCTTGGCAGTCCAAAATGTAGGCTGCAGCAACCGGCAAGCAATATTTTGAAAAATGATGCAAGAGAGGCTGTGTGGTATAGTGGTTAGAGCTGGGGTCGGCAAATTTTTTGGGGGGGCCACGGGCCGGTCCACTGTCCCTTAGACCTTGTGGCAGGCCAGAGAAGTGGCACCCAGAGGGGGAAGCTGGAAGAAGAGGTGAGGGGGGCAAGAAGTCCTCCTCCCCACCCCTACCCCAGCTGCTGCGCTTAACTCCCAGGGGCTGCTGCCGCCACCACCGCCTGGCCCACAGGAGCACCAGGGTAGTGGTGGGGGTGGAGGGAAGATGAGCAGTGCAAAAGTGCTGGCTCTGGGGAGGGGCTGCTTAAAATGGCGCTCAGCCAGCTCAGCCCTGCCCCCTTCCTCCTCTAGGCAGGGCAGGGAGAAGCCAGGAGGAGGGAGGGAGGAGGCGCCGCCACAGTGTGTGTGTATGTGGGGAAATGGAATGGCGCGGGGGGGATTTGTGAAGTTGTGGGTGAACATATCAGACGACACAGCGATTCACAGACCAGAACAGAACTGAACTGAAGGGTTCAGCCAGCCTGCTTATATAGAGCTCCACTACAACACAACAGTAACAACTTTCTGTAACTATCCAATCACTGAACGTCACTTTCAATTCCTTATTTGCATATGTGGACCTGAGTGAAAACTATCTACAGTATCCCCCTGCTGGCCCAGGGTGAGAACTTCAGTACATAACAGAAATGGCGCAGCCCAAAGAACAGAATCCCCACGCTGATCTATGGACAGTCCGCGGGCCGGATCCTGAAGGCAATTGGGCCTGATCCGGCCCGCAGACCTTAGTTTTTCGACCCCTGGCTTAGAGTGTCAGACTAGGATCTGGATGGCCAGAGTTCAAATCCCCACTCAGCTCACTGGGTAGTAACCTTGGAAAGATTTCTGCAACCTATGCCTACCTCACAGTGTTGTTTTGAGGATGGAATGATGAGGGAGAGAACCATGTACGCCACATGGAGCTCCTGGGAGGGGATAAAAGGCAGAATATGAGTGCAATAAAAATAAATATAATAAGTTATCCAGATGTATTTCAAGCAGGAATTAGATTTCTTATCTCGAGTCCCAGGGTGGGTTATCACAATATGAAAATACAGCATTAAAATCAGTTAAAACACATTTATTTACCTCTATACCTCTGACTCTTTTGATCTCTGCACATTTGGGGCTTTTCAGTTTGGAACAAAAGGCAAGGAAGGGGTGACAGAAGTTCACAAAATGTGGCATGGAGAGCATGGATAAAGGAATGTTTATCTCCCTCTCTGTAACCCTAGAACTCGTGGACATCACATGAAGCTGAAAGTTGGCAGATTCCATGCAGATCCAAGAAAGGACTTATTCATGCAGCACTGTTAACCTACGGAACTCGCTGCCACAGGACGCAGCGAAGGCTGCCAACTTGCATAACTTCAAAAGAGCAACGGACAAATTCACAGACGATCAATGGCTACTAGCCATGATGACTATGCTCTGCCCCCACAGTCAGAGGCAGCATCACTTCTGAATACCAGTTGCTGGAAACCCTCCTTGAGGCTTTTCGCATTGGGCCATCTGGTTGTCCACTGTGATGCTGGACTGGATGAGCTGTTGTTGGCCTGATCCAACAGCCTCTCCTGATGCTCTTGTCCTCCTCCCAAGAACAAGGCCAGGCTCCTTCTCTGCCCGGTCAGTTGGCAACCCTGCCAGCTCTTCTCCCTTCCTGAGTGTGCCTGCGCTTAGAGCACCCCATAGCTTCACAGAGCGCGAAAGGTCAGGCCTCTGCTGCAGCCCCTTACCCAGGGCCGGATTTAGGTTTGATGAGGCCCTAAGCTACTGAAGGTAGCTGTCCTTTGTCAACAACAAATTGGCGCTGTTTTTTGTGTTGAATATATGCTATATGGTAATTTATGGACCTAATAGGTATCGAAAGCCATTTGCACATACAGAATGTTCCACCCTATATATACAGTGGTACCTCAGGTTAAGTACTTAATTCGTTCCAGAGGAGGTCCATTCTTAACCTGAAATTGTTCTTAACCTGAAGCACCATTTTAGCTAATGGGGCCTCCCGCTTCCGCTGCGCCGCCGGAGCACAATGTCTGTTCTCATCCTGAAGCAAAGTTCTTAACCCGAGGTACTATTTCTGGGTTAGGGGAGTCTGTAACCTGAAGAGAATGTAACCTGAAGCGTATGTAACCTGAGGTACCACTGTATAGAAATGAGCAAACCAGTGATATTTTAGGGAGCAGGCTAGCAGGCGGAGCCCATTACTTACATCATAGGAGCCTACAGAAAACAAAACAAAACACTCTTGCTGTATGTAGTTCCTGTACGTATGTTGCTGTAAAAGGGGATACGGGTGGCGCTGTGGGTTAAACCACAGAGCTTAGGACTTGCCAATCAGAAGGTCGGCGGATCGAATCCCCGCGACGGGGTGAGCTCCCGTTGCTCGGTCCCTGCTCCTGCCAACCTAGCAGTTTGAAATCACGTCAAAGTGCAAATAGATAAATAGGTACCACTCCAGCGGGAAGGGAAACAGCGTTTCCGTACGCTGCTCTGGTTCGCCAGAAGCGGCTTAGTCATGCTGGCCACATGACCCAGAAGCTGTACGCCAGCTCCCTCGGCCAATAAAGCGAGATGAGCGCCGCAACCCCAGAGTCGGCCACGACTGGACAGGGGTCCCTTTACCTTTACGTAGGTTTATTTATTATCTTATCTTATATTTTGGAAATGTACATCCAGGTTTTTTTTCCCCCTTTAAATTTTTTGGGGCCCCCAAGAGAGTGGGGCCCTAAGCTATAGCTTGTTTAGTTTATGCAATACGTCAATCCGGCACCGGCCGAGTGCGCAGAAAGAGACCCGCGCCCGCGCAGCTGGCCAGGAGGCACGTCCCCTTTAAGGGCCGGGCCGGGGCGGGGCTTGGGAGCCTGGCAGAGCCCGGCTGGCCATGAAAGCCTTCGGACCAGAGCACCGGCTCGGCATTCGCCGGTTGGATCAGCTGCAGGAGCGCGGGCCACCATGAGCGGGTACGTTGGCGACCTCAGCGCCAAGCAGGAGGAGGCGCTGGCCAAGGTAAGGAGAAGAGATGATCAAGAGGACTAGGAACGTGAACCTCATCCATCCATCCATTCTTTCTCTGCGTTGCGTTTACTTCGCTCAGTTCTTAGGGGGCTGGCTGAGATCCCCCAATTCTGAGCCCAGCGTAGCCCCCCTTCTTAAGCACACGTAAGCAGTAGCTATGGGGACCGATTCTCCCCCCCGCGCGCGCCGTGATTGACTTATCCGGTTTCAAGCATCCCGCCCCCGTCCTTGGTGCTGCAAAAGACGCCCTGCGATCTCCAGGGATAAAACTGCCCACTTCCCGCAGCCTGACTCTGTGGATATGTTTACTCAGAAGTCGCCGCCGCCGCCGCCCTCCTTTGATTTCTAAGGGAGGGGTTTCATGGGCGTAGCCAGGGGGGCAGGGAGGGTAGCTGCCTCCCCCTAAATCAAGAAAAAAAATACTTAACTAAAAGTAGAAACTGTAGGAAGATTTTGACAGGTTTTTTCTGAGCACTTGGGGTCAAAAGAAAGTTATTTTCAACAACTGTTGTTGAAACGTTTCAGTCCGAATCTGCTAGATAGAGCCAGACAGAGGATGACAGGTGCCCCACATTAGTCCTGGCCTCCTGCTCCCCTAACATAAATCCTGGCAATGCCCATTGGGGGGGGGGGGCTATGCACATGCAGGGTTGGAGTGCTTTTTTTGGAAGGGGGGGCCCTCTGCAATCATCCTGACCGGTCTACCTTGCAAGGTTGTCGTGCGGTTGTTCTTTATCTCCCTTTTCTCTCTCGCCTCTTCTGACCCATATTTACCTAAGAGGTAAACGGTGGGTCATGATAGCAAGCGAGATCTCTCTTTGGCACATACCTCAAAGCTCTTCAGTAGCACTTGTGCAGGTGAGAGAGAGACTTTCCCCCCAGGGTTAAGTAAAGGGCAGGCCGTTTCTTAACCAGTGTCCAAGTGGGTAACTTACATAAGGTTGGCCCGGCGAGGCCAAAGGTCCCTCTAACTAATCCCATGTTTTGCGTCCCAGTAGGTGCCAGGCAGTGAATTTCTGGGGAAGTTTTTCAAGCAGGGGAGGAAATCACAGCATCTTCTGTCCCCCTCGCTTCCCACTAGTGGTTCGCACCCCCAGCATCTGAGACTTAGAGGTGCAAGCAAGCCCTGCCACAAATGGTGCTCCTCTTCAGGCCTCCATCAACTGTTAAAAGGAGACTTGTGGAACAGTTTTGGGTCCCCTCGCCTGCTATGTTCAACTGCAGGCTAGCTCATTTTGCCCAGCTTCTGGTTCCTCTACACCAGTAGTTTTCAAAGCGGGTGAAATGGCCCCCATTTCATTTCTACTATGAAAGCTTCAGGGCCCTGGAGGGGCCCCAGAAGTGACTTTCAGCCACATGGTTTTTTGTTTTTTTTTAATTGCTTTGAAAAGTGCATCCTCCAGGTAAATAACATTTCCCTATTTTCACACCTCCCCCCGCCACCATAACTCAAAAACTATAAGGCATAGGGGTTTTTTTTTATTCACACCAGTGTCTCTGACATGTGAGATAATCCAGTATAGCGATTTTAATTAAAATCTGACATGTAGTAGTTAATTAAAAAAACAACTAAATTGTGGTGATCTGTCATGGAACAACCCTGCCGGAGAAGATAATGGTAGTCACTCAGAGCTCACTGTTGGTGGCAAAGGGGCCTCTGTAACAGTTCAGGGCGCCCAAAATGTAGGTCCACCACTGCTGCCACCTGGGGGGCAGTGGGGTCAACTTGTGCAAGAAGCTGGCAGGGAGCACAAGAGGCGTGAGTTTTTATCAGACTTGCTGGATTCCCTGGCCCAAGTTCATCAAGTTTCTTGAATTAATTAAACTAAATAATTTTCATTGGATTTTGATTATTGTAATACTGTTTTTCTTAGTGGGTGAGCTAGGGGACACTGGGGATGAGTTTATAGAACCTGGGGGTGGCAGCCTGAAAAAAGTAGCCTGCTCTAGAACCCCCTTACCTCACTACGCATTTTTCTGCTTGTTTAAGCTTAGAGGACCTCTGCTGGACCATTTAGGGATTCTAAAAACATAGGGTATCCTTCATGTTAATTTGCAGACTTGTATACATTTGTGTCCTGGTTTGGATGAGAGAAGAGTCCCCTTCGTATGTACTGTAGAAGTTTCCACCTTATTTTGGAACGGTCCTGTTTTTTTTGCTTCCGATGTGATTGGCACTCAGCCACCTGAGTTTGCTCTTAGAGCGACAAAATGGACAGCACAACGAAATGTTGCAATCTGTTCTTACCTTTTCTTAGAACTGCTCCTACTCAGGGTGCAAACCAGCCAGTTCTCCTCCAGCAGGCTTAAAGCTTTGCGCAAGAGCTCGCTAGGTCCTCCTCACTTGAGTGTCTCTTAATTGCTTCTCCACTTTTGCAAAATCTCAGGAACTGCCCGTGCATTCAGGTTGTTCCCTCTTTTGTTTCTCAATGGCCTCGTTTTTCTCAACATCTCCAGCTGGCATTCACCACCTGAACTTGCTGTTGGAGTGAATTAAGGGGATTTTGCCTGTGTGAACACAGAGTTTTGGCTCTGCTGTTGCGCTCCTGGCTCATTGACCTCTTGGCCCTGCAAATTTGCATCCTTCAGTTGTTTTAAAGTTGATTTAAACCTAGTGCCTGTTGCCATATCTTCTGGCTGCAAATTTTGTAAACCGTATCTACTACTTTGTTTTTATTTATTGTCTCCCCCCCAGCAAATCCCCTTCCTAGGAACATAAGAAGATCCCAAGCCAGACCATTCATCCACCCAGCTCAGTATTGTCTGCACTGACTGGCAGCAGCTCTCCAAGGTTTTGGGCAAGGGATACTCCCTGTTCTTCCTGGTAATGCCAGGGATTGAACTTTGGGATCTTCTGCATGGAAAGCAGATGTCCTGCCTCTTTGTTGTGATCCTTCCCTTAATTCACAGGAACCCAGGAAGCTGTGTTCTGTTGAGTCAGATTCTTGGTTCATCCAACTCAGTATTGCTACACTGACTGGCAGTGACTCTCTAGGGTGTCAGGCAGAGGACCTAACTGGAAGATGCTGAGCATTGAACCTGGGACCTTCTGCATGCAAAGCAGATGCTCTCCCACGGAGCTATGGCCCTTGCCCAAATAATTATGGTCTTGAAGTTTGGTCTTTTCCACTGATGCTGCACCTTTGATCAGTTGTAAAAAGTTGTAAAAATAAAAATGCGAGTGCATAAGGAGAGCAGGCTGAATGATGACCTCTAGTCTGGCACCTGTTTCCCACAAAAAGCATGGTGATGCCATATGCCCTCTTGAGAAGTTCACTTGGAAGAACATGAAGGCAATAGCTTTCATTGGCACCTGGCGTTCATTGGACCTGCAGAAATATTATCTACAGCAAAGATCTATGGTTTACTGGTAGAGCAAGTGCTTTGCATTCAGAAAGTCGGACATTCAGTCCTTGGCAGAGCCACTGCCAGACAGAGTAGACAGTGCTGATTCAGATGGACCAATGGTCTGACACAGTCCAAGGATGCTAAACCAGATGGGCCATTGGCCTGATCCAGCAGGCTCTTCTTATTTTCTGAAGAGGATGGCTTTTAAACACTGCTCAAGTAGGCTGTGTTTAAAGTCGCGTCCACACTGCACACTTGTTCCCCCGTTGAATGCTGGGAGCTGTAGTTCACTGCTTGCAGAGCTAGCATTCCTAGCGCCCTTAAACTACAGTTCCCAGGATTCTATGGGGGACATCATTTGCTTTAACTGTATGCTGTATATATGTGGCCTTGGTTTGGGCGTGGGGCTTTTTATTTATCATATTTAGTTATAAAGAAATATTTCTCTACCACTGCATCATAAAAAGTACTGTATTTTTCGCCCTATAGGGCGCACCTAGGTTTTTTGGGGGGAAAAGAAAGAAATACAATTTTATTTTTCCCCCCAGCCGCGGGGACCTTCAGGGACAGCCTCTCTAGCCTCCGTGGGGCAGCGGCTTGCGGATATCTGCCCGAAGCCCCGGGTGCGCTGCTTCCGCGTGCCCGGGGCTTCGGGCAGCAGGCTGCTGTCCGCAAGCCTAGGGAGCCCTGCGGGAACTCCCGCGGGCTCCCCAGGCTTGCAGATAGCTTCCTGAAGCCTGGAGAGTGAGAGGGGTCGGTACGCACCGACCCCTCTCGCTCTCCAGGCTTCAGCGAAAGCCTGCATTCACCCCATAGGACGCACACGCATTTCCCCTTCATTTTTGGAGGGGAAAAAGTGTGTCCTATAGGGCGAAAAATGCGGTATATCACAGCGGTTTACAACAATATAAAAACATGAAACCAAGCAATAACGTCATAAAAAGTTACAAAGAAGTTAAAAGCAAGAAATAAATTAAAAGAAAATATCAACAGGCCAACATAGGGAGAAGTCCTGCATAGGCCTGATGGCAGAGGATTGCACAGGACTGAGCCAATGGTACTCAGTTGACCCATCCTGCAGCATTTTATTTTTTTTAATAAATAGGGATTTGGGGCTTAGAATTTCTTTTTACGCTAGGTGGTCTTTCATACCTAGATTGCTCAGTTACCAGGTGGGAAAGCATCTCAAAAATACTGTATAAAAGAATAATCATGTATGTTCAATGAACACGGGCAAATAGATACAGCCAGCTCATGGGAAGCTTGAAGGCAACAGGAATTTTAAGGCTGAAAACTTTCCCTTGTCTAGGGCAACTTTCACTACCCAGGTGACCTCCAGATCTTTTTGATTACTACACTCCCCAGCCCGTGGTGGTCCAAAACATTTGGAGGGCACCAGGTTGAGGGAAGCTGCCCTAAGGAAAAAGCCCTACTGAAAACAATGGAATTTACTTTCAAGTAAAGAATAGGCTTGCACCGTTGTTCTCTCCAATTCTCTCCATTTTTCTTGTTGTAAGAGTTTCTGTAAAGGGAAACAACAGAGGACCTGGAAAAGGCAACTTTTCTCCCTTAAAGACCTGAAGAGGAAGAAAGTCATTGGGGAAAGGCCAAGACTCTGGGGCATCTACTGCCATCATCTGCGGAGAGGCATAAAGCCTTGCAGCCTTTGCCCTGGAAAACACAGGCAGCTGCCCTGGACCAAATCAGGTCATTGGTCCATCTAGCCATCATGGCTAGTAGCCATGAATAGCCGCCGCCTCCATGATTTTGTCCAACTTTCTTTTAAAGCCATTGCTGCTTCCTGCAGGAGTTACATAGTTTATTATGTGATGCATGAAGAAACCTGTCCTGAATCTTTGGCACAATGGGTCCGCGTGTCTGGCTGTTAACCAGAAGGTTGGTGGTTCAAGCCCACCTAGAGATGGCTGTGGGCAGGATTCCTGCATTGCACGGAGGTGGCCTGGATGCGCCTCAAGGTCCGTTCCAACACGATGATTCTATGATTCCAGCATCAGTGGGCGCCCGCTTCTTACAATAGGCTTACAGCCAGCCAGTATCCACACAGGAACATAGGAAGCTGCCTTATACTGACTGAGTCAGACGATTGGTCTGTCTAGCTCAGTAGCGTGTGCTCTGACTGGCAGAGGCTCCCCAGGGTTTTGGGTAAGGAGTCTCTCTCCTTGCCCTGCCTGGAGATACCCTTGGGGATTGAACCTGGGGCAGATGCTCTAACCACTGAGCCAAAGCTCTTCCCCAATGCTTTGGAAGATGGAAAATGTTTATGACTGACATTGGGGAAAATAGTATGTGGTGGTCCCAAGCGGGTAACTTGTGAGACACTGCAAAGTGGGTCTTGCTCTGCCCTGAAAGGTTGCATGTAATAATAATAATAATAATACAGTGGTACCTCAGGTTTCAGACACCTCAGGTTACAGACGCTTCAGGTTACAGACTCCATTAACCCAGGAATAGTACCTCGGGTTAAGAACTTTGCTTCAGGATGAGAACAGAAATCGTGCAGCAGCAGCGGGAGACCCCATTAGCTAAAGTGGTACCTCAGGTTAAGAACAGTTTCAGGTTAAGAATGGACCTCCAGAATGAATTAAGTTCTTAACCCGTGGTACCACTGTAATAATTTTATTTATATGCCCCAGCCACTTTGGGCAGTTCCCAACAAAAGATTAAGGTAAAGGTAAAGGTAAAGGTACCCCTGACTGTTAGGTCCAGTCACGGATGACTCTGGGGTTGCGGCGCTCATCTCGCTTTATTGGCCGAGGGAGCCGGCGTACAGCTTCCGGGTCACGTGGCCAGCATGACTAAGCCGCTTCTGGCGAACCAGAGCAGCACATGGAAACGCCGTTTACCTTCCCGATGGAGCGGTACCTATTTATCTACTTGCACTTTGACGTGCTTTCGAACTGCTAGGTTGGCAGGAGCAGGGACTAAGCAACAGGAGCTCACCCCGTCGCAAAGATTCGAACCGCCCACCTTCTGATCAGCAAGCCCTAGGCTCGGTGGTTTAGACCACAGCGCCACCCGTGTCCTCAACAAAAGATGAAAATGGTTGATGATATATTGTGTTTTTAATCTTTTGTTTAAAAACACAATAAATCATCAACCATTAAAACCTTCCCTGAACAGGGCTGCCTCCAGATGTCTTCTAAACCTCCGGGCACAAAGCTTATTGGATGGCTTCAAAGAGCAGAGGAAGAACAATTGCAGTAGTAATTAAAACCGGATTACCGTAATTGCTTTTTTTTTAGGCCTCGTACAAGTTCCGGAAGACTCGCGTAGCATTCTCATGCTTTCTTTTGCATAATTGGCAATGCTCAGCCTGCATTCTGAAATAACAGAGTCTTGTGGAAGCAGGTTTGATTTATTAATGCAACTCCCCACTTTTTTTAAAAAAATGATATCCTGTAACGCTTAAACAGACGAGGGCAGCTTCCCTTTGTCACCAGGCTGCAAGCAATGTGTCGCTCTGTGGGGTGTCCCACAGGGTGGAGGAGCTGGCCCTTTTGCCTGGGGAATGTGGTTGCTTAGAGACTGGTGGAAGGGGAGGCATACAGAGTGTTGCATTCATGGGGTTTGGGCGCTGGGGAAACTGCACAGGCTCGGTATTTTGTGACCAGAACTTAGAACGGGCACTCCTTGCTTCGCTTACACTCACCTTTGCCAAGCCCCTTTTCTACCTGGGAGGTTCGGACTGGCAGTGGCCAGAAAGTAAGCCAGGAAGTGCCCAATTGAAACCTTGTTCAGGCTAGCCATTATCCTCCCAACCTCAGTTTTCCTATCTGCAGTATGCGGATAAGGATACGGCAATTTACTTTGTTTGCCAAAACTGTTTGCACATTCCAGCTCCAAGGGCCTTCTGGTGGTTCCCTCTGTGTGAGAAGTGAGGTTGCAGGGAACCAGGCAGAGGGCCTTCTCGGTGGTGGCGCCCGCCCTGTGGAACGCCCTCCCACCAGATGTCAAAGAGATAAACAACTACCTGACATTCAGAAGACATCTGAAGGCAGCCCTGTTCAGGGAAGTTTTTAATGTGTGACATCTTAGTGTATTTTTGGTCTTTGTGGAAGCCGGCCAGAGTGGCTGGGAAATCCGAGCCAGATGGGCAGGGTACAAATAATATATTATTATTATTATTATTATTATTATTATTATTATGCCATGTATCTGGAATCCTAAATGTGATAATGTGGGGGGGGGCCTGCTTTTTTTTTGGACTGTTTCTTTATGGGGGTAGGTGAATTGCCTGTTTAGAGGATGTTTTAACATTATCAGTTTTTCTTCTGTGAAATGGGTATTCTCTGGTATCCACGACAATTTCCTTGGGTTTCCAAATGTGCCACAAGCCCCATTCCCCAAACTGGGGACCTTCAGCCCAATATAAATCCGCCCCCTGT
The DNA here is from genome assembly GCF_964106645.2 of Podarcis pityusensis. Taxonomy (NCBI): domain Eukaryota; kingdom Metazoa; phylum Chordata; class Lepidosauria; order Squamata; family Lacertidae; genus Podarcis; species Podarcis pityusensis. The sequence goes on from NC_138041.1 coordinate 23,791,531, forward strand.
AATAGTTGAGGCTACTGTTATATGAAATATATCCCTGTAGCTATAGTTCCCCCTCTGCGTACCTCTGCGTTTTGAATACTGTAATCTGTCTTTTTATGAGAAACTGTATCGTTGCATTTGTGTTGCCATTGGGGTTTCCAGCAGCTTCTGGAATCAGCTGCTGTAAATTGTCCATAGGTAGCTCTAAGCTGCCATATCACTAAATCAGTTCCAGATGTCGTGCAATAATGTCACACATGTCACAAGGGCTACTGAACTGGTTGTATAGGGGCCCATCAAATGATTTGAACTACAACTCCCATTAGCCCCAGCCAGTGGGGCTGTATGATGCTGAGGGTGATAGGTGTTGTAGTCCAAAATATTCGGAGGGCCTCAGGTCAGTGGCCCCCACTGTAGGGGCACTGAGCAACTCTGCACCTAAGTGTAACCTCTCCCAAATATTCACGGCAGGATCCAATTCTCACAGCCAGTCACCTGTGTTGCAGTTGCCTAGCAACCAGAATAAGGTAAAGGTAAAGGGACCCCTGACCATTAGGTCCAGTCGTGACCAACTCTGGGGTTGCGGCGCTCATCTCGCTTTATTGACCGAGGGAGCCGGCGTACAGCTTCCGGGTCATGTGGCCAGCATGACTAAGCCGCTTCTGGCGAACCAGAGCAGCGCACGGAAACGCCATTTACCTTCACGCCAGAGCAGTACCTATTTATCTACTTGCACTTTGATGTGCTTTCAAATTGCTAGGTTGGCAGGAGCAGGGACCGAGCAACGGGAGCTCACCCCGTCATGGGGATTCGAACCACCGACCTTCTGATCTGCAAGTCCTAGGCTCTGTGGTTTAACCCACAGCGCCACCCGCGTCCCTAGCAACCAGAATACATCTTCCTTATTCAAGAAATATTTCTTTTTAAAAAAATATATGTGGAGTACCGGTTACATGCCTAGAGCTTTCAAATCCTCACACAACCATGAAACTCACTGAGTGACCGGTCACCATCTTTTAGCTTGACCTCCTGCACAAGGTCATTGTGAAGATCCTTCAGTGTGGCAGCAACTACAGTGGTACCTTAGTTCTCAAACTTAATCCGTTCCGAAAGTCTGTTCCTAAACCAAAGCGTTCCAAAACCAAGGCACGCTTTCCCATAGAAAGTAATGCAAAACGGATTAATCCGTTACAGACTTTTAAAAACAATCCCTAAAACAGCAATTTAACATGAATTTTACTAACCAGCGAGACCTTTGATCCATAAAATGAAAGCAATAACCAATGTCCTGCACTAAAAAATAAATAAGTATTGTAGATGATAAAAATTAAAATTAATTTTTTATTCTTACCAGCACTGATGATCAGTTTGGATGGGGGGCTTTTTCATTCTTTCATTTAATTTAATTGCATTAGCATACAGCCATAGCAAAATAAGACAATACAAAAATGTTGGAGACAAGCAACCAAGCAAAATTCAAAGCGATATTGCTGGCGTAATGACATTTAAAATACCCTAAGACAATAATACAGAGATTTAGTTGCCAGCGCCAAAAAAAACTAGTATGCGGATATAAGTAAAGCATAAAATGGCCCCAAAATAGGCTCAGCACATTGAGTTAAAAAAGGTAATAAAAGAATTAAAACAGGTCCAGGACTAGGACACACTACCCTGTCAGAGTAGCCCTGAGTTTCAGAGCCTGCACTATGAAGATTGCCACCCCACGTGAGATTTGGGGATTTGCGTCCACAAGAAGTGCTTTCAAACAATCTTCCTTAGATGAAATGGAGGACGGGATCAAGAGGAGGAGCTTAGGTCTTATTGGGTCATAAATAGGGCAGTAGAAAAAGAAATGTATGAAGTCCTCTACAGTGGTACCCCGCAAGACGAACGCCTCGCAAGACGGAAAACCCGCTAGACGAAAGAGTTTTCCGTTTTGGAGGCACTTCGCAAAACGAATTTCCCTATGGGCTTGCTTCGCAAAACGACAGCCCATAGGGAAATCTCAGGGACAGCGGGGGAAGCGCAGCGGGTCTTCCCCACTGTCCTCGGACCTCCTCCGAAGCCTGGCGGCGGGGCGGGAACACCTCCTCCCGCCGCCGCCGGGCTTCGGAAGGCTCCTCCGAAGCCGGGCGGTGGGGCGGGAACACCTCCCGCCGCCGCCCGGCTTCGGAACGGTGCTCCGAAGCCGGGCGGTGGGGAGGGAACACCTCCCGCCGCCGCCCGGCTTCGGAACGGTGCTCCGAAGCCGGGCGGGGGGGAGGGAACACCTCCCGCCGCCGCCCGGCTTCGGAACGGTGCTCCGAAGCCGGGCGGCGGGGCGGGAACACCTTCTGAAGGCGGGCGGGGGGCGAAAGTCTTTGCTCCCCCCTGCCTGCCTGTCCCGGAGGGCTTTTAAATCGCCCCGGACAGCGGAGAAGTCCTCCGCTGTCCCGGGGCGATTTTAAAATGCCGCCCGCCAGCATTTTAAGATCGCCCGGACAGCGGAGAAGTCCTCCACTGTCCCGGGGTTTTTTAAAATGCTGGGGGTGGGAAGAAAAGCCCTTGTCTCCCCCCCCCCCCCCCAGACTTCAGAAGAGGTCCGGGGACAGACTGTCCCCGGACCTGGCCTGAAGGCGGTTTCCCTAGGAACGCATTAATTGATTTTCAATGCATTCCTATGGGAAACCGTGCATCGCAAGACGAAAAACTCGCAAGACGAAGAGACTTGCGGAATGAATTAATTTCGTCTTGCGAGGCACCACTGTACTTCATTCATTGTGCATGGACATAGACGCTGAGTAATAGGGGTCTTAGAGTAGATCCCCTGCAGGAAGGCCGTGGGTATAGAATGGAAACGGGCCATTGTAAACGCTCTTCTCAAATTGGGCTCCGTCAGGTCTATCAAGTAGTTGGCAAGTGATCTTACCACTTTCACTTTAGGGAGCCACATGGAGAGGCGAGCTGAGGTGGACTGTGCCCGGTCCATGGCCTCATCTCTTGTAAGAATCCAGGCCCGGATTTTATGTTGGTCCCAAGATGACAGCGTGTCGAGATCTGGGAGGGAGTAGCGTGCAGTAATAGTCTCCATGGCCTTGGACCATTTGTTGGAATAAGAACAAGTTAAAAAGGCTTGCCTGGCTAGTAGGGAACCTGGGGCATTGATTAATTTGCAATAAAAACTAATAATTCTAATGTGGGCTCTCGCAACAATGGAGGGGAGGCCCAGTTCTGTTCTTAACTGTGCAGCAACCAAGCCCTTGGGGAGACCCAGTATCTTTCGTGCAAAAGAGTTTTGTAGAGTCTCCAGCCGTTGAAGTGTTTTTAAATTCCACCCCCAGATTTCAACCCCATACAGTAACATCGGGAGGACTTTGCTGATAAATGCTTTTCTGATTGGTGGAACCAACTGGCCGCCTTTTGCATAGAAGAATTTCTCCAAGGCTTTGATGGTTCTACGGGCAGCCAGGATGGTCATATTTAGGTGAGCTGACCAGCTAAGCGATGGGGGGCTTTTATCCATTTCCGCAGTCACACAATCAATCAATCAGTAGCTGAACTGGGTTCCACACAGTCACAAAAACAAATTAACCAAAAAAAGCCTCAAAAACAAAAGCGCAAAAAATAGCAAACAAATAGCACCAAACATAATCCATTCCAGAAGTCCGTTTGACTTCCGAAATGCAGGCACCCCGGAAACAATAGCCGACAGCCGCATCGGATGTTCGGCTTCTGAAAAGCATTCAAAAACTGGAACACTTACTTTTGGGTTTTCGGCATTTGGGAACCAAGGTACACTATGGAACTCCCTGCACCTTGACCTTAGGCGCGTGCCTTTGCTGTATCATTTTTGGTATTTGTTAACATCCTTTTTTGCCCAGGCAAGCCTCCCGATGTATGTAGAGCTGACATGCATTTTCATATGTCTTTTAAAAAATAATGCATGTTCCTAACTGTCGGTTTTATTTATATTTTGGTGGTGTTGTCTGCCTATTTTTAACTTCAGACTCTTTTATTATTGTTTTAGTGTATATTTTATGTAAACAGCTTAGAGGGCCCACCCCACACCTTGCCCACCCAATTACAGTGGTACCTTGGGTTACTTACGCTTCAGGTTACAGACTCCGCTAACCCAGAAATATTACCTCGGGTTAAGAACTTTGCTTCAGGATGAGAACAGAAATCGTGCTCTGGCAGCAGGAGGCCCCATTAGCTAAAATGGTGCTTCAGGTTAAGAACAGTTTCAGGTTAAGAACGGACCTCCGGAACGAATTAAGTACTTAACCCAAGGTACCACTGTAAGTGGTATACAAATTCTGTTACATAAAAATACATAAAATAATATTTCCAAGCTGCTTTTCAACAACTTTCCCAAGCTGGAAACAAATATGTAAATCCCATTTGAAAGCAAACATTAAAATATAGCAATTCAAATCACAAGCCAATTAAAAAATGCCCTGTACCATAAAAATTAAGAGCACCAGGAAACCCCCAGCGGCATGTACAATAAAATCTTTGATTGAACGCCATAGAAAAAAAAATATTCATCCCTAGCAACCAATGTGCCCTGGCACTTTTATTTTTTCCTCTGCAAAGATGGGAGCTAGAAACTTTAAAGGCAGGGAGAAAAGGGTATCTAGGAGTCCCCATAAGCTGCACTGGATACCATTTGTAATTTCTTTGAGATCCTGTTAGGTGGAATAGAAATTTTGGCAAACTAAACTTCTGCAGGGAAACATGCTGTGCCTGATATGAACAATGCGCTTCTACTCTCTCCTTCCACCCATGGCATAAAACATTTTAAGAACTATATAGGCGTTGCCCGTGAGAACATGCTGGGAAGCTGCAGACCAAGGTGACTGCCAAGCTTCTTTAATTTCTGACACCTGTAACCCAGTTTCTTTTCTAACTTTTTTCTTTTTTTTCTTTTTACTAGCACTAAATATAATTAAGAAATAAAAATTACATACATCAATATTTAGTTTGTTATTTGTTATTTACCGTCTTATTTCCTCCCAAACATTGCATACAACAACACACATATGTGCAGACACCCCCACCCCCACACAAAATGATAATAATGAAAGTAATTTTTTTCCCCTTTTATCTTCCAAAATCTTTTCTTCAACTTTGACTTCCTGTCAAGTCCCTTTGCGTATATTTTATCTTACATGTGAATGTACACAAAACAATAAACCTTTCTATATAATTTTTCTAATACATTCTGAAAACATAGTAAAGGTAAAGGTACCCCTGCCCGTACGGGCCAGTCGTGACCGACTCTGGGGTTCCGCGCCCATCTCACTTAAGAGGCCGGGGGCCAGCACTGTCCGAAGACACTTCGGGTCACGTGGCCAGCGTGACGAAGCTGCTCTGGCGAGCCGGCACCAGCGCAGCACACGGAAACGCCGTTTACCTTCCTGCTATAAAGCGGTACCTATTTATCTACTTGCACTTAAGGGTGCTTTCGAACTGCTAGGTGGGCAGGAGCTGGGACCGAACGACGGGAGCTCACCCCACCGCGGGGATTCGAACCGCCGACCATACGATCAGCAAGTCCTAGGCACTGAGGTTTTACCCACAGCGCCACCCGCGTCCCTTCTGAAAACATAATAAATCCTTAATTGTTATCCACCTCCTTTTAGTTCCTTTATCACTCTAATGCTAGCACGGAGTCAAAACTATTAGTGTATTTTTGAACATATCTTCTATAACCATCCCATTTTTCCGCAAATTTTTGCTTTGAGTTTCCTCTGAGTTTACTAGTCAATTGAGCCGTCTCCACCAATTCCTGTAATCTGATTTGCCAATCTGTTATTTTTGGAGCCTCGTGATCTTTCCATCCCTTGGCCACAAGTATACGAGCCGCTGCGGTTGCATACAAGAATAACTCCCTTAGATTTTTTGGGATCTCTTTATCTATAATACTTAATAGAAATGCCTCCGGTTTTTTAGTAAAAGTTATCCCCATCGTCTTTTTTAATTCATCGTATATTTTCCCCAAAAAAGTCTTAATCTTTTCACACGTCCACCACATGTGGATCATGTCTTTTCTAACTTTTTTCTTATGAGCACTTCCAAGTTTTATTTCCAGGTTTGGGGGTTCCGAATCATTGCTTTCGGAAGCGGCGCTGATGCATTAGCACGGCTTTTCCCAAAGTGCGGTACACGTGCCCCTGCCCCCAGGGTTCTTAAATTGCATCAGCCTCTTATCATACGTTTTTAAACTTCCTCTGGGTTATTCTATACTTCCAGTAGTTCATCGCCTTGAATTTTGCCTCTAGGTTTTGTTGACTGCAAAGAATATGTGTCGGGTCGCTGACCTTTCCACACTGCTGGGTGGATTAGCTTCTAAGTCGTGTACGTCCTGTAGATCTTGAGCCTCGTCTCAACTCCAAAAAGGCCTGTAGCTGGAGGGATGACTTTTGTAGCTGGAGGGATGTGCTGGTAGCACAAAGGTAAAGATAAAGGGACCACTGACCATTAGGTCCAGTTGTGGCCGACTCTGGGGTTGCAGCGCTCATCTCGCTTTATTGGCCAAGGGAGCCGGCGTACAGCTTCCGGGTCATGTGGCCAGCATGACTAAGCCGCTTCTGGCGAACCAGAGCAGCGCATGGAAACGCCGTTTACCTTCCCGCCAGAGCGGTACCTATTTATCTACTTGCACTTTGACGTGCTTTCGAACTGCTACGTAGGCAGGAGCAGGAACCAAGCAACGGGAGCTCATCCCGTCACGGGGATTCGAACCGCCGAGCTTCTGATCGGCAAGTCCTGCTGGTGGCATAAATCTCTGCAAAATTCTCCCAACTTCATATCATAGCTGTCAACTTTCAGGTTTGAAAATAAGGTATCAGGAGCCTCGAAAATAAGGGATCAGCAGCCTCACCTGTCCCGGGGACAGTCTACGGGATATCTAACAATCCGGGATAGCAGCGGGAAGTAGCGGGAAACGGCGTTGGAATAAGGGAATTTCCCACAAAAAAGGTTGACAGCTATGCTTCATATCCCTTTTTCCTCTTTGCACAACCCTTCCATGCTGGGCTGTTCCCAATGATACAGCTGGCAGTAGCTGGGCTACTTATGACCCAGTTCTAGCTGCAATAATCTAATTAGCTTCATTAAGAAGAGAAGATCCTTCAGAATAATTTGGTGTTTCTCGAAGTCTCTTTTTGCACCTTGGAGTTGTGCAGACCTCTGGAAGCTGGCTAGCGTCTCTTCAAGTACTGGGTCGATTGTGTATGTTGCAACAGGTTCCTTTCCTGCTGGAGTGTGCAGGTTCATTCTTTTCTTTTTTTACAATCTCTTTATTCTGCCCAATATAAATGAACGGCATTCATGCTAGAGATAGAAGGGGACCAGGTGTGTGTGTGTGTGTGTGTGACGTGGTAGTATCAAAGCATAATGCTGTGCTCAAAACGATGTACCCCAGAGGTTGCGATCATGTGCGATTCTTGCAAATGTTGAATTGTGTGGCAATAAGGCTGAATCAGAGAGATCTACCTTGCAGAAGAGGCATCTGACGCAGAAAAGCATTGTTTGCCTTGGAGAGAGGTGGGACTTTGCACAATGGGCATGACCAGATCTCGTAATTAAGAACATTTGGCAAGTCAGTTTTGCTGGATCCATCACGGCTTTCTCGGTGCCAGCTCCCAGACTTTGGAACTCCCTCCCTGGAGAAGCTAGACTGGCTCCCTCCTTGCTGTGAAGACCTCCTTGTTCCACCAGGCTTTGGGGAACAGACTGCTCTTAATTAATGGGCTGATGTGCTGTTGTTAGTGTTGCACGCCATTCTGATCTCCGAGCAGTGAGAGATTCCAGGCGCAATTTCCTAGGGTCCATGGTTTATTTACACATACCGTACTTTTCCATCTATAAGACTCAAATTTAAGAAAATGGGGGGGGGGGGGAGATGACACAGAGTTGTTGGGCTTTTTTGGGAGGGATTACCCAAGGGTTCTTGAGCTTTTTTTAGGGGGGATTGCTGAAAATCGCTCACCCGCACGTGTCACAAGATCCGCCTCCCCTATGTCCCACCGCCGGCAGAAGCTGCCAATCACCCGCCCAACTGCCGGAGCATCAGCCAATCAACACCACCCACTGACGCAGCAACCAATAACACCCACAATAGCCGCTGACAGCCATGGCAACAACCAATCAAATGTCCATCCTATGCACTGCCCATGTGTAAGATGACCCCCCACTTTTATGAATGGGGAAAAAAATCTTATACACGGAAAAGTACGGTATATACAACCTGAGCCTACAATGCAGGGGTTCCCAGCGTTACACTCAAAGAAGGTCTTCCCAGTTCCATAGGCACACTCCTGGATCCAAACAGACATCAGCCAATTCATTGTGTTGTCCTAATACAGGGATAGTCAACCTTTTTATACCTACTGCCCACTAATGCATCTATCTTGATGGTAAAATTTCCTTACCGCCCACCAGTGCTCAATGGAAGGAGGATTCAGCTTGTGCCATAGAACCCCCTACCGCCCACCTAGAATCCTGAAACACCCGCTAGTGGGCAGTAGGAACCAGGTTGACAACCCCTGCCCTAATAGCACATCTCTAGGCTATTGCTTAACACAGAAGGTCTGCCTTAATTCGCACTTGACACTTGGCTTAATTAAAGCATCATCAGTGTCTAGCACACACTGGGTCTATTTACCCAGTTTTAACAGTTCAAACATTGATTAAATTCTAACACTACTGGTTTCGGGAACTTAGGGTGTCTGGCACCCACAAACTTACAACATTATTGTAATTATTTGTGTGTCTTAAACTGATTTTATATATGTATAGAGTTTTAATTCTAATAATGTTTACTTGTTGTTTTCTATGTTTTTAGTGATTCTTGTTTTTATCTGTTAGCCGCCTTGAGTCATGTTAGGGGGAAAGGTGGGGTATAAACAAACAAACAAACAAAAATACCCCCCTTGTGGAACTACAATTCCCAGAGTTTGCTAGGAAGGGGGATTGATTGTTAAGCCACCCTGGGAACTGCAGCTCTCAGCACCCTTAACAAACTATAATTCCTAGGATTCAGGGAAAGCCAATGGTTGTTTAAAGTGGTACGATACTGCTTAAAATGTATAGTGGAGATAGCTATTTTATTTGGAAATAAGTCCCACAGTATTCAACAGGATTTAACTTCTGGGGATGTCTTGGTCGAATTTTCTATAATTTTTCTATAAGTGTGAGAGCAAAACTCTGTAACGGGATCCTAAATCTTTACACACCCACCCTCTGTGTTTTTCATTTTTCTCCTCAGTTCCGTGAGAACATCCAGGATATCTTTCCTCTGATGCCTATCACAGAGGACTACTATCTCTTGAAATGGCTCCGAGGTAAGAAGGCCTGGGGGCTGTTTGCTTTGTGCCAGGAAACACTTGATGTACTGGTTAGCTCAATAACATCTGCACCAACTGGCTGTGACTCTCTAGGATTCCAGGTGGCCCTTTGGTCTAAACCACTCTTGGACTTGCCAATCAGAAGGTCAGTGGTTGTAATCCCTGTGACGGGGTGAGCTCTTGCTCTGTCCCAGCTCCTGCCAACCTAGCAGTTCGAAAGCACACCAGTGCAAGTAGATAAATAGGTACCACTGTGGCAGGAAGGTAAACGGCGTTTCCGTGCGCTCTGGTTTCCGTCACGGTGTCCTGTTGTGCCAGAAGCAGTTTAGTCATGCTGGCCATTGGACCTGGAAACGCTGGCTCTCTTGGCCTGAAAGCGAGATGAGCGCCGCAACCCCATAGTCACCCTTGACTGGACTTAACCATCCAGGGGTTCTTTCTCTCCCAGCACTACCTGGAGATGCTGGGGATTGAACCTGGAATCTTTTGCATGAGCTATAGTCCCTTTTCTCTGGTTCTTTGGTGGTTTTTGTAGACTTGCCTCTGCAAGTGCTCCCAAGTGTAAATATACACAGACCATTGCAGGAACAAGAGGGGGAGAGGGAGAGAGAGAGAGAGAGAGAGAGAGAGAGAGAGAGAGTGTGCTTATCTTCCCTAACTGGGATGAACGGAGAGAGTTGTGTTCTTTTATCACCCAAGATTCCTTTGCTTGCACTTTCTCTGTTTGGTAAAGTCCAAAAACCAGAACGTACCAGGCACGGGCTTTGCATTAAACACAGCGGGTCCACAAAGAGGCAGATCTTGTTCAGAACTCCAAGGCCGGGCCCAGGTGACTGAGTGCTCAATCCAGATAACATTTTTATTAATGTGTGCAGCTAGCCATGGTCACGCAAACTCGGTACAGAGTCCCCTGTTCTTTTTTAAACGGAGACACCAACCTAATATGTTTCAGGTCTGATATGAGTGTTTCTCAACCTCTTCCAGCCCATACCCCCTTTTAGCTAACGTAAAAATCCCACATTTCTCTTTTAAGCCTGGCTCCTCTAATTATTTTATTTAACTTTTCCAATGGATTGAAGTTTTGTGACTTTTATTTATTACTTATATCTGCCTATATACATAAAAATGTAAGGCTGTTGCCATGATGCAGTTTGTGCGGCTGCCAAGTCCCACAGGAGGAATGGCAGGCCGGCAAGCGAGTGAACGGGGAGGAGCAGGGGTGCTTCACACAGCGTTTAGCTTTGTGAAGCGGTGAGGCACTTTGTGAAGTGGCTCCCCGGTCATTTAAAAGGGGGAAGGGCCTTGGATTGAGCTGGGGAGAGGAATAGGTAAGGGGGTGGGTGAGGTGTAAATGGCGTGGAGGGAGTCTAGCAAAGGAGCAGGTGGGTTGGTGAGCGGAGTGAGCAGGGGCAGCAGTCCCTCGTGGTACAATTTTTTAAAAAAAATGCTTACCCCACCCACCCTGAGATCTTCCTACACCCTCCTGGATAAGAAGCACAATGCCAGATGCTTTAGACTACAGCTCCCATCATCCCAGGCCATTTCTTCTTCTCACTGGGGCTGATGGGAGCAGATAGTTTTGTGGTGTTTTTTGTTAACCTGATTGGGAATGTTTCCACTTGCTTCAGGAAATTTCCTGTTGCTTTAGATCAAGGCTAGTCAATGCGGTGAACACCAGACATTGTTGGACTACAACTCCCAGCAGCCCCAGCCAGCCTGGCAAAGTGGGCAGAGGCAATGGGAGTCGTAGTCCAAAACATCTGGAGGGCACCAGGTGGGGGAATGGGGGACTTGGAGCATATTTTTATTAGGCGACTCATAATCAAAATAAACTGGATAATTTTAAAAATCTCTCTTTCCTTCCCCATGATGGCTCACCACATTGCTGTCTCTGTTTTATTACGTTTATATGCCAGCTTTGCTCCAAGTAGCTCGAAGTGGCACACACAGTTCCCCTCCTCTCCACTTTATCCTCACAGCAAACCTGTGAGGTAGGTTAGGGCTGAGCTGCGTGGCAGGGAAGAGCTTTGCAGTAAGTGCAATTACACCCACAATCAGAGTTTCTCCTTCAAGTCCACCAGACTCTTATTTCAACCAGTTCTGCCGCTTGAGACTCTGCCCTGGAGTTTCTGCCTGTTAGGAAGATAAGGCTCTCCAGTGAGAGATTAACAATTATCAGGCTGTTATCGCAGCCTTATCTTCCCTTCCCTGACCCCTGATATTCTCTGAAGTCCTGTTAGCCCTGTGCTGCAATGGAGAGATGTTGCAACACAAGGGGCCGGTCCTACCATTAGGTGTCGGAAGCCATTCCCCATCTTTCTCAGCTGATGCCCTTGTGAACATACCACTGAGCTGTGTCCCTTCCTCAAATGGTGGTGCTAATAACATATGTATAAGAGTATTGAGAACCAGTGTGGTGTAGTGGTTAAGAGCGGTAGACTTGTAATCTGGGGGAACCGGGTTCGCGTCTTTGCTCCTCCACATGCAGCTGCTGGGTGACCTTGGGCCAGTCACACTTTTCTGAAGTCTCTCAGCCTCACTCACCTCACAAAGTGTTTGTTGTGGGTGAGGAAGGGAAAGGAGAAAGTTAGCTGCTTTGAGACTCCTTAGGGTAGTGATAAAGCGGGATATCAAATCCAAACTCTTCTATTTTTAGGAGTGTACGGAGCTGCCTTATGCCAAGTCAAACCAAAGGTCCACCTAGCTCAGTATTGTCTACACAGACTGGCAGCAGCTCTCTGGGGTTTCAAGGCAGGGGTCTCTCCAGCCCTAAGTGGGATTGAACCTGGGACCAAGGCAGATGCACTACTGCTGAGCTATGATCCTTCCCACTAAATCACCAACAGGGGACCCAATTCACTCCCCAAGAGTGAAAATGTGTGTTTAAGGCCCTCGGGTGAGCCCTGCTGGATCAGGCCAAAGACCCATCTGGTCCAGCATCCTGTTCCCACAATAGCCAACTCCTAGTCTCATTGTTGAGCAACAGCCTGCAGAGCTTAGTGGAGTGGGAGACCAGCCAACTAGAAGGTGTCTCTGAGATGTCCTCCAAAGTCAGGTCCAGTCCTAGGGTCAGCCAAACAGCAAACCATGTGGTCAGGGAATCTGATGATCACATGGGGTCAAGGGTCAAGATGAGCAGAAAACAGCAAGGTAGGGTGGGACGCGGGTGGCGCTGTGGGTTAAACCACAGAGCCTAGGACTTGTCGATCAGAAGGTCGGTGGTTCTAATCCCCGCGACGGGGTGAGCTCCTGTTGCTCGGTCCCTGCTCCTGCCAACCTAGCAGTTTGAAAGCACATCAAAGTGCAAGTAGATAAATAGGTACCACTCTGGCGGGAAGGTAAATGGCGTTTCCGTGTGCTGCTCTGGTTCGCCAGAAGCGGCTTAGTCATGATGGCCACATGACCCGGAAGCTGTACGCCGGCTCCCTTGGCCAATAAAGCGAGATGAGCGCCGCAACCCCAGAGTCGGTCATGACTGAACCTAATGGTCAGGGGTCCCTTTACCTTTACCTAGGGCCAGGAACTACAAGCATTGTTTACAGCCTCTGACTGCTGCTGGAAACTCTGCTTAAGGTGGCTGAAGCCAGCTGGTTCCCATCAGCACCTTCTCCTCTGTGTCCTTGAAAGCTGATCAGCTGCGGGTGGGGTCACTCTGCCTTCTCCCCCTTCAGGCTGCTGTTCAGCAGGCAAAGCAGACTCCTGGCCCATGTCATTCTGAGGCATTTCCTTCCTCCAACAGTGGAGGCAGAACGTGGCCGCTGAGGTTGGTCCTCATCCATGAATTGGCCTGAATCCCCTTTAAAGCCATCCAAGTTGGCCACCACTACTTCATGGGGGAACAAATTCCAGAGGTTAGCTCCTGGATCAGTCTCGGTCCAGTATACCTGAAGGAACATCTCCACCTCCATCGTTCTGCCTGGACACTGAGGTCCAGCTCTGAGGGCCTTCTGACAGTTCCCTCGCTGCGAAAAGCCAAGTTACAGGGAACCAGGCAGAGGGCCTTCTCGGTAGTGGCGCCCGCCCTGTGGAATGCCTTCCCACCAGATGTCAAAGAGAAGAACAACTACCAAACTTTTAGAAGACATCTGAAGGCAGCCCTGTTTAGGGAAGCTTTTAATGTTTAATAGGTTATTGTATTTTAGTGTTTTGTTGGAAGCCGCCCAGAGTGGCTGGGCAAACCCAGCCAGATGGGTGGGGTATAAATAATAAATAATAATAATAATAATAATAATAATAATAATAATAATCTGCCTTTTTCTGAACCTGTTCCAGGCCTTGCCACCTGGCCTACTTGCCCTTTTGGCCTGGTTTTAATCAGGGAAAACCTTCCGAAGGATAAGAGTCCATTGATCAGATTCAGGTGCTCTGCCCGTCACCTGGAATCTGCCAGAAAGTGTTGCCTCTGGCTGGGAAGCCTCTGACTTGACCTGACCAGGACATCTCCCTCCCCTACCCCCCTTCTCTCTCTCCCTAAGATGGGTCCTGACCTTCGAAATAAACTTGGTTCTTGAAAGCTGCTTCCCTCTGGTTCATTAGCATGCCTTGGGTGTGATCCTACTTGTTGAAAGGGAGATGTTGTCGAGGTGTGATTAATCCTTGAAGGCGCTGGCTGTGAAGAGCCGCCCTCTTAATCCCTGATTATGTTCCACAGAGAATAAAAACTGGATCAGGCACTCCCCATCTGACTCCGATACCCTGGGGGCTAATTAACAGGTTGCACCAGCTCCTGCGGCAACGTATAGTGACCAGCTGCCTGCTTGTCCCACAAGCAATTGTACAGCTGATGTTTATAAGGTCAGAGGTGAAATGGTGACCTCTGTTGCAGGATTTTGTAATGGTTTTGCAAACATCAATGATATACAGAACAGTAGAGCTGAAATTCAGCCCTGAGTGCTCACTCAGGAAGAACAGATCCTGAAGCTGAGGCTCCAGTACTTTGGCCACCTCATGAGAAGAGAAGACTCCCTGGAACAGACCCTGATGTTGGGAAAGATGGAGGGCACAAGGAGAAGGGGACGACAGAGGACGAGATGGTTGGGCAGTGTTGTCGAAGCTACCAGCATGAGTTTGACCAAACTGCAGGAGGCAGTGGAACACAGGAGTGCCTGGCGTGCTCTGGTCCATGGGGTCACGAAGAGTCGGACACGACTAAATGACTAAACAACAACAAGAGCTGGAATGAACCTCAAGGTTCATCTAGTTCAGGGGTCAGCAAACTTTTTCAGCAGGGGGCCGGTCCACTGTCCCTCAGACCTTGTGGGGGGCCAGACTATAAGCCACCCTCCCACGACTCTCCCCTCCCTTCTCCACAGCACTGGATGAGCCCCGGTGGCTGCTTACCTGTGTCTTGCGAGCGGCAGGGGCTGGCGGCTGTGGCGGTGGGACGATGAGCGGTGCACGAAAGGGTTCCGGAGAGAGGCTGCTTAAAATGGCGGCCACTCGAGCGCTGCTGCTGTTGGCACCAGCAAAGCCCAGCCCCCTTCCTCCTCTAGGCAGGGCGGGGAGAAGCCAGGAGGGAGGGAGGGAGGAGGCGCCGCCACCGCTGTGGGAGGGAGAGGGAAAGAACGTGCGCGCTGCCGATCCACGCAGCGATTCCCGGACCATCCTCAGGCCGGATCCGGAAGGCAGTTGGGCCTGATTCGGCCCACGGGCCTTAGTTTGCCGACTTTCAACCCTCTGCAATGTAGGAATTGCAGCTGAAAAATTCCACTGCTAAACAGCTCTTGGCATCATTCCTAACGTTTAGCCAGAATCTCCTTTCTTGTCATCTGAATCTGTTAGTTCAGGTTCTGCAGAAAGCAAACTTGCTCCATCTTCCATGTGACAGCCCTTCAGATATCTGAAGATGAAATGGTCACGTTTGCTGTGAGGAGGAGTGATAGGAAAGCAGAAATAAATGAAAGTGGAGACTCTGGGGCCAAATGACGCTTGTTCAGCATGTCGCTTTGAAGTTGGGCAAATCTTTGTTTATTGCAAATGACAGCTGTGGGGAATCTGTTTTTGAAATGCAGCGACCTTGCTTGTTTATTGGAAGCATTTGCCCTTCAGATAGAAGCACATCTGGAAATGGGTGCAAATAGGGTGCAAACCAAAACAGCTGGGTGTTACCTTTTAGCACAGGTGTTTTGCAGGTTAGTCTCTAACCATTCATGATCTTCTTTGCAGCTCGGTGTTTTGACTTGCAGAAGTCTGAAGCTATGCTCCGGAAGGTAAGAGGCTTATTATTATAAATATCAAAACAGATGCATGCAAATTGAAACTTCACACTGATAAGTTGTATAATGCAGTGGTTCAAAAACAGTGGTCTAAGTGCCTCTTCATTCAAGTAGTCTGCAGTGTGACTGCGGATTTGAAGGCAGGAGAGGGCACGGCTGTTGTGTTACATATTCATATTGATTTTTAATTGCATTTTTAATGCTTGTGTTTCTTTATCTTGTATTTTATGACATTGTATAAAATACCTTAATATTATTTTATTTCTTTGCATTCTCTGGAATTGCAATACAGCAAAATGCACTATATATGAGAAAGCAATAAAAATACAATTAAAAATCAGGCAGCCCCTAGTAAAATGTTGCACCACGTCCACAACAGGCAGAAAAATAATTAAGTAGTCCATCAAGACCCTCATGAATTTTCAATTTTTTATTTTGGGTGGGGGGGGGGAAGGTCGAGGATTGTTGGTATAATGCATCCCAGCAGGCCCAACATATCATAGAGTACATTGGGTCCCAAAAGGCGTTGTAAAAGTGGCCTCGTTTGCATATAACAACTTAGGGGCTGCCACAGAGAAGGCCCTCTCCTGGGCTCCCACCCCCCTGAATTTTTGAGCGCTAATCTTCACTCCCAGGAGTGTCTGTAGGGAAGGAGATGGCCTTTCTGGAAATAGGGCCTTAAGGATTTAGGACTTTATAAACACCTTGAATAGGGCCTGAAAACAAACCAGCAGCCAGTGCTGCTGTCTGAGAACAGCGGATGTATGAGCTCTAAGGTTAACGCCAGCCCATAATCTGGCAGCTGCATTTTGGGCCAGTTGCCATTTCTGCGTTGTCTTCAAGGGCAGCCCAACGCAGTGTGCACTGCATCCCGGTTGTCTGGAAGAGGCCTAAGATGACCTATGTCTGTCCACCATTTGTCTTCTTCACTAATAGCTTTCTCTTTTTGGTTTTTCCCCCCAAAACAGCATATTGAAACCCGGAAGCACATGGATGCAGATCATATCATAGAGTGGAAGGCCCCAGAGGTGCGTTCCTAATTTATTGGCTTCGTCCATATGTCTGATCCTGCCCCAGCTTCCCCAAATTTTCCTCTTACACATATCCAGCTGCCTCTTTACCCTCGGCCTGCTCACCTGCTTGTATCTTGGCCCCCACAGGTCATTACAAAGTACATGGCCGGGGGAAGATGCGGTTTCGACCGGGAAGGCTGCCCCATCTGGTACGAGATCATTGGACCTCTCGACGCCAAAGGGATCCTCTTCTCGGCTTCAAAACAAGATTTGCTTAAAAAAAAGTTCCAGGACTGTGAGATTTTACGGCAGCTGTGTGTGGAGCAGAGTGAGAAGGTAAGACCTTGGTACCAACCTAGAATGCCTGATTTCATGTCCGCCACATTCATGTCATACAGGCAACAACCAATTTTACATGTGTCCGATTGATGCGTGAGCGCGCATGCGCATCCAATATTTCTCCAATGAAAATAGGGACATCCAATTTCATTAATAATAATAATAATAATAATAATAATAATAATAATTTATTAATATATTATTACCCTGCCCATCTGACTGGGTTGGCCCAGCCACTCTGGCCTGCTTCCAACATATATAAAAACATAATAAAATATTAAACATGCTTGCTATTACAGGGCTGCCTTCAGATGTCTTCTAAAGGTCGTATCCTTATCTCCTTGGCTCAGGGGGTTGCATAACTCCGTACCCTCCAACATTTCTCCAATGAAAATAGGGACGTCCTAAGGAAAAATGAGACATTCTGGGATCAAATCAGAAACTGGGACTCCGGCTTCTGTAAATCTGGGTCTGTCCCTGGGAAATAGGGATGCTTGGAGGGTATGCATGCGTGCACCACAGTGACCCGGAAGTGGCTGAAAAAGGGGTCGTAACAGGACAGGGCATAATGGGTTTATGCATGCACCACCGTTGCACATGATGTCCTGGAACACAACCCCCATGCAAATCGGAGATTGCCTGTACTTTTAAAGCACCACAATACAACTTTAAACAGTCATGTTTTTTTTCTTCCCCTTCCCCTCACAAAGCTACAATTCCCAGATATGTTTGGCAAGCTTTCCCTCTTCGCCGGGAACTCCAGGAATGGTAGCTCTGTGAGGAGGAATATCGGAGTCTCTCCTAACAACTTTCAGCACCCGTAACAAACCACAGCTCCCACAGCTCTTTAAGCGCACTTAACAAACCACAGTTCTGGCAGGCTTGCCTTAACATTCCTAAGAGCTCTCCTTTAAAATGTAGTCTTCTGCATGTGGTCGCCTGTTACATTTGCTATGAATTTTTTGTGCGGAATTCTTCAGCGCAGTCACCTACCAACATTCTGGCCATGGGATGGCGGGGTATCCGATCTCAACTGCTATATTTAAAGAATAGTCACTGTCCTGCCAACCTGGTGCCACCCGGATGTTTTTGGACTGTAATTTCACCCTAGCCAGGACAGTTTAAAGACATTGTCCAAAACGACTGCAGGGGGTTCGGTCCCTTCCGACTCTACAATTCTATGATTCTGAAATATACTCGGAGTCGAGAGTGGATTTCATGCTCTTTATTCAGCTCCTAGTAGTGAGGAGGAATGGAAGTTCCCCCAGAATGTCTGCTTTATATACATTATTTACACAATGGGCCCCACGTGATTGGCTAATTCCGGGATTCACCTGTAGGCCAATCAGGTTGCGGATTCACTTCCACCTGGAGCTGGATTGGGTGGCTCCTGTGGACCAATCAGACTGCTGCGTTCTGAATCCTATTGTTCTAGGACCAATCAGACTGCTGCCTTTTGGATCCTATTCAACTCAGTACATAACAGATTCTATGATTACATCTGGAGGACACCAATGTGGCAAAAGAGAGGGGGAGGAATGGTTTTAGATGTTTTTGCCTAAAGCATGTTTCGTCTTCTCTCTCTCTCTCTCTTTAAAGCTGGGGAGGAGAGTTGAAACAGTCATGATGATTTACGATTTTGAAGGGCTGGGCCTGAAGCATCTCTGGAAGCCAGCTGTGGATGCCTATTCTGAGGTGAGAATGGCAGGGAATCCACCCCCGTTGCATCTCTGAATGATTGTATCTGCTGTTTGGGGTGCAGTTTTAGTCCTGTATCTTTGTCCCAAGAATTCCCTCCCCACAGAATTGTTTGTGGCACCTTCAGTATGTCATATGCTAGAGACACATCTCTCCCCCCCCCACCCTGAATACCGTATTTTTTGCTCTATAAGACTCACTTTTTCCCTCCTAAAAAGTAAGGGGAAATGTGTGTGTGTCTTATGGAGCGAATGCAGGCTGCACAGATATTCCAGAAGCCAGAACAGCAAGAGGGATTGCTGCTTTCACTGCGCAGCGATTCCTCTTGCTGTTCTGGCTTCTGAGATTCAGAATATTTTTTTTCTTGTTTTCCCCCTCCAAAAACTAGGTACGTCTTGTGGTCTGGTGCGTTCTATAGAGTAAAAAATACGGTATATTTATTTGATTTTTCCATTTTAAAATTTACATTCACACATCGTGTTACAGTCATACCTCGGGATAAATATGCTTCAGGTTGAGCGCGTTCGGGTTGCGCTCCGCAGCGACCCAGAAGTAATGCAGATTACTTGGAAGTAAAGTGAGATGAGAGCCACAACTCCAGAGTTGTCTGCGACTGGACTTAACTGTCAGGGGTCCTTTACCTTTAAATGTTAGTGAATCTAGATACATTAATTGCTTCCATAATTTGGCATGTAAAGCACCTCTGAAATGTTTTCCTGACTCATTTCCCCCCCTACCCTTTCAGCTCCTTGCCATGTTTGAAGAGAACTATCCTGAGTCCCTTAAACAAGTCTACGTTATAAAAGGTGAGCTTTGGAAGCAAAACTTGGGGTGGAAAACCCCTTTAAAGCCTGAGGACGTCATGGGAAATCTTTGGGGACCACATGCCACTCAGTCGATTTCTTTGCCCCTGTTACAGCTCCCAGGCTCTTCCCCGTGGCTTACAACCTGGTGAAGCACTTTCTGAGCGAAGATACTCGCAAGAAGATCGTGGTCCTAGGAGGTGAGTAAGATCTGCCTTTGCTGGTTTCAACATTTCTAGGAAACGGGAAACATAACAGAGGGAGAGCCGAGTACTCCCCCTCCCCCCAAAAGACCAAACCGTCCCCCCCATAAAATGTGGCAAGCGAAGCAAATACAAGTGTGTTAAGCCCCTGCTGTTTGGACTCTGCATTTAATACCTTGCTAGCTTTCTCCTTGGGTGCATATCACCCATTTCTTTCCTAGTAGTGTACACAGCACATGGAAATCATAGGAACATAGGAAACTGCCTTCTACAGGCTTGGATCATTGGTCCATCCAGCTCAGTATTGTCTGCACTGACTGGCAGCAGCTCTCCAGGGTTTCAGGCAGGAAGTCTCTCCCAGCCCAAGCTGGAGATGCTGCCTTTGGGGATTGAAGCTGGGACCTTCTGCATGCAAAACGGATGCTCTGCCACTGAGTCATGAGCCATTTCCCTACAACAGCTATAAAGGTAAAGGGACCCCTGACCGTTAGGTCCAGTCGTGACTGACTCTGGGGTTGCAGCGCTCATCTCACTTTATTGGCCGAGGGAGCCGGTGTACAGCTTCCGGGTCATGTGGCCAGCATGACTAAGCCACTTCTGGCAAACCAGAGCAGCGCACGGAAACACCATTTACCTTCCTGCCGGAGCGGCACCTATTTATCTACTTGCACTTTGACGTGCTTTTGAACTGCTAGGTGGGCAGGAGCTGGGACCGAACAACGGGAGCTCACCCCATGGCGGGATTTGAACCGCCGATCTTCTGATCGACAAGCCCTAGGCTCAGTGGTTTAGACCACAGCACCACCTGCGTCCCACAACAGCTATATGAAGAAGCTAAATTGGGATCTGCCAGTTGATCTTTAGATGGCTTGAAGGCCATTGACAAAGATTCTCAGACTGAAGGTGTTCCCAATTAAGGATGCCACCCACTTCCTCCCTAGTCACTTGCAACCTGGTCTCTGAACCACCTTGCTTTTTGTGTTGCCACCTTATCTGCTCTACGTGACCTTGGACTGATAGGCTGGACACCTTCCAGCGAGAGACAGTCTGTTAGCTCTCTCTCTTCTGGTTCTTCTTCACTTTGCTGTTCACCCCCCAGTTCTTCCCAACTTTTGTCTTCAAAACTATGCCCCTCTGCAAACCGCTGCTCCAAATCTATACTGCTCCACTGCTCCTGGGCAGGAGCAGGGGGAGGGGGAGGCTCCCACCATTCCTCATCAGAGCAGTACTCCTTAGCTTGGTCTCTGAGAATTATATTGTTAAACAAATCAAGTGGGAGACTACAAATGGATTTGTGCGCACCCAGCTCTACTGCTCAAAAGTAAAACTCCTGTGCTTGGAGTCTTCTAAATCGGAGTGTTGTTTGCTCCTGGCTCCTATTCGCGGATCTGGGGAATTCTACTCTAGTAAAGCAAAGCAAAGTTGATCCCGAAAGCCTGATGTTTGCCCAGTGCTTACCCATGTGAGCCAAGCTTATTCTGTATTTGTTTGGGAATTTGGTTCCTCTGAATTTCAGCCAAGGCTCTGTGTCTGTCTGGAGGCATACATGACGTCTCTTCTTAGAAACAGTTGCTTGCTCTGTAAGTCACCACCCTGAAGTCCCAAGCTGGGAGGAAAAGGTTCCTCCTCCTTTCTCTGGGACCTATCCTTCCTCTCAAGTTTCAAGTTTCAAGTTTATTGTGGCCAAAGCCAGTGACACTAAACACCACAAGATCAGACAACAAGAAATCAGCAACAACTTCAGAAAAGAAAAAAGGTTACACAAGGGAACTTCGCAGTGTGCCATTCAACAGAAGAGATTTACGCTTCTTAATTACTAAAGTGCAAAATTTAGCCACCTCATATGATATTGAGCTTGAGGAATCCTCCAGGAGGTATTTTCGAAGAATTTCAGGGGAGGATTCCAAATAATATTGAAGGGGTATAAATTTTGATAGAAGCGGTAAAATAAGTTGAACTCGTTCTTCACTATAGAATTCGCAAGATAGAAGAATGTGTGTGACAGATTCTACCTTATTAGACATACAAGGGCAGAGACGCGCATGCATTGGAACCCGCGTGAATTTGCCGTACAGCACTGCTGAGGGCATTGTCTCAAAGCGGGCTCTAGAGAAAGCCCATCTATAGGCTTCGTTATTGATGTTAGTTAAGTAAGGGGCAGCTGCAAAATTAGGCCAAGCTTTTAGACATCTATACGTCTCTGGGAGTAGGGCGCCTTCTTGTTGTAATTCGATATCATAAAGTCTCCGAGTGATAGTAGCTTTTGCCTTGTTCAGAGTTCCAATAAAAAGATTTTCAGGGTTTAGGCCAATTTGTTTGATCTTGTTAGTTATTTGCATAAGCCAAGGAGGATAGGGAACTGCGGCCAGGAAGCAAGGTAATAGACCCTTAGGATTGTAATGGATTTTCAGCCAGAGGGATATTGCTTGTTCCCAGACTTTTAATTCCACTCTGGGCAGTCCTGCCTCTTGCCTTAAGACTGCATTAGGTGTACACTTAGGGGTAGCAAATAATGATCTTAAGAATTTAGATTGTACTGTTTCAAGGGTCTTAAGGTTGGCAGAGGGGCTAATTTGAGAGCCATATAGAAGTTGGGCTAAAGATTTTGCCTGAAAGACTGTTAGGGCCATCGGGAGGACTATCCTTCCTCTGTATGGCTGAAGGGAAATTTAAAGCAGATTGCCTAAGGCTCCTCCTGCCGCTGCCTGGCTAGGTATGTCTTTTTCCAAGTCCCTCGTTTTTACCCTGCAGCAGACATCATAAGGCTTCCCTGTATTCTGGGCAGCAGAAATGAATGAATGAATGAATCCATTCAGAAAATCTGCCCTTAGCTGTTTAAAACTCCACTCTACAGTCATATATGGGAGCAGAGCTGTTAGCCACAGGAAGACAGAGCAATTATTCCACTCGCCCACCACCTGCCTCATATTTTTTTTAGCTTCCCCTTTAAAAGTAAATTTGCCATATCCCTATCTTCTTTTAACTTCTGGCAATGTAAAACAGCAAATCCACACAAGCAGCATCCCTGCCCCAGTTGCACAGCGATCTTCCACCGTTCTGGCCCATCACTGCAAAGGTACAGGGATGGCTGGGAGCTGTGGTTCAAAAATATCTGGATGACACCAGCTTAGGGAAAGGCTTGGTGTACGCCTCTTTATTTATTTAGAGACATTTGCGGTCCGCTCTTCAGCCAAAGGGGGGGGGGAGCTCTTGGAGTGGCTCACATCCAATCACTTAGAACAAGACAGTCTCCGCCCATGACACACAAGGGAAAAGGGATGGGGAGGGAAGAGGAAAAAAGCAAACTCAGGCCACCAATTCTTAAACAGTTGTTTGTATAGCAGCCAGCTGGTATTTTATATTGTGAACCACTCTGTGATCTTCGGATGAAGGGTGGAATATAAATTTAATAAATAAAAATAATAGAAATAGTTCTTGGGTGGAAGGTGCCTTATGGAGCTGGTCTTTTGGCAGAGCTGATGGAATGGCTGTTGACAGGTGCTAGTTAAGGGAGAGGAGGGCTGATAGATTGTCAATACCAAATATAAAAACATGCACAGAACATTATTGTTGTTTTGGAGGTGGGGATAGTTAGAAAGTATTTGGGGGAGGGAACTCTAGTATGTTACTATCCGCCTCAACCAACCAAGGCTGAAATCACACAGCAGTTCTCATCTTATATTTGAACTTTCTCACCACGTAAAAGCCATTTCCAAAAAAACCAATGGAGTACAGTGCATCTTTAGTGCTCTTTTCTGCATTATCTGATTCCAGGGGGAAATCTTATTAGCAGACCCCTTAAGCCGGAGTATCATGGGAGGAAATTGATGACATTTGGGGCAGTTCTTTCCTGCCATTTTTGAGGGGATCACAGGGGAACTGAAGCCCATTTGTGTGTGAAAAGGGTCGGGGTAGTGGCGTTGACATTCATCACTGTGTCACATGACGCCCGCAAGTGTGATTAAACAACGTACCAGTATATTATTTTAAAAGCCACAATTACCAACAGCTACTACAGTGCAAAAGGAACATTAGAAAGCCATACCAAAGCACCCATGTTATAATTAGGAACCCTAAAAGTATCTAACGAGCAGAGTTCAAATGGCTGTTTTTTAAATATATAAAACTGTTGAATATTTTTGTTTTTATAAAACTCTATAAAGGGAATCTTTGTATGCATTACTACTTAATCTGTGTACATTTGTCCTTTCAGACTATGATGCTTTGTTGTTTAATTTTTAATTTTTTTGTTTTCTTGTTATATTTGGTTTTTGTTTTTGTTTTTTTGTTAACAAATCAATTATTAAAATAAAAACACTAACCAACGCAATATTCTCCAAATGCACCCCAAATCTTGCCAAGGCTTTGTGTTGAGACGCTGGCTAGGATACGACACAGACAGCTAGTGGCTTATACAAAATCTGGCAGATTGGAGGAGGGGAAAATATTGGTGGTTTTTGGACTGTGGACTCCAGGGACTTTTGCTTACCTGGTTAGTGAGACTAATGTTTGCCCTCAGAGGCCCACCTGGGCCACGACCGAGGAATGTTCCCAGAAAAGTGACCGCAAGGTTGCTGACCTGTTCAGCCACTGCGTTCTCAACAGCAGGGTGCAGGAGGGATGAGAGAGAAATGAGCTGGCTCAATGAATCATAAAATTGGAGCGTTGAATGGTACACCAAGGTTCATCTAGTCCAACCCCCTGCAATGCAGGAATGACAGCTGAAGAATCCCTGGCAGACGGCCTTCCAGCCTCTATTTAAAAACCTCCAGTGAGGGAAAGCCCACCACTTTCTGAGGTAGTCCATTCCACTGTTGAAAGGTTCTTACCACCAGAAAGTTCTTACTGATGCTGTTGGAATCTCCTTTCTTGTACAGTGGTACCTCTGGTTACGTACTTAATTCGTTCCGGAGGTCCGTTCTTAACCTGAAACTGTTCTTAACCTGAAGCACCACTTTAGCTAATGGGGCCTCCTGCTGCCTCCGCGCGATTTCTGTTCTCATCCTGAAGCAAAGTTCTTAACCCGAGGTACTATTTCTGGGTTAGCGGAGTCTGTAACCTGAAGCGTATGTAACCCGAGGTACCACTGTAATTTAAATCCATCGCTTCTGGCCCTAACCTCTGGAGCAGCAGAAAACAAGCTTGCTCCATTTCCCACATGACAGCCCTTTAGATATTTGAAGAGTAGATGTCAGCTCTGGAGAATATTGACCTTTGCTGGTTAATCTCCAGCTTTTTCATAATCCCCTTAGACCAGGGGTCGGCAATCTAAGGCCCACGACACTGGCCTGCTTCCTATTGGCTGCAGGAAGCTCCTGCGGCCAATGGGAAGCTGTGCACGCCTCCTCTGCGCCGGAAGGAGCACCAGAAATAGCGTTTGTGCATGAACTGCCCCAAGCCACAAATCTTTGCCGACCCCTGCCTTAGACAAATTGCTTGCTGGTTGTATTGAGTCAGTTGGAAATCAATTTCTGTGCAATAAATGAACCCTCTCACTTTTCTCCCAGCTAACTGGAAGGAGGTTTTGCAAAAGCACATCGACCCCTCACAGATCCCCAAGGAATATGGGGGAACCCTCACAGACCCAGATGGAGACCCCAAATGCAAGACTATGGTATGGACACTCATCAGGTAGCACTCGGGGTATCACCTTAGCCCTTGGGCGGGGTGGGGCGGGGGTCTATTCCCAGCAGCTAGGGAAGTGTGGTGGCCTAAATTTCCCCAGCCACTCTGGGCAGCTTCCAACAGAATATTAAAATACAGTAACCTATTAAACATTAAAAGCTCCCCTAAACAGGGCTGCCTTCAGATGTCTTCTAAAAGTCTGGTAGTTGTTTTTCTCTTTGACATCTGGTGGGAGGGCGTTCCACAGGGCGGGCGCCACTACCGAGAAGGCCCTCTGCCTGGTTCCCTGTAACCTTACTTCTTGCAATGAAGGAACCGCCAGAAGGCCCTCGGCGCTGGACCTTAGTGTCCGGGCAGAACGATGGGGGTGGAGACGCTCCTTCAGATATACTGGGCCGAGGCCGTTTAGGGCTTTAAAGGTCAGCACCAACACTTTGAAAAGTCCAGCAAAGACTGGAGTCTGGATATAGAGGAACAAGACACAAGTTTGCAAGGCAGGAAGCAGATGGAAAGAGCTGGACCCAGACAGCCACGCAGAGGGGATGCTTACTTTGCCTCCTTCTGGTTTCCAAGGCTTGTGGCCCACCTTTAAATTCTCAAAAGCACGTTACTGCTTTGCACACACTTGCTAGAGAACTTGGTGTGAGCTGATTACAACCCAGTCAACATCTAAATAACAAGCAAATATCTTTTGTTTATGGGAGTGCTTCTTTGACTGCTAGGTTAATTATCAATCCCTCGAGATTTTCTAGGCTGTACTAAGACAGACAACTAGAAAGCTAACAATTCAGAGCCAATTACTTAGGCTCCGAGTAGAATGGCTTTTATAGAATTAAGACTAGGGCCACGTTTACACCATTTGTTGAAAGCATAATGACACCACTTCCATGGCTCCCCCCAAGAATCCTGGGAGCTGTAGTTTGTTCAGGATACCGAGAATATCCTGAGCATAGCTGTCAACTTTTCCCCTTTCTTGCAAGGAATCCTATTCGGAATATGGGAATTTCCCTTAAAAAAGGGGAAACGTTGACAGCTATGACCCTATTCCCCATCCAGAGCTACAATTCCCAGAGTGGCTTAACAATCAATCCCTCTTCCGGGAGGGGGGCGGCGGCAATGGTGGTGGGTGCCCATTTGGACTGATAGGGCGGAAGCCCAGGAGGTGAACAGTAGG
The DNA here is from genome assembly GCF_964106645.2 of Podarcis pityusensis. Taxonomy (NCBI): domain Eukaryota; kingdom Metazoa; phylum Chordata; class Lepidosauria; order Squamata; family Lacertidae; genus Podarcis; species Podarcis pityusensis. Next base: position 23,817,912 of record NC_138041.1, read on the forward strand.
TGGCGCCAGAGCAAACTGATAGTAGATTTGTCCGCATCTTTCTCTTCCTTGCTGAGTTCTACCAGCGCAGCACTAAAGAAGAAGAAGACGCCAATATCCAGGGCACCCACCTAAGGCATGCAGGTGGAGGCTGGCTGAGGTCAGGCTGAGGGGCAGTGCCCCATTTGCCCTAATGGAGCTGCCATCAAGAGATGTTGGGAGTTGTAGGGCACCTGCATGGGCTACTCCTGGAGCATAGGCCAGATCTAGAGCTATGGCTGTCCAGGCCCAAAAAGGCCTTAGACTTTGTTCCAGGCCGCTGAGGCGGAAGCTTCTAGATGCAAGACATCACCACCTGCCAAGCAACCAGGCTTATATCGATATAGGGGGAAGCAGCTCTTTCAGTCTCTGAGCTCGATGCATCGGAATAGGGAGTGTAGAGGACAAGTAGCAAGGAAGGAGCGTTGAGCAGGTGTTGTCTCAGCAGCCGCAGCCTCAGTCTCCTCACCGATGTGGTCTTGTGCGCAGCTTAACCATGGTGGAGAAGTCCCCAAGAAATACTACGTACGGGACCAGCTGAAGCAGCAGTATGAGCATTCGGTGATGGTGAATCGGGGCTCCTCGCAGCAGCTGGAATACGAGATCCTCTTCCCGGGCTGTGTGCTGAGGTAAGCCGAGGCAGGAGCAAACCGTGGGCTGAGCAAACCATGGAATTCTGGCAGCGCAGCTATTTTAATATTTTTCTGGCCCACCTTCCAAGGAGCTCAGGGTGATGTGCGGTTCTCTCATCCCATTTTGCCCATAGGACAAGGCTGCCAGGTAGGTTAGGTCCAGAGCGAGTAACTGTGGCCTAAGGTCACCTGGTGGGTTTTGTGGCTGGGTGGGGATGTGATCTCTGGCCTTCCAGGGCCTAATTGAACGCTCTGGCCACTCCACCACACTGAACTACAACTCCCATCATCCCTGGCCATTGGCCATGCTGGCTGGGGCCGATGGGAGTTGGAGTTCAGCAGCTTTGGGCAAGGAGGTGAGTGGGCACACACTCCAGTCCAGCAATCTAACCCAGCCATCACCTCCCTAACAAGAACTGACATTAAACAGGCTATTTCATTGTTAATCCCATTATTGTTCAGCGGTAAGCTTTTAATAAAAGATGCAAGGGACCTTTGCTGGACAATACAGTGGTACCTCGGGTTAAGTACTTAATTCGTTCCAGAGGTCCGTTCTTAACCTGAAACTGTTCTTAACCTGAAGCACCACTTTAGCTAATAGGGCCTCCTGTTACTGCCACGCCACGGGAGCACGATTTCTGTTCTCATCCTGAAGCAAAGTTCTTAACCTGAAGCACTATTTCTGGGTTAGCGGAGTCTGTAACCTGAAGCGTATGTAACCTGAAGCGTATGTAACCCGAGGTACCACTGTACGCACTCTGCACAAACATCATAGGAGGACTTTAGACATGGGGATGGGGGCATCGCCAGGCAAAATGGGGCACAGACTGTACAACTTCAGAATGAGGAGGAATGAATGCTTCTCATAATTCGTAACCGTCCTTCACTTCTCCCCTCTCCTCTCTGATATTCCTGCTTATAGGTGGCAGTTCATGTCGGACGGGGCCGATATAGGATTTGGCGTCTACCTGAAGACCAAAGTTGGGGCGCGCCAGCACGCCAGCGAAATGGAGGAAGTGCATCCCAACCAGCGCTACAACGCCCACATGGTGCCTGAAGACGGCTCGATCACCTGTGCGGATCCAGGGATCTGTAAGTGGTACCCAGATCTCTCACTTTCCAGCCCCCCCCCCCCCGGTCTTCCCTGAATGGACTTGAGTTCATCTGGAGGGATGAACTTTATTTTGCATAGAATTTCATGGGGAATTCCGACCTGCCCCCCTGCACGTATCATGCGCTGTAATAACGCTCTTATGCAATATAGCCCCCCAGTGTATCATTTCTGTACAGCATGTACTTACATAGAATTGTAGAGTTAGAAGGGACCTCGTGGGTCATCTAGTCCAACCCCCTGCAATGCAGGAATCAGATAATATTATACATAATATATTACAGTGGTACCTTGGTTCTCAAACTTAATCCGTTCTAGGAGTCCTTTCGACTCCTGAAACCATTCAAAAACCAAGGGTCGGCTTCTGATTGGCTGCAGGAGCTTCCTGCAGCCAATCGGAAGCTGCGGAAGCCATGTCGGACGTTCGGCTTCCAAAAAACGTTTGCAAACTGGAACACTCACTTCCAGGTTTGTGGCGTTTGGGAGCCGATTTGTTCGGGAGCCAAGCCGTTTTTATTTATTTTTATATATATTGTTGTTGGAAACCATGGAGTCCCCTCAGGCCCTCCAGCCCTCAGGCCCTGCTTGTGGGTTTCCCATAGGCACCTGCTTGGCCACTGTGATAACAGGATGCTGGCCTAGATGGGCCTTTGGCCTGATCTGGCTCTTCTGACGTCCTTAAGGCCTGGAAGCCTATAGTCCTCTCTTTACCAGCTGCCCAAGGCAGCAGCCTCACTCTGCCTAATAGTACAGCCGGCCGCTCTCCCTGCGAAGAGACAGAGTTTGGCTGTTCCAAAGGCTTCCTTCCTCCAGCTAGGGTGGAGCTCAGTACAGTCGTACCTTGGAAGTCGAACGGAATCCATTCTGGAAGCTTCTGATTGGCTGCAGAAGTTCCTGCAGCCGTCGGACATTCCAAAGAACGTTTGCAAACTGGAACACTCACTTCCGGGTTTGTGGCGTTCGGAGCCAAAACATCCGGTTACCAAGGCACAACTGTACAGTGGTGCCCCGCAAGACGAATGCCTCGCAAGACGGAAAACCCGCTAGACGAAAGGGTTTTCCGTTTTTGAGTTGCTTCGCAGGACGAATTTCCCTATGGGCTTACTTCGCAAGACGAAAATGTCTTGCGAGTCTTGAGATTTTTTTTCCCGCTCCCCCCCCCCCTTTTCTAAGCCACTAAGCCTTTAATAGCCTTTTAGCAGCTAAGCCGCTAAGCCGATAAGCCTTTAATAGCCGCTAAACCGCCAATAGCGCTAATCCGCTAAGCCGCTAATAGGGTTGCTTCGCAAGACGAAAAAACTGCTAGACGAAGACACTCGCGGAACGGATTAATTTTGTCTTGCGAGGCACCACTGTACTTGCTCGGTGGCACTGTGGGCTCCCGGGAGTTTTGGAAAGGGGCAGTGACAGCCCTGACATGACACTTTGCTGTCCTTTTTCTCTGCCCACGCAGACGTCCTGCGGTTTGACAACACGTACAGCTACATCCATGCCAAGAAAATCAGTTACTCGGTCGAAGTGCTACTTCCGGACAAGAAAGTGGAAGAAGACTTCCAGAAGGTGGAGGAGCAGACAAAAGAGCTGAAGATTAACCACGCCTGATGGAGCTTTCTCTCCCCTCCAACCCGCAACTCCCCCCCCACAAAGGCGGCAATCCTAAAAACGCTTCTTCCCCTTGGGAGGGGTGGGTTTATGGGGCAGAGGAGTGGAAGGAACATTCCCAAGGATGGTGGGGGAATTTAATTTGGGGCGGTTGGGGTGGATTATTTTTGCAGTTGGATACGGAGACCTACTGGCCTCTTCCAGTCCCTACTGTGGGACGTTGCCCACCAGCAGTTTTTTTAGGATAGTGGGGATTAATTTGGCAACGCTAATGGGCAGAGGAGAGCAGCCTTCTGTCTCTCAATCTCTGTAGCCCTGCCTCTGTGTTTACATGGCGCCTGAGACCCGGCGGGCCTTCCTTCCCACGTGGGGATGCATTCCCTCAAAGCTAATTGGTCACAGGCCACAGACCAGTGGTGGGCAGGGCTACCCCTGTTCTCCACCCCCCTGCTTCTTTCTCTTCCTCTCCCCCCCCCCCAACCCACCAGGCTGCTGGGATCACAATGGATTGCTCATGCCAGAGGTCTGAACTGGTTGCATGCAGGTGGCTTCTGAAATTACGCTGAGGGCCGCCTGTGGCCCTCAGAGCACAATTTCCCCACCCCTGCAGTAGGCATAGGGTTGAAAGAGCAGGGGGGAGTTTCGGGACACCTTGCCGGACTGGACTGAGTGCTCTCCAGATGCTTTGGACTACAACTCCCATCAGCCCTGACCCAACACGTCCACATTTCTCTACTACAGGATTTCCCAAACTTGGGTCTCCAGCTGGTTTTTTTGGACTACAACTCCCATCAGCCCTAGCCAGCTGGACCCAGCGGTCAGGGATGATGGGAATTGTAGTCCACAAAAAGACCCTGCTCTGGTGTGTCCTTTACCAAAATAACAAATCCCTTTCTGGCTGTTTTAGAGTGAACCTGGGGCCCTCCAGATGTCGCTGGACTACAACTCCCATCATTCCTTACCATCGGCCATGCTCCCAGACGGGACTGGTGGGTGTTGGGAATCCAACGGCATCTGCAGGGCCGCAGGTTAGCCACGCCTGCTCTGTGGATGTGTTTAAGCCTCCCTCCGCTTCCTCAAAAATCCACTTTCCCTTACTGCCAACACTGCCCTCTGCAGTGAATTCCACAAGCGCACAGAGCACGGGGCAAAGTCCTTCCTTTCAAGACCAGGCCTGCGTAGCCCAGGACTCATCCGTCGGAAGCGGCTGCCATCAGCCGTGTACTGGAAGGCGCTGCTTTTCCGCTCTCCTCGTTCTGGCTGTTCCCAAGAACAGCAAACCCTGGGAAGGTTTCAGCAAAAAAATGTATTGGGGGGGCAAGATGGGGTGGCTCTCTCCATGCAAGGCTTGCTTCTATTAATGGATTGCCTTAAATCCACCTGCCTCGTTTACGCTCCATGCACCTGCAACAGGTGAGCTGGACCTGCCTGCATGGCACTGGTCCTGAATGTCTGGAAATCCTGCACATTTTTTTAAAAAGCAGTTTACAGGGTAGGTTCTCACCTCAGTTAGTTTTTTGAGGTGGTTGTGGGATCTTTGCTCAGCAAGGGGGTTTCAAGTTGTACCTGCGACACATTTTCAGAGAGGGAGGGAAAAGCTTAGGAAGAGGCCACTTCTTCCCTGCCTATCTCTTTGCTTATGAACTTCTCTGTCGAAATTCTTGAGTGCGTGGAAAACCGGAGGCCCAAGGAAATAAAATTTCCCCGATGGACATGTTCACTGTGGGCTCGCAGCTAAGCCCAAGTCTTAGCCAGAGTGTCCAGAAACATAGCACTTTTGTTTTTCTCCCTCCCGCACCTCAATTTTAGTTTTTCAGTTACCTTGAAGATGAGAAATGTTAATAAACATCTGAGTTGGTATGCATGGCTACGTCTGTTCATGGTAGGGTTTTTCGGGAAGGGGGGAGGGAATAAAAACAGGACCTTGCAGAAAAGAGCTTACAATGCGCAAGCTGCATCACGAAAGGAAAGGGGGATGAGGAGGGATGAGAAAAAGAAGCAAACTCAAGCACATGTTCAGCACTTGAGTCATTTGTTACAGTTGGGGTTGTGGGGTATAATAATAATAATAATAATAATAATAATAATAATTAATAATAAATATAATACTGTCCTATACTCGGAGGTCGCAGGGCAGTTCACAGAACAAAATCAAAATATTAAACCACAAAATATATCATCAATAGTGTAGAACTTCCTGAGGAATCATTCCCTATGTTGACTTATTTCTCTCGCCTAAGGAAGTTAATAGTCGCAAACCCTAAAAACAATGCAATCAAAATGATAAAATGAAACATGAAGCTAAAATATAAACTGATAGAGAGGCATTGTGAATTTTCTGCTCTAGGCCTTCCCTTAACTGGTGCCAGTGTGCTGTAGTGGTTAAGAGCAGTGGACTCGTAATCTGGGGAACCGGGTTCGCGTCTCCGCTCCTCCACATGCAGCTGCTGGGTGACCTTGGGCCAGTCACACTTCTCTGAAGTCTCTCAGCCCCACTCACCTCACAGAGTGTTTGTTGTGGGGGAGGAAGGGAAAGGAGAATTTTAGCCGCTTTGAGACTCCTTCGGGTAGTGATAAAGCGGGATATCAAATCCAAACTCTTCTTTAGTTGTTCCTGGACCACAACTCCCATGACCCCTAACTCTTAGCCCCATTGGCTGCTAGGGCTGATGGGAGATGGAGTCCAACATATGAAGGGCAACAAGGAAGGACTACAAAACTTCAGGCAATGGGGAAAGGTGTCTTTGTGGTTTTTAAGTGCTCTTACATGGGGGGGGGGGTGAGCATGACAGGGCTCCTCTGAATCAATTGCAATGTGCTCAGTTACTATTTGTGGCATGTATTTCTGAAAAAGAAAACAGAGAGTGGAATATTCAAAGTGTACTCCCCTAAATGTAGCATAAAGTGGTACAGTCCAGAAAACCGCTACCCGGTTTATTTAAATAATTTTTATCCCACTCATCAGCTGGAAGGGGGAAAGTCTCCCATCATGGCTTACAGATCATTGAAAAAAGGCACTTCTTACTTTCTGTCTTGCAATCTTAAACAAACAAACATACATACATGGAACAAAAGAAAAAATAAGTGGGGAGGGAAGAAAAAAAATGCAAGTTCAGGTATGAGTTACTGGTTACAAGTTCTGATGACCAGCTGCATTCTGCAATCTCATTTCCATGTCCTTGTTTAGGAGGAGAGAGAGGTGTACAGTGGTACCTCAGGTTAAGTATTTAATTCGTTCCGTAGGTCTGTTCTTAACCTGAAACTGTTCTTAACCTGAAGCACCACTTTGGCTAATGGGGCCTCCTGCTGATGCCGCTCCGCCGGAGCAGAATTTCTGTTCTCATCCTGAAGCAAAGTTCTTAACCTGAAGCACTATTTCTGGGTTAGCAGAGTCTGTAACCTGAAGTGTATGTAACCTGAAGCGTGTGTAACCAGAGGTACCACTGTATACAATACATCCAGTTGAGTTGGGTGGCCGAAGTTGGGGTTAAGGATGGGGTTAAGGAGAGACTAAAGACCTCTGTTCTAAGCGAATGGAATGGCCTCAATGTGACTGCTTGGTCTCCCAGATGGGAAGCTGAGCAGACACTACTAAAAAATTTTTGTTTAAATTGGCTGACATTAACACTGGACTCAGAAATACTAGCCAGATAGAAACATAGCAGATCCACAGGGTGCAGAAACCGGTTGAGCAGGTTCACAGTTTGCCAACCAGACAATGCATTTTCCATCTGCGTTTTCGCTACCCAGCTACTTCCCTGTCACTACCAATATATTTATAACTGGGAGTCAGATTTAGGGATCCCTGTATCCTTAGCACTTATATCTGCCCCCCCCCCCAAATGCACTAAAACCATAACACATAAAACCAGGAAGCTCTAACTCGTACAGTATGGGGAACAGTGCCCACATGTGTAGGGGAGGAGGGAGAAATGCAATTCAGTTCATGTTTTAAAGGTGTATCTTCCAAATCTGCATTTTCCAGAATGGAAACACAGCCATTCTTTGAAATTTGCACTTCTCTGGATTTTGTAGTGTAAGTCTTCAGTCAAGTAACTTGTGCAAAATACATATATTCGGGTACAGAGTGTGCAAAATGTATCTCTTAGTGAAAATGCCATACAAATATGAAGGGGAGTGGATTTACAAAATTGTGTATATTAGGTAAAATTGCATATGAACAGGTGTATATAAAGTGGTAAAAGGCTCTAAAAGGCTGAGGAATTCTCATGAGGGCTGAAAATAAAAATGCAAATGGATGTGGAAATATGGAGAACTCAGCTTAAGAAAATGAGGAAATAAGAGGAAGCAAAATAGATAATCGTCCCTAGTAATGAGCTTTCAGGAACTAGTGAGAGGCGTATTTGCAAATTACACAACAGGCAATTAAAAAACAAAACAAAAGCCGGTTGGGACTTATCATCCTCAGTATCTGCACACGTGTTTGTGGGTGTGTTGCACAAAGATCTGATAACATTTCTCTTAGCAGCTGCTAATGATTCCTAGAGGTTAAAAACAACCTCTAGGTTCTCATTACAAGGCTAGTACGTGAGATGTGGGAACAGTCTTGGCCAGCTTAAGAAAACATCAGCCACTCTCCCACCCAATGTTTTGTGTACTGATTGTAGCTGTCGGAAGCTCAAAACACCTAATGGGCTGTCAAAGGCTGGTTCAGAGCATTGCTTTAGCTGAGAAGTCGATGCTCAGATGATGACACAGCATGGCAAATTTTATAGAAAATGTATTTTTCCCGAATACGTGCTCCTCTTTCTGAAAAGGCAAAAGTACTACTCTGTACTGAAGATGGATTGTTTTTCCACTTTCTCCCTTATATACATGAGGAATGGCAGGCTGCCCCAGTGTGGTTTAACAGAGGGAGGGAGGCTCTCTATGCAGCAAGTGCCTCACCCTCCTTTCAAAGGTTGTGGGTTTGGGGCAAAGGGGTGTTTGTTGGCAGTCACAGCAAGCTGGAGAAGGAGACCCTAATTGTATTTGCTCTTTGACTTGGTCTACCCACCATTTAGAAAATGTGTGAAGTTTCTGACGTCCAAAGATCTGTTTTGCTTTGTGCTTACTGTTCCTGAACAAAATATTTACAAATAAAACTCATTTGTTAAAAATATAAATACATGCATGTGCTCATTACTATTAATTTTGTGCATCTAACCAGCTTCAGGGCTTGGAGGTAGTGATTCCTGTATCAAATTAAGCCGGAGAGAGCAATCATTCATCTTCACTTTTACAGCCAAGAAGACAATGAATTGGATTTCAAGCAAACCAAGCTCTGACAAACCACATGACGAAAACAAAGAACTGTACCTTTCAATGGGAGAGATCATATTATCTCTACAGTTCAGTGACAGGCTGCATGCAATCCTGTTCCTTGCAATTCCGGTTTTAAAGGGATCTTGCATAGGAAGTGGTGGAAATACCTCTTAAAAAATACTGTAAATGAAAATCCGTTTCTGTTTTACTTCTTGAACCGTGCATGCAAACAGATGTTTGTATCTTCATACCTGGTTGTCACTCAACATCATGTGCCCACCAGCCTGTGCTTTCATAGGCGGACCTAAATGGGACGGGAGACATTTCCGGCTGGTGTGTTAGCCATCTTTGTTAAGGGCGGAAGAGCTGATTTAGGGATCATGCGCCAATTCCTGTCTTTGTCTACAATTAGCTTAAACCGGGAGTTCCGCTTTTTCATTAAGAAAAACGAGAGAGACACCTGTGATACCTTGAAGGCCACGCCTCTATTGTGGCACATGCTTTTGTGGGAATCAGGGGCAACTGGTCAAGAAGGTTTTGCTCCTGGCATAACACACAAATTATGATCTCCTTAAGTATATTTAATACCCAAAAATTACAAACACGTCTGATATCTTTTTATGAGCTAGGATCTCTTGAGGATAGCATATTTCTGACTGGGCAGAGACAACCTTTTTCTAGAATGCTGTCCCAGCTATGGAAATCTGCTAAGTGGCAGCTGAGTTTATAATCTGTTTTGGTGCTAGAAGAAAACATTTTTATTTTCTGACGTCTGTTAGATTTTGATTCCTGATTTGGGGGTTTATGTGGTCAGCCTGTTGCATGGGTTGTTTTTTATTTTTTAAAAAAACTCATTAAAATTAGTTTGCTCATTGTTTTAGAAACCATCCTGAGAGTTTTTAACTGAAATGAAAGGGAGGAGGGTGTCAAACATGAACATGAATAAGCAATTAGGAATAAGCCCTACCGTTAGGCAGCCACTTCTGGGGAGCAGAGAGAACAGATAGAGACACGTGTCTGAATGCCCGGGAGCCCCTCAACTCGTTTCCTGCCCTAAAGTGAACTGGAGAACTTGGCAGCTCGGATATCAAACAAAGCTGCCTCGGCCTAAATCTAATCCCCATTTAATCCCCTGCTAGATAGTGTTAACAAGCGCGCCATCTCGTGGTCTAAACGGACTCGCCTCCGTCACGAGATTCAGATTTGAGCCACCAGCGCCTTTTTCCGGTTTCATTTCTGTTCAAGCTGCGAACACACTGTGTCCCGAAAGCACATTACTGTATTTCTCCCCCAAAAGAATCTTGAGGACTGTAGTTTTTTTAAGGGTGTTGGGAATTATAGCTCTGCGGATAGTCAAAGCTGCAGCTGCCTGGTTTCATTTTATTTATTGCATTTATATGTCCCAAGGAAACTCAAGGTGGTTCAATGGCTAGACCCTGCTCCATATTATCCTCACAAGGTAAGCTAGGCTAAGAGATAGTGACTGGGACCCAAGGCGAGTAAGCGGTCCCTCGCAGCTCATAGTTTGACACTCTTAATTTATTCTTTGCCTGTAGCCTGCACCCCACCAGACGTTGACCAACCCTGGCTAGTGTCACCGCAGAGAACCTGGAAGACCCACATCCAGACACTAACCCCTCTGGGTGACCTTGGGACAGTCAACTGTCTCTCAACCTAACCTACCTCATGGGGTTGTTGTGAGGATAAACTGGAGAGGGAGGGAAAGCATGAGCTCCTTGGTGGAAGGATGAGATATAAATGTACAGTGATACCTCTGGTTACATACGCTTCAGGTTACAGACTCAGCTAACCCAGAAATAGTGCTTCAGGTTAAGAACTTTGCTTCAGGATGAGAACAGAAATCGTGCTCTGGCGGTGCGGCAGCAGCAGGAGGCCCCATTAGCTAAAGTGGTGCTTCAGGTTAAGAACAGTTTCAGGTTAAGAACTGACCTACGGAACAAATTAAGTACTTAACCCGAGGTACCACTGTAATAGCTAAAGGTAAAGGGACCCCTGACCATTAGGTCCAGTCGTGACCGACTCTGGGGTTGCGGTGCTCATCTCGCTTTATTGGCCAAGGAAGCTGACGTACAGCTTCCGGGTCATGTGGCCAGCATGACTAAGCCGCTTCTGGCGAACCAGAGCAGCGAATGGAAACGCCGTTTACCTTCCCGCTGGAGTGGTACCTATTTATCTACTTGCACTTTGACGTGCTTTCAAACTGCTAGATTGGCAGGAGCAGGGACCGAGCAACGGGAGCTCACCCCGTCGTAGGGATTCGAACCGCCGACCTTCTGATCAGCAAGTCCTAGGCTTTGTGGTTTAACCTACAGCGCCACCCGCGTCCCTATAAATGTAATAATAATAATAATGCGACATAAGACCCCTTCAGCTGAATCTCCTCCAGCATGCTGCTTTGATAAATGACCTGGAGGAGGTTCACCACCGTATTGCCCACCCAATCATGCAGCGCCTGGGGAGAGAGAATTTAGTGGGGAGAGCTTTGCCTGCTGGATTTCTGCCTGCTGAGCTGCTGTGGGAAGGAAGTGGTGCCAGTATATTTATTGCATTGATATCTCCCCTTTCTCCCCATTCCTCCAAGGAATGAATGAATGAATCTTTATTTGCATCAGCCATCGGCCATAGCAATAAAACAACAATACGATATACAAAGAATAGAAATAAAAAGTCAATTATATAAAATACATTTTAGGGTGTTTTTTTTTTTTAATCAATAGTCAAATAGTGGATCTTATTCGGATTGCCCCAGCTAAAAACCCTGCAACCTTTGCTGTCCCCTGCTCATCTTGATCTGCCAAGAGAAAGGACACTGTGGCAGTGGTAGGGCGACCTGAAATGGACAAGAAAAGAGGGGTGATAATCTCATCACCTCCTGGCAAATAGAAGGGGAAGAAATGGAGGCAGTGAGAGATTTTTACTTTCTTGGGCTCCATGGCAGCAGCCACGAAATTAAAAGACGCCTGCTTCTTGGGAGAAAAGCAATGACAAACCTAGACAGCATCTTAAAAAGCAGAGACATCACCTTGCTAACAAAGGTCCGTATAGTTAAAGTTATGGTTTTCCCAGTAGTGATGTATGGAAGTGAGAACTGGACCATAAAGAAGGCTGATCGCCGAAGAATTGATGCTTTTGAATTATGGTGCTGGAGGAGACTCTTGAGAGTCCCATGGACTGCAAGAAGATCAAACCTCTCCATTCTGAAGGAAATCAGCCCTGAGTGCTCACTGGAAGGACAGATCCTGAAGCTGAGGCTCCAATACTTTGGCCACCTCATGAGAAGAGAAGACTCCCTGGAACAGACCCTGATGTTGGGAAAGATGGAGGGCACAAGGAGAAGGGGACGACAGAGGACGAGATGGTTGGCTAGTGTTCTCCGAAGCTACCAACGTGAATCTGACCAAACTGTGGGAGGCAGTGGAAGACAGGAGTGCCTGGCGTGCTCTGGTCCATGGGGTCACGAAGAGTCGGACACGACTAAACAACAACAACAACAATCTCATTCCTCAAGTCTTTATAAAGAATGCAAGCCAGAAGGACATGCGCGACCGATTCCAAGGAGCTGACAGTGCCCACAGACATGGTTCTCCCCCTCCCCACTCAATCCTCACAACAGCCCTGCGAGGTAAGTTGAGGCGGAGAAGCAGTGCCTGGAAGAGCCACCCAGCCACCCTCGAGGTCCCCACGCGCGATCGCGCGCTCTCGTGGGCAGGGAGGGAGCTTCCCGCGATGGTGGTGGCGGCGGCGGCAGGCAACCTTCCTTCTCCTCCTCCTCCTTTGGGGCCGCCCCTCTCCGCGGCCAGGCGGCCAGTGGGGAGGTGGCTCGGCCGGCTGGGCTCGGCACGGCCCGGTTCCATTGGCCGCTGGCTCCGCGGCGCCGTGCGCTCTGCTGCGCGCTTTGGAGAGGAGGCGCGGCCTGCGCTGGCCCGCCAGCCCGGGACTCTTCCTCGATCCCCGTCCTTCCTGCTCCTGCCCTTGGCGCCCCGGGGCAGCCGGCCATGGGATCGCCGGCCGAGGAGCCTCCGCTGCCGGCGCCGGACCTTTACCGCGACACGTGGGTGCGCTACCTGGGTGAGTGGCTGCAGGGCGATCGCCGCGCCGCGCGCCTCCTCGCCAGTCCCAGCCTCCGTTAAGGGCGGGAAATTTACTCTCGAGGAAGCCCGCAGGCGGCGGAAGAGCGCTTTCCCCGCTGGGACTACGTTCAACAAAAAGTTGCCGGACGGGACGGGGGGTGGGGGTGGAAATCGGGCGGCGGAGACTGATCAGAGTAAAAGGCAAGGAACGCTGTTCTCAGGATTGGGCAGCGGAGGTTGCCAACTGCTTTTCTGCCAGGGCTCCTGTGCCTTCAAGCTCTTGCGCCTTCTTAGGCACAGGAGTTCCATCGAGGAAAGAAGTTGGCAACTCTCGTCCCAATTTACCGCCATTAAGCGCCGTTAGTGCTATACCTTTCGGTGAAATAATGTTAATAATAGATGTTTAGCTTTCAGGGCACAATCATGCCCTGAAAGGTAGCGTATACATGGGCAGTGATGGCGTATTTCTAGGTAAAGACCCCAGCACCTGGGAGATCTGGGTTCAAATTCCCCACTGAGCCATGAAGCACACTGGGTGACCTTGAGGATTTGTCGCTTACCTTTTAATCCAACCTACCTCACAGAGCTGCTGTGCGGATTAAATGAGGAGGGAGAGAAGCAAGTCTGTCACTTTGAGCTTCTTGGAGGGAAAAAAAAGTGGGATAGAAATGCAATAAAATGGCATACTGTCATCTCCCTGAAGGTACTTCCAGCAGGGCAGTTGTGTACTGCTCAGAAGTACAGTGGTACCTCAGGTTACATATGCTTCAGGTTACAGACTCCGCTAACCCAGAAATAGTGCTTCAGGTTAAGAACTTTGCTTCAGGATGAGAACAGAAATCGTGCTCTGGCGGCGCGGCAGCAGCAGGAGGCCCCATTAGCTAAAGTGGTGCTTCAGGTTAAGAACAGTTTCATAACCTGAGGTACCACTGTAAGTCCTTTTTAATTCAGTGGGTCTTACTCCCAAGGAAGTGGGATTAGGACTGTGGTTTTAGTTTGGAGCAACAACAACAACAAAACCCAACAAGCAGTCTTGTGGCACCTTTTTTTTGAAGACGTTTATTATGACGTTAGCTTAGGGTCCACACTCAATTATACAAGAGCTTCTGCAAGCCTTAAGCCTCCCTGCTGATGGGAATACTGTTGATGAGAATACTGTACACCCTTCTCTTTCAACACAAAAGATACACAAGAGACAATTGTTCTCATAGATAGTGGGCATCTCCAAGACTATGATTGGCAGGTGAGGAGGCCTTGTCTGGCTGGCATATATGCATGGTAGGGTCTTTCGAGCGGCAGTTTTCTGTCTGATGAATGCCCTCCCTGGTGAGGCACATCTGCCCCTCTCGTTACTGACTTCTGAGAGGAATTTGGAAACATCTTAGTTTAGAACCAGGCATTTGATGGCGACCCTGAAATCACTGCTTGAGAGAATATTTTCAACTCTTTTTATATGCTGGTTTTTATTGATGCATTTTCCACCATGGGCTCCTTCACCAGGAGGAAGGATGTGATATGAATTGAATGAATGAATGAATGAATGAATGAATGAATAAATAAATAAATAAATAAATGTGTTGTGGAGTTCAAGGATGCGACACACACACACACACACACACACACACACACACACTATATGGAACAGGGAAAATAAATTCCCCACATAAGCATTTGGGTACAAACGTCATGATCTGAAGTCCAAATGATGCATTACATGCAGCTGAGTATAACTTTCCAGATACACTCCTTATAGCTGTATATATCTATTGTACATCTGCTATATATTTTGATGTTGTTTTTCACAGAAATGCAAACAAAATTCAGTTTCTCCTTCCTTCCTACTTGCTGTCTGCAGTGGGCAACTGAGCACTGCAAAGGGGAAGAGGCTTCTTAACTTTCTTGACAGCTTCTCTATTAAAATCTGTCACTGTCCTTTCAAGTTGTTTTTCCTCTTGTTGAGGACAGCCATTTTAAATAGAAAACAACAACATGGGGAAAGAATTAAGGATCCCCTTGATTTTCTGTGTTGTTCTGTATCATTGCTACATAAGTGACATTATCCTCAAAGGAAAAGTATTTTTATTTATTTCATGCATTTATATCCCCCTCTTTTTTCCCCTCCAAGGAGCTCAAGGTGAGATATATGGTTCACTCTCTCCCCATTTTCATCCTCATAGCAGTCTTGCGAGGTAGGTCAGCTTGAGAGATTGTGACTGGTCCAAAATCAACCTTCAAGGGCAAGTGGAGATTTGAACCCTGGTCTTCCAGGTCCTGGTTTGGCACTCTAACCACTACACATACTGACTCTTTTTTTAAAAAAGAAAGAAAGAAGATGATTTGCAGCAGCTCCTACTGGTTTGCTGCTGGGGGACCATGGCTTCTCTGACTATATTTTGGTGTCCTTGTCTTTAAAGATGACTGCGGGACAAAACTTTGCACAACCAAATGTCATGTGTGTAACTCTTGACCTTGTGGCCAGAGCAACTAGTTTGCATGCCAAAAGCCCTTGCTTAAATCTCCCCAAATCCAGCTGGGAAAACTGCTGCCAGTCAGTGTAGACAGTACAGTGGTACCTTGATTCTCAAACTTAATCCATTCCGGAACTCTGTTCCAAAATCAATAGAAAGTAATGCAAAATGGATTAATCCGTTCCAGACTTTTTAAAAAAACAACCCCTAAAACAGCAATTTCACATGAATTTTACTATCTAACGAGACCATCGATCCATAAAAGGAAAGCAATAAACAATGTACTGCAGTCACACAACCAATCAATCAGTAGCTGAACTGGGTTCCACAGAGCCACAAAAACAAAAAAGAGCCGCAAAAGCAAAAACGCTAAATAGCAAAAACAGACAGACCTCAGCGTAACACTCAAAACGGAAGTGTGGAACTCAAATTGGAAGCGCAACACTCAAAACGGAGCACGTTCGGCTTCCGAAAAAAGTTTGCAAACCATAACACTTACTTCCGGGTTTGCAGTGTTTGGGTTCCAAGTTGTTTGAGTATCAAGGCGTTTGAGAACCAAGGTACCACTGTACTGAGCTTGATGGACCTGTGTTCTGACTTTATACAAGGCAGTTTCCTGTGTTGACAGTCTTGGACAGCTACTGAAGACACAGCTCAAAAATGCCAGGACCAGGGGGGGGGGGAAACTGGGCAGGGTGGTGGTGATGTGGCAACTTCAAGGATGAAATGTCAGCTTCCGTTCAGTGATATTTGAGAAGCAGGATCCCTTGTGCAAAGTGTCGTTTGCCCGGACGTTTCTGCCGCGTTGGGTGGCAGGCAGCTCCTAAGGTGACTTTCTCTGGACCTTGGAAAAGGACTTTGCTAGGGCATCAGGAAGAGGAGACTGTGGGGACTGTATCCTCTGAAGAGTGTCAAACAGCACAAAATGGCTGCATTGCTGCCCCTCTTTGCAGCGCAGCGAAATTTAATCCCGTAGGAACAGCTGCGGCAGTCAGGCACGCGGGAGCGAAACGGACGGTGGAGGTTATCGCCAGCAAAGAAAGTTAATGCAGTTGTTATGCTGTTGTCTTTCTGGTGGTGCTTGCAAGGCCAAATGCCCCCCCTTATCTTACTTTCACAACAACCATGCGTGGCGGGTTAGACTGAAGGAAATATTGGATAAATATAATAATAATAATAATAATAATAATAATAATAATAATTTATTATTTATACCCCACCCATCCAGCTAAGTTTCCCCAGCCACTCTGGGTGTCTCCCAATCGAGTGTTAAAAACAGTACAGCATTAAATATTAAAAACTTCCCTAAACAGGGCTGCCTTCAGATGTCTTTTAAAGATAAGATAGCTGCTTATTTCCTTCACTTCTGCAGGGAGGGCGTTCCACAGGGCGGGCGCCACTACCGAGAAGGCCCTCTGCCTGGATAAAATTTGGAGGATAACATTTTGGCGTGTCCTTGTTGAGTTCCTTGGAAGGAAGAAGTGTGGTGTAGTGGTTAGAGCACTGGACTAGGACTTGAAATACAAGGGTTCAAATCTCCACCATGAGGCCTCATGGGGTGACCTTGGGTCAGTCGCCAACTCTCAGCCAAGCCTACCTCACAGGGGTGTTCTGGGGGTAAAATAGGGAGAGGGAGAAGTGTGTTGAATTCCTTTGGAGAAAAGATGGGATATAAATCAATACTTAATGTAATATATGAACTGGGTGGGTTGGCTTCATCCCATTCGACAGTTTTTAGGATACGTTCATCATATACCACGCTTGCTGTTGGTTGGTCCCCCCAAACCGTAACCCAGTTCACTGCAATCCACTGAAACTTAAACTAAAAAGAAGTGCTTAAATTCCACTCCTATACACTTTCCGTAAACAGTACGCAGTTAAGGTGTTTGTGCGCATTCTGTAACCTCACATACCTCAGGCAATGATGGGGATGTTTTCAACATTGAGGCACAAGCCACTCCCCTCCCTTTCCATATTAATAAAAGATGCTGTGGCTTAGACTTAGTGGCGCTAAATGGATCTCATTCTTCATACAGTATTTCAGTTTTATTGACAGGTGAATTAAAAATAGGGCTTTGGCAGGATGTTAGTGACTCACTGCTTGAAACTGAAAGTATGGACTTTTACAGCTGCAATCAGATGAGTTGAGAACAAAAGAGAGAGATTTCTCCAGAGTAACACCGAGTCAACAGAGCCATAAGGCACAAAGGAGATCAGGAAGATTCAATATGGACATAATATTCGATAAAGAAATACAGTGTTACCTCAGGTTACATACGCTTCAGGGTACAGACTCCGCTAACCCAGAAATAGTACCTCGGGTTAAGAACTTTGCTTCAGGATGAGAACATAAATCGTGCTCCGGCGGTGCGGCAGCAGGAGGAGGCCCCATTAGCTAAAGTGGTGCTTCAGGTTAAGTACAGTTTCAGGTTAAGAACGGACCTCGGGAACGAATTAAGTACGTAACCAGAGGTACCACTGTAAAGGAACAATTGATGGAAATTAAAACCTCACACAGGAAGGAGAAAGGAGAACTTCACTTGCGAATTTACAAATTACTAAATGTGTCATAATAATTATACAGTGGTACCTCGGGTTAAGTACTTAATTCGTTCTGGAGGTCCGTTCTTAACCTGAAACTGTTCTTAACCTGAAGCACCACTTTAGCTAATGGGGCTTCCTGCTGCTGCTGCGCCGCCGGAGCACGATTTCTGTTCTCATCCTGAAGCAAAGTTCTTAACCCGAGGTACTATTTCTGGGTTAGCGGAGTCTGTAACCTGAAGCATATGTAACCCGAGGTACCACTGTATTGGACTTTTGTCCAATATTGGTATCGATATAATATGGTGTATATTGGACTTTTGTAACTGAAAATTAATAAAAATTATTCAACAACAAAAAATAGGTTTTTTGAGGCTGCCATCAATCTGGGTTTTCCCAGACATTTTAGCTGCTTTTCCAAAATTCTGCCCGGAGGCAATTTTCAGCGGTTGAATCCCGGCTATATCCAGGAAATCCCTAATTAAAATGAAAAAGCAGAGATAAAGCGAGAGAAGCAGGGAGTTTCTCCCCCCCGCCCCCATGGCTGCGGACAAATTAACTCTTGAAAGTAATGACAGGTGTTGGACTCTTCCTTCCTGTTGGGCGGAGCTTGAGGCTGTGGGAGGGGCTTTGGCGCCCCTGCTGACCTTTGACCTTCGTTACAGGTTACGCCAACGAGGTCGGGGAGTCTTTCCGGGCCATCGTGCCCGTCTCGTTGGTCTGGGCCAGCTACGGAGTAGCAACTGCCTACGTGGCGGCCGACGCAATCGACAAGGGCAAGAAGGCGGCTGCTGTGAGTACAGAGTAGGCGACGAAACCATTTCTCAAGTCAAGGGCCACGTTCCCTTCTGGGGGCCGCATGCTGGTAGTGGTGGGCAAGGCCAGAGGTAAAAGCGAGTGGAGCAAAGATTTTACCTTTGTATAGGAAGCAAGAGACATTATCAGAATTCAAGGATTCATTCCTCCTGGGGGAGGAATGCATAAGTTGCAAAGGAAGGCCAATGTCGTCCAGCGAGGGTTTTGAGGGCCAGATAGGGTTGAATGTTGGAATATCCGCATCTTGCAGATCTAACATATAGAATAAGAGAACAAGAAGAACATACGTTTGAAGATTGCAAAGTGTTTATTGAATATATGGAGGAAAATTGTGTTTATTTGAAACCGTGGGCAGCATTAAGATAAATTCAGCAGTGTAAATAAGTTTTGGTGGCTGGGGAAACCCAGCCAGATGGGCGGGGTATAAATAATAAATTATTATTATTAAATTATTATTCATATCGGGATACTGAATGGTTTAGTTTATATAAAATATGCAGGGATTTATGTTATGTAAAATGAACCATGGAAGGAGAAGAAGGGAAGTCATTGATATTTTATGGTTGTTTAAATGAATATTCCAAAATTAAAGTTACAGATTTCAGATAGGGTTGAATGTTGACCCCAGGCCCGAGGTAAACACAGTTATACTTTTAATGTTTCAAATGTTTCGCTGGTAATTTAGTTCTTTTACTCTTTTTGCTAACTGCTTTGAGGTTTTCTTTTTAAACAGTCGAGAGGTGTGTGGATTTTATGAAACAATAAATAAACAAAAACAATGATTCATATAATTTATATACCTCCTTTCGTTTCAAGAAGAAGCAGTTAACAAGCACATGGATAAATTAGGTTTTAGGTGTTTTGTTTTGTTTTTAAACGACTTGTTTGGAAAAAGGGCGGGTTGGGAAACCTGAAAGGGATGAAGGTCAGTTTCTTTTTTGGCTTTGAACGTTTTAAGTCCGCACCCCTTTCATCCTTCCTCCGATTGACAGGCGAAGGCCGTGGACGAAGGGAGGAGCAAGCATGCCGCAGTGGCGGTCGTGGACACATTTATATGGCAGGCTCTGGCTTCCGTGGCCATTCCTGGCTTCACCATTAACCGCATCTGCGCAGGGTCACTCTACCTCATGGCCAGCATGACGCACTGGCCTCTCTCGGTCAGGAAGTGGGCCACCACCGCCGTGGGACTCTCGGCCATTCCTTTCATCATCAAACCCATCGACAGGTACGGGCAACTTCCACCCCTTGAGCACAGCCAAGGATGAGCTGTATCAACCTTGAAGAAGCCCTGCTAGGTGCTGTGTACTTCAACCCTCATCAACCCCAGCCACCAAGGCCATTTTGGTCTACAAATCCCATCAGTCTCAGCCACTGGGGGCCATTTTGGTCTACAAATCCCATCAGCCCCAGCCATGGGGGGCCATTTTGGACTACAAATCCCATCAGCCCCAGCCACTGGGGGCCATTTTGGACTCCAAATCCCATCAGCCCCAGCCACTGGGAGCCATTTTGGTCCACAAATCCCATCAGCCACAGCCACTGGGGGCCATTTTAATCTACAAATCCCATCAGCCCCAGCCACTGGGGGCCATTTTGGACTACAAATCCCATCAGCCCCAGCCACTGGGAGCCATTTTGGTCCACAAATCCCATCAGCCACAGCCACTGGGGGCCATTTTAATCTACAAATCCCATCAGCCCCAGCCACTGGGGGCCATTTTGGACTACAAATCCCATCAGCCCCAGCCACTGGGGTCCATTTTGGACTACAGAGCCCTTCACCTCAGCCGCCAGAGCCATTTTGGACTACAAATCCCATCAGCTCCAACCAGCAGATGCTAGGGTTGATGGGAGTACAGGCCTGCCAGCTGGGGTTGAACGGAGTTGTAGCCCGAAACACCGGATTGGGAAAGGTTATTATTTGAGGTGGTGACCTTGAAAGGGCAAATTGCCTTGCAACAGTAGTGATTAAGACGGCCTCACATTTTAAACCTCACATCCATACCATATATCTAAAGCACTACGATGCCTTGTTAAACAGTCATGGTTTCCCCCATAGAATCCTGGGAAATGTAGTTTGTGCTGAGAATTGTGAGGAGGCCCCATTTTCCCTCATGTTCAATTCGTAAGTTTACTGTTCTAGCCAAAGGCCATGACAAACTTGTATTAACAAAATAATATAGAACACATGTCCATAATATAAAAAAGACTCACGGAGCTACAGTTCCCAGTGTTTCCTGAGAAGATGGATTGCCCGTTGAACCTCTCTGGGAATTGTAGCTCTGCGAGGGGAATATAGGGGTCTCCTGACAACTCTCAGCACCCCTAACATACTACAGGTCCCAGAATTCTTTTGAGGAAGCCGTGGCTGTTTAAAGTGGCTTCCTAGTGCCATAAATGTGTTGTGTGAACATGGCCAAAGTACTCTGACATAAGCATGGCTGAACAGCTGCCTTTTCAAACTAACGTTCCTTAGGGGAACAGAGCAATTGTGTCAGAAATGGGTCTTTATTTATAATCTCACACTGGGATACTTATTTTCAGAATAGGGTATCTTACCCCAACCTCACTTTTCTCATTTAAATCGTGCCTTGGCGTTCTCTTGGGTAAAACAATGTGAATAAATTCAATCCCTGGGCAAGAATTCAGTCTGTCTATAAATAAACATTATGCCCAGAGAGAGTCAGCGACATTGTGTTCTCTTTGATTGATCGATGCAGAATGTCATGCCCTAAGGTCCTATTCTCACTGGTTTTTAAAAGTAAGTGGCACCCCCTACTGCCAGACACAAGGAAACACATCTTCACTGAGAGACTGATTCTGCTGTTACTTCCTAAAGTAGCCACCCGTCGCTTCTTCGCAAAATCTGTTTGCCTCCCTTAGATTTCTGTTTCATTCCTGCTCAGCTTCTAATCCTTATTCAGACGTGCATTCTCCTCACATGATAACAGTCACATTGGGAGAGGCAGGGAGGGTGCTCTCAATTTGGGGTTTTCTACAAGAGCATCAAAAAACAACACAGATGCCCCCAAAACCCCTGGAGGAATTTCTTGCCTCCATGGAAATGCCAGGCAAATACAAATACAGTGGTATCTCGGGTTACATACGCTTCAGGTTACATACGCTTCAGGTTACAGACTCCGCTAACCCAGAAATAGTGCTTCAGGTTAAGAACTTTGCTTCAGGATGAGAACAGAAATTGTGCTCCGGCGGAGCGGCATCAGCAGGAGGCCCCAGTAGCTAAAGTGGTGCTTCAGGTTAAGAACAGTTTCAGGTTAATAACAGACCTCTGGAACGAATTAAGTACTTAACCAGAGGTACCACTGTATAGTGGTACCTTGGTTTTCTAACGTACCGTATTTTTTCATGTATAAGACTAGGTTTTTTCCCTTTAAAAATGTCAAAAAATAGGGGGCGTCTTATACTCTGGGCCATCTCTCCCCCCATTTTCTTAATTCTGAGTCCCCCAAAATAAGGGGCGTCTTATAGATGGAAAAATATGGTAATCCGTTCCGGAAGACGAAACATTCAAAAACTCAAAACGGAAGCCTCAGTACGGAAAACTTAAAACAGAAAACTCAATACGGAAACTGCATTTCATGTTTGACTTCTGAGGCACGTTTGAAAACCAAGGCACTTACTTCCCGATTTACGACGTTCGAAAACCGAAACGCTCGACAACGGAGATGTTAGAAAACCGAGGTACCGCTGTAGGTTTTTTGTGGATCGCACTATTGTTTTACCTCTCTCTCTCTCCCCCGATTCCTCTGGTGCAGGTCAGTGGATTTCTTGATGGACTCCAGTCTCCGCAAACTCTACAAGACAGAAGAGTAAGACGAAGTCCTCCTGCCCCTGGTCTACCAGAGCCTCTGATAGCAAAACCAGGCTATCCTCCATCCTCAAAGCCACTACCTCCTTCTCTCTGGTCTCCATGTTATCTAGACTTCTAAAATATTGAAATCCAGCTTAGTGGGACCTGTCCTGAACCAGTGCAACTTGGTACTGTGGATCTAACGAGGATGGATCTTCTGGGCAGCTCAGGATGTGTCCTAAAAGCCTGTGTAGAGACTGGTCCATTTCCCATGCCAACAGAACTTGCATGTGGCCTTCTAGAAATCCTTTCACATCCTTGTTCAGGTCAATGCCACCCCACATAAGGGGGGGCGGCGCCGGGATGTACTTAAGGCACAACCTCTTTTTTTTTTAGGGTTCCTGGCAGCTGTTTCCCAGTAGCAATGTGGACTAGCCTGGTGACAGTTTATTTTGCACTCCCAGCTATGGGAGCGGTTAATTGCACTAACCATTAACAGCTTAAGTAGAGCCAGTTCTAAATGGCTCCCGTTACTGCTGCTCAGCTGAAAAAAGTTATTTGTAGTTCCTTCAATCTGGCTTAATGATAGTGACACTGTACACACTATGCATTTAAAGAATGACACCCCTCAAAAAATTCTGGGTTTATAGTTCTGGGGTAAACTTCAGGAGATGGAATGGATTCCAAGGTTCACCCTAGTCCAGCCACTTGCAATACAGTACTCTCAAAGTATGCTTCTAATGCATGGTGTGTACCCAAGCCAGTGAGAATTTTGGCATATAAATAAAGGAAACAACTTTCCGTATCTGATTTCCTTTCTGGGTAGCTCACACAGTTGCACCATTTATGAGCCCCTTCGGCATTTACATGGCAGTGCTAGAGCTCTAATGCACTTCAGACTATCAGATGCCCTGTACAGCAAGGTGGTCCTCACTAGTTGCATAAGAAAGAACTCAGCTGTACTCCATTAACCTGCCTTACACAAAAATTAAAGTTTGGACTGATTCCTCTACTCACTTTTGCTTCTGGCCCCCATCGCCACTAGCATGTGGCCCCCGCAATGTTGCCAAGAAGCGAATGTGGCCCTCCGGCTGGGGTGGAGTAGAAAAGTTCCTTCAACCAAGGGGAGAAAGTTTGACTATGGCAGTAAAGCTACACAGCGAGAAACGGAAAGCTTTCAACACACATTTTATTTTTGCTTTAAGGATTTTAGAGTTAGGCCTTCTCTGGCGTGTCACTCTTGATCTTGCAGTAGTCAATGTTGGATTCCTTCTCCACCTCTTCGTCGACAGTCAGGTCCCCAAGAACCAGCTGGAGCTCCGTCTGGAATTGCTGCTCCTTGCGGTTCTTCAGGGGTTTGTGGCCTTTGCTGGTGCGGGAGTAGCGGAGGACGGCTAGGCCTAGCGCTATCGTAGCCCCGCTGAAGAGGGCCGCCAGCACACAGCTGCCCCCAAAGGAGATGCTCACCAAGAGGAAAGTCTTCATGGTGTGGCATCGTCCTGGAAGGAAAGAGACATTTAGGGAAACATTTTGCCTAAGTGAGATGCCCTCATTCAGTTGTAGGGGAACCTTCAGGCCCTCTGGCTGTTGCTGAACTACAACTCCCATCAGCCCTAGCAAGTATGGCCAATGGTCGGGGTGATGGGAGTTGTAGATCAGTAAACATCTGAAGGGCCACAGGTTCCTCACACCTGCCATAGATAGAGTATCCTCTCATTACATTTATATCCCACCTTCCCTGCAGAGACCCCTCCAACTGGCATACGTGGCCCTCCCTGCTCCTCATTTCCAAACACCCCTCCTCAAATTCTGAGAGACAGATTATGCAGAGACTCAATATTTGGGCCAACAATCACCCAGTGAGTTTTCCTGACCAAGACAGGATTTGAACTCCAGTCCCCCAGATCCTAAATCTGCTCCACTAAGGTATAGCACCCCTGGATGGTTAAGTCCAGTGAAAGGCAACTATGGGGTTGCGGCACTCATCTCGCTTCAGGCCAAGGGAGCCGGCATTTGTCCACAGACAGCTTTCCGGGTCATGTGGCCAGCATGACTAAACTGCTTCTGGCCCAACAGAAACACCATTTACCTTCCCACTGCAGCGGTACCTATTTATTTACTTGCACTGCTAGGTTGGCAGAAGCTGGGACAGAACAACAGGAGCTCACCCCGTTCCGGGGATTTGAACTGCCGACCTTCTGATTGGCAAGCCCAAGAGGCTCAGTGGTTTAGACCACAGCGCCACCCGCATTCACTACACCACACTGGCTCTGATGGGCCTCGGATGTTGTAGACAACAAATCCTAATAATAATAACCACCTGTTGGATCAGGCCAGTGACCCATCTAGTCCAACAGCCTGTTCTCATAGTGGCCAACCAGATGCCTGCAGAAAACCTGCAAGTGGGATTTGAGTGCAAAAGTCCTCTCCGCTCTGGCTTCCAGCAATTGGTATTCAGAAGCATTGCTGCCTCCAAAGTTTGAAGGCAGAGCATAGCTATTGTGGCTAGCAGCTATCTTCCCCACAGATTTTGCCCACCACAATTTCAGGCCCCCAGATCAGATTGTCGGTGAAAACCCAGATTGTGGAATCCTCCCCCCACCCAGGGAGCTTCTGCTGGCGCCTTCATTATACACCTTTAGACGCCAGGCAAAAAGGTTCCTCTTCAACCAGGCCTTTGGCCAATTGACATCTGATGCCCTTTCAAATGTGCTGTGGAAGGGGGGGGGGGTTGTTGGTTTTTTTGCCTTTGTTTTTCCTTTTATTACATATTTTGTTTTGTTTTTTAATATTGTGATTTTATGTTGTGAACCACCTTGAGATATCCAGGTATACGGTGGTATACAAATTTAATAAAGATGCAATGCAATAAATAAAAGTTGGGGTGTAATCTTTGACACTTCCCTTTCCATGGAGGCGCAGATTGCAGCTACAACAAAGGCGGCATTTTTTTCATCTCCGCCAAGCTAAGCAGTTGGCTCCTTACCTCTCTCACTCTGACCTAGCCACTGTGATCCACGCGACAGTCACCTCCAGACTGGATTATTGTAACTCGCTCTACGTGGGGCTGCCCTTGAGACTGACCCAGAAACTCCAGCGGGTGCAGAATGCTGCAGCGAGACTCCTTACGGGGTCTTCGCTGCGAGATCACATTCACCCAGTGCTATACCAGCTGCACTGGCTCCCGGTGGAGTACAGGATCAGGTTTAAGGTGCTGGTTTTAACCTTTAAAGCCCTATACGGCCTAGGACCCTCGTACCTACGGGACCGCCTCTCCTGGTATGCCCCACAGAGAAACTTACGGTCTTCAAATAAAAACATCTTGAAGGTCCCAGGCCACAGAGAAGTTAGGCTGGCCTCAACTAGAGCCAGGGCTTTTTCGGCCGATCTGATGGAACACTCTGTCACAAGAGACCAGGGCCCTGCGGGACTTGACATCTTTCCGCAGGGCCTGCAAGACAGAGCTGTTCCACCAGGCCTTTGGCCAGGGCACAGCCTGACTTCCTCCCTCGGCAATCTTCGCGGAGCTGTGGCCCAATGGTTGCCAGTGGCTTGAATTAATTAATTTTATAATGAATGATTTTAGAGTGTTGTTTGTGCTGTACTTTTGTACTTTTTATTGTTGTTAGCCGCCCTGAGCCCGGCTTCGGCTGGGGAGGGCGGGATATAAATAAAAATTATTATTATTATTATTATTATTATTAAAAACCCAGCAACCCATCCTCTGAAACTTAAGCAGCCCTTAGCATATGCAGATTTTTTCCCCTTTAAGCAGCTAAACCAATGCTTTGGGGTTGCCTATTCTTAGTGACTCTCCTGGAAGCTCTTGAGCACAATTTCCTGCCCCAGAAGATACCAAGGTATTCAGAAACGAGAAACACAAAAACCAACCTTCAAACCAAGGCACGTCTTCCTTGTGCACTCTCAAAGGGCCAACCACTTTCCTGTGGAGCTTTCCTTCACCCCAAAATGCTGTTTGGAAGATGGGATAAATAGTTTTAGAAGTAGGGAAGTTACGATTCCTGCAGGAACCCAACAATTGCTTATATACCAGCCTCCAGTGTCCTTCAAATGTTGGGGCTCCCCTCCCAGTTCCAGCAGCCAGCATTACCAATGGTCAGTCCTAACACATCAGAATGGCACTCAGTTGTGGAAGGCTCATGTGCACAGCAATGGTGCTACAGCAATGTAGCACAGGATTAAATTCTGTATTGCTACCTTATCCTAGATAGCTCAGCTGGTTAGAGTGTGGTGCTGATAACACCAAGGTTGCAGGTTCGATCCCTGTATGGGACAGCTGCATATTCCTGCATTGCAGGGGGTTGGACTAGATGATCCTCGGGGTCCCAACTCTACAATTCTCTGCTCTATATGATCTATCCAAAAAGTGGAAAATGGTAGTAGTGGAAATGAGAACCCATAAGAGCCTGCTGGATTAGGCCAATGGTCTAACCCAGTCCAGCCTCCTGCTCTCACAGCAGCCAACCATATATACCTTTGGGAAACACAAGGCTTCCCTTAACATATGCAATTAGTGTCATGTTTTATTATTGGTTGAAGAACTTCACTGCCAAATTTGGAGAAGGGCAAATTTCAAAGGGCAGCTGCGTTTCAGTTCAAGAATTTTTTTCTGGAAGCTGCTCACATTAAAATGCGATTTGAACTAGATTCCTAGTTGCCACAGATCAGTGTGAATGGTAAAAATTCACCACCCACCTCTTAGCTGGCTACTTGCGTTGCAATTATTGATTTGGTTTACTAGACACAAAGGCTAGCTTATGGGTACCTTTCTCGCTTCCAGGAGTGGGGGGCTCCAAAGGGCAGTAGCTGTTGCAGCACTTGCAGACATAATTCTTGGATGGTTCGTCTATGTTCTTCCAGCTAGAAGGGAACAAAATCACTACAAGTAATAGGCAGCAACTGTTAAGGGAAGCTGTTTCAATGCACAAAACTTACCAAGGCAGTGTACAGTGGTACCTCGGGTTAAGAACGTAATTCGTTCCAGAGGTTCGTTCTTAACCTGAAACTGTTCTTAACCTGAAGCATCACTTTAGCTAATGGGGCCTCCCGCTGCCACCGCGCCGCTGCTGCATGATTTCTGTTCTCATCCTGAAGCAAAGTTCTTAACCCGAGGTAATATTTCTGGGTTAGCGGAGTCTGTAACCTGAAGCGTCTGTAACCCAAGGTACCACTGTACAACCATTTAAAACATTGCAACTTCATAGGAATTGTGCATCATGCAGTAAGTTAAGCAGATATAAGAAATTCACCTTTGTATCTAGTTGTTAGTCCTGCTCAGAGTAAACACATTGAAATTAATGGCCATGATTAATTTACGTAGGTCCATTAATTTCAGTGGGTCTTAAAAACCTAATTGGATTTACAACCGATTGTCTCTTGTGTCAAATTCACCACGGCAAAGAAACCAAACAGCATGTCTTCAAAACATCTGGCCAGACAAAATAAGTGCTTAAGGATGTGATCAACAGATTTTAACTAATATCAAATTTATTCTTGCTTTTGCTTGCAAGGTATTTAAATAAATGTAGCCTGGGGGTGGGGGGAGGTCAAGCAAGGATTTGCAATAAAAGGGGCTTAGAGCTGACCTGGAGGAGATGCTGTCAAAGTAACAAGCTTTCTTGCCAAAGCTTGAGGAAGTCTCTTTGCTCCATGCTGACAGGAGGCAATGAATATAGATCTGGAAAAGGAGGGAAGTTATTTTTTTGCAGCAGATTCAAAACTGTCACAAATATTTATTTGCTAATTACATCTACTTCCCAGGAGCTCAAGGCGATATTCGTGGTTCTCCCCACCCCTCCCCATGTTGTGTTCACAAAAACCCTGTGAGGTAGGTTAGGCTGAGACTTAGCAAATGGCCCAAGGTCACCCAGTGGGCCCTAATCTGACATGAACCACTACAACTACGCTGGCCAATGAAAGTGTAAGGTAAAGGGACCCCTGACCCTTAGGTCCAGTCATGACCGACTCTGGGGTTGCGGTGCTCATCTCGCTTTACTGGCCGAGGGATCCGGCGTACAGCTTCCGGGTCATGTGGCCAGCATGACTAAGCCGCTTCTGGCAAACCAGAGCAGCGCACGGAAACGCCATTTACCTTCCCGCTGGAGCGGTACCTATTTATCTACTTGCACTTTGACGTGCTTTCGAACTGCTAGGATGGCAGGAGCAGGGACTGAGCAACGGGAGCACACCCCGTCGAAGGGATTTGAACTGCTGACCTTCTGATCGGCAAGTCCTAGGCTCTGTGGTTTAACCCACAGCACCACCCGCATCCCTAATGAAAGTGTTTGGGTGCTTTATTCAGTCTGCATCGGCGCATCCCTGCAGAGGCACCAACTCACACTTGCTCTATGAACAATATTTAAGAATTAAGGGCTTCCCCAAAGAATCCTGGAGATGGCAGCCGGAGGAAAATTACGCAAGAAAACCAGGAATTCTCTTAGCAGAACATCAACGGCATCCCAGAACACAGATAATTACTCCAGAGAGATTCCTACCTCCTCCGAGTCACCAGTTAGCAAGAAGGCAGGTATTGTGAACAGCATCGCAGAGTCTTCTCTACGGAGCCACCAGACCTTGGGGCCGTCACCGTACAGGCACCTGGCAAGTTAACCATGAAAGTGGGAAGAGTGTGATTTTGAGTGCCGGAATCATTTTTTAGGTATTGCGGGGCGGGGGGCATCTTTTTTCAGTTTTGACCCAATTTTCCACACTGAGCACAATCCAGTTTTGATGTTGCTGGATCCGATATCTGCCAAATGCGCTGTCAAAATATTGTTTTTTTGTTCAATGATGAACTCATTTTAACACACTGCCCCATTTTTGCTTTAGTGAGGGTGGGTGGAAGGGCAGCCACATTGAAACACCTTTGTTGTTGGTATTATTATTATTATTATTATTATTACTCCTACTACAGTGGTACCTCAGGTTAAGTACTTAATTCATTCCGGAGGTCTGTACTTAACCTGAAACTGTTCTTAACCTGAAGCACCACTTTAGCTAATGGGGCCTCCTGCTGATGCCGCGCCGCTGGAGCCCAATTTCTGTTCTCATCCTGAAGCAAAGTTCTTAACCTGAAGCACTATTTCTGGGTTAGGGGAGTCTGTAACCTGAAGCGTATGTAACCTGAAGCGTATGTAACCTGAGGTACCACTGTATTATTATTATTATTACTCCCTGCCCATCTGACTGGGTTGCTCCAGCCACTCTGGGCAGCTTCTGACATATATAAAACCATAATAAAACATTAAAAGACTTTCCTATACAGGGCTGCCTTCAGATGTCTTCTAAAGGTTGTGTAGCCACTTATCTCCTTGACATCTGACGGAAGGGCGTTCCACAGGGTGGGTGTCACTACCAAGAAGGCCCTCTCCATCTGTTAACAGAAGAGCACACCACTCACCCGTGTTTATCTGCGAATATGTAGACCCTCCTGAAATGGCCATGGTGTCGGGCATCCGTGCCGTAGCACTCGTCAACGAAGAGCTTGGGGGACAGGCCTGGACTCGCCTGGACTCTGGCCTCAAGGTGGATCAAAGCACCTTCAACGTACTCCCCAGGTTCAGCTGCAACACTGAGGTTTCCTGGGAGAGAAGTCGGAAATTGTGTGCGGTGCAGACTAGCCCATGCAGATGTTACATCCTGCCACACAGATAGCATCTTACACCTGCCTTCCTCAATCTGCTGCTCTCTAGACCAGTGTTTCCCAAACTTGGGTCTCTAGCTGGTTTTGGACTACAACTCCCACCATCCCTAGCTAGCAAGACCAGTGGTCAGGGATTATGGGAATTGTAGTCTGGAAGCCCAACTTTGCACAGGTAGGCAGGCAGCTGAGCCCATCCCCACTTTACTCTGGTGGAGATGGGGTCACTCCAGCAATGTCAATGGCGAGGGTGGGCTGGCGCTCCCCTGCCCGGCACATGTGCATCCTCCTCCTGGCATGCATGTGCACGCAACCCCCGGGCACCAGCAACCAATGCTATGCCACTGGCAGACCCTATCAATGGCTACTAGCTACAATGGTATCAGCCACGTGTGGATCCAGAATTGGCCTCCACAGTTACTTACGGACTCATTGTTAAAACTGTGTTTATGGAAGACAATCTTACTCGGCTACGAGTGATTGCCAAAGAGAAGAAGTAGCCCTCCAGAGGCTGGCACTAGTCCTAATCTCTAGGCATTCCAGCCGAGAATGATGGGAACTGTAGTCCAGTAACCTCTGGAAGGCACCAGTTTAGGGAAAGACTGGCTTAGACCAATGTTTCCCGCCTTCCAAGTGCCCTGCTTGCATTTGAGCATTAAGATGCTGGTACCAAGAAGGACAAAAGGGATTCGGGTGGCACTGTGGGTTAAACCACAGAGCCTAGAACTTGCTGATCAGAAGGTCGGCAATTCGAATCCCCGCGACGGGGTGAGCTCCTGTTGCTTTCGAACTGCTAGGTTGGCAGGAGCAGGAACTGAGCATGTCAAAGTGCAAGTAGATAAATAGGTACCGCTCCAGCGGAACGGTAAACGGCGTTTCCGTGCACTGCTCTGGTTCACCAGAAGCGGCTTAGTCATGCTGGCCACATGACCCGGAAGCCGTACGCCAGCTCCCTTGGCCAATAAAGTGAGATGAGCGCCACAACCCCAGAGTCAGCCACGACTGGACCTAATGGTCAGGGGTCCCTTTACCTTTAACTTTACCAAGAAGGACAATCTTTTGCTATGGCACAACTGAACCCCAAAATCAGGGTGCTAAGGGAAGCAACCATTGACTCTTGTGAGTGGGAGAGTCATTTTACCCATATCTGTCAACTTTCAGATTTGAAAACAAGGGATCAGCAGCCTCACCTGTCCCGGGGACAGTCTACGGGATATCTAACAATCCGGGATAGCAGCGGGAAGCAGTGGGAAACAGCGCTGGAAAAAAGGAATTTCCCGCAAAAAAAGGGAAGGTTGACAGCTATGATCTTACCATTCAACACTCTCAGAGAGATATTAATCTTTGCATCACTGGCCTGAGGAGCTTGCAGAAGCTGGACGCGAGGCTCTGCGCTGGCTGCCGTGGAGCGAGGAAGCGTTGGCAAAGTGGTTGCCGTGGGCTCTGTGATATCGGCATCACTGCTCCACACTAGACCCTTTGCAGCTGGAGATAGAGAGGGAGAGAAAGAGACATTAGCTGGGCTAACTCCCCATGGGCATCTCCCATCGCAAATTTTAGCCTGAAACTAAAGCCAATATGCCTTTGTTGCCAGGATTCCTGCACTGATCCTGATGCTCCCTCAAATATTTGTGACTAGGAGTGGATGGAACTGTCCATTTAGGTTTCTCTCGAGTTCTTAGTTTTTCCAGTTGCAAGTTCCACTCTCCACATTTCTACAGTTTGCATTAAAAACCCCCAAAAGGTTATCATGAGACTCTACCAGCATTTTAGTGTGAGCTTCTTCTAACCTGCCCATTTTTGTATGCAATTTTGTTTAATAATTTTAAGCAAGGTCCCCTAATGCGATGCATTTTTTTTAACGTTAGTCTCACTAATACATGCACATTTCCATGCTTCCTTTACCCTAGCCTATGCAGTTTTACTCGCGTTACTTGGCTAGCAAACTGCATCGAAAAATTCACTAAAGTCTGAATTTCAAAAGATGGCTGTGCTTTGGAAAGTTCAAATCAGATAAATTTGCCTTTAAACGTGACCTGAATTTAATTTCTTCTCCATCTCTAGTAGAGATATCCAGTTTCCATATTCAGAAAACCCTCTTCTTCCCAGAGTGGTTTGGCAAGCAATCCCTCTTCACAGGGAACTCTGGGAATTGTAATTCTGGGAGGGGAATAGGAGTCTCTTCTAATAATTTCCAGCATGCTTAAACTACAGTTCCCATGATTCTCTGGGGGAGGCCAGGCCTGTTTAAAGTGGCAGGATCGTGCAAATATTGGAGCCTATGTTTGGTCCCTTAATTTCAGTGCACCACATCCCCTTTCTGTACATTAAACAAGTCACCTCACCATGAAATACCCTATTGAAGAATCCCAGCTCTGCAGTTGTCACTTGAGGAGTGTTAGAACCCACTGTGGCTGGAGAAGCCAAGCCTTCTCCTTGGGCCAAAACTGGGATGGCTGAGGAATAAAGGAACAGAATACCTGATCAGGAATTTTAAGAACTTGACCCTCAACCCATTGCACATTCTTGGACTGCAAACACATTCGGGTCATATCTATTTTACAGAGAAGTTTGTCAAAAGAAAGTACAGTGGTACCTCGGGTTAAGAACTTAATTCGTTCTAGAGGTCTGCTCTTAACCTGAAACTGTTCTTAACCTGAAGCATCACTTTAGCTAATGGGGCCTCCCGCTGCTGCTGCACGATTTCTGTTCTCATCCTGAAGCAAAGTTCTTAACCCAAGGTAATATTTCTGGGTTAGCGGAGTCTGTAACCTGAAGCGTATGTAACCTTAAGCGTATGTAACCCGAGTTACCACTGTATTTCATAAGAAACAGCAGGATGAGAACCTCAGGACTGGTACAGGATAACTTGATCTGGAAATGCATAGCCAAAGAACTGGACTGTAGCAGGCTGCGTGCACCAAATAGCTTAATGCCATCTCTATTAATCTAACCTTGCTCAGAACGTATTTGGGCAGTAACGAAGCCTTACTTTCATTCACAGCTGAGAACATAAAGAGAGTCCACCTGCTGGATGAGGCCAATGGCCCATTAAAGCACAGCATCCTGCTCTCACAGTGGCCAAACCAGACACACGAAGGGAAGCCCCAAAAGCAGGATCCAAGCACAAGAGCACTCTCCCCACCTGTGGCTTCTAGCAGCTGATGTTCAGAAACATTACTGAGCATAAGGAAGACCCCCAGCACGCCCTCTGGAACATACCCTCCAACTTTCTCCGATGAAAATAGGGACATCCCATTTCATAATGATAATTTTATTATTTAAACCCTACACATCTGACTGGATTGCCCCAAACATTCTGGGCAGCTTCCAACATGTATAAAAACACCATAAAACAGAAAACATTAAAAAGGTGGGACATTCCAGGATCAAATCAGAAACCAGGATGGCTTCTCTAAATCAGGGACATACCTGGAAAATAGGGATACTTGGAGGGTCTGCCAGAAACTTACCCAACACTTCAATAAACACAGCCGCCCACCAGAAGCCAGTCATCATTGTCCTGAAGAAAGACAAAGAAGGAAAGAAAGGGGGGATACACAAATTCTTTCTTAAATAGGCTGAGAGAGAAAATTTAACACACCTGGGCCTTCCTTAATTGTTCCAAGTCTCCTGTTGGTCAGCAAGCCTAATTTGGTACCTGAAGTCATGAACTACAATCCATAACAGGTGCCCTGTGGAGCTGCAGACCTTAGAGGGATTTACTTCTGAGTAAACTGGTTTGGGTATACTCACATGGCATGCCTAAATTTTCAGAGGGTTCCTGATTCCAAAGCATGGGCGGTGCATATCCAATACAATACTTACAGCCTGCGCTGGTGTAGTGGTTAAAGTGTCAGACTAGGACCGGGGAGACCAGGGTTCGAATCCCCACTCAGCCATGAGGCTCCCTGAGTGGCCTAGCTCCAAGTCGCTGCCTCGCAGCCTAGCCCAGGCATAGGCAAACCCTCCAAATGTTTGGGACTACAATTCCCACCATCCCTGACCACTGGTCCTGTTAGCTAGGGGTGATGGGAATTGTAGCCCCAAACATCTGGAGGGTCGGAGTTGGCCTATGCCTGGCCTAGCCTCAGAGGGTTGTTGTGGGGAAATTAAATGGGGAGGGGCAGAACCATGTACGCCACCTGGAGCTTCGTGGAGGAAAGGGTTGAATATACAGTGGTGCCTCGCAAGACGAAATTAATCCGTTCCGCGAGAGTCTTCGTCTAGCGGTTTTTTCGTCTTGCGAAGCAACCCTATTAGCGGCTTAACGGATTAGCGCTATTAGCGGTTTAGCGGCTATTAAAGGCTTATCGGCTTATCGGATTAGCTGCTAAAAGGCTATTAAAGGCTTAGCGGCTTAGATAAAGGGGGGGAAAGCGGAAAAAAAATCTCAAGACTCGCAAGACATTTTCATCTTGCGAAGCAAGCCCATAGGGAAATTCGTCCTGCGAAGCAACTCAAAAACGGAAAACCCTTTCGTCTAGCGGGTTTTCCGTCTTGCGAGGCATTCGTCTTGCGGGGCACCACTGTAAATGCAACCAACTAACCAACCAACCAACAAACCAACCAACCAACCAACCAACCAACCAATCAATCAATCAATCAATAAACTAAGTTCTACCTAGTGGAATGAATGGATCCAAGTTTGCCATGTTCACTAATGTCAATGAGTCTGAGAGTATGACTAATGTTTAGGGAAGGTTTTAATGTTTAATAGGTTATTGTATTTTAATATTCTGTTGGAAGCCGCCCAGAGTGGCTGTAGAAACCCAGCCAGATGGGCAGGATATAAATTATTTATTATTTATTATTGTTATTATTATTATGTTGAGTACAGCCCAACATTCTTCATCGGAGAACAGCAAGGCAACAGTGCTGTGCATCATTTCTCGAGTCGTCCCATTGAGAACTCACTTGGGACTGACAGATTAGCAGGCAGCCCTAAGTAATTTAGCTTGCTTCCACTGCCGCCCCAGCTGACCCAATCACAGGGCACTTCCAGGTAACCCATTCATTCATCCTGACTCATTTGCAGGGAGGCAAGATGACATTAGGGGATGCGGGTGGCACTGTGGGTTAAACCACAGAGCCTAGGACTTGCCGATCAGAAGGTTGATGGTTCGAATCCCCCCGACGGGGTGAGCTCCTGTTGCTCGGTCCCTGCTCCTGCCAACTTAGCAGTTCGAAAGCACGTCAAAGTGCAAGTAGATAAATAGGTACCGCTCCGGCGGGAAGGTAAATGGCGTTTCCTACGCTGCTCTGGTTCGCCAGAAGCGGCTTAGTCATGCTGGCCACATGACCAGGAAGCTGTACGCCAGCTCCCTCGGCCAATAAAGCGAGATGAGCGCCGCAACCCCAGAGTCGGCCACGACTGGACCTAATGGTCAGGGGTCCCTTTACTTTTACCTTTAAGATGACATTGGGTCAAAAGGAAGTGTTTCCTCCACACGGTTTCTTGGCACTTCCTTCATCACTAGGGATGGAGGACATATTTAATAGGCATTTCAAGGCAAATCTACCCCATTTGAACTCTCTGAAACCATGCAACAATCCCTTGTCAACCACAGCTGCAGAACCTGAATCTGTCGTTATGTGATTGAATCCTACCCGGAAATAAAGTCTGGAAGTGGCCACAGGCTGCGCTTTCCTGGAATGCGTCCCTTCCTAGTAAATGGCTGTCCCCATTTTTTCCTGGGTGTTGGTGTCAGGAGTTGCTAGACCTCATTTTCCAGGGTCTCCTAGGAAAACCACCCCTAAGTTGTGGAACCTCCACAGAAGCAGGTGTTGCACCATGCCTGTATAGCTTCCTTGTACGCTGAAGGTAAAAGGGACGCAGGTGGTGCTGTGGGTTAAACCACAGAGCCTAGGACTTCCGATCAGAAGGTCGGCGGTTTGAATCCCCGCGACGGGGTGAGCTCCCGTTGCTTGGTCCCTGCTCCTGCCAACCTAGCAGTTTGAAAGCACGTCAAAGTGCAAATAGATAAATAGGTACCGCTCCGGCAGGAAGGTTAACGGTGTTTCCGTGCACTGCTGTGGTTTGCCAGAAGCGGCTTAGTCATGCTGGCCACATGACCAGCTGTACGCCGGCTCCCTCGGCCAATAAAGCAAGATGAACGCCACAAACCCAGAGTTGGTCACGAGTGGACTGGTCAGGGGTCCCTTTACCTTACACTGAAGGTGCACCTCTTTTTACCCTGACCTTTTTTTTACACCTGAGATATACATTTGAGGACCCACCTTATTCTTTTTCTTCTAGATCGTTTTAACTGATTTTAAGGTTACATGTTTTATGTTGCTGTAATAACCCTGGGTCCTTATGGCGAAGGAAGGGTGAAAAATCTAACATATTATTGTGGGTTTGGGAAGGAGATCAGTCTGGATGAAGCTCCAAACCCCAATTTTTGGTGTCCAGTACCCAGTGAAGGCTAGAATCTAGCAGAGGAAATTCCTGAACTAGTCAGACACATTTTTTAAAAAAATCGTTTTTATTTGATTTTAAAAATGTAAATTTATAACAATACCGAATATATATCCGTATATATTTCTCTGAATCTCAAGACTTCCCCCCATCCCCTCCATGGGTCCTATTGTCAACATTTTCAACTGCAAAATATTTCATAATCTCTATTTTATATTTGTCCATATTGTCCATTGTGTGTTACATTACAAGTGAAATTAAAATCCTGCCAATGTTTTCGTCTGCTTGCAGTGGTCTCCTAAATAAACTATAATTTCCCCCCATTCTTTCCTGAAGTGTTTGTCTTCTTGGTTCCTGAGCTTTTGGGTCAGTTTTGCCATTTCAGCGTAGTTTAACAGCTTAGTTTGCCATTCCTCTCTGGTAGGGTCTCTTCATTCCTTCCATCTCTGGGCTAGTAGCATCCCTGCTGCTGTTGTCACATACAAAAAAAGTATTTTCTGCTCCTTTGGGATGTCGGTACCTTAGTCAGACACATTTCTTTGTAAGGCAATGACTTTATTGGTTGGCACCCGTCTGTCTCTGGAGACAAGGAAGAGTGTGCCAGTCAAGTACCCCCATCCACATCCTAAAATAAGGATCCAGGTTACAGAAGCTAAAACCAAGTGATTGGGCCCTCCAGGCAAATGCATGGGCCTTCGCACCCTTAAGAGGACAAAAGCCAGACGATTGTATATGAGCTGAGCTGGAAGCAGGTTGGGAGTTGGAGGCCCAGAGACACGCTCTGTGCTGGATACAAAGCCAAGACTAATGGAGAAGCAAGTTATTTCTGGGTGTTAATGCTGCAAGCCCCTCCATCTTATGCTCAGGTTGCATATATGTGTAAACAAAACTGTATATCCTAAAGACAATACAGTCATACCTCGGGTTACAGCCTCTTCAGGTTGTGTTTTTTCGGGTTGTGGAGTGCTAAAACCCAGAAGTACCGGAACGGGTTACTTCCGGGTTTCAGCGTTCGTGCATACTCAGAAGCACTAAATTGTGCTTTGTGCATGCGCAGAAGCGCCAAATCGCAACCTGCGCATGCACAGACGCAGGTTGCGAACACTGCTGGTTGCGAACGTGCATCGCGCATGGATCACGTTCGCAACCCGAGCGTCCACTGTATAGTCTCCGCTGACCTTCATTCAAAGGAAACCCAACCCTGGGAAAGTTCCTGGAACCCCTAGATCAGGGGTCGGCAAGGTTTACCTCGCCTGGACCGGTTCACTCCAGAGATCCCTCTGTGCACCAGATTGCGCATGCGTGTTAGTGCCCGTGATTTCCGGTGTCTGCGTCAGCGCAGACGTGATTTCCAGCGCCGCAGAAGCATGCGGGGACTTGCCGAGTTGGATGCTCAGTTCGGGGGCGGCTTGTGGGCCAGTTAAACGACCCCCGTGGGCCGCTTGTGGCCCATGGGCCTTAGGTTGCTGACCCCTGCCCTAGATTCACTGACTGCTCAGAGATTGGGATAACGATAAGAAATAAATACCTTGTCTCTAATGTACATGTGCAAATGTTTCCTGCCACATGCATGAGTCTCAGGCTTATGCATAGGAGCCAACCGCTAGGGGGTCTTCGGGGGCCCCCGATAAAATATTTGAGAGGGCTGCCGCCCCCAAAGTCAATGAGCATTGCCATTCCAATGGTGTGTAAGATATATTAGCAACATTAAGTAAAACCACCTGCATTGTATATTTAATCAAATGCAAGTATTTGTTATTTAAACTTTAAAAGAGAGTGTCTTTTGCAGTTTTTATAGGAGGGGAAAGGAAACTAAAGGGTCCAATGACCAGGTCTCTCCCGGTAAAATCTCATTCTCACATTTCTGCCCCCTAGTTTCACAGTCCCCACCCAACCCAATATTAACCTTTAACTCGCCATTGCTTCTGATTTTTCAGTCATACTGAACTCTGTTTAGCTGCTCAGGTGCTGATGAGAGCCTTGGAAAACTCAAGAACTGAAATCGAGGAAGAACATCTGAAGAGTCAGCTGGATGAGGCCCAAGATATGGCAACCCTAGTGGTGACCCAAAAGAGAAAGAACAACTGCTTCCCACTCTTAAATCACCATCTCTAGATCTTCTGGATTAGAGAAGAGCTCTAAAACCATCATAGGCTCATTGCCTCCATATTGACAAGTTTTTCTTTTTTTAAAAGCGCTGGGTACATTAAGACACCACCATCCTGCGTTACTAAGCAAGGTTCATTTTTTTAATCAAGCATATTCTACACTGGCATTAATGCTGCCGCAGTTGTGCTCAACATTCAACAGCGCCCGAGTCATCAGGTCCCCGACTTCCCTGCGGTGTAGACAGAGTCTCTTCTGATAACCGTTGTAGAAGCAGAAGCCCAGAGACAGGACAGCCAGCACAGCCAGCTCCAGGAGAAGGGCACCCACAGCAGGCGGCATTACATTTTGTTTTCCACCTGCCGAGAGAGAGAGAGAGAGAAAGAAAAAGAGAGAACTTAGGAGTCTGCTTAATATAGAGTCAGAGAATTGGGTCCATGTAGCTCAGCACTTCCACTGACCGGCAGCAATGCTCCAGGGTTTCAGAGAGAGCATTTTTTATTTCCGTAATATTACCTAGAGATGCCAGGATTGAACCATTTGCAATAAAGGCAGGTGCTCTCCCACTGAGTTACAGCCCTTACCATCACCACCCCTCCTAGCGTTTCTGGCATGCTTTCAGCTTTTCAAAAACACCCAATTTATCTAGTGGTAAATGGCTGCCAGTTCACTTCTGGGCCCAATTCAATTAACCTTCAGGTAAACTCGTCCCAAGCCATTGAGGGCTCTACGCACTGTTCTAATAATTTTAAGGTCTCCAATATAGAATAAATATTCAGAAATGCACACATATCTAAATATATGAACCATGTGTCTGAAATAGTATGGGAGAGCAATCCTGAAGCCATTCTGACTCTCCCGATGACCTCAAATATTCCTCTGCAGTAAGGGAGGCCAACGGGGAAAGCCTTCCCATTGTCTTTTCCCTTACCAATCCTGTCTTAAGGGCGTATTTGTGTATGAATAGGGTGAGCCTGTGGCCTGGATTCAGGAACTAAAGTATTAACCATCATGAAAGAATGGCCAGGCTGCCCAGGTAATGCAATCAGTGACCATTATCAGGTATTCTGGCCGGGAGGATTTCTGCTGTAGACCGCCTCCTTCTGTGATGTATGTTTGATGTTTTAGGGGGGTGGTCTTGGGCTACAGGGTGGGCAATTTCAAAAGTCTATATAAGGGCTTGTGCACCATTGTTCAGGGTTCCTCCTCTCTCCTGCATGTGGTGAGTGGGGACTCTGTTGCAATAGTTCCTTGAATAAAGATCAGGCTTACTAGCTGCTTTGCTTCTCAATATTCTCTGGTTGGCTTTTTACTTTCTCCTACCAATAGGGAACCCACTTAAGGATTCTATATGGGCTCTGGAATACCCCATAAAGGAAAGGGAGCAGTTTTTCTTATAGCACAAACAGAGAGAGAGAGAGAGAGAGGAGGAGAGAGAGAGAGAGAGATAAGACCACCTTGGTTTTGGCCCAGTGCATATCGTTGGATGACTTACCTTACCTTTGCGACTCCTCCTGACAGCAAGAGAGCCGTTTGCATCCAGCTCTCCGTGGTCTCCATTTTGAGCCAGTTTCTGAATTGTGAAATGAGTCACCACCACGTTCGATTGCCGTGGACGGGCTTCCACAGACAGACCTGAAGAGAAGCGACGGATGCAGATTTTGGTACGACCAGTTCAATCGCTGCCCTGTCCGTTTCCAGGGATGCGTTAAACAAACAAACAATTAAAAATGTGCAGAGATACCTTCCAGATCTCTCTGGTGGCGAGACCCAGTCGCTCCACACGTCGAGTCACAGCAGCTGCACACAGAACTGGATGGATCATCTAGGAGCTCCCATCTGTGGAGAGAAGGAAAGCCGTCAACTTCTGAACTCAAGGGCTCCTTGACACTTGCTTTTGCGCCGCATTTATAGGCACAGCTGCGGGCTTTCCAGGTCTGTGACTAAGCAGGTTCTTTTTATTCCACCACTTTCATCCAGGAAAACCTGCATTTTACTGGTGAATTGACACAGGCAGCTGTTGGGTTTTCTGCTGCTTGCTGTTTGCTCCAATTCAGCAGGGGGAAAAATGTGGGTTTTCCCAGAGAAAGCAATGGGACGAAAAATGAAGAAGAAAAAGAAAAGGACCTAGAAAGTCCAGAAAACATGGAGCAAAGGAAAGTGTGGATGAGGCTTGCAAAAGTCACAGACCTCACAGTATCCACATGCATGCTGGATTTATTCTTTCACCAGGCACTAGGATGAAATGAAACTGATTTAGTCTTGCTTCCAGGCTCCGACTGCAAGCCTCATGTCTCTGGGAACTTCCTTCTGATGCAGCGTCTGCTTACATCAGGGGTTGGGGAACCCCAGGCCTCTGCCTGCCCCGGAGGCCATTCCCATCACTGGTCCTGATCCAGACCCTCTTAAAGGGGCTGGGCCCAACCGGAATGTGTCCCCGGAACTGCGATCCTGCCTCTTGCTTGCCTGGGATGGAGAGGGGTATCTGTGTGCAGAAACCTCTTTTGAATGGCTTGGAATGACAACCTCCACTCCAAAAAGGAGTTGCTCCACCCACTTTTGCCTCTGGTCCCACCCACCACTTGCATCTCCCCACCCCCTCAGAAGGCTGCATATGAAGGAATGAGGTCACTGGTGTGAATAAGGTCCTCCTGCCACTGGCTCATAGGGGATGACCTCCCAGCGATGTACCAAACTGGATTTCCACAGCAACTGCAGATTTTGCATTGAACCCTCCTTCCTT
This sequence comes from Podarcis pityusensis, assembly GCF_964106645.2. Classification (NCBI taxonomy): domain Eukaryota; kingdom Metazoa; phylum Chordata; class Lepidosauria; order Squamata; family Lacertidae; genus Podarcis; species Podarcis pityusensis. The sequence goes on from NC_138041.1 coordinate 23,859,197, forward strand.
AGCAGGGCCTGATGATGAGACCACTCTGCTCTAGAAACAGGCTCTTTGCCAGCTTGTTATTTCGGAGCAAGTCATAGACGCCCATGGAACGTTTTTTAAAATTTGAAATTGAAATTGAGGGCCTGCCCATTTTGTGCGTGTGCACACACACATAGTCCAACATCCCTGGAACGACATACCCTCCAACATTTCTCCGATGAAAATAGAGACATCCCATTCCATAATGATAATTTTACTATTTATAACCCCACACATCTTACTGGGTTACCCCAGCCAGTCTGGTAAGCTTCCAACATATATAAAAACACCATAAAACATTAAGGAAACTTCCCTATACAGGATTGCCTTCGGACAGCTCGGGGGGGGGGGAATAACACCATACCCTCCAGCATTTCTCCAATGAATATACGGATATCCTAAGGAAAAGCAGGACATTCCAAGATCAAATCAGAAACCTGGACGGCTTCTCTAAATCAGGGACGTCCCTGGAAAACAGGGACACTTGGAGGGTCTGGAATGAGCCTCTCAGTATTGGTCTTACCTAGCCAAAAGGCTCACCACTCACAGATCCCTTCGGCAAAAACCTCTAACAAACAACCATTCTCCACATTCCTTACTTGTTTGTATCTCTGTGAAACGAGCAGGCCTTCCTCATGTGGTCGGCGGGTACAGCTGGGTCCCAGACTAAAACTTGGCAGTGAAGGTAAACCTGCAAGAGGAATGGATTTTGCTCCTGGTGCTCCTGGGACAGTCACACATGACCATGCTTAACTATGATTTGTTGCTGCAGAGGAGGGCAACCAAGATGCTCAAGAGAGGCTTCCTCTACCTCGGCCCTCCAGATGTTTTTGGCCTACAACTCCCATGATCCCTAGCTAGCTGGACCAGTGGTCAGGGATGATGAGAATTGTAGTCTCAAAACATCTGGAGGGCCAAGGTAGTGGAAGCCTGCTCAAGGGTCTGGAAATCGAGCCTTATGAGGAACAGTTGAAGGAGCTGAGTGTGTCTAGCCTTGAAAAGAGGAAACCGAGAGGAGATATGATAGCCATCTTCAAATGTCTGAAGGGCTGTCACATGGAAGATGGAGCAAGCTTGTTTTCTCCTGCTCTGGAGGGTAGGACTCGAACCAATGGCTTCAAGTTACAAGAAAGGAGATTCCAACTAAACATCAGGAAGAACTTTCTGGCAGCAAGAGCTGTTTGACAGAGTAACGGTCTCCCTCGAGAGGTTGTGGATTCTCCTTCCTTGGAGGTTTTAAAGCAGAGGTTGGATGGCCATCTGTCAGGGATGCTTTAGCGGAGATTACTGCATTGCAGGGGGTTAGACTAGATGACTCTTGGGGTCCCTTCCACCTCTACAATTCTATGACTCTAACTGTTACACTGCTCACTTTTAAACTGCTTAGAAGTCATTTTAGCAAGTATAAATAATTATAAAATATCTACACATGCCTTCAACACCGTGCGTGCCTGCAAAAGTTTTGAAGAGGACATCCTTCTCTTTGTTAGGCTACAGCCCCTCCAAGCAACAATGTGGTAGCATTCTGCCCGAGCACCACAGAACTAATAAAGTAGGATAAATCCACCACCTGCAGACCCCCTGCAATACTAGAACAGCCGAGAGCGGTCCCTGGCACCGCCCAAGACCAGTACTGCCATGGCTTGTGGCTTCCTCACAGGGATGTTGTATACAGCATAACCCAGGGGTCAGCAAACTTTTTCTGCAGGGGGCCAGTCCACTGTCCCTCAGACCTTGTCGGGGGCCGGACTATATTTTGGAAAAAAATATGAACGAATTCCTATGCCCCACAAATAACCCAGAGATGCATTTTAAATAAAAGCACACATTCTACATATGTACAAACACGCTGATTCCCTGACCGTCTGTGGACCGGATTTAGAAGGCAATTGGGCTGGATTTGGCCCCTGGGCCTTAGTTTGCCTACCCATGGCATAACCCCTTATTTTGAAGGGTGCTTCCATGCAGTACCAGTGAGACCCTCAAACACAGCTGCAAGCTGAGAGTCTCCTTGCACAAGCATTACCAAAAGTGGCCTATTGCATGTTGAATGCAAGAAGTTCCGGGTTCAGTCCCCACCATCAGGTTTATTAACTGCAAACACCAAAATTTGGGACCCCCTCCAAACCTGTGTCTAAGTTTCACAGTCACTTTGCGGCATTTTGCAGTGATAAGTCCGAGTTTTGCAGAACCCCACAAATGGAGTAATTGATACAAACATGGGGTTCATAGTTAACACCCCAAAAATAATATTAAAATTATTATTTATACCCCGCCCATCTGGCTAGGTTTCCTCAGCCACTCTGGGCGGCTCCCAACAGAACACTAAAAACCGAATAAAACTTCAAACATTAAAAACTTCCCTAAACAGGGCTGCCTTCATATGTCTTCTAAAAATCAGATAGTTCTTTATTTCCTTGACATCTGATGGGAGGGCGTTCCACAGGGAGGGAGCCACTACTGAGAAGGCCCTCTGCCTGGTTCCCTGTAACCTCACTTCTTGCAGTGAGGGAACCGCCAGAAGATCCTCAGATTTGGATCTCAGTGTCCGGGCTGAACAATGGGGGTGGAGACACTCCTTCAGGTATACCGGGCTGAGGCCGTTTAGGGCTTGAAAGGTCAGCACCAACACTTTGAACTGTGCTCGGAAATGTACTAGGAGCCAATGCATACGCTGTCCAAATCCCTTCAAACCAGTGCCGAAGTCTTGCAATATTTTTGCAGTGTTTTGCAGTGAAAACTCCCATGTTTTGGAGTGCCCCACAAACTGGGTAACAGCTACTCAAACCTAGGGTCATCATAGCTATCCACATCCCCAAATAAGAGCTGGGAATGCCGGGTGCTCAAAACCCTGAAGAGCCACTGCCTGTCAGCTTAATGAGCCAACGGCGTGACTCAGAATAAGGTGGCTTCCTGGGCGCGATGCAAAAGTACAGAATGTAGTACTGGGAGCGGAGTTCTGCCTCCATTCAAACAGGTTCCTAGCCCTGAGGCTACACAAAGCATGGATTAATGAGTCGACAACTGCCTGCTGAACAGCAGGTGAGAAAAATTGCAAAATCACTGCAAAATTGGAGGTTACCTCAGGAAATACTGGCGCAAGGCCTATTAAGAGTTCAGTTACTTACATCAGTATCTATTTCAACGAATTCAAAGGCTTGCAGAGAAAGATGGAGCACTTCCGGAGTCTGTCTAGGGAGGAACCGGGAATTTGCAACCCTGCTGTCAACAAGGCACCTGCCCAAAACCCAACAAGAAATATATGTTTTAAAAAGCACATCTCATTCGGAGGACAAAATGCATCCAAAGTTTTTTTTTTAGCAGATGCTACACAATTGTCTCTTGGTGCAAAAATCCAGGCGACACTGGCAGCTTTTGAAACAAAAAATAACCTGGCACTTATGTTTATTATGGATTGATGCCATTAATATCCCATCTTTTCTCCAGGGGTGGCAGGCAGAGGGCCCCCCTTGCATTTCATCCTCCAAACAACCCTGTGAGGTAGCTTATTTTATTTTTTTTCAAATTTTTTTTTATTAGTTTTCCAAATTTATAACAAGCAAATCCACAAACATAAAAAGAAAATGTCAACAAACAAACAAACATTTATCCTTACTGTAATAATTCCCCTTTTGTTAACATTGTTGGGTGACTTCGATTCCCCCTGGCTGAGTTTCCATATAAATCATTGTAGCAGTTTTCCAAAACTATTTGGTAAGCTTGGTAAGGCTGTTCCCCTTCCATCCACAGAACTCAAGCCCCCCCACAGTGCAGACTCACCCATGGTTCGCAATGACGACGTAACTCTGGGGCGATGTGCTCAGGTCTGGAGTTGTGGCAGCCACACACTCGTCCACAAAAACCTGCAAAGGCTGGTGGAAGGAACGCTGTACAGCAAACTGAATGTGGATCTGAGAGCCCAGGGGGAAGACGCTGGAGGATGAGGGAGCGCTGAAGTCCGCTGCAAAGACAGAAGAGGCAGCACTTTTAGGAGCAACGAGTGGAAACAGTTTCCTACATTCTCTTGGGGGAACCCTCTGAGGGTGGGCACATGCCAGGGGTGGGCAGAGCAAGGTGGAACAAAGGGCAAGATTCTTTCTACAGCTGCCTATATTTCCCCAGATGCAACTCAGAGGGTGGCATTCAACTGCTCATGAGCAGACCCACTGGAAATAATGGACATCATGAAGGCCCAATCTGCACAATACATTTATAGCACTCTTATTACACATCCTACGGGACCGCCTCTCCTGGTATGTCCCACGGAGGACCTTACAGTCTTCAAATAAAAACATCTTGGAGGTCCCAGGGCACAAGGAGGTTAGGCTGGCCTCAACCAGAGCCAGGACTTTTTCAGCTGTGGGTCCGATCTGGTGGAACACTCTGTCACAAGAGACTAGGGCCCTGTGGGACTTGACATCTTTTCTCAGGGCCTGCAAGACAGAGCTGTTCCACCAGGCCTTTGGCCAAGGCACAGCCTGACCCCCTCCTTTGGTAATCCTCACAGAACTCTAGCCCAATGGTTGCCATTAATTTGATTTGAACTGATTTTATAATGAATTGATTTTACAATGCTGTATTATTTTACTGTTGTTAGCTGCACTGAGCCTGGCTTCGGCTGGGGAGGGCGGGATATAAATTAAATTATTATTATTATTATTATTAATTATTATTATTACATTGCATTTAGGCAGAGACTGGCCCAGGGTCACCCAGTGAGACTCACGGCCAAGTGAGGATTCACAGCCTGGTCTCTCAGGTCCTGGTCAGGCACTCTAACCAGACTCCAACTTTGCACCACACCGACTCTCCACTTTAAAAGGCAATTGTTTCCTCCAAAGAATCTTGGGAGCTGTAGTTTGTTAAAGGTGCCAGGCGTAATTTGGGGACTCCTGTTTCCCTCCCAGAGCTACAATTCTCAGGCTTGTTGAACAATCATCTTCTCTTCCCAGGGAACTCTTGGAAACTGTAGTTCGGGGGGGGGGGGGAATGAAGGTCCTTCCTAACTCTCAGCATGCTGAACTAGTTCCCTGAACTCTCTGGGAGAAGCCACGGCTGTTTAAAGTGGTACGATACTGCTCTAAATGTATATAATGCAGAGGGGGTCTAAGTTAGGTCTGTTAATTTCAGTGTGCCTGCTCCAAGTAAAATTTAACCAGATGCCTCCCAGAGAATATTATACTTCTCCATCCAGCAACCAGGCAGAATTATCACAGTTCGATCACACATGCCACTGGAATTAGGAGGCTGCGCCTATCATTGGCTCCACCTATCAATGCATCTAGCTCCGCCTACTGTGAGCCTCCCCACCCCCACCCCACCCAGCTGGATCCTGTTGCTTACCATTCATTAAAGTGCCGGTGAACATTAGTCCACTGGAAGCAGAAAGATGGCCGGTGACCGTTGTCACTTGTGGAGGAGGAGTCGTCAAGCGCCCTGCGCTGGAAGAGAAGAGAGTCAGTCTCTCCTTGCGAGTGTTACAGCGAGCCACCTCAATGCGGACTAGGGGAGTGAAGCGACGAGATGGGCGCTGTGCATTCACCACTTCGAAGTTCCAAGTTGCAGCGCAACTGGGCTTATTTTCATGAGGTTGGAGAGAGCGTGGGAGCCTTACAATTCACTTGCATATTTTAATTAAACATTAGGAAGAACTTTCTGAGGTTAAGAACTGTTCAAACAGCGGACTGGAACTACAGTGGTACCTCGGGTTACTGGTACCTCGGGTTACAGACGCTTCAGGTTACAGACTCCGCTAACCCAGAAATATTACCTCGGGTTAAGAACTTTGCTTCAAGATGAGAACAGAAATCATGCAGCGGCAGCAGCAGGAGGCCCCATTAGCTAAAGTGGTGCTTCAGGTTAAGAACAGTTTCAGGTTAAGAACAGACCTCCAGAACGAATTAAGTACTTAACCCGAGGTACCACTGTACCTCAGAAGCTGGTGGACTCTCTTGGAGGTTTTAAAACAGAGACAGGATGGTCTTCTGTCAGGGATTATTTAGCTGCGATTCCTGCATTGCAGGGGACCCTGACAACTCTACCATTCTGAGAAATCTTCCAAACATGCCCCAAGTCACCCTTCCCCTGGCGCCCTCCAATCCCAGCTAACTGTGTATAAGATGGCAGCCTCAAGTCACTGAGGTCCAGCTCCGAGGGCCTTCTGGCAGTTCCCTCCCTTCGAGAAGTGAGGTTAGAGGGAACCAGGCAGAGGGCCTTCTCGGTGGTGGCGCCTGCCCTGTGGAACACCCTCCCATCAGATGTCAAGGAAATAAACAACTATATGACATTTAGAAGACATCTGAAGGCAGCCCTGTTAAGGGAAGTTTTTAATGATTGATGTTTTAATTTATTTTTAGTCTTTGGTTGGAAGCCGCCCAGAGTGGCTTGGGAAACCCAACCAGATGGACAGGGTAGAAATAATATATTTATTATTATTAATTATTATTAATTTGTCCCCCCTCCTGCTCCAAGGAAGTAACCCGCATGCTTTTAAGAACTACTATATGAGAATCTTTTTTTAAAAAATCGATTTGCTGCCTTAAGAATGCTGCGTTACACCAACAGGAAACTTTCCTGGTGGCTTTTGCAGATATCAGACTGTATATCCTTAGCAGATTTCTGCTGCAAAAGAAAAAAAGAATTTACAGGAACTTTTCTCCCGCAGCTGAACTCTTAACAGAGACGTGTTTGGATTCACAACTTCAGCTCCACTTCTGGCATCCATCCTCTTCACCCCAAATTGCCTTTCCCATGTCCACACATGCAGTGCTTACTCATAATTGGTACAGTTAATCCTCTCCATGAAAGGGCTCCTGCTGTAGAGATCGGACCGGGTGGAGGGTGGCCTGTAGACCAGGCTACTAGAATACTCTACCATTGCGCCACAGATCTGCAAGAATAAAAAACTGATACGTTAGCATCCAGATAATGGATGCTCAGCCAAAGTCCACATTCACACCATACCTTGAAAGCAGCATCATACCACTTTAAGCAATCGTGGCTTCCCCTAAAAATTCTGGGAGCTGTAGTTCATGAAGGGTGCCAAGAGTTGCTAGGAGACCCCACCTCCCCCCAAATTCCCCTCTCAGAGCTACAATAGCTAGAATGGCTTTCAGCTCAACCTCTCTTCCCAGGGAACTCGGTGAATTGTAGTTCTGCGAGGGGGAATAGGGGGTCTCTTCACAACTCCCAGCACCCTTAATAAACTACAGCTCCCAAAATTCTTTAGGGGAAGCAATGACTATTTAAAGTGGAAATGTGATGCTTAAACGTATGGCATGAAAGAGAAGTCAGTTGTCGAAATTTCTGACTTTGCATCTAGATATATAAATTTATTTTAATGCAGCCCATTTTGTAATTTTTAGGTATGCAATTGTTTTAAACTGTTTAATATAGGTTATTGTATTGCAAATCAATGCCTCGTGGAAAGTAATTCAAAGATGAAATAAATGATAATTCCCTGTTTAGGGAAGTTTGTAATGTTTGATGTCTTATCGCGTTTTTAATATTCCACTGGAAACCCAGCCAGATGGGTGGGGTACAAATAATAAATTATTATTTATTATTGTTGTTCTTATACAACAATATGCATATGCAAAATTTATTACTCAAATGTTCGCCCTTCGAGGCCCTCCCCCCCCATTTCCTCTTTTTGGCAATGCATAGACGACAGGCTTTTACTATGGAAGTAATATACAATGGTACCTTCGGTTACATGTGCTTCAGGTTACAGACTCCGCTAACCCAGAAATAGTACCTCAGGTTAAGAACTTTGCTTCAGGATGAGAACAGAAATTGTGCGGTGGCGGCGCGGCAGCAGCAGCGGGAGGCCCCATTAGCTAAAATGGTGCTTCGGGTTAAGAACAGTTTCAGGTTAAGAACGGACCTCCGGAACAAATTAAGTACTTAGCCTGAGGTACCACTGTGCCTACCTTGAAATGGGAGCCCGCTTCAGTTCCTGAGACACAGAGAAGCTTCAGAGCATTTCTCTCCAAACCTCAATGAGGAACAGTCCTGCAGTTCACTCAATGGAGGCTGGTCCATTAGGACAAAGGGGGCTTTGCCCCACCAACCTCAGTCTGTCCTCAGCCAGCTCCCACCAGCCTGCCTTCTTGCTCACAGCTAGTCCCAGAGGCTGACTTGGAGTTCCCCTTCCGCCTCCTTATTCTCAGTGCTGCCTTTTTAGAATTCACGAGGGAAAAGGAGGAGAAGGAGCACAAAACAAGAATTTGTTAACTCATTCTGACATTGGCTTTGGTGCCACCTACTGTTGGGCTCCCTACCTTCCGCCCTACGAGCAACATTCTTCAGCCGCCTCCTGAGTGACCAGCAAGTCACCACAGCAGCCTGCAAAATCCTGGCCCCTCAGAACACTCACCAGCCGTGCAAAGCCACATTCCTTAAAGTGGTACTGGAAGTGGAAGAAGCCCTGCCGGTTGTCCTCAAAGGAAGGGGAGCAGCGGCCGAGGTGCAGATATTGCGGTTCCAGCCTGAGACCTGTGTCCCAAGGGTCCATCTTGACCACTAAATGGATGCTGGTCCTGTTGCATTTATAGGGCATGGAAGTTGCAGGTACTGCAGGGGGAGGGAGAAGAGTCAGAGCCGACAGATACCTAAAAGGCTTGTAATCACAGGCAGATTGTAGGAAGGAGCTGGGCCTCTACGCCGCTACTCTTAACCACAGTTCCTTGTTGCATCAGTGCTAACCACAGTGAAGGCTGATGAGACTCCTCCTCCTAACTGCCGGAAACAGCCCCAGACCCTGGTTTCAAGCCTTGGCTAAGAGAAGAGGCAAGGAACCTTTTTCAGAACGAGGGCCACATTTCCTCGTAGATACCCTTCTGGGGGCCATATGCCAGTAGTGGGCAAGTGTGGAGGCAAAAGTGAGTGGGGCAATTGATGCGGATGTTACCTTTGTGCAGTAATTTAACTTCTACACACACTTGCATACCCGCCTCTGGGCAAGCAAGGGGCATTACTGGTGTTCAAGGACAAATTCCAGCCGCGCAAGAACCACTCAAGGAGGGTACAAAGCAGGGCCAGTGAAGGGGTGTGGCCTGGTAAGAGTTCCAAGGGCCAGACAGAGAGGTTTGGAGAGCCAGATCTGGGCCCCGAGTCTAAGGTTCCTCTCATCTGGTTAAGGCTGGCAGGAAAAATTTGAGCCAGAGAATAAACAAAGCACACAATCCCATAGGGCTCCTTATTTTGTAATGTGCACCCCACCCCAAAAAATGTGGATGTTGCTTTTCAAATACAGTGGTACCTCAGGTTACATACGCTTCAGGTTACAGACTCTGCTAACCCAGAAATAGTGCTTCAGGTTAAGAACTTTGCTTCAGGATGAGAACAGAAATCGTGCAGCGGCAGCGGTGGGAGGCCCCATTAGCTAAAGTGGTGCTGAGAACGGGTTAAGAACAGTTTCAGGTTAAGTATGGACCTCTGGAATGAATTAAGTACTTAACCTGAGGTACCACTGTATTGGTTTATAGATTTTAGGTAAGCTGCCCTGTGTACTTTTGTAGATAGGGTATAAATGCAATAGTAATGCCATAACGATATTTTGAAATGCAGGAACGAAACAGGTCTAGATGCAAGGCTAGGAGAGGGGCAGTTCTGGGTTCAAGTGCCTTCTCAGCCCACATTGGCCACTGGAGGGCCTCAGCCCTATTGTTTTCAACATAAGCCTCCCTCAGAGTCTTGTAGAGGGCAGAGAGTAAGAAGAGATACCCATGGTCACCCCCTCAAGCCTCAAAACCCACAGCAAAGGAGATGCAAGCCCAGCAGCCCTTCCCAATGCAAGGAGAGAAATGCAATTTGCAGGAGAAAAGATGATGCAATTTACCACTCTGAGCAGCAGCAGAAGCAACCACCAAACTCCAGGCAAATGCCACCAAGCTCCTCTTCTGCAACCGCATATTGACGCTCTCGGCTTCCAGTTCAGAAAGAAGGTAGACACCAGCCTTTCAGCTTACTCTGAAGCACCTGTTTATACCTGCTCCCACCTTCTGGGGGCGGCTTGAGCTACTTTCCCAGGGCACAGGTGCTGAGGATTCCTTTTGATCAGCCTCCCTCTCCATCAGGAAGGGAGCAACCTTCCCCAGAGGTAATCGCTGAAGACACTGGTGATAAAAGGGCATCTGAGCTCTTCTGTTGGCGGAGTGTTTGTGTGTGCAAAAGCTGGATGCCACCCCATCAAACGGTTAGTCTTAGTCTATGTACAGGCTTAAAATGCAGCTAACTTTTTCCAATTCAGCCGGATTTGGGTTTGGGGAGGAATGCATCAAAATGTAGCACATTTCATTTAAAACAACAAAACACATCTAGGATTGATGTGGATTGTGGTTAATCGTGTGGACATACCATTTCCCAAACCGGTGGAGGGAGCACACCAGATGTAAAATGTTGTTTCCCCCTCCACAATCACTTTTCTTATTGCAAACAGCCCGTTTTGGGTCTGTTCTGCTAGAAAAGCACTGTTGAGTTTTATCACCATGTACCTGCTTTAATGGGGGTGGGCTGGGAACATGTATCTACCCAAAGGGGTGAGAGAGATGCAACCTGTTAAAGGGAAGGACGACCCAATGGTTACAGCAATGGCATTATCTGTTTTATTTATTATAAACTTCCTTGTCCACTCTTCAGCATAAGGTCCCAATGTAATATATACAGTTATTACAAAAAGAGATAAAACTATTGCAATGATAAAAGCAAGTAAAACTGGGCAATATACTTTCAGCCCATACAGAGCTGTTTAGAATCACCAGCTTTTTCCACCAGCCACTGTAACTGTGTCTTTAGCAATAGTCTGATGTGCAGATGTTAGCAGCTGATGACACTTATCTCCGTGTGGGTCATCTAACAATATTCACAGCACAACAGCAGCATTAAAAGCACAGAGCAAACTTCGTGCTCTCCCCCCCCCGCCTGGTCAGTTGGCAACTCTAGCAGTGGTGAAAGGCTGGTTTGAATTTCTGGGTGGTGTACAAAACACCCCCGTAAGCTATCATCTTGGAGAAGCTTCACTCCCAGATAGATTATTGTGTTCTCAAGGAAAACTGAGGGGTTGTGTAGGTGCCAGAGGCCCAGACCTGTGTAAAAGCCTTGCTCTTTAATTCTGCATGTGTGGTAAGTAGCAAGGAGCCTGCAGTTACTCTCTGAGGAGAGAAAGGCTCTCTACATGTGCTCAGAGGTGCTTTTAATTCTCATTTCATACTTAACTGCAAACATATGCAAATACAGGCCTTTATACAGATGAGGAGTCGTGGCGGAGGACTCAGCTGGTCAACACATTTTATGTACCACTGAGTTCTGCAGACTTTGAATCCTAATAAAGCCACCATTGTAAGTGCACTAACTTGAGAGTAAGCTGCCTGGAACACAGCAGGAATGACTTCTGGGTGGAAAGGCTTGCGATCATATGGCATGCATTAGGACTGTCACCTGGGCCTTTGCATATTTTATACGGGCTTTTGAATCTTAATGTACAGAAGAACATCCTGTGCTTTAAATGTGTGTTGGATGATGTGTTTTAAATATATGAATGGGGTGGATCCACTCTCCCCATTGATCCACCCCCTTGACCCAGCAGTCTCTGCTCATCCTCCTCTGCTGCTCAGAGCCAGCGCAATGCAATTTGGTGCCTGAGGCAGAAAATTCAAATGGACCTCCCCTAAGCAACTGGGGTTGCTTCTCAACAAATTGTTTATCGAGCGTTCAACCTGATTTACTTGCAAAAAGTTTGCAGCAAGATTATGTTGGCTAGTTATGAAACATTTGTTTTGATTTGTGCATGGGGAGGTTAGATGATGGTACAGCAAGCAAATATTGTCCTGCACTTTGCAGTGCCTTTCCCCATTGCCTTCCTTAGCACAACACATTCGTTTTGATGGGTGGGGCGAAGAGACAGGTTGATTGTGGAAGAGCACCAATTCAACATCAGTTGTGCACCCTGAAATCGCCAGTATGTGATTGAATCCCACCCCCCAAATGAAAAATTGCCTGTTAGTGTCCTGATTCTCATGGGACACAGTTGTCCATTGGGAGGTTCTCCTGTGATGATGTCTCTAGATAGGCTCTGCTGAGCTCCAGAAACACTGCTCTGCAATTCCTTCGCTAGCTGGTGTCACATAGGCTGCCTCATACCGAGTCAGTTCATTGGTCCATCCTGCTCAGTATTGTCTACACTGACTGGCAGCAGCTCTCCAAGGTTTCAGACAGGACCGCTGAGCCATGGTCCTTCGCCACCCCCACCCCCCAACCCACCCCAGCTCACGCCACCACTACAAGTGGGGAAAAAGGAATCAAGAGTCTGAACAGCTCAAAGACCTTTGTATTATAAACAGCCTTACATTATAATTATTTTACAAAATTATAGTGATTTTTAAAATTTCTCATCTTTACAAGTGGAGAACATTAGACATCTATACTGAGTTAATGGTGTGTGTTTGTAGGTATATATACACAGAGAGAGCGAGAGAGAGCTGTGATGGAACCGACAGGAAGTGATGCTGTTCTGAACTATTGTTATCAGTCACAGTAGGACCAGCAGTAGCCAACAGGGTGCCCTTGAGTTACTGGTCTACAACTCCCATCATCCCTAACGGTTGCTGGCTGCAGGTGCTGGTAGCAGCTGAAGTTCAATGGCTTCTGGAGGGCCCCACCTTGGCTGTCCCTGAAGTCATACATGGGGCAAAGGGGGGAGCCCCAAAAGGATCTCCCTCACCGTACCCTTCTGAGTACACTCCCCACATTTTGGTTGCCTTTTAGCACCACCCAGTTCCTAAGCAACTCCTTTGTGGTGGAAATACTCACTTGTGCACATTTAAAGCACATGACTTCTCCCAAAGAATTCTGGGAACTGGACGTTGTTAAGGGTGCTGGGAACTACGAAGGGTAATCTACAGCTCCCAGAATTCTTTGGGGGAAGCCATGTGCTTTAAATGTATGGTGTGTTGGCAGACGCCTCTCCTGGGTTTGGTTTTGTTTTTTTGTTGCAGTGAGAAGCAGCAACTGGGAAGCCTCCTCCCTCCCACCATTCCTCTCTCGCATTTTGAGTAGAGCCCTCCCTGTAAGCACACTAGTCCTCATCAGATCCCGTTGCTTGTCAGGGCTGACACCTCCTCTTTGAGGAGAGAAACTCCAGGACCCTCCAACCAGCGAGGACATTAGCTCTGGCAGGGACGGTGGAAGTTTGGAGGAAGACAGCAAGCGACATTCTGCATCCTGTGGACCAACCCCACAGAGGTGTCTGGAAAATGGCTCTGCTGGGCGATGAAGATGATGACAAGGGTCACATCCACACATCATACATTGAAATCACAGCGCTTTCTCAAAAGAATCCTGGAAACGGTAGTTTGTTCAGGGGGCTGGGAATAATGGCTCCGTTATAGGTAAACTATGGTCCCCAGGATTCTTTGGGGGAAGCCGTGTGCTTGCAATGTGTGGTGTGTACACAGCCGGAGTCCCAGGCCTCCATAATCGCAGAAAGAGGTACATCGGCACAGATTGGGTTTGTCTAGGTAGTGTTCCAGGGTGGAGAATTCAACCTGAGTTGATGAGGAGCACTCAGTCTGAAATGACTCAGCTCCCAAGGACCTTTAACTGACACTGTAAACACACCATACATTTAAAGCACATGGCTCCCCCCCCTCAAGAATCATGGGAACTGTAGTTTGTTAAGGGCGCTGGGAATTGTAGCTCTATAGGGGAGAAACTACTTCTTTGCAGGAAGCCATGTGCTTTAAATGTTGAACGTGCTTTGTATGTATGGCGTGCAGTCCTGAGGTCTTCCAGCTATACGTCAAGAGGGTCTATAGTTTTATGTTCCCCAAGAGCCTTTGCTCACGTGAGGCTGAGGGTTTAGGGCGACATGGCACTTTTGGGTTGGTCACCTTCGCACCATACATTTAAAGCGTTATGATACTATTTTAAACAGGCATGGCTTCACCCAAAGAATTCTAGGAGTTGATAGGAGACCCCCTATTCCCAATTCCAGAGCCACAGTTCTCAGCATGGTTTAACAATAAATCGTTCTTCAAAGAGAGCTCTGGAAATTGTAGTTTTGCAAGGAGGAATAGGGGTCTCCTAACAGGGCCTTCAACAAACTACAGCTGCCAGAATTACCTGGGGAAAGCCATGACTGTTTAAAGTAGTAGCATAGCACTTTAAATGTATGGTGGGAATGTGGCCTTTTTCTTTGTTGCTTACTGTGCTTTGAGTGTCTTGGGTTGGCGATGGCAGCGGATGGAGAGCATTTCAACCCTCATGCCATTTGCTCAGCTACATACTTAGTGGTGCCTTCTGTCCTAATAGCCCCATTGCTGAAGCTGCTTTAAAAAAAACAATACAACCCACCCACCACCCACTTCTTGCAAACTGCTAAGCAATTTTTTAAAAGTGTTTTTATGAGCAAAAGAGAAGGAGCATAAGCAGATGAAACCAACCACACACACACACACACAGAGAGAGAGAGAGAGAGAGAGAGAGAGAGAGAGATGGCAAGAACAGCCTTTGCTGGCAAACCCGAGTCCCAGTTTTACTGGGCATTTTATTGTATACCTCCAAAGCAGCTATTTGTAAGCACCAGAATGTGATTAAAAGAGGGATCTGCTAAGGACATGGCTGATCTTTCCCCACCTATAGAGGATTAAGAAAGTCGAAGGTGCCCTTGATGGTTCTCCTAGAACTAAAAGGAAAGGAAGTGTGTCAATTCTGGTATTAATGTACTCTGTACAGCAGCCTTTGCCTACCCTGGGCCCTCCTGATGTTCTTTCTGCACTACAACTCCTATCAGCCCCAGACAGTGGTTGCCGTCTGGGGCTGATGGGAGCTGTGGTGCCAAACCTCTGGAGGGCCCCAGGTGGGCAAAGGCTGCTGTCCAGTCTATCGCTGCCAGGTGAGTCAGTGCAATCCACAGTTTCTTGTTGCCTCTCACGCATTGTGGCTTGCGCAATCCTGAAACAGAGGCAGATTTCAGTGCACAAAGGAACACACTCGATCATCCCCCCCACGGAGCAAAAGACACTGGGCTGTTTCAGTCTTAGGAGTGCACTGCCAACAACACGCAGGGGTGAAACGCCACCTTTGTGTTAGAGCTTAACTTGCGTGTGCAATTAACATACACAAACACACACACTCATTCACAGTTAATCTGTTCGCAGTAATGTTTCAGTCCCCCGCATGGACAATATCTACACTACACATGCATAGCAGTTGGCTATTGATTTAACTGCTGAGGGTGACCACCCTGGGAGCTCTCTCTCCTACAGTGAGGATGCTAACCAGGGTCTCTGCCTCCCTCTCACAGAATTACAGTGCCCTGGATTCTCAGGGGAATTACTATTTAACGTGGGGTTAGCCAACGTGGTGCCCTCCAGATGTTGTTGGGTTCCATCGTCCCCCATCAGAATTTCCCTATCAGCCCAACCACATCTGGAGGCAAGGTGTTGGCTACCCCTGATTTAACTAGTTTTAAGTCCGTTGTATAGATATGCCCATAGACAGACGTCCACTATTTGCGTCTTCGCGCACATGTTCAGAAACGTGCTGCCCATCCAGCACATCCTTTGTCCATCCCTGCAGATGTGAGCCAATTACACGTGCGTTGACTTCCCTTCTTTAGAAAGGAGCATCTGTCAATACATGCAAATGCATACATGTGTGAATAGCCACACAAGCACAAACAAGCAGCCACTTCCCCCAAGTTTCTCCCAACCAGGAGGACACAGGAAGCAGGGTGGTGGCAGCTCATCCATCACTGTTCACAGCAGTTTGAAACGAGAGTCAAGAGGAAGAAAATCAGAGCTCTAAAGAGTTAGCAAAATGCTGCAAATTGGCAGAGGTGTCCTGATGCCCTTGTCTGCGGCTGCTTGCTCTGCTCTCAGCTGAAACAGTGGGCCCGGCTCAAGTGTTTGGACTCTGCATGGCACCCAGGGGTGGTGGGGGCCCATCTACTTCAGCCCTTGCCTGTGCTGCAACATCCCCCTCCTGGCACAGCCTGGGCCCCAATGGATGATTTGATAGTGCCTTCCCTTGGCCTTGGCCATTCCTCTCCTTTGAACCGCTCAAGCTTGCTGTCCCTTTTCATTCTGAGGCTAGTTCAAGCATTGGCTGGTGGCAAGCAGGAGCCGTATCTGACCAGCTAAGGTAAAGTAGAAGTGTGGGTAGGGGGGCGGATGGTTGGGAGGACCAAAATGAAAGCACCTGGTTGTTCTCTTGGACGGGGCACATGTTTGTCAGGAGCAGGGATTGTGCGGCCCCCCTACCACTTGAGGAACTCGCGCACCCAGCTCCACAGCTTGGTGACCCAGATGTTGGCCCCCAGGTCCGTCAGGTACTGGATCTCAGGGGTTAGCATCTTGCGGCAGAGCTTCCGGTGCTTCTTGTTGATCCTCTTTTTCAGATTGTAGCCCAGGATGGTCTTTTTGCCAAACGGCTGCCACGGTTGCATGCCAGATTCCTGGATGGCGCTGGCGTCCACCGGGCGGCCCCCGTCAATGCAGATGTTCTTCATCTTCTCATTCTCTTCCTGAAGCCTGGCCACGTCCCTGGCCATCCTCTCACGCCCGTAGGCTTCCACCTTGCGCCAGAAGGTGGCATTGAAGTAGTGGTAGAGTTTGGCGTCTATGAGATTCCAGGCTGTGGCCTTCTGGTAGAGCTCGTCCGTCAGCCTGGAGATGCTGGAATCATTCCGGGCATTGAGCTTGAAGTAGATGATGTCTTCCAGCTCCCAGCAGAGCAAGTCCTTCAGAAGCACCAATGACTCGTCAAAGTACTCTACCAGCATGACCAGGTGGAAACGCTCGTCCACTTCACGGATGTACTGTTCAACTAGAGGGCTGTTGGCATTCATGCCACTGTCATAGCCCAAGTCGAAGAAGAGGAGATTCTGGAGGTAATTTGCACCAAATCCATTGGGATCATAGTAACGCCAAGGGTCCTGAAGGAATTCGGCCAGCTTATCATCGTCTGACAACTTCCAGGTCATGGGAATGAGGCGCCCAAAATAGTGGAAGGAGGACTCAAAGAGGTAGGCGGGGTCCCGCAGCACGGTGACAAAGATGGTGTCGGCTGGTAGCAGCTTGCGCACTTCCTCATAATGGAAGCGCATGTGGTTGCAGATGATGTTGAAACACATGCCAGGCTGGTAGTCCTGCACTTGACTCCGCTCAAAGAAGGAGGGGTAGTAGAAGTCGTTGCGTCCGCTGGGAAAGGCGAACTTCAGGCGGTGCTTCTCCCCAAAGCGAAAGAGGATGTTGATTATGGTGCTGCTGGCTGTCTTGTGGGTCTTCAGGAACATGATGTCCAGCTTGGGATGACACTTCTGTGGACTGTGGCTACCGTTGGCCAAAGCCAGCAGCCGAGCCTGGGAAGGGTAGGAAGAGCACGAGTAGGGGATTGGGACCCTAAGGGGAAAGCAAGGTAGTCAATGAGGATCTCTCCAGGAATGCATGAGGAGCTCTCCTTGACTGCACTATGCTTGGCAAAGGTCCCAGACCTTCCTCTAGCTTCCAGTTTCCACTGGACATTCATTTTCAGGAGTTGAATGTGGTTTGCTAGAGGAGGTAACTGATTGCCAATGTGTTCTGGGCCCAGTTCAAGATGCTCTTAATAGTATTTAAATCCCTAAATCACCTAGGCCACAAATATCTGAAAGACCATCTCCATCACTACCAAGATCTTTGTGTGTTAAGATCTGCAGAGATAGTTCTGCCACCCTCCAAAGTGCAGAGAATGGTGGCCCAGGAGAGGACTTTCTCTGTGGTGGTCCCTGAATTGTGGAACTCCCTCCCCACAGAGGTGCATCTGGTATCTTCATCAAACAGTTTTCACCATATACTCAAGATACACCTCTTTACCATGACCTCCGACCCCTGAAATATATTGTTTTAAGTTTGTGGGGGGCAAGACTCCCCTAAAATCTCTGGATTAAGTAAAGGGGTTAGCATTTAAGCAAACCCCTAATTCCTGGCTTTAGTAAATGTTGGAATTTAATCAGTGGATTTAACATTGAACCTTTCTGAGACCTGAAGGTGTAGGGCAGTATAATTTTTTTTATAAATAACAACAACAACAGCAACAACAACAATTCAACAGTGTAAAAATACAGGCTGGACTTGTTTTCCTGACCAGGGAAAGGCCTGGGTATGGGCAATTATGGAGCAAAGGCAGAGCCATTAACCCATAAAGAAAGCCATCAACAAGGCAGGAGACCTTGAGCTCTAGGTATTTAGCAAAAGTCAATCATAGAGTTGGAAGGGGGAAGTTTCCAGGGTTACAGTGAGTGAAGATATACCATATAATGAAGGAGGGGTTCCTCCTTCAGCTGTGTGTTGGTGGGCAGAGATGAAAGGGGTTTAGGATTTCCAAGTGGATGACTTAACCAAACACAGGAAAAAGTGCCATTTTGGCAAGCAGTTTGGCAAAGAGAGGAAGTGGGGTCTGAGCTTTATGTGAGCTGGCTGTGACAAAGAGACACAGAGAACATGGCTGATTTCTCTGCTTGCAAACCCAACTCTGCTATGCCTATGAGAGACGTATAGGGGCCCTTTTGGGGTGCTAATGCTCTGAACCCCTCCATAGTAGGCTCAGGTTGTATATATGTGTAAATAAACCATATATCATAAAAACACTACAGACTCCACTGTGCCTCCTTATTCTAAAAGGAAACACAGACCTTAGTAAGTGTGCCTGGTACCCTAGAATCTCTGAGTGGCGCGAGAGAGATACATGCTCACCACATTTTCTTAACTGTAGTTTGCTAAAAAAATGGGAGGTGCAGAGGGCCTTGGTGGGCACCGAGGGGTGACCGAGGGTGCTTTGAGGCTACAGACGCCACATTGGAGATTCCAGAGGGACATATTCACCAGTGGCAGAGTGGACTGTACCAGTACAGTGCTTTCCAACATTAACCCTCCCACACACAAAACCCGGTTCCTTGAAAACAGAAAGATAGCATATCAAGGATAACATTTCTTGCCCAGCCCCCACATATGTCAAGTTTTCTACTTGCAGGGAATTATCCTGCATGCCCCCAAAAGAAAGAAAACAGATCCCCCCCTCCACCTGCCGCCTGAAGTGGTACAGTCCATTCTACCACATCAGGGCTCAATCCCTTCACTCTCCTTCGTGCATCTATTCTGTTCTGAGAGCCTTTCTGTGGAAGCAGAACAGACTGTGGTTCCACTCATGGTCTCTTGGTCCACACGTCTTCTCCTATGCGCACCAGACTCACTTACTCTGTCATGCTGACTTGTAAGGGTGGGACGGCATAGGAGTATAGCAGCAGCATGAAGCTGGTTAGGAGAGTCCCCAGGACGAGGCCCTTACACATGGACTTCCAGTTCTTCCCCTGATGCACCATCGCGATCACCTGAAAAGGAAAACAGAAAAAGGGCAGTGAATTCATGGGCAGATTACTAGAAGCAAGAACACAAGAAGCTCTTTGCATATGGCCCTCAGAACTCACCCCAGACCACACCCTTCACTGGTACTGCTTTGAACCTCGAGTGTTTTATTTACCTGCCTGGAAGGTGTCTCTGAGCTAAAGATCCCCTCACACCTTATATACCCAACTGATTGCTGAGGGTTTCCTGTAGATACCATCTTAGCAGGAAGTCCATTCCATACAATGTAGGTGTGGCGGCGGCTGCCCCCCTTTGGTATTCTCTCCCTCCCGTCTCTGTTGCCTCTTCGGCACCTGCTGAACACCTTCCTCTTGAACTTGCAGGTACTGAAGTGGGAGGGAGAAGAGTCAGAGCCAACAGATACCAAAGAGGCTTGTAATCACAGGCAGATTGCTTAACTATAGTTCCCTAATCCCTGGTTCAAGCCTTGGTTAATTAAGAGAAGAGGCAAGGAACCTTTTTCAGAACGAGGGCCACATTCCCTCGTAGATATAATAATAATATTATAATAATTTATCATTTATTCTGCCCATCTGGCTGAGTTTCCTCAGCCACTCTGGGCGGCTCCCAATCAAGTGTTAAAAACAAGACAGCATTAAATATTAAAAACTTCCCTGCCTTCAGGGCTGCCTTCAGGGCTGCCTTCAGATGTCTTTTAAAGATAGGATAGATGCTTATTTCCTTGACATCTGATGGGAGGGCGTTCCACAGGGCAGGCGCCACTACTGAGAAGGCTCTCTGTCTGGTTCCCTGTAACCTCACTTCTTGCAATTAGGGAACCGCCAGAAGGCCCTCGGTGCTGGACCTCAGTGTCCGGGCTGAACGATGGGGGTGGAGACGCTCCTTCAGGTGTACAGGACCGAGGCTGTTTAGGGCTTTAAAGGTCAGCACCACATGCCAGTGGTGGGCAAGTGTGGAGGCAAAAGTGAGTGGGGCAATTGATGCAGATGTTACCTTTGTGCAGTAATTTAACTTCTACACACACTTGCATACCCGCCTCTGGGCAAGCAAGGGGCATTACTGGTGTTCAAGGACAAATTCCAGCCGCGCAATAACCACTCAAGGAGGGTACAAAGCAGGGCCAGTGAAGGGGTGTGGCCTGGTAAGAGTTCCAAGGGCCAGACAGAGAGGTTTGGAGAGCCAGATCTGGCCCCTGAGTCTAAGGTTCCTCTCATCTGGTTAAGGCTAGCAGGAGAAATTTGAGCCAGAGAATAAACAAAGCACACAATCCCATAGGGCTCCTTATTTTGTAATGCGCTCCCCCCCAAAAAAATCCTACACACACACACACACACACACACACACAAAACACAGACATACACCCCTCCTCCCTCTAGTCTATCCTAACAATTTGCTCAGCAACCTCCTTGCTAGCAGTGAGCAAAGATGAAACATGAAAAGGCTACAGCACCTGCCTGCTGTCCGCAGGAGGAGTCTGCTGAAATCAGACCTCAGAGTTGCTCCAGGAGCTTCAGTGGCTGGATGGAGCAAATGCCTGGTCCTTTCTGAGGCTGAGAGAATGCCTGAGCACCCGGTGTGTGAGTGTCTGCAATGCAGCAGCATTGTCCTCTGTGTCCGGCCAAGGAGACATACTTCCTCGGGCCTTGCAGTGGCAGAGCTGGCAATGGGCACGGCAGGCAGGCAGACAGGCAGGCAGAGTTTTGGGAGAGAGTGCAAATGGGTTGCTCCCTGGTTGGCAGCCAGGAAGGTCTGGTTGAAGGAGCCCTGGGTATCCAACCAGCCTTCCTCAACCTGCTGCCCTCCCTGTGTTTATATTTTTACCCCCTGCCAGTTTAAAGGGCCTTAAGTTGTTAATTAGCCAAAGGCCTGGGGGAAGAGAATTATTATTATTTGCCTGGCAACTAAAGATACAGTTGGGTGCCTTCCCTTCTCTGCCAAGCAAGAGTGCATGGGATTCCAGGCCCTCACCCAGGGTTTGTGCTTCTTTGGCAGAGACCGTTGTAGCTTTAAGAAATGTGATTTATTCACATATGACACCTTCAGTTTGCATGGGGGTGTAATAAAAAAAATTAAGGTCTTATGTATATAATAAATGTTCATAAATGTACCAACCAAGCACGTACATAGATATGTGGATCACATGTCTGGAACAGCACAGGAAGACCGCCCTGAAACCATTTTGACTCCCAAACTAACCAAATGTTTTCTCTGCAAGGAGGGAGGGGGTGAGGGAACCTTCCCATTGTCTCAGGAATGGGGTAATCACAATATCAAAGGAATGGCCAGACTACCAGGAAAGGCAATCAGATAAGGCATTATCAGATAACCTGGCAAACAAGAAAAACAACAACATTCAAATTTCTGTTGTAGACCGCCTTTTCTGTGATGTAGGTATGATGTATCTGGGGGGTAGTCTTGGGCTACACCCCTTCTGTGATCTATGTATGAGGTTTCTGGGGGTGGTCTTGGACTCCAGGGCGGGCAATTTAAAATGTCTAAATAAGGGCAGGTGTGATAGGAATTTTGAGGTCTTAGATATATGTTAAATGTTCATAAGTGTACCAACCAAGCACATACATAGATCAGCACAGGAAGACCGACCTCGGAAGACCTCGGAAGCACAGGAAGACCGACCTGAAACCATTTTTATTCCCAAACTGACCAAATGTTTTCCCTGCAAGGAGGGAGGTGGGGTCAGGAAGCTTTCCCATTGTCTCAGGAATTGAGTAATCAGCATTTTAATGGGTGACAGACTATTAGGAAAGGCAATCAGAAAAGGTAATCAGATAACCTGGCAAACAGGAAAAACAACATTCACATTTCTGTTTTTGACCGCCTTTTCTGTGATGCATGTATGATGTTTCTGGGGGGTGGTCTTGATCTACAGGGTGGCAATTTCAAAAGTCTATATAAGGCCTTGCGGCCATTGTTCTGGGTTCCTCCTCCCTCCATCTTGTGGTGAGTGAGGACCCTGTTGCAACAGATCAATAAAGATCAGGCTTACTAGCTGCTTTGCTTCTCAATATTCTCTGGTTGGCCTCTGTTATTTTCTCCTACCAATAGGGAACCTATGTAAGGACTCTATATGGGCTCTTGGATACCCCATAAGGGGAAAAGGGCAGATTTTTGTTTACAACAGTACTACTGGCTAATCCCTTCAGGTGTCACCTAACAAAGGAATTTTCCTCATTTTATCAACACGTTGATTGACTAGGATTAAAGACTGGTACACACTTAGAACATTTACCTAGGTTTACTCTTCACATGCTAATCACTGATGTTCAGAAGTGGGTACACACATTCCAGTACACATGGATCTTAATTACATTCTCAGACTTTGAGAATGTAATAATAATAATAATTGTTTAAGAATTTTAAGGTCATATCTATCTATCTATCTATCTATCTATATTAGATGTTCATAAATTTACCAAGCAAACACATACAAATATGTAAACCACGTCTGAAACCCACAGAAAAGTCCTGAAACCATTTTCTTCCTCCCAAAATGACCTCAAATATTTCTCTGAAAAGTCGAAGGAAATCAGAAATCTCCCCATTGTCTCTTTCACAAATCCTGTATTAAGGGCACATTTAAGCTATCAATAGGGTGTGAGCCTGTGAGCCGTGACCTGCATTTAGGAATTGAGTAGGTATCCTAACAAGAGTGGCCAGGATGCCCAGGTAATCCAGTCAGGTAACCTGGCTGACAGAAAGAAACAACACACCCAGATTTCCGCCCCCTCTCTGATGTATTAAGGGGTGGCTCTTGGGCCACAGCCCTTCTGTGATGTATGTATGATGTTTCTAGGGGTGGTCTTGGACTCCAGGACGGGCAATTTAAAATGTCTATATAAGGGCTTGTGCGCATGGCTCGGGGTCCCTCCCCCCCTTCCTGTGTGTGTGTGGGGAGCACCCAGTTGCAACAGCTTTAATAAAGATCAGACTTACTAGCTGCTTTGCTTCTCAATATTCTCTGGTTGGTCTCTGTTATTTTCTCCGACCGATAGAGAACCTACAAAAGGACTCTATATGGGCTCTTGGTTACCCCATAAGGGAAAGGGAGCAGTTTTATCTCATAACATCATCATCAATCATCATCATCTACTTATACAATGCCCATCTGGGTGTGTTTCCCCAGCCAGATTAATATCTATGTGTAATTAAAATCCATATTAGTGTATTTTTGGTCTGGATAAGATACAAGGACTTATTGGAAAATAAAACTCCAAGGTGGCTGTCACCGATGGAAGGAAAAGCTCTGAAAAAGCTCAATATGGAGGCCAAATGGCCGAAATATTGGGAAATTTTGGAACAAGACGGAGATAGACTGAAATTGCAGAGTTTTGAGAAATTAAAAAACAAAGTGCAAGATTGGCTTCATTATTATCAGATAATGGAGGCATATAAGTTGGATAAGAAAATTGGTTTCCAGGTGGAAAAATCAAATTTAGAAACAGAACTATTAGAACCCAAAACTAAGATTTTGTCAAAGATGTATAACTTGCTGTTGAAATGGAATACTCAGGATGAAATGGTGAAATCTGCTATGATTAAATGGGCACAAGATGTTGGACATAACATAATGATGGCTGACTGGGAACAGTTATGGACCACAGGTATGAAGTTTACAGCATGTAATGCCTTAAGAGAGAATATTATGAAAATGATATACAGGTGGTACATGACCCCAGTCAAGCTTGCAAAAATTTATCATTTGCCCGATAACAAATGTTGGAAATGTAAAGAAACTGAAGGTACATTCTTTCACCTTTGGTGGACATGATATACAATGAATTGAAAAAAGTATTTAAATATACCTTCTTGAAAAAACCAGAGGCCTTTCTCCTGGGCATAGTCGGTCAATTGGTGCCAAAGAAGGATAGAACTTTTTTCATGTATGCCACAACAGCAGCAAAAATACTCATTGCAAAGTATTGGAAGACACAAGATCTACCCACTTTGGAAGAATGGCAGATGAAGTTGATGGACTATATGGAACTGGCAGAAATGACTGGCAGAATCCGAGACCAGGGAGAAGAGTTGGTGGAAGAAGATTGGAAGAAGTTCAAAGATTATCTACAGAAATATTGTAAAATTAATGAATGTTAGAATGATGTTGGATAGAAATTAAGTGGTTTCCAGCTGTAATGCTTTAAGGGAATATGAAAAATGGGCTGTTAAGAGGTAAAAATCTAACGTTACTATTTTAAGACCAAAGATTAGGACAAATAAAGAGGGTAAGGATTTGCTGAACCAACAAACTGAACTGGAATACAAAAAAGGGAGGTATGAGGAGGTCCGGGAAACAAGCTAAGGAAAAATAAGCAATGGAAAAATTGAGTGGTTTTTAATCATTTTTATTTTGTATTTTTTTTTCTTTTTCATTTGTTATTGTAATATTTAAAAAAAATCTTAATAAATATCTTATATATAAAAAAAGAGAACCTACAAAAGGACTCTATATGGGCTCTTGGTTACCCCATAAGGGAAAGGGAGCAGTTTTATCTCATAACATCATCATCATCATCATCATCATCTACTTATACAATGCCTATCTGGGTGTGTTTCCCCAGCCAGATTAATATCTATGTGTAATTAAAAGCCGCCATATTAGTGTATTTTTGGTCTTTGTGGAAGCCGCCCAGAGTGACTGGGGAAACCCAGCCAGATGGGCAGGATACAAATAAATTATTATTATTATTATTATTAAGATCCACAGTCTTTACACATAATCACTATTTAAACAGATCAAACTCCTTGCATAATACACAGCACATCTCAGTTACAACATACAAGTTTTAACTAAATCCTAATATTTACTTAACCTAAACATTCAGCACCACAGATCTATTACAACACATAATGAAGGTGCCAGGCAAGGCTTCCTGGGAATGGCATTCCACAATTTGGGGGGGGGGGGCTGCAGAAAAGGCTTGTTCTCATGTTGCAACCCTCCAGAACTCTTGCGGAAGAGGCACACAAAGAAGGGCCTCAGATGATGATCGCAGGGTCCGGGTTGGTTCATATGGGGAGAGGCAGTCCTTGAGGTATTGGGTCCTGAGCCCTTTAAGGCTTTATAGCTCAAAACCAACACTTTTAATTGGGCCAGGAAACTAATTGGCAGCCAGTGTAGTCAGGCTGAGATTGGCGTTATATGCTTCAACTGTCTTGCCCCAGTCAGCAGCCTGGCCACTGAATTCTGCACCACTGACGTTTCCAAGGCAACCCCAAGTATAAGGTGTTGCTGTAGTCCACCGAGGTTAAAGCAGCTAAAGCAGTTAACCAGTTATACTCTAGTCTAGAATATGCCTTCTAGCCAAGTCTAACTTTGGGGACTACAACTTCTGTCAGCCTCAGACTTTGCTCCCATCAGCCTTAGCTTCATACAGCCATGTTGGCTGGAGGGGGGACTGATGGGAGCTGTAGTTCAACACATCTGGAGAGCAGAAGGTTGGCGAAGGCTGGCTTCCTTAATGTTGACTGAGTCATAGCAAGGCAAATATTAGTTCTTTCATGGGGTGGGTAGGTGTCCGGCAGCTCATTTGCCATGAGCAGGTAGCCATCATAGGTTGAGGCTGTCATACACACACAATCTTCCCTCTCTGTTCTGGGGTTCTGGGCTGAGTGAAGTTCACTGTTCCTGTTTGATTCCCCACTGTTTCAGTGACTGCCTCTGCCCTTGCCCTCGTTGACAAAGAGACTGCCAAAGCGGTCTGAGTCCTTTCACCCTCCCCACCCAAAACATCTGGAGGGCATCAGGGTGGCAAAGGCTGGGGTAATGGAAGGAACTTCTGCATGGAACACTTTTTATATGCAGTTTCTAATTGGAGTTTGTGGTCTATTTCACCAGCTCGGCTCTCAAAAGGATCTCTTAGATGGAGGTCTAGTCTTGCTACCCCAAAACTCTTGAGGGTGATGACAGGGCACTTGGCTCAAATGCTAGAGACTCAACCCCTTGCACAACCACCAAATGGCCAAAAGGAGGGTTGCAGCTCAGTGGTAGAGCATCTGCTTTGCATGCAGAAGGTCCAAAAATCCAATCCCCAGCAGCATCTCCAGGTAGGGCCGAAAGAGAATGAAACCCTGGAGAACTGCTGCCTGTCAGGGTAGGCAATAATGAGCTACCTGGTCTGATTCAGTAGAAGGCAACTTCCTATGCCCCTATTTAAATCAGCTCTTTATTCAGAAGCATGAGGACTAGGATCTTACTTTTAGAATAAAATTTAAGATTCTAACTGATGCAAAAGATAGAGGGGGGTTTGCCCTGCCGGACTTAAGACTCTATTATGAATCGGCGGCTTTCTGCTGGTTGAAACATTGGCTACTTCTTGAGAATACAGACATTTTGGATCTAGAAGGGTTTGACAATAGATTTGGCTGGCATGCATATATATGGTATGATAAGGTAAAACTGCATAAAGGTTTCAAAAACCATATTGTTAGGAAAGTATTATATAATGTTTGGATGCGGTATAAAGATTTATTGGAAAGTAAAACTCCCAGGTGGTTGTCACCAATGGAAGCTAAAGAGGTGAAAAAACTTAATATGGAGTCTAAATGGCCAAAATACTGTGAAATTTTAGAACAAGATGGGGAAAAAGTTAAATTACAGAGTTATGAGAAATTAAAGTCCAAAGTGCGAGATTGGTTGCACTACCTTCAGATAAACGAGACATTTAAACAGGACAGGAAAATAGGTTTCCAGATGGAGAGGTCAAAATTAGAAACAGAACTGTTAGAACCCAATACTAAGAACCTGTCGAGAATGTATAACCTGCTGTTGAAATGGAACACACAGGATGAAACGGTGAAATCAGCTATGATAAAATGGGCACAAGATATTGGTCATAACATTATGTTTGCTGACTGGGAACAGCTGTGGACCACCGGTATTAAATTTACGGCATGTAATGCCTTAAGAGAAAACATTATGAAAATGATGTATAGGTGGTACATGACCCCAGTCAAGCTTGCAAAAATTTATCATCTGCCCAATAACAAATGTTGGAAATGTAATGAGACTGAAGGTACTTTTTATCACCTTTGGTGGACCTGCCCGAGGATAAAAGCTTTTTGGGAAATGATCTATAATGAAATTAAGAAGGTTCTTAAATGGACCTTCCCTAAAAAACCTGAGGCTTTTCTCCTGGGCATCGTCGGCCAATTGGTGAGAAGGAAGGACAGGACGTTTTTTATGTATGCGACCACAGCAGCAAGGATTCTTCTAGCAAAGTATTGGAAGACACAACAACTACCCACACTGGAAGAATGGCAGACGAAGGTGATCGACTACATGGGACTGGCGGAGTTGACTGGCAGAATCCGTGACCAGGGGAAAGAGACAGTGGAAGAAGACTGGAAGAAATTCAAAGTTTATCTTAGAACTTGTTGTAAAATTCAGGAATGTTAAAATGTCAAGGGGTTGGGAAACAGAGAATTGCAGCTGTAATTAATAATATTAGAAGAACTTAAAAGAAATTGAATTGAATAATTAGTTGACTGAGGAGTTGCTGAACAAATATAAAACAAGGATGCAGAAAAGGGGAGGTATGGGGAAGTCCGGAAAGTAAGGTTTATGAAAAAATGGTTATGAAATTATACATGTTTATATGTTTGTATGTCTGTGTATTGTGTATTGTTTGTTTTTTTTATTTTGTGTTTGGAAAATTAATAAAAATTTATTTAAAAAAAAAAAAAGGATCTTACTTTATTTTTACAGCAAGGGCTGTAGATCAATCCCCAGCAGCTCCAGGTCGGGCTGGAAATGCCCCCTGCCTGAAACCATGGAAAGCCACTGCCAGTCAGCATAGAGAGGCACTGAGCCTGTATGTATGCCATACATTTAAAGCATATAACCCCCCCCCCACACACACACATTCCAGTTCCCAGGACTCCTTGGGAGGTGTTCAATATGCCGACATGGTATAAGGCACCTTCCTACATTCCATTTTTCATCCCTCACCTTTTCTTCAAAAATACATTTTAATTGCCCCACATCATTAAAGAACAGATAGATATATAAGACAAATAAATGGTTACAACAAAATGATCAAAATCTATACATCAAAACAAAACCCGACAAGGAAGACAATCTAAACCAGCATCATGCGTGTAAATAAAATCAATCCATCAGCTAATTATTACCGGCTTTTTGAGAGAGACAATCTAAGGAGGACAGAGCTTTTTGTTTGCCTTGGCGTCCTCGGAAAGTCCAGGGAGAGTGAGGGAGAAAAGATCTCTTTGTTACTTATTTCACCTTTTCCAGCTAGAGAGTAGGAGCCTGCGAGAGATGGCGACACAAAAGCACCCACCAGCAAAGTTATCCAGCTGAGACAGAAAAGGTCAGATGAGAGATTTCTGACATTTCTGAAACTAGAGGGGGAAAGAGAGCACATTCATCCAGAGAGATAAGACTACCCACTTATCCACACTTACCTTCTGCCTTACACTGTCTAGGCACAAGTCTGTGATTTAAAGCTCTTTGTTCCGCCCCGGAGCTTTCCCCAGAAAAACACGCTCTTAAAAGCTGAAGTGCAATAATTAGCCATTTGGTTTCTCTTGGATTGCTGTTTGCTCTGATTCAGCAGTAAAGGAATGGTTTCCCGGGGTGAAGAAAAGAACACTTGGTTATGGAGCTGTACATTCTTGGAAATCGTGGAGGAAAGGCAAGTGTGGGTAAGCCCTACGTTGGCTATTTCATGTGCTTCCATTCTAATCTGTTGGAGGGGAGGTTAAATGATGCAGCATCACAGCAAGTGTCACCCCCCCCCCCCCCCGGTTTCCCAGTCCATTTTCATGTCACTTTCCTGGTTGCAAAAAGCCTGATCTTTCGCTACAAGTCCAGTTCAAGGGTAAAAACATTTAGTGGCACTTTGCTAGAGGCTAGCAAATATATTGCGACCTCTGTTCGACGGTCGGATGCTGCCAGCTGGAAAAAGGCTTTTATCATATGAGGTCCAGTTAACCAAATTGGAGTGGGGGCGGCAGCGTGTGCTTGTGGGATAGCAGCTGGCAACTGATTAGGTTTCCGTTTAGGCATTAACATGCACCTGGAGCTGCCCTGAAAGTGAAGGTATCCAGCTGAAGCCAACGCTTTTTTTCTCCATTATGCTGGCAAGAGCCCCAATTATTGGTCCGGTCATGTAAAAAGGAGTCAAAGGTTTCTAGGGCATATGCAGAATGGCAGCTAAGAACGGAGAGAACTGTTCATTTCGGTAAACTGGGTTCTCATTTTTCCAGCCTGACATGCAGTTCTCCACCTTTCTACAGCAATCTCCATTTAAAAAAAAATTTTTTTTAAATTCCTCATGACAATTTGTCAGCATTTTACTGCAAATGCCTAAGAATTTAAGAATGCTGCTGAGTGGAGCCAAAGGAGGCCCATATACAGTAGGAGACTCAGGGTTGTGGGTTTGAGCCCCATGCTAGGCAAAAAGTTTCCTGCACTGCAGGGAGTTGGACTAGATTACCCTCGTGGTCCCATCCAACTCTACAATTCTATTATTCTAGTCCAGCATCTATTCTAGTTTTTGCAGTAGCCAATCAGCGGCAAGCCCACAAGCAGGACCCAAGCATTTAAAGCCCCTCCCCCAATTCTGGAAACTGTAGTTTACACCTCACGGGGTTACAATTCCCAATGCCTTTAAACTACAACTCCCAGGGGTTTTGGGGGGGGGGCAATGTACTTTAACTGTGTGTACATAGCCGATGCCAATGACCAAATTAAGAACATAAAAAGAGCCTGCTATAGTCCCAAGAGCTCAACAGCTTTCCTTTCGCACACACTTTTGCTAAGTGTAAACAGTGGGATTATACAAACTCAGAGACATTTACAGTAATCCAAAGACCCTTACAGCTCCAGAAATGATAATCTCTTGATTATCCTTATGCAGAAGGTCCCAAGTTCATTGCGGTCCAGCACCAAGGGCCTTCTGGTGGTTCCCTCCCTGCAAGAAGTGCAAATTCAGTAGGTTCTCCTTTTAATATGAACTGAATAAAATTTCTCCCACAATCAAACTAAACTTCTTGCCAAGGTTGCAACCCATCAATTGCCCTTCTTGGTAGTGGTGCCCTCCCATCAGATGTCAAGGAAATAAACAACTATCTGACTTTTAGAAGACATCTGAAGGCAAGGTTTAGGGAGGTCTAGGGAGGTTTTTAATGTTTGATGTTTTATCGTGTTTTTAATATTCTGTTGGGAGCCGCCCAGAGCGGCTGGGGAAACCCAGCCAGACGGGCAGGGTATAATTAATAATTACCGTATTTTTCGCTCTATAAGATGCCCCAGACAATAAGACGCACCTAGTTTTTGGAGGAGGAAAACAATAAAAAAATATTCTGAATCTCAGAAGCCAGAACAGCAAGAGGAATCGCTGCACAGTGAAAGCAGCAATCCCTCTTGCTGTTCTGGCTTCTGGGATAGCTGCGCAGCCTGCATTCGCTCCATAAGAAGCACACACATTTCCCCTTACTTTTTAGGAGGGAAAAAGTGAGTCTGATAGAGCAAAAAATACGGTATTTCCTGCCAAAATAATTGCAAATTCTTCAGTGACTCAAAAGCATTCAGATTTGGCATATGAGCTGTGTGCAAATTTATTGAACAGCATCCGAATTTTGAATGTTACTGTGCATATACAAACTCCCAAGAATGGGCTTACTTCCAACAGCACCCTCTCCATATCAGTCTGAAGTTGTGGGCACACTATACATTTAAAGTACACATAAAGCACATCCTCTACCCCCCCAAAAAATCCAGAGAACTGTAGTTTATCCCTTACAGAGCTACAATTCCCAGCACCCTTAATAAACTACAGTTCCTGGGGTGTACTTGAAATGTATGGCATGCATATGACAGAAGCTAGGGTTGAGGGATAGATGCATGGTGCTAGCTGGCTGCATTATGTAGCTGAGATTCTCATCTCAATGAATAATGAATGGAAATTGTAAATAGATCCTGAACTGGGTAACAAGACTCCCTTATTCTTTCCTGACATTCAACACTGCATCGCAGTATCTTTATGTTGACCTTTCCCTTGGAGGCTGATCCACAGAAAGAACTGGGAACCTGATACAAACTGGAGGGGAAAGAAAGAGAGAGAGGTTGCGGAGCAGAGGAGGGAGGTCCAGCCTCTGCCTGGTTTGGCACACAGGAGACCACCTAGAGCATGGGTAGGCAAACTAAGGCCCGGGGGCCGGATCAGGCCGAACTGCCTTCTAAATCTGGCCCACGGACGGTCCGGGAATCAGCGTGTTTTTACATGAGTAGAATGTGTCCTTTTATTTAAAATGTACCTCTGGGTTATTTGTGGGCCATAGGAATTCGTTCATTCTCCCCCCCCCCCAAAAAAATATATAGTCCGGCCCCCTACAAGGTCTGAGGGACAGTGGACCGGCCCCCTGCTGAAAACGTTTGCTGACCCCTGACCTAGAGCTTTGTGGCACCTCCAGTTTGGCTGCCTTTCTTCATATATTATTTCATGCCACCCAGTGGCAGATCATAAGGTACCACTGCCTGGGGTAGGCGCATGGAGTGTGCCCCTGAGGGGGGGGGAGGGGGCAGAGGGAGCCCACCGAGGCTCTCATCACAAAGCGGGATGCGGGTGCACTTGTACACCGCAGCCCAGTGGAGGAGAGGGGTGGCAACGCTGCCACCATCTCTCCTCCACTCCACCCCTGGGTCAGACCTGACCCGGGAGTGGAGCTGCAGCTGGGTGTGAGGAAGCTTTCTCGGCAATGAAGGATCCTATCATGGGGGCAACTGATCGCACCCCCTCCAAAAAATGCACCCAGGGCTGCGGCCCGCCCCCCACGCTACGCCACTGACACCACGCCAGTCTTTGGGTGGTGCAAGATTCCAGGGGTCCAGGCACTTACCCAGGGTTCATGTTTCCTTTTGAAATGAGGCACAGTGGAGACTGTGGGGTCTCCCCCCTCCCCGCATTTAATCAATCAAAGGCCCATGTGGGTTGATTTCCTTTCTCTGTATTCCATGTCATACTTTGATCGCTTGTAATGAAATCAACATGGTTAAAAAATGCTCTTATCTCACTTTAATTTGTTCTTTAGTCACTGAATTCCTTCCCGTTTAGTTTCTGTGCTCTGGTTTCCTTCTGCGGTGTATAATTGAGGGAAAAAGTTACATTTTGGTACGGATGGGGGACAAATGAGATTCAGTTAGCATTTAAAGATGAACCTATATAGCTCTCACTTTCCAAAATACCACACAAACCAAAACGCAGCCTTGAAAATTCACACAATTTTGCAATGCAGTTCTCTAGCCAGGAGATGTGTACAACAATGCAGGGTAAACTATGCATAGAAATGAATGCGTTAGTGAAAAAGCACACAAAAAATGCAAGATACATGGGGAAATTGCTTTGCCAAAATGTGTATATTAAGCAAAAATGCATATAAAAATGTGTATCAGAAGAGAAATTTGCGCCAGAATTCTGATGAATGTTCAGGAGGACTTATTTTACAAAATTTTCAAACTGATGTGGAACCATAGAGAACTGGAAAAACAAGAAACAGTGAATCCAGAAGTGTCAGATTCAGCCACCCCTACATTCTGGTAACCCTAAAAGGTAGGAGTTTATCACACACTATCATAGATAATGACCAGAGGGTTGCCTCCATGCTAATGCCATTTTAGTGTTACTTTATTTTTTAAATAGATTTTATTTTGACAAAGCAATAATCATAAATAAATAAGAATAAAAATGTGTACCCCACCACCATCTTTATGATATATGGTTTATTTATACAACCTGAGCCACAAAGGAGGGGTCCATAGCATTCGCACCCCAAGAGGGTCCTGTTTCTCCCATTGCTGCTGCCTCTAATTCAAACAATCAGCCCACATCATACTCTGACCACCCCCAGCTTGCTACCACTTGCAGACTGACACGCTTCCCCCCTCAGTTACACCACATCTAACTGAAATGCTAAAACTTCCTCCTAACAAAAACTCAGGCACTGTCTTCACACTATTTCAAAACTCAGGGTGGAACTTCACTCATCTCCTGCCAACCTAGCAGTTCGAAAGCACGTCAAAGTGCAAGATAAATTGTTACTGCTCCGGCGGGAAGGTAAACAGCATTTCTGTGCGCTGCTCTGGTTTCGCCAGAAGCGGCTTAGTCACGCTGGCCACATGACCCGGAAAAACTGTCTGCGGACAAACGTCGGCTCCCTCGGCCAGTAAAGAGAGATGAGCGCCGCAGCCCCAGAGTCATTCGCGATTGGACTTAACTGTCAGGGGTCCTTAACCTTTTTTAATCAATTAAACTAGACCCAGGAATTTACGAGAGTCAAGGCTCCCACAAATTCATAGCAATATGAACATAAGACTTCTGGCGGGGCAAGATGGTGAGCGTCACGGCCACGTAGAGCTCCAGAGGACCGCCAGCACCAACTGCGCTGCCTGGCTATTCCCTGTGCTGGCAACGCCGCCGCCACCACCACTGTTGTGATGGGGGGGACCAGGAGTGCCCAACGTGACAATCAGGGAGGCCCCCCCCCAGCAGCCTTGACCCCACTGGGACCGGGAGACCCTACCAACAGCCCAGCTGAACAGAAAACAAAAAGCAAAAAGGAGCACCAGCTTGCCACTGCAGCCACTGCCAAGGGAGAGAGGTAGGGGGGTACCATGAGGGAGGCCATGAGGAATTGCATAGCTTAGCCCTGGCCCAATCCTGAGCCTACGTCCCCGGCTGCTACCGCAAAAAGAGCAGGCCGGGGCCTGGGGGGAACCGTGCACTGTAGACCACCCCGGGGGAAAAGAAATGCAGCGTGGGACTTCCCTTGCCGGAAAAAATATTATTATTATTTTCTTTTTCTTTGAATAACTGTAATGGTGTCCATGCAGGAGGCCTGAACCACCGAAGGCCGCTCCCTGGGACTGCCACCTTAGTCCTAACCCAGGGACCCAGCATCCAGCCCCCGTAGTGAAATAAAAACTGCCTGTGAGTCAAAATTACCACCAATACATTATTTTAATTACATACACAACCCCCTTTTTCGTTAATACTATTCGTTTTCATTTTTTATTCATTTTCACACACTTTCTATTATTAATCACTTATTTATTATTATTATTATTAAAAAATTAAACCCCCTTTCAAAATTCTTTTTGATTTTCTCCTTAAAAAACCCCCAGTATGAACATAAGAAGAGCCTGCTGGATCAGGCCAGTGGCCCATCTAGTCCAGCATCCTGTTCTTGCAGTGTTCTTGCCAACTAGATGCTTGCAAGCAGGGCTTGAGAATGAGTTCTCTCCTCTCCCGTGGCTTCCAACTATTAGCATTCAGAAGCATTTTTGACTCTAAGTGTGGGAGGCATCATAGATGGCAGCCACTGATAGCTCTCTCCTCCAGATATACGGTACCTGTTTGCACGAAGCGAAGCGTCTCTTCTCTTGACATACTCCAATATGGACTTTCAGGCCTGCCTCGAGGGTTAGATTTACATCTCTCGTGCATACTCTTACTGCCCATCCTCTGTATTGACTTTCTGTTCACTGTTAGGGTTAATAATTAATATGCTTCAGAAGGAACTGAACCTGCAGTGACTCAGCCACTCAGGCAGTTCTGGGGGTCCCTTTTTATGCAAGGAACTTACTAGAAGTGAGAATCGGTCCCTGCCTCTTGCCCCAATGACAGTATGGTAGCTGTCCGCGAGGGTCAGAAAGAACTACTGCATGTACAATGGGATCTGTTACAAAAGCCGGGTGCCTGCCCCTCTCTCTGCAAAGCGGTGGCAAGAGCCCATGTGCCCCTTTGGAGAACAGAAGACACGGCAGAGACTGTCGTGCTTTAAGAAATATGGTTTATCCACCTTATCCCTCCCTTCAGTCTGCATGGAGGGAGTGCAGATCTTATAGCATGGTCATTTCTAGAGGCAGCATCGCAAACAGCTTTCCCCAAAGATGGCTCTCCCCTCCTCTTCTCTCCCAGAAACCCCTTGCCCTCCCCCAAAGCAGTTACCCTGGCAACCTCCCAAATCCCCAGTCTCTTCTTACACCTGGGGGCAAGAGGGAAGTTCCCTTGTATTGTTAATGGCCTTTATTGTTCTCTTGATAGCTGTAGCTCTGCCAGGTTGGTTTGCATTAGGTGGCACAGCTCTCCAGTTTATGTTTTAATCCATATCCCAATTAATAAAAATCCTAGCATTTATTCATTCCTAGGGTTTAGGGGGATTCCCCCCCCCCAATCTATAACTTTCTGGCGGTTCCCTCACTGCGAGAAGCGAAGTTACAGGGAACCAGGCAGAGGGCCTTCTCGGTAGTGGCTCCTGCCCTGTGGAACACCCTCCCACCAGATGTCAAAGGAAAAAACAACTACTAGACTTTTAGGAGACATCTGAAGGCAGCCCTGGTTAGGGAAGCTTTTAATATCTTAAGGACTATTATATTTTTATATTTTGTTGGAAGCCGCCCAGAGTGGCTAGGGAAACCCAGCCAGATGGGTGGGGTATAAATAATAAAGTTTATGATTAATGATTATTATATGACACCCTTAAACATGCAAAACACAGCCACTCATACAGCAATGTTCACTGCCCCAGAAACAACCACTATTTTACATCACTTTCTCCTGGAAAGACAAGAATAAAGACGATCCCTTTTAGTTGCAGTAAACTGGAACTAAACAGAGTAAACGAAAGCTTGCACGATATAAATTTAATTGCACATTCAGCACTGGGTTGATGAGAGATGGCAATATGCTTCAAAGGTAACCTGTCGTGTTTCATGGCTGAAAAAGGATATAAACACATCCCATACCACCCAAACCAATCTGACTCCATTTTCCCGATTCCTGTTTGGGCTTCTGGGTATTCAGACTAAAACTTTTTCTTTTTAACCTAAGCGCACTATTGGGTTGATAATTGGCAGGCAAATGCAAGTAGAGGAAGCAATAAATAAATGCAAAACCTGTGCACAAAAGGTTCAATTTCAGCCAGGATTCGCTAGGGCTAAGTCCCACACCGTTAAGCATGGAACATGCCGAATAATAAGAGAGGAAAGAGTTTCTCAGAGCAGGTACACACATTGCAATTTCTTCACATCATGCAAATACATGGAAATACTCACAAATGCACATCAGTTTGTGGCACACAATCTCTAGCTATTACTAGACATCACCTTCAGCCCAATTCCCAACCCATCTCCCATCTCCTCAGCCCCTCCTCTTCTCATTGCCTTACTCGCCCCTCTGTTGCCGGCAACACAGCATAACAAACAGCCTGGCTTTGTACTTCACCTTTCCCTCAGTTTAAGCACCTTCCAGCAAACCTTCCTTCGCCCTGCCACCACCAAAGCAGAGTTTGCCAGGGAAACTTTGGGATGCTTCTCCGACATGGGATGGCCTCTCCGCTAGCAGATCTGCTTACAGCATCCTAGAAACCCTCTGCCGGTGTTGGCAAGCCTTGGCCAAAGACGGGGGTCTTTGCTGGAGCTGAGAGGACCCTCAGGAAGGCCCACCACCACTGCCGCCAAGGGCTCTTCACCTCATTGCAAGGACCAGCTTTTGGGAAGCTTGTGGGAGCCTTCCACTGTCTCCCAGGTGGACAAGAGTTCTGGAAATGAACTCTCGCTGCTCCTGCTCCTGCTACAACCCAGGCTGACTCTCCCAGCTTTGCCTCTCTCTTCCCACGTCAGGGAACACAGAGAATTCTTTCACTACGGGCTCCCAAGCCAGCTCCAAGAACAACAGCATCATTTGTATGTCTCTGCAGTGCTGGTATCAACAAAGACATTGTCCCTGCCATCACTGCCTTCTTTTCCCTGGCTCTCCTGCTAAGAGCAGCAAAATCCAGCAAGTCTTCTCCACAGCTCAGCCTACCATAGCCAAATCAGCTGAAAGCATGAAAAATAAAATAAATATGTGGCTCAAAAGCCAGCACAAGACTCACATTAGGTGTCAAAGAAGGCAAGACTGCACCAGGTTTGTATGTTGGTTTATGGGCGAGGACTGGCAACTGTTTCTATGTCAGCTGAGATTTCAGTAAATATACCCTCGCTCTGCTCCCATTCAATAAGGTGGGGCTTGCACAAACAGGAGCATACCATCACTCTGGAGGACCATTTTTTATGGAAGCCAAAGGTACCACCCTACATATAAAGAAGTGGGATCTACAGGTTCGGGAAAACCTTAAGATTTGCAGAAGCGTAGAAAATATTGGGGGGGGGGGAGTTATGATGGGCTAGGGCCCCCCAAAACAGCACAATGCAAGCTGGAACATGTTCAGTGGCCATAGATTTTTGACTGACTGTTGGGGGCTGTAGGGGCAGGTATGGTATACTAGTTGAGGCAGGAAATAGAGTGAAGCATCCCACTTGTGGACTTATTGATGGCCTCACCTGCTGACTGCTGGAACTTGTTCTTATATTATAGAGTAACAGCCCTCACCTTAGATGATTTTAAAGAAAGATCCAGCAATTTTTTATGAGGCCTTTGTTTGTTTTGGTAATAACAAACAGCACATATAAAAACAGTACTACTTAAACGAGGTATTAAAGAAGGAGAGGAGAACCGCCAGCCTGTGGGGCAAATCTGGTCCACAAGGCTGTTTCCCCTAAACCACAAAACATAAAAAGCCATGTAAAAGGATCAAATTGAGAACATATAGGTAAAGGGATCCCTGACCATTTGGTCCAGTCGTGACCGACTCTGGGGTTGCGGCGCTCATCTCGCTTTATTGGCTGAAGGAGCCGGCGTACAGCTTCCAGGTCATGTGGCCAGCATGACTAAGCAACTTCTGGCGAACCAGAGCAGCGCACGGAAACGCCGTTTACCTTCCCGATGGAGCGGTACCTATTTATCTACTTGCACTTTGACGTGCTTTCGAACTGCTAGGTGGGCAGGAGCAGGGACCGAGCAACAGGAGCTCACCCCGTTGCGGGGATTCGAACCGCAGACCTTCTGATCGGCAAGTCCTAGGCTCTGTGGTTTAACCCACAGCGCCACCCGTGTTACACACACACACACACACACACACATATTCTCTGCCCAGCTGCTGCTGCTGTTCTCAAAGTCATGATCTGGGAAAGGCTGCTAGGGTTGGAGGCTGAGGCAAGGCAGGTGGAAAGAGCCATTGCCTGATGAACAGTTGAAAGTGTCTCTCCCTTCCCTGCATGATTAGGAAACTAGCCTTAGGGCTGGGCTTAATCACTTTGATTCTGCCTCAACATTTCTTTTTGAAACTGCAGCCTGCCTTGCCTCTAACTTCAACATTTTATGAATGGGTCTGGATGTAGCCCTTTAGCAGGGCCAAGGAAGCTCTTTCCCAAGGGCTTCAGTCTATGAAGAGGCTGTGGTTTTGTTCATCGGAAACAAATGGTTCCTTTTGCTGTTAGACGAGCGGCGGGGATCACCGGAGAGGCAGCCCGCTGGCTCCTTTGTTCTCAATGAGCAAGATGATGGGGGCTGAAAGAGGAGGGTGCTCTTTCCGGCCACATGGCGGCAGTGGAGCCTTGCCCCCATCCACTGGGACTGCCAAAGACATCACCCCATCTTCTACTGTGCAGAATGAGATGCATTGTGCAGTTGGCACCAGCCTGGGCTTTAGCCTGTCAGACTGAAATCAAGAGCAACTATTTTAAAGGGATGACACCAGTGGTGTAGCGATCCACAATTGCAGGGGTGGGGTCATGGGTCAAAGACACATTATTATTCCTCTTGCGGCAGAATGCCTGTCTCCTACAGCCGCCCAATCAGCATGAAACAGGACCTTTTTTAGCCACTGTATGCTCCAAAGAGAAGCATTTAGGGAAACGGAAAACAACAGATGCTTCCGTTTCAAGAGAATGATGTGCAAGTTCTTTTATGCGCAATGGAACTTCAAGGAAAACACAAGTTGCTCTGAAATAAGATATTGGAGCCCTCCAAAACATTTGCCCATGTTACGTGCACAGGAAATAGTAGATTTGTCCGAAATGCAACACCTGGATTGTTCTGATGCAACTCTAAAGATGACTATTGTGTAATTACGAGGTTATTGTATAATCTTAGGTAAAGGTAAAGGTACCCCTGCCCGTACGGGCCAGTCGTGTCCGACTCTAGGGTTGTGCGCCCATCTCACTTAAGAGGCCGGGGGCCGGCGCTGTCCGGAGACACTTCCGGGTCACGTGGCCAGCGTGACGAAGCTGCTCTGGCGAGCCAGCACCAGCGCAGCACACAGAAACGCCGTTCACCTTCCCGCTATAAAGCGGTACCTATTTATCTACTTGCACTTAGGGGTGCTTTCGAACTGCTAGGTGGGCAGGAGCTGGGACCGAAAGACAGGCGCTAACCCCGCCGCGGGGATTCGAACCGCCGACCATGAGATCGGCAAGCCCTAGGCGCTGAGGTTTTACCCACAGCGCCACCCGCGTCCCTTTGTATAATCTTAGAAGTTTGTATAATCTTAGATAGGGTCTGGGTTTGCCTACCATGAAGGGACCTCTGCCCTTCTGAATTTTGGGGAAGCCATGATTTTTCAGAGTGGCATCATAGTGCTTTAAATGCTGTTGGGGCCAAATCTTGCGGGTCTCTAGCTTTAAGCCCTTGCAATCCTCTTACTGTTGCCTTTCTAACACTCTCATGTTATATTTATTTCATAATTAATTTCATGAAATGTATATGCCGCTTGATGATAAAATGAAACAAAATGCAAAGGGCTTGAGAGAAAGAGGACGTGCCAGAGAGACAGCCACTGTTTAAATGCTCAAATCTGCAAGCCTAGGAACAGCCCACCCACCACTGCTGACTAGCTAAGGAATGGGGGAAATTCTATGGACAGGCCATTTCGTTAAGAAGACACAGTGAGGAGGGCCCCATCTCAGTGCTCTGTACTTTTGATCAGATTGGATGGCCGCCAGCTCCTATCTGCTGCCAGTCAGGAGTTTTGCTGGACTGAAAGGAACAGTTTTGTGGACTGCAAAGAATCCAACTCAGGCTTGAAAAATGTGGGTGCCAACAAAACAAAGCACTGCAAACAGAGTCAATTGCTTTTGTGATTCTTCACAGAGCATATTTCTCTGCAGAACTCAGTACTGACTTTGTAGGTTTGTATTCATAAAGTTATCACTCTTCATTTTCTAGCCTTCGTGGTTAATGGGATTAGGGGAAGGGCTGTAGTTCAGTGGTAGAGCACCTGCTTTGCATACAGAAGGTTTCAATCCCTGGCATCTCCAGGTAGGGTTGGGAATGTCTCCTGTCTGAAAACCCTGGGGAGCAGCTTCCAGACAAATGGTCAGTAGATGGACCAATGGTCTCACCCAATACAAGGCAACTTCCTATGTTCCATTATGTTTGGAAGTTGTGTCAGTGAAAGTGCTCAAAAGGAAAAGCTTCAGAAGGCTAATCCATTCACACCCAATCGCAATTGTCAACCATGTTCCTATCACTCAGGTTGCAAAGCAGACCAATGAGAGGTGTGAACTACGGACATACCAAAGGAAAATAAAAGAGGATTGTGATAGCGAAACATTGGAAATTTAATACAATACCAACAAAAGAATGGCTCTCAAAACTAAGTGAATATCTAGAACTTGCCAAATTAACAGACCTAATAAGAAACCATTCAAAAGAAAGATTAAGGAGAGAATGGGATGTCTTTATAAATTACATGGAAAAAGAAGGCTTCCAGAGCATCACTTGGCTTAGCGTAGGTTGAATTCCACTGACAATCAGACAGTTTCTGTAAGACTTACCATCTAAATACAGTTATCTGAGGGGCAAATTGATGTACTAAGTACGTTCATGGATAGTGGGAAGTCATGATTCGAATTAACGAGTCAAGCCAAAGCTGTGTAAAGAAGGCTTGTACTCCCTATGTAGAAGTTAATTTGAAAATATTTGTTTTTTGAAGTTAGTTATCCATTTTTTGTTTTTATTATTTTTCTGTTTTCTTCCCCCTCCCTTTTTTATTTTCTTTTTCTTTTCATTTTATTAATGTATAATGGATGTATCTACATGTTTGCAATAAAGGATTTTTTAAAAAAAGGTTAAAAAAGAGGGGTGTGAACTGAGGAGATGGAATGTGGCCTAGGGATAGCTCTGAGGGCCAGATTCGAAGGACTGGGGGGCCACATTTGTCTCCTGGGTCTGAGGTTCTCCATCCCTGCATTGGAGCATCTGGCTGTCCACTATCAGATCAGGATCCTGAACTAGATGAGCATTTGGTCAGATCCAACTACAGGGGCATTCCTTTGTAGGTATAACGTGTGTCAGGTTTTTTTGTTTGGAGGAGAGGTGGTCACTCCAGCACCCAGCCCTGAGATGGATTTGCCCTCGTGCTCAGTGACTTTCAGCGATCCTTGTTTCCCCTCTGCCAGCTTCCTTTTCAGGCTTCCCCACCCACCACTTTCCCAATGGCTACATGCTTCCTGAGCAGTGGAGGTGGAGGACCTGTGGGCAGGAACAGCCTGGCGACTCGCATCTATGGTGCTGAGCCATAGGCAGTGCAAGTTCCACACGTGTTGCTGTTGCTGCTTGCCTCTACCTCCTTTCTCTGTGTGCTCACCTTCTTTACTTGCTTTCTCCCCCCTTCTAACTGAAATAGTTTCTTGAGTATGTGTGAATGGTTTCTGCCTGTGCCTTCCTTCTCCTTATTTGTTCGCACACCTCCTCCCCTTTCCCCTCTTTCTCTCTCCCCACACAGCTGCTCCTGTCCCAATACTGTGTGTGGTGCCTTGCATGTCTGGGTCGATAGGGACTTCTGACAAGAGTTTCACAAGATCGTTTTTTGATAGCACGGCTTACTCCATGTATTCCAAGTTCTTATTCAGGGAGACCTTTCCAGAAGAATGTGTAGCCTCCTTTTTCTTCCTTCAGTTGTCCCTTCTAGGGGGCAGTGGACATGTCTTTCACCACTGGATAGCTTCAAGAAAAATGCAGAGAGCAAAACCAACCACTGTATATGGTGTTTACTGACCTGACTAAGGCCTTTGATACTGTAAATCATAATGCCCTGTGGACTGTCCTTCTGAAAGCTGCCCAAATAAATTAGTGAACATCCTTTGGCTCCTCCATGATAATATGACAGCAACAATCGCAGGTAACAATGGCTCTCAAAGTGAACCATTCATGGTGGGATCAAGTGTTAAACAGGGTTGTGTTATTGCCCCAACTCTATTTATTATTTTCATTGCCATGATCCTACACTTTGTTGAAGGGAAACTCCCCACTGGAGTAGAAATCATATATCAAACAGATGGAAAGCTCTTTAATCTGAGTAGGCTGAAAACAAAGATTAAGGTTACCATAATTTCTGTCATAGAGTTTAAGTATGCTGATAACAATGTAGTGTGTGC
Source organism: Podarcis pityusensis (assembly GCF_964106645.2). Lineage (NCBI taxonomy): Eukaryota > Metazoa > Chordata > Lepidosauria > Squamata > Lacertidae > Podarcis > Podarcis pityusensis. Next base: position 23,901,872 of record NC_138041.1, read on the forward strand.
ACACTCAGAGGATGACCTCCAAAACATCCTAAATATCTTTGCAGATGCTTATGAAAAGCTTGGCCTATTGCTCAACATCCAGAAAACCCAAGTGCTGCACCAACAAGCACAAAACAACCTCTCTGCAGTGCCACAAATCCAACTCAGTAGTGTAATGTTGGAAAGTGTTGATCACGTCTCCTACCTGGGCAGTTATCTTTCCACAAGGGCTGACATTGAGGCCAAAATCCAGCATCACCTGAGCTCTGAGAGTGCAGTTTTCTCCTGATTGAAGTGCAGAGTGTTTGAAGACCAGAACATTCATAGGGAAACCAAAATGCTTGTTTACAAAGCTATTGTACTACCAACTTTACTGTATGCTTGTGAAACATGGACCACTTACAAAAGCCATCTCCAACTGCTTGAAAGATTCCAACAACAGTGTCTCCAAAAAATTGTACACATCACTTGGGAAGACAGGCAAACAATGCCAGTGTACTGGAAGGAAGGAAGATCACCAGTGTCGAAGCAATGATTCTTCAACATAAACTTCATTGAACTGGTGATGTTGTTCGGATGCATGATTATTGTCTTCCAAAGCAACTACTCTATTCCAAACTTAAAAATGGAAAGCGTAATGCTGGTGGTCAACAAAAGAGGTTTAAAGACTCAAGGCAAATTTTTTTAAAAAGTAGTCTAAACACTGACAAGTGGGAAACACTGGTCGTGAGCACTCCATTTGGAGAACAGCCTTTACCAAAGGTGTCATGGACTTTGAAGTCGCTCAAACGCAGGATGAAAGAAAAAACAAGCTAAGAGAAAGGCACATTTGGCAAACCCTCACCGTGATCAACTCCTGCCCAGAAACCTATGTCCCCAGTGTGGAAGGACGTGTGGATCCAGAATTGGCCTCCACAGTCACTTACGGACTCACCGTTAAGACCATGTTTATGGAAGACAATCTTAGTCGGCTACAAGTTATCGCCAAAGAGGATGAGGAAGAAGAAGAAGAAGATTTCTGGGCATGTTGCAAGACACTATCTCGTTCCCAAGCCCTGTTTCACCCCTGGGGATGAGGTGCTAGGCAGCATGGATGCAGCTTGAAACCTTCTGCATTTCATCAAACACTTGATTGGGCCTTATCTCTTCACCTCTCCCCAAGGTTTTATTCCAGTGACAAATCAGTGGATCTTTCCTCCAATTCTTTCCCCCAAGTTTTCTGTAAGTTCTGGCAACATGAAAGCTCTAGTAATAGGTAATGATGAAAGATAATGAAAATAGTTCACAATGAAAATGTATGCCATACTTACTTACTCAGAATAATAAATAATAATAAAAAATTTTATTTATATCTCGCCCTCCCCAGCCGAAGCCAGGCTCAGGGCGGCTAACAACAATAAAATAATACAACATTCTAAAAGTCTTGGGACAAAAACTCCTTTCTTAAAACCCCAAAGAGCTACTGCCAGCCAGTGTAGGCAGTACTGGGATCCAGGTGGACCAATGTTCTGCCAATGAAAATTTTTTGCATGAGACATCTTGAGCATGCCCTTAGCATTTTCTTGGGGCAAAACTTACATTTTTTGTGCCAGGAGTACAAAATGGTCTGAATAAGGGAGTCCACCTGAACAGGATGATGATATGTTTCATAATTCAACTCCTGATATTTCAATATTTCTGCTGGGACAACATATTCCAGGGCCAACCAAGCTGTCATCTCTATTTCAGGGAGATAAATTATTGCCTTCACTACAATGGACCAAATGAAGCAATTACCTTGAAAGCAATCACTGAATCACCTGAATCACTCCTGTCCTCCTGAGAGCTACAAAAAATGGAAAGGGATCAATCAGATATGAAGTATTTTGGCTTTCATGACATCACAGGTGTTGTATCTCAGTTGTATAATTCATTTTATATTCGAAACTGCTTATAATCACAAATTTTCCCCTGGTAGAAAGAACAAAAACAGCCCTGTCTATGAAATTTCACACAATCACTAGGTCTTAAAAATTATTCCCTTATAATATTACAGATTGCGGAAATTCACCAGGGTGACCAAGGCTATCCTCTAGCCCGAAACCACAACAGAACTGAGATGAAATGGATCCAAATAATTTAAACCGATGAGGCGTCAGCATGGATTAAGTTAGGGCTAGTTGGAAAGTAAAAAGTCTGCCATGGGTCAATTTCTGGCGTAGCAACCATGACTCTCCCATTTTAGCACTGGTCACACCAAACTGAGCTTGCCTTTTTCAGCTCCCGCCCAACACCCCACTACCACTACTAGGCCTCACTCGCTCCTGCGGCTCAAGAAACAAACAAAACAGAAGATAATAAACAGCAGGAGTACAACCCCAGTCCTCAATATAATTAATGATGGGGATGAAGAATACCCCAAACTGTGTCAAATCGTAGCTTTGAGACCAGAAAGGGAGGGGGAAAGCTAAATTTCCTCCCCTCCAAAATAATCATTACCCCAAACTGTGCCAAATTGTTGCTTTGAGGCTAGAAGGGGGGGCGGGGGAGCTAAACAAATAAATCCTCCCCTCAGTAGTAGTAGTAATAATAACAATAATAATAACCCCAAACTGTGTCATATTATAGCTTTGAGAACAGAAAGCTGACGGTGGCAGGAAGCTAAATAAATTAATAATAATAATAATAATAATAATTACTCTGAACAGTGTCTAACTGTAGCTTTGAGACTAGAAAGTCATGAAAAAGCAAGATGGATGGAGAGAGAGAGAGAGAGAGAGAGAGAGACAGAGAGAGAGAGAGCCTCCCCAAAGTTGGTTCGCAAACAGGCCTTGCTCTTTTTCCTGCTCAGAAAGCCACTCTGAGATGCAGAAAATCATTATATTAAGATCCACAAAGTGGGGGGAGGGAAGTCAAAGGGGATTATATGTTTATGCTTTTATTTCGCCTGTATATGTAAAATAGAAAATGGAAAAAGAAAAAAGCAAGAGAGAAAAAGAAAGCCACTCTGAGGCCCTAAGGAGACCAGGGCTGCAAAATTCCATTTGGCCTCTGCCGTGCCTTAGAATCAGAGCCAGAGCTTTCACTTCTCTCGGCCTACTCCAATCTGCGGCCTGGTCACAACCACTTCTGCCCTATTTGCGCATTTGTATTGCATACCCTCCAACATTTATCAGATGAAAATAGGGACGTCCTATTCTGCATAAGGAAGCTTCTTCTGCATTTGATCTCCCACACACATTGCCATCATATACACACCTACATGGGTCACCTTGAGCCAATACTGTGGGATTTACTTCTGAATAGGCAGTGTAGGGCTCAATTTACAATAAAGGAATCGGCACTCCACGCACTTAAAAATGGCTGGCTGCTGAAGCCTGGCAATTCAATAATTTAAAGCGGACTGGTTACGTTTTACCTTCAGAATTATAGCAAGGGCCTCATATGCCAGCTTCATCATTTCCTTAGTTTGGTACAGGTATTTTATTGGTCAGTACAGTATAAGCAGGACTCTGTTTTTGCACCTACACACACACACACACACACACACACACACACACCACTTTTAATCGTTCTCCGAGATGTGGAGAGGAGGAAAAAGGAAAATCATGAAATTCCAGGATCAAGTCGGAAACCATGATGGCTTCTGTAATTCCAGGACTGTCCCTGAAAAATCGGGACACTTTGGAGGGTATGCATTTGCGCCCCCATGTTTTACTCTGGATTGATGAATGCTGAAGCATTGATTAGCATTGCTGTGGAGTAGGATCTCTCATGACTCCACGTACATGCACATGCTGTTTATTACATATTCTCCAACATGCCACCATTGAAAACAGGGACATGATTATGACACAGAAATACTCCCAAAAGCTGCAAAAGCCACAGAGGTGCCGCACCCTTCCAACAGCTTCTGGTCAGATTGGACCCTTGCCTGAGTACCAAATGTGTATTGAAGTAACTTCTGATATCACAAATGCAATTGTCAAGAGTGTATCTTGTGTGTAACTTTTCTCCACTTTAGTAAGGGAATGGGAAGCATGGAAGTATTGGGCCCCCCTTTTTTTAACTGCAGGGGGAGTAGATTGGTGTAGGCTTTCACCTTGCTGCCATCTGGGCACATGCCCCTTTTGCAAGACATGCCTCACGTATCTGACTGCATCTGCTAAAAACTGGATTCTTGTCATTGTTAAACTGGACTTGCCTCGCATATGTTCTATCAATGACCTGTTCAAGCACTTTGTTTTGCTCCTCCTCTTTGCCCCTCTTATCAAAGGTGCCAGGGTCCTGATTCTGCAAAAAAAGAATCAATGTGGCAGCAACACAAAGCAAGGAACAGGACTGTTTCTACCTTGAGGGCCATAGTTCAAGGACACAGGACCTGCTTTGCCTGAAGGTCCATGGTTTAATTATTGGCACCTCCAGGTAGGGTCTGTCTGAATTTCTGCCAGTCAAGTATTGACAATACAGAGTTAGATGGACCAATGGGATAAACATGGTCACAGAATCACAGTGTTTGAAGGGACCCTGTGAATCATCTAGTCCAACTCCCTGCAATGCAGGAATACGTAGCTGTCCCATATGGGGATCAAACCTGCAACCTTGGTGTTATCAGTACCATGCTCTAACCATCCAAGCTATTCAGGGCAGCGTCCTCTGTTCCTAAGGTACAAACACAGTAAAGCATCCAGTTTGCATGACTGAAGGTCTCACCTTTAATCCTTGGTGTCTCCCGCTGTGCCTGAAACCCCGGAAAGACACTGCTGGTTACTGTAGAGGACACTGAGCTAGACAGTCCAACCATCCGACTCAGTATAAGGCAGCTTCCTATGTCCCTTTTCTGCAATGCCCTGTCATCTCTAATCCTAACCTACCTCGCAGGGTTGTTGCAAGGATAAAATGGGAAGGAGTAGAACCAGTTTGTTTGCCACCTTAAGCTGCTTAGAGGAAAAAGGACGGGATATATAAGCATAGTAGATTATTTACGCTGGTAATAAGGCATTTGCAGGGAGGCGGCAAAAAAGCTGGCCTTTGTGGGTGGTGGGCAGGCATGGGGAAGAGGCAGGCAAAAGGCAAGGTGTAAGACACATTTGCTCTGTGGTTCACTGTCCTTACCCTGGCCTCTTTACACAACCCGAGATGTGTGTTGTCAGAGCCCACCCTATTCACAGAACCATAGAATTGGAAGTGACCTTAAGGGTCATCTAGTCCAACCCCCTGCAATACAGGAATCTTATCTGACACGGGATTTGAACCCACAACCTTGGGATTGAGAGTCTCATGCTCTGCCAACTGGACTGTGATTGCAATTGGTTCTAACTGCTTTTAAGTTTGAATTATTGCAACCCACCCTGGGACTTGCTGGTGAACGGCAGGCAATAAATTCAATGATGTTTGTGAGAAGGAGAAGGAGGAAGAAGACTGCTGAGATTCGTTTCAAAGCTCAGTTTAATAAAAGAGAACGTAAATTATTCTGCGATTTAAAATTGTAATACAAAATGCGGAAGAGGTTTGGGGTCCAGATGCATTCTTTAGCTGTCCAGGCTATGAATGGGTGCTATGGGGCAGCATCAGAATCAAAGAAGACAAAAGCAAGGCTGGGGTGGTGGTGGATACACACCCCATTACCCCTAAAATCCCCAAGCTGTTCCATTTACCAAGACAGGACTGTTCAACCCGAGCCCTTGCATCAACAGTGTAAATAGGTTTCTTTACAAAGCACAGCAACAGTTCAGAGGCAATTCTGCCCTCTGGAAAGACCACAAGCTCCTTCCCATATGCTCACCAACTGGAAGAAAGTGACATTTAAAATTAAGGGGTGGACTCTGTGGTGGTCTTGCAGACCTCAGGCCTACTTATTCCCTGTGCCAAAATAGCCAGAGAGACTTTTTCTCACGAAAAGTCACTTACAGAAAGTGTGAACGGGGAGCCTTATTCACACCCTCTCAGTTACCCACACATTTACCAGTGGGGAGAGGTGGCCTCATGCGTTTTTTGTTTCTATCAAAGCCTAGAAAGCCTGTCCTGACTGGCGAATCTAATGCATGAAAGCAACCATCATACAACGAGAAAACCCTGATGGGAACTGAGGAGAATTCAGATGTGTTTTTAAATAAAGCGGACCTTCTTTCCCTTGAAGCCCAAGGTACTACTAGGCCCAATCATCCCACAGGAGTCCACCTTGGTGAAAATGGATTCAGGGGAAGAAGCCAGAATTCTGAGGCATCCCACCAGCAGCTGAAAGGCCCAAAGTGCCCATCTTGTAGGCCTGTGTGAGAAGGGACAGGCTGGGATGAGAGGCCTCTGTTACTCTCATTGTGCTTTCTTCATTTTCTTCTTCTCCGATTTCACTACCGCGTCGTGAGCTTTTCGTTTCTCTGCTAGTTTGTTAGCCTGAGAGGGGAGGAAAAAATAAAATGCATTAGTTCATGCCTCAAAAATTCAACTTTTCTTTTTGACACATGTGGTATATACAGCAGGGGCTGCCGACTTTGTTGGGTCAGTGGGCCCATTTGGAATTTTGGGAAAGGGCTGTGGGTGCCAGTCACAAAATGGCTGATGTGTGTGTGGGGGGGGGGGGGGGAGAGTGTAGTGTAAGATAAAATGGCTGCCACATCTAGAAAGGCAAGAAAAGAGACAGGAAAACCAAATGCCACGAGCACTGCCACCCATTCCTCTATGTGAAGGGAAGTCACCTACATCAGCCACCCCTGCACTGGCTCAGAGAGAAGCTATTTGCAGTTCTCCTCTGTTCAAAATGGAAGGGAGGGAGCGTGTCCAATTCTGACACCCAGTGAAATGTGGGCATGTTTAAAGAGGTGCATTCAGCACAGCAGATGCCAAGTCAGTGCAAACAGAAACTGAGCAGGAACCGCAAACAGTCTTTTGTGCATTGTGGAATTCTGATATCTTTCCCAGCTAATATAGGAGGCACTGATGGGCAGCCTCTGTGTATATCACGAGCAATTTCACTGAGCAAACACCCCTTTGCAGGCCATCGTCCTCTGTTAATATGGGTGCTGGGCACCCGAATGCTTGGATTGGAACTCTCAAGCCAAGAAGACCTCGAGATTCAGGTTAATTTCTCGCAGAAGTGAAAGAGTAGGGGACATGGAGAGATTTTTGCAGCAACACGGCACTTCGGGTCACAGAGAGTGGCATACAGTTCATTAATTCTATGAACCAATGAATCTGCTCTCCAAAAGCGGCCCCATATTGACCCTATACACTCTTGCTCAAGTCCCCCCTTTCTCCCCCCCCCCAAATGACATGTTAGGTCAATGCTTGAATTTTCAGCATCAGACAAAATAAAGCAACCTTGGCCAACCTAGTGCTTTCCAGATGTCTTGGACTACAGATCCCATCAGCCCCAGCCAGCAGTCGTGATGGGAGTTGTAGTCCAAAACATCTGGAAGGCAACAGATTGGTCAAGTCTGGATTAAAGCGTGTTTCTTCTGAAGTTGTCCCACAATCAAACAAAACTCACTGCTACTTAATCAAATGCAAACAACCAAGCTCTGGGCTCCCCAACCTGCTGCACCACCAAAGAAAACAAATATATGAATAGATAACGAAACTATCCACGTGATGCTGAAACAAAACTCCATACACACACTATGAAACAGAAGGAAACAACACTACCCCCTTCTCTCCCCCTCCTGTCTCCCCACCCCCAAAACTCACAATGCCTACGATAGCAATGACTCACACCAAATGTAACTGACTGTGAAAAAGACACTATGAACTAAAAACAAGAGATGATATATGGAGCACTGTTAGCCATGAAAATCTTTCAATAAAACCAATCTAAAGAAAAAAAAGTATGTGGCACACTCCACAAACTTAAGATCAGGTAAGTTTTGTGTAGTGAGCACCAACTTTCCATCACTTCACTGCCTGTGTGGGGAATATTTGGTCCTCCAGTTGAACTACAATTCCCATCATTCCTGGTCATTGGTCACGCTTGCTGGGGCTAACAGGAGTTGTAGTTCAATAACCTCTGGCAGGCCAAAGGTTTTCTATGCCTGCTTTATTGAATGCCAGATGTTGCAGAGGGAGAGCTAAGAATGCCTCAGCTAATACCCACAAACACACAATGGCAGAAGCAGAGGACAATGTGGCCCTGCGCACATACAAGCCGCTTCTCTTCCTGCAATGGCAGTGCTGGATGTGTGACTCATAGGATATTGCTGCAGCAGAGTTCAATGTTTATTTTGTAATGTTTAAGGAAGGCGGGGTGTGGGTGTGTGTGTGTGAGTTGTGATAAGAAGATCCCAACAAAGAGGCTACTCTGGAATGGTAATCTTGGATTTGCCAATACTATTTATAACTTGAAATTAACAATAAACCCTAGTGACTGCCTCTTTTGTAAGTTTAAAAATTATCTAGAAAAAAAATAAAACAAACCCTGCCTGTCTTCCTCCAGTGCCTTGCAAGAGCTTTATGTGTGGAAACAAGGAGGGTTAGCTTTTTACAGCCTAGAGTCGAGCATCGCTAATGCGGTTGTAGCCAAGACAGTGCCTTTCTGGATGTTGCTTGACTACAACTCCCATCATCCCTGTCCATTGGCTATGGTGGGGCTGATAGGAGTTGCAGTCCAACAATCGCCATCTTGGCTACTCCTGTGCTTATGTCTGCAGATCAAATTGCTGTTCAAAGCCCATGACTCACTTGAAGAAAGGGGGGAAATCCTGGACTGCATCCAACAAAATGGTGTAATCCTGTTTGTGCTATAGCTCAGTAACAGGGTATCTGCTTTGCACACAAAAAGGTCCCAGGTTCAACCCAAGAAATCTCCAGGTAGGACTGTGGAAGATTCTGTCTGAACACTTGGAGAGATGCTGCCCACCAGTGCCGACAATACTGAGCAACATGGACCCATGTTCTGACTCAGTGTATGGCAGCTTCCTATTTCCCTATTTAAATCAGTCTTTAACTAATCCAGAATGCGGCAGCTAGACTGGTGACCGGGAGTGGCCACCGAGACCATATTATACCGGTCCTGAAAGACCTACACTGGCTCACAGCACGTTTCACAACACAATTCAAAGTGTTGGTGCTGACCTTTACAGCCCTAAACGGCCTCGGCCCTGTAGAACTGAAGGAGCGTCTCCACCCCCATTGTTCGGCCCGGACTCTGAGGTCCAGCGCCGAGGGCTTTCTGGCAGTTCCTTTACTGCGAGAAGCAAAGTTACAGGGAACCAGGCAGAGGGCCTACTCGGTAGTGGTGCCTGCCCTGTGGAGGGCCCTTCCATCAAATGTCAAGGAAATAAGCAACTATCTGAAGGAAATAAACAACTATCTGAAGGCTTCCCTGTTCAGGGAAGTTTTTAATGCTTGATGTTTTATCATATTATTAATAGTCTGTTGTGAGCCACCAAGAGTGGCTTGGGGAACCCAGCCAGATGGGAAGGGTATGAATCATCATCATCATCATCATCATCATAAATAATAATCAGGAAGGACCAATGGTCTGATTCGGCAGAAGACAGCATCCTATGGTCCTAAGGACTGCACAACATGACTTCCTCCGCCTTCCCTTGCCCCCTGTGTTACTCCCCTTGCAAAGCTGCTCCAGATTTGAGGGGCATGTGGTGGGGAGAGGAAGTCCCACAGTGCAGGTGGGAAACCTAACAGGACAACTTTGCAGGACACACCTGCAACCTTTTCCTAGGCCCAGCACAGCAAGACAGCTCAAGCCTAGGACAGGAAGGAGTGGCCCATTGTGACAATACCTCTCGGATCTTGCGCCTCTTCCCAAACATGATCTTCTGGTACAGGTACTTCTCCCGCTTCTTCATCATCATGATGGCCAAGCGCTTCTCCTCGCTCTGCTCCTCTTGCGCCAGCCGCTGCTTGTCCTCTCTCAGGACTTTACCTGCCGTCACCTTCACCGGGAGGGCCTGTGGGAGGGGGAGGAGGAAATCACAAACTCAAAAGGGCAACCCGGAGGCAGGCAAAACTTTCAGGAAACAATTGTGCCTCTCCCCCCACGTACCTTGCTCTGGGTCCTCTGCGCTTCCATCTTCTTCAGCTTCCCCTCGTCTTCTTTCTCAGAACCCTCGTCCTCGTCCTCCGAGCCTTCTGTGGCATCGTCACTCTCTTCCTGTTCTTCCGATCCGCTCTCTTCTCCTACAGGAAGGAACCACCTCGTGTTACTTTCCGTGAGCGCCACACAGGTAAGGCAGGCTTGCGAGAAGAAAGCCCCTCACCATTCACTGAACAGAACACATCAGAATGATTGTGGTGCTCATCTCGCTTTCAGGCCGAGGGAGCCGGCGTTTGTCCACAGACAGCTTTCCAGGTCATATGGCCAGCATCACTAAACCACTTCTGGCACAACGAGACACCGTGATGGAAACCAGAGCATATGGAAACACCGTTTACCTTCCTGCCACAGAAATGCCTATTTATCTACTTGCACTGGTGTGCTTTTGAACTGCTAGTTGGCAGGAGTGGGACAGAGCAATGGGAGCTCACCCCGTTGCAGGGATTTGAACTGCCGACCTACCGATCAGCAAGTCCAAGAGGCTCAGACCGCAGGAACAGTATTCTTCAGCCACCAAATTTATGGGTAAAGAGAAATGCTTTCAAATTCCTCCTGAAAGTTAATAATGATGACAACAGGTATGTCTCACTAGGGAGGGAATTCCGCAACTAGGGAACTACCAATGAAAAGGCCCTGTCAGGGGTCAATGCCAATCAGGCAGCCCCCAGTGGCACGGATTTTCAAGCTTGGGGGATTCTCAGATGTTGTGGAACTGTCCCCCCCCCCCAATAACACTGACTAAGCAACTGGGGATTATGGGAGTTGCAGTCTAATATTGGCAGGGGACCCAAGTCTGAAGAACCATGGGCCCCGGTTCACGGAGCATCGCGTTACCTGGCTCGTCACCTCTCTGCAAGGCTAGCAGTTTCAGCTTCTCTGGTGGGATGTAGTCCCCTTCCTTCTCAGTCACGAACGGTGAGAGGTGAGGAGGCAGCAGGACGCCGAGGAAGTAATCTGCCACCGGAAGGCACAGCTTGGCATTGACTGAATCGAAGACCCACTGCGGCTGGATGTAATACCTGGGGAGAAACACAAGCCCAGTCTCTCAAAAACCAGAATGGACAAGTGATCCAGAACCGGGTGGATGGGGGGGGGGGAATCTGAGACCCTTGATCTTGCTGTGAACCTCCAAGCCTTTATCCCAGAGGTAGCCAACCTGAGGCTTTCCAGATGTTGTCAGACTACAGTTCCCATCATCCCTGGCTGGAAGACATGCTGCCTGGGGCTGATGGGAGTTGTAGTCCCGACCAAGAGACTGCTGCACTCACCTGCCTATCACTTGCTTTTCCAGACTAGGCCGGTCGACGATTTGATGGGTGATGGTTGGGTCCGTCACATCATAGGTAGCGCCAATGCAAACAGACTTGTCCCAGGACACTTGGCCCCCAAAGCACCTGCCAGAAAGGGGACGATGACACACACCCTCTTGAACCAATCAAACAGGAAGACCAAACCCTACAGCACAAACCCAACCATGCCTGCTCAGAAATGAGTCCTACTGAATTGGTTGCCAGTCTGTTTCTGCACACAATTCAACTGAGGTCCAGCTCTGAGGGCCTTCTGGTGGTTCCTTCACTGTGAGACGTGAAGCTACAGGGAAGCAGGCAGAGGGCCTTCTCAGTAGTGGTGCCCTCCCGTCAGATGTCAAGGAGATAAACAATGATTTGACTTTTAGAAGACATCTGAAGGGAAGATTTTAATGGCTGATGCTATTTTGTGTTTATAATACTTTGTTGGGAGCAGTTCAGAGAGGCTCTGGTAACCCAGTCAGATGGGCAGCACATAAATAATAAAATCAATGTTCTTCTTCTTCTTATTATTATTATTAAAAGAAAAGGTAAAGGTAAAGGACCCCTGACAGTTAAGTCCAGTGGCAGATGACTCTTGGGTTGTGGCGCTCATCTCGCTTTACAGGCCGAGGGAGCCAGCGTTTGTCTGCAGACAGTTTTTCCGGATCATGTGGCTTGTCACCTGGATAACACCCTACGCCAGCATGACTAAGTTGTTTCTGGCGTAACGAAACACCAAAACCAGAGCAGAGTACGGAAACGCCGTTTACCTTCCCGCCAGAGTGGTACTTATTTATCTACATGCACTTTTTGACGTGCTTTCGAATTGCCAGGTTGGCAGGAGCTGGGACTGAGCAACGGGAGCTCACCCCGTTGCAGGGATTCGAACCACCGACCTTCTGATCGGCAAGCCCAAGAGGCTCAGTGGTTTAGACCACAGCACCACCCGTGTCCCGCGTCTTATTATTATTACTTCTTTAAAGCCCTAAATGCCTAAGGCCCCAAATATCAGAAAGGCAGCCTCCTTCCCTACAGGCTTTCTTGGATGTTAAGATTAGCACAGCAGGCCCTCTTGGCAGTTCACCCACTCTCAGAAGCTGGGGTGATGTTGGCGTGGGAAAGGGCATTTTCTGTGGCAGTCCCCCAGTTACGGAACTCCCTCCTGACAAAGGTACAGCTGGCACCTTGAATGTACAGGCTTAGCTGCATGTATAAGATCTATCTCTTTACCCTGGCCTTTGACACTGGAGGTGTGTGCTTTCAGGACTCACTTTATTCCTGTGATCACGATTTGTTTTAAACTCCTTTTAAAGGTCGCATTTTAAATTGCTGCGACCTGCCCTGGGACTTTTGGCTGAAGGGCAGGCAATAAAACAAATTATTGGAATAACTCAATGGGGCTTACCTCCAGGTAAGTGGGGCTAGGGCTGCAGTCTTAGCCCTTAAGCCTGGAATGAGGCCAGGGTTCGGGGTCCTTGCATGTAGACTCCCCTCCTCTCCCACCCCAATAGGGCCATCAAAATCCAGCCAAACTACCAAGGCCTGAGATGCACCTGGCAAAATCCCCAGAGCCAAAAGCCTAAGGCAGAGCGACCGTGCTACATACCGGATGATGAAAGCCAGAGGCTCCCTGGGCACCTCCCTGTTGAGGAAGAAGCGAAGGCCTTCAAAGAGCCTCTTCTGCTTCTCCAGCGCCTCCTGCTCCTTTTTCCGGGCCTCCTCTTGCTCTGCGCTCTCCTGGTGTAGGGGGGAGAAAGGCACAGTGAGATCCCTTCTAGGCTAAGCTTCCCAAACTCGATGCCCTCCATATGTTTTTGGAGTATGACTCCCATCAGCCTTGGGAGTTAGAGTACAAAGCATCCAGGGGCATCAGGTTACGAAGATCTTGGGTGACTTCTTCGTTAACCTGATGCGAGTTCAGGGGAGCTCTCCCATCTCAGGTACCCACCACCAAGGCTAAGGAAAGCTACAGTCCAAGAGAAGCCCCTGTGACTTCTGGCCTTGCCTTCCCAGCCCCTCTGAAATGGGCTGGAGCGGCGACTTATGCTGCGTGGCTTCACTGTTCCCACAAAGGGCCAGTGCCCCATTCCCAGCAGGCCACAGTTACAGGTGGTGGTGGTTTTTTTGGTGGGAGGGGTGGATCTGTGGAGGCCCTCCCCTACTCTAGAGCTCCGGGCAAGAACTTACTTCCTCCACGGGGAACTCATCCATGACTGCCTCGTCCTCCGGGTCGGGTGCCACCACTCGGGCCAGGCTGGCGCTGAGAGCCGACAGTTTCTGAGGGGAAAAAGATGTCCAGCAATTAGCAGATACTTAATTGTGTCACCAGGTGCAGATGAAACAGAAGCAGAGGCGGTTTGCCGTTTCCTTGGAATGATCATTTGGGGCAGGAAATAAAGCAGAACTGGAGAGTGGCCAACAGGGAACTACCAATGAAAAGGCCCTGTCAGGGGTCAATGCCAATCAGGCAGACCCCAGTGGCAGCAGCAACCAACAAGGCCTCACCTGCCAATTGTAGGGTCCGATCTACAGCACTGATCTTCAAGCTCGGGGTTCTCAGATGTTGTGGAACTGCAACTACCACCCCCACCCCCCTTAACACTGACTAAGCTAGGTCAGGTCAGGTGTCACCACCTGGGCCAGGCTGGTGCTGAGAGCCGACAGTTTCTGAGGGGATAAAGATATCCAGCAATTAACAGACTGTTGTTCCCAATCCAAGGCCCAGACAGCTGATTCTTGGGGACTCCTGCCCACTCACCTCCAGGTAGCTCTCCGAGTCCAAGGCGTACACCTCCCCATCCTCTGGCGTCAGCTCTGACAGGGACTGGCCTTCGATCTGAAATACACACAGATGCAGGGATGACCTCCTTCCACAGAATCAGTTTAACAAGAGAACATTCCTGCTGACTGGCAGCCCCAGCCTTCAGGGCTTTTCTGCCTTTAACCCTCCTTGACCCCGCCCAGCCATGGTGGTGATTGAAGGAGAGCCATCTCTCTCACCCACACCCACACCCACACCCAGATTTTGGTCTGTTGGGATGTGGGACGGGGCCTTTTCATGAGTGGCGCCCAGCATGACCCTCGAAATTGCCTGATCTTTCTCTCTCCCCATCCCTTCTGTGCTTTTGTGACCAGTTCATTTTTCAAGTTTTTTGTCATTCCTTTTAAAGTGACAGGTCTGCTGCTTTAAAATCAAGGTGGTCCAACGTGATGACGGCCGAATCAAAATTTGATGCCCCCGCACTGCCTTCCCAAAGCCAAGTAAGCAAGATGCTGGACTTGGGGAAGGAGGCACGAGGGCTCTGACAGGGTCCTAGAGCCCTCACCTCCTTCCCAAAGCCTAGGTAGCACTTTCCAAGCTTTGGGAGGAGGTGTGAGAGTTCTAGGACCCTGCCTGAGCCTTGCATCTCCTTCCCAAAGCCCAGAGCCTCACTTAGCCAGCTCTGGGAAGGCAGCATCAAATTTTGGCCTCACTCCCCCCCCCCCACTTGACAAGGCAGTGAATGGCCCACAGGTTCCATGTCAAAGTACTCTTGCGGCCTCCTTGATATAAATATTTTGGTTAATGTAGGAATAAAAACCTTACCGCACTAAGCCGGCAATTGGGTATGAAGCTTCTGGGTCACCTTGGCCAAGTCACTGCCTCTCTCAGCCTAATATACCTCACAGGGTTCTTGCAAGGATAAATTGGGAGAGGGAGAGCCACGTACACCAGCTTGAGTCTCAAGTCCCTGGGATTTCCCCTGCCCTCCAGTTGTTTTTCTCAATTCTACACAGTGAATTCCTCACCTTTGGAGGGTAGTGCAAGTTGATGGACTGGTAGAGGCGGAAATTAATGAAGCCCACGAGAGTGGTGTAGAACTCCGTGAAGGTGGCCATGACTCTGTAGTCCACGTCTGTCGGGTGCTGGGAGGAAAGAGGGGTGCCGATTAAGCCACTGTAACACACACACACACCCCTTTCAAAACACCCAGTTCTACTTCCATGTAGAAGTTTTCTCTACAGACATATCTCATGTTCCGTTTAATTCATGTTACGTTCTTTCAGGTTACGTCCCGTGGCGACCCGGAAGTACCGGAAAGGGTTACTTCCGGGTTTCGCCGCTCGCGCATGCACCAAAGCGCGAAACGATGTCACATGCATGCGCCAAAGCGCTGCGAGTTGCGCTTTGTTCATGTTGTGAACGGCCCTCCGGAATGGATCCCGTTCGCAACCAGAGGTACCACTGTAGTAACATCTTCACTTTCATAGCTCTATGCAGAGATACAGAACGTACTCCTGCAGGAGGCAGTGACGGCCAACGACTTGGATGGCTTTACAAGAGGAGTAAAGCTATCAATGGCTATTAGACATGGTGATGATGCTCTGCCCCCACAGCTGAAGGCAGCAATGCTTCTGAACACCAGTTGCTGGAAACTACAGGAGGGAAGAGGCCTCCTAAGCTTGGCTGCTGCTTTTGGACTTCCCTTTGGGTGGAGAAGTCATCATCTCCCTTCCTCTTCTCTAAGTCTAAGCTGCTTGGCTTTCTCAGCCCGACTGCAACCATCCCCCTTCCGCCTGAAGCAGAATAATCTTTATTTGAATCAGCCACTAGCCACAGCAATAAAATAAAATGTACTGAAGATAGAGGTAAAAACTTAACTATAGAAAATACATTTTGGGGGTTTACATCAATAATCAAACAACAGATCTTATTGTAATTGCCCCCGCTAAAAACCTTGCAGTTTTTGCTGTCACTTGATCATCTTCATCTGCTAAAAGAAAGGACACTGTAGGAATGGTTGAGCGACCCGGCATGGACAATAATAGAGAGGTAATAACCTCACTCCTCAAACCTTTATACAAGCCAGAAGCATATAAGCCACTGACCCAATACTGTCATCTCAGCAGGGACGTGTTTTTAAAGTGGAATTTTCTGAAATCGACCCTCAAGTACAGCCAAAGGGAGTATATTCAATCTTGCGAAAGCAAAAGCGTGTCTGTATTTTGGAATTGTTAAATTTTACAAGCAGGGTTCCAAAGTGTCAAAATGACTTGGTGGGAAACAATCACACCATGGACAAAATTTCCTGATTGTGGCCAGATTATTCTGCTGCTCGATATCACATAGGCACTGTCTAATTAAATTATTTGCTTTATCCCCCTTCTGCCTGCTTGCCAACAGCAGCACCTGTTATCCAAACAACCCCCTTTAACAAGGCGTGGTTGTATATGTTGCTATTATATCTGCAAGGTGCATTAAGGCATGGCCTGATGGGAAAAGCAACAGATTTAAGTTATGCAAGCCAACGGACAGGGCCAAATGTGTCCAAATATCCGGCTGCCCACCAGCTGAGCAGTGTTCCGGGGGGGTGGTTAATTGTTAATTAAGGTCACTACTGCAGTGCCCATTTTTGAAGTTAATGATTCTTCGACCCAAGGGAAGCTCAGCTGGAATAACCAAGGACAAGAGGTCAACGTGCACCACGGGCAAAAGGCTCAAGGCCCAGGTCATGGTCTCCTAGTTCCCTTTGGGCGGCCAATGGGGATGAGGAGGTGGGCCAAGGCACAGCCAGGGCACCATTGATTGGAGGGTTCTGGTGGCCTCACATCGAAAAGAAGATTGCAGAAAAGGGGAAGCAAAATGATCCGCCACAGGAATCTATGTTATCTATGTTAAGAAAGATATAGTATGGAACTTAAAAACGGGGGGAAATAGCCACCAAAATTGAAAGATTTATCATAGCAAGCTGCCCTATTCTGAGTATGATCCTTGGTCCATCTAGCTTAATACTGTCTATACTGACTGACAGCAGTTCTCTTGGCTTTCAGGAAGGGGGCATTTCCAGCTGTACTTGGAGATACTTTTGGGGAATGAACCAGGGATCTTCTGCATGCAAAGCAGGTGCTCTGCTGGTGAGCTATGGCCCTTCCATCCCATGATACTGAAGGGGTCAGTGCCTTTGTTTTGCAGGGAATGACAATGAGATTAACAAAACTATCCCAGGAAATCTTGCCCCAGTACTCACATTGTGGGAAAAGGCGTAGGGTGTTATCCAGGTGACAAGCTGCCCCATCACCTCTGCCTGATAGTAGATGCCTTTGATGGACAGGAACACCTGGCAAGGGGAGGACAGAGGGTGGTTTCAGCTGGAGAATCAACACAAAACACAACGGAGAAGTCCAGTGCAGGTGAAAAAAGGCTGGCCACTTCTCTGATATTGCCTTCCTCAACTTGGTGGCCTCCAGATGTTCTGGACTACGACCCCCATCAGTCTGTCAGGGTTCTAAAACTTCTGGTGGGCACCAGGTTGGTCAAGGCAGTGATGGAGCGCTTAAGCCAGCCAGATGTTGCAGGCAGTAATTCTCACCAGCACCAGCAAGCGCAGCCAAAGGGGGCGAAAACTGTTAGTTTCTGTTTGCCACTGTGCAGTGCTTGGTGTCACAGGACCCTGTTTACATTCCTGGGATTCCAGACTGTTGGAAGTCTCACGGAAGACAGGAGACGGATGTGATGTTACTGGTTTCCTGTTCCTTTGTTTGTTCAGTTGAGTTTGGATTTGGATTTGATATCCCGCTTTATCACTACCCGAAGGAGTCTCAAAGCGGCTAACATTCTCCTTTCCCTTCCTCCCCCACAACAAACACTCTGTGAGGTGAGTGGGGCTGAGAGACTTCAGAGAAGTGTGACTAGCCCAAGGTCACCCAGCAGCTGCATGTGGAGGAGCGGGGAATCGAACCCGGTTCACCAGATTATGAGTCTACCACTCTTAACCACTACACCACACTGGCTCTCTGCTTTCACAGAGAGAGGATGTGTTTTCTGTCTGCGTAGTTAGTAATAAAGCATAGTGATGTAGCCATAAATCTCATCACTTCTGCGTGTTGCTTTGATTCTCTGCGTAATGGGGAATGTGCCTGGAGCCTTATCAAAGGCTCAGGTCGTTAATCACGTCGGAGGCGATTCCGGAGGAGCTCGGCTGATCGCAGGTTCCAACAAAAACATCTGGAGGGCATCAGGATGAAGACCCAGCTTGATGTGTGTTGATCTACCTGAAATAAAGCCAACCCCTTCCTGGATCTGTAACTCCCCATAGCCTCTCACCCAGCTCACCTTGCGTAGAGAGCGCGAGCAGATGACGTAGTTGAGGAACTCCACAGTGAGGCGGCGGCACAGCTGGATTGTCTGAACGTGGCACTTGCCGGTACGCGGGAAGGTGGCGAAGAGGAAGCACATGGAAAGAGCGTCGTCAAGGTCCCGCAGGGCATCGATGAAGGTTGGGTACCTGCAAGGGGGAGGTGAAGAACAAGACCATGTAACTCACACAGCCTTAATCATCCCAGAGTGCTTTATAAACAACCGGACTATAGTCAGCTTGCCCTGTCCCCATGGGATCGGATCCCCCTTCTGCTGGGGACGAAATTGAAGATACTGGATCAGAAGGGTAATTGCATGTAGGGCCAGCCCCAGTGGCACATCCACAGGATGAGCTCCTGGTACCGGTGCCTCTTTGGCCAGAGGGTACTGCACTCCCATCCCCTGACCCTCCTGTGTGCCCAGTTACTTGGATCCCCATTGTGGTTCCTCTGCAAGGTTCTCCCTTGGGCCTCCCATCTCTTACCTTTCCTTGACAATGTGGTCCAACCTATATCCAGGTTTGTTGTCCTTCAGCCGTTCTACAGTGTTCCATTGGCTCTTTCCATAAGCTTTGCGCAATTTGCGGACAAACACCTTGTGGGGAAGAAAGGGTTCAGACACAGGTGCCCTTGCCAGCTGCTGGCCGCCCAGTCTAGAATTCCCTGACCTAGTCTGCTGTCCACCAACATTACGCTATCATCCTCATCACTACAGATTTAATAATCACCTTCTTAACCAACATCTCAAGGCAATTTACAAGTAAGATAATTAAAAACACAGAAGCAACAAAAACATTTAAAACAAGACTAAAACCTTAACAAGTGAACACTTTATGCAGCTGGAAAAGTCTGGTCAAAACAAAATGTCTTCAATTATTTCCAGAAAGTGCAGACAGTGAGCGCCAGTTGTATCTTAAGTCCCCCCTCTCGCTTCTGCAGCTAGGAGACAGCAGCACCCAATCTCTTTGTGGGTGACACATGCTGACGTTAGTTTTTCTGCCAGAAACACTAATGGCTGATAAACTTTACACCAGACAAATACAAGTTTGATTTCATTTGAGGGAGTTGATATTCTATCACGTAATGCATCTCATTAGCAACCGGGCTCAGGATCAAGTCATTAAAGAAAAGGCAGCGATGTGGGATGTTTCAGAGCTTTCTTTTTTCCATGGAAAATATTTAGTTGCAGAAGTTCATTTGAAACAAGAAATGATTGAATCCCAACTTCAAATACAGTATCAGGCACATTTGGCAGTTTCAAAATTTTCAAACTTTGTTTACTTGCTACAAGCAAAATAAATAGGCAGAATTAAATCACTCAGGATATTTCCTGATACTTAAGTCCCCTAAGGAAGTTACTCTTTCAGAAACAGTAGTTTTAGTTTGCCTCAATGTCTTTTTCTTCTGCTGTTCAGTGATGTGGGTTAGCCAGAAAATTCTTAAACAGAAATTTTTCCTTTGCAGTTCAAAACTTTCTATAAAACCCAAACCGCTGAGCAGGGGGAACAAAATAGACTGCAGCTCTTGAAAGGAAATGGTAACTCCCTTCCTCTAATCCGTCTCCAAAGTCAGCGCTCTAAAACTGTTCCAGGTGGTGATATTAAACCTAATGCTTGTGATTGGCTGCAGGATCCCGCGGGATCACAATACCTTATATTCCCGGAACTTGTTGACAATGGGCTCATGCAGGAGAAATTTTATGTCTTTCAGGAGGTAGAAAGTCCTGGCAGCAGTAGATCCTTTGTTCACCTTCTTCTTATGTTTGGGTTCATGAGGGTAAATCCCTTTTAGGATGCAGAGTCGCCTGGAAAGGGCAGGGGGGTGGGGAAGAGAACAGATGTCTTGTCGGTTTCCCGTTGGCCAAGTTAAGGCAACATAACGCACAGTGCTATTCACTGTGAAGCTATCACAGGTCGGAACTGTTAGCAGTCACCTAAATAATGCAGACGGAGACCAGAGAGAAGTGAAAGTGATAATACTTGATTGGGTAAACTGAACAAAAACTGCGTATAACTTGAGGAGACATAGACAGAGAGGTTTTGTCTCATTTACAAGCCTTGTTCATAGCAGAAAGATATTCAGCAACTAAAGAGAAAGAGTAAAACTTCCTCTGAAACTACACAGCCAGTTAGAACGTGAGCTCTCCTGGCAAGAATCATGCCAATCTGCTGGGCAACACCACAACCTTCTAACTAACTGTAAACAGAATTAACCCTTAGGTTATTAACTGAATGGTTCTGCCCTTGTGCTTCCGACAGGATACTGCTGTCACCACCACTACAACCCAAAGCCAAGAAGTCAGTGCAACAGGGTCTGCTATGACTCCACCACCAGCACACTGGCCCTAACTGACATAGGTAAAGGTAAAGGTACCCCTGCCCGTATGGGCCAGTCGTGTCTGACTCTAGGGTTGCGTGCTCATCTCGCTCTAGAGGCCGTGAGCCGGCGCCGTCCGAAAACACTTCCGGGTCACGTGGCCAGCGTGACGAAGCTGCAGCTGGCGAGCCAGCACCAGCGCAGCACATGAAAACACCGTTTACCTACCCGCTATAAAGCGGTACCTATTTATCTACTTGCACTTAAGAGTACTTTCAAACTGCTAGGTGGGCAGGAGCTGGGACCGAACGATGGGGGCTCACCCCGCCGCGGGGATTCGAACCGCCGACCATACGATCGGCAAGTCCTAGGCACTGAGGTTTTACCCACAGCGCCACCCGCGTCCCTGACATAAGACCGTAAGAAGTGACATAAGACCTTAAGAAAGGCCTGCTGGATCAGGCCAATGGCCCATCCAGTCCAGCCTCCTGTTCTCTCTGCGGCCACCCTGATGCCCCCAAAGGAAGCCCAGTAGCAGAACTCGAGCACCAGAGCACTCTCTCCTCAGACTGCGGAAGAGCAGAGTCATTGTGGTGAGTAGCCACGAGAGAGATGCAAACAGAGATCCAGTGGCATGTGTGTACAGAGAGACAAACTACACCCCTGCCAGGCAGCACTGCAATACTCAAGACACTCCTGCCACACACATATGTATCAAGGGGCCACAGTAAGCTGGTAAGCGATGATTCCTTTCCTTACCTGAAGTCTGCAAGGCTCAGTTGCAACTTCTTCCGGGCTTTGTTCCTGGTAATATAGTTGGTGGCAGAACCCCTCTCGTACTTTGGGACGAAAAGAGAGACAACGCTTAATACCCCCAAGTGTGTTTTATAAGCTGGTCTCCGACTGTAATAAATTATCTATCTATCTAACGCTTAATATATGTCCTTCCACGAGTTAAACCCAAACAAAGAACTGAGTGGCTCGCAGTGAGAAATTAAGCGTATTAATTTAAAAGCAAATGATCCTACAGTGCTGCCTTCATGCCTAGATAGTAAACAGCTAAGACAGGAACAAAGGAAGCTACCTTAAGCAGAGTCAGACTGCTGGTTCATCTAGCTCAGTATTTTTGACACTGAAGGGCAGCAGCTCTCCAGGGTTTCAGGCAAGGAGTCCATCCCAATCCTGAAATGCCAAGGATTGACAAATGCCTTCTGCATACGAAGCAGATGCTCTATCAATGAGTTACGGAAGCTGCCTTATACCATCTAGTTCACTATTTGTCTGCACCAGCCTTTCTCAACCTTGGGTCCCCAGATGTTATTGAACTACAACTCCCATCATCCCCAGTGAGAAGGGCCAGCAGCCAGGGATGATGGGAGTTGTAGTGTCCAATAACATATGGGGACCCAAGGATGAGAAAGTTTGGTCTACACTGACTGGCAGGGTTTCAGGCAGGGGACATTCGCTGCCACACCTGGGGATGCTGGGGAATAAGCCTCAGACCTTCTACAGGGAATGCAGATGCCCCATGGCACTTCCAACTAGAGTGGACAATAGAGGAGAGTGACACGAGTTGGAAGTCCAGCATCTTGAGAGCATCCCTTCGGCTACTCCTGCCCCAGGACACGGGAACATAAGAAGCTAACACATCCCGAGTCTGGTCACTGGCCCACCTAGCCCAGAGGCGTCTACACGAACTGGCAGCAGCTCCTCAGGGTTTCTCCTAATCCTGTCTGGAGACCATCAGGCGCTGAACCCGAACCTGGGACCTTCTGCATGCTACGGCCCTGCGTCACCAGAAGGAGAGTAAAAAAAACAACCCGCAAGCCGCCGTGTATTAGGTAGCCAGTTCCGGAAGTAACGTGTTTCCACTTTCAGACATTACTTCGCTACACGGGAAAGCAAGCGGCATCCCCTCATGAAAGCAACGCGGTGCGCAGGCTGGGCCTGCCTTAAGCCACGCGGTACCTTCTTTTTCTCCACGCCGCCCATCGCTGTCGCCGCTCCTGCCGCACCACCGGCACTCACGTGGCGACTCTCGCAGGCCGGCCGAAGGGGCTCCGCCCACTAAATGCGTCATCGCTCCTCCTCTTCAGGGTGTCTATGCGGCTGCCTGACCGGGAGCCAACGTCCTGGAGTTAAGCCCACCCGGCGGCATGTCACCGGCCAAGCGAAGCGGATCATGAAGTCGCTTCGTTTCAGTCGCCACGCCGGGAAGCTCTCCGAGCAGCAAAGGCATAGATTTGGGCACCTTTAGGGGGGCCTTAAGCAAGACCCTAGGTCCAGGAAGCCGACCTGGGGGACGCGGCGCATGCTGGGGGCTTGGATGACTATGATAGAGGCCTAGAAATAGAAAGGCTTCCTGTGACATAAAGTCGGGTGCCTAGAGATAGGAAAAAATGTAGACTGACACCCAGGGCTTAGCTTTCGGTTCTTGTGTGCCTGCAGGTTTAATCCCCAGTGGAGTCCCGAGAGATGGCTAGGCATTTTCCCTGAAGAGCTGCTGCCAGCCAGTGCAGACAACGCTGAGCTACAGGAACCAGTGGTCTGGCTCAGTAGAAGGCAGCTTCCTAGGTTCCTAAACTGTAGCAGCAAAGATCTCTGCTTTCCCCCCCTAACTGGTTTTTAAACATGTCCAAGCGCCAGTCACCTTCATGCAAGTCTATTGGAGGCTTTTGTATCCAGCTGCTTGCATTTAAGTGAGTGGGCCTTTTCCTGCAACGTGAGGTGGATGTTTGTCTGAAAACCCAAATCTGCCTCAGCTCCACCACCAACTTGCACTTTTAACACTGGACTACATTGAAGGGCTGTTGTAAGCCTCTCTTTCTCAGCCAGGGGCCCATCCAATCATAAATATGGAGACAATAGATTACAGGGAAAACATGCTTCCTTGGGTTTATGACACAGCAAGCAGCCTTGCACAGTTTTGGATTAAAAAAAATACTTGGAAGGTTCTTAAGCTGCTTACCCACTATACCTTTAAAGCACACCTGAAGCACAAACTCCCCTCAAAGTATTCTGGGTGCAGTAGTTTGTTAAAGGTTGCTGGGAATTGTAACTCTGTGAGGGCTCAACTACAGTGCCCAGAATTCTTTGAGGGAAAGAATATTATGCTTTGAATGTGTTTTAAATGTACAGTGTGCCCAATTTTACAATCAGAGTACCGTACTTCAAATGAATATGCAGCCCATCAGTGATTAATCCAGGCATTCCCTGATCCATAAATTCAGACTCTATGTGCCTGAATCCCCCGGAATTCCTGTTTTATTTGTTATGTTATCATATTACTGTTTTATTGGTTTTATGTTACATTTTTGTTTTAACAATAATGTTTGCTTTTATGTTGCACACAGGGCTTAATATTTTTCTCCCCCAAATATATTAAGCAGCTTATAAACGCTTTTAAACAACAAAGGGAGATTTCCAGCATTTTTATTTTTTTTGAGAGAGAAATGAAATAGTTACATCTGATTAATGGTCGAATTAACTCAGATCCTGCAAAAAGAAGTTCATATACAGAGCTTGATCCCTCCTTTTTCACACTCCGGTATTCTATAGCCTAAACATATATCTTGATGCAAAATCACTATGGGCAAACTTCACTTTGAAAACTTGTGTGAAGTTTTTTTCAGTGAGGAGTTAGGACTTTTGTTTCTTTTTTAAAAAAAGGAGAAGAGTTGTGTTCAGACAGGTGCCAGCTTAGGCTGTTACGATCTTTGTACCCGTTATCTGAAGACACGTTCCAACCAAGAGCATTGCATTATTTCAGATTATTATCTGAGGTAAATCATGGGAAGGTACTAATATATCATCAGCTAGGTCACAAGGTTATTTGGGGCTCCTTTGTTCCTGGCCGTCTCTGTGAATTATTCCAACGTGCTCTTGACCTGTCCTGATTCCACATATTCAGGACTCTGGAACTTGCGTATTTTTCCCTTCCAGAGCTGCAGCCCAGCCACTTAAATTGAAAGGAAACACTCTGCAAACAGCTGACTTCAGCAGCTGGAGGAGATGTCACGTGACCTGAAATAAACAAGAGTGAAAGAAGATTCCTCACTGCCTGCCTGTGGTGAGAAAGTGGAGGAAAAGTCTCGTTCTAAAAGCTCCACGCTAAAAGCTGATTTCAGTCCTCGCGCACCCCAATTCATAATTCACAGGAAGAGGTGAAGACTCCTAGGACATCAAGTGACCATATCAGGTAGGCTCTCCTCCTTAAGACAGCTCGCTTCCCCCTCACACCCCACATCTCCCCACATAATCCTTGATCCCTCGGGTATAATGTTATATTATTGATATAGCTCAATCCCATGCACGTTTATTTATGCAGAACTAAGTCCTGCTGTATTTAGTGGGGCTTCCTGCCAGGAATAGGTCCATGGGGTTGCAGCCTGAATCACTCTTATCCAACAAGGGATGTAAGAGGCAGACACAATGGCTTGGCTGAGCAGGTTGAAGGGGGAAGAATGTACGTAGTTCAGTAGTTCCCAAAGTGGACGGTATATCACACTATCCCCTCTTGCAATTCCCAGCAGCTGACATTTAGAGGCATACTTCCTCCAATAGGGGAAGTGGAACGTAAACATCTAGCAGCCACTGACGGCAGATCCTATTTTCCGGGGGCAGCCCTCGGTTTACAGAAGCCGTCCCGGTTTCTGATTTGATCCCAGAATGTCCCGTTTCCCTTAGGACGTCCCTGGTTTCATTTTAGAAATGTTGGAGGGTATGGTAGGACATCCCTGTTTTCATCAGAGAAATGTTGGAGGCAGTGCCGGATTTATGTATAAGCTAAACAAGCTATAGCTTAGGGCCCCAGTCTCTTGCCCCCTCCCCCCAATTTCACTATTAATATACTTCTTCTTAATTGTATTTCAGTTCAACAATTACAGTGGTACCTCAGGTTACATACGCTTCAGGTTACATACGCTTTAGGTTACAGACTCCACTAACCCAGAAATAGTGCTTCAGGTTAAGAACTTTGCTTCAGGATGAGAACAGAAATCGTGCTCCGGTGGTGCGGCGGCAGCAGGAGGCCCCATTAGCTAAAGTGGTGCTTCAGGTTAAGAACAGTTTCAGGTTAAGAACAGACCTCCGGAACGAATTAAGTACTTAACCCGAGGTACCACTATACTTAGATAAAATACAAATTTTGTTATGTGCAAATGACTTTAGATACCTATTAGGTCCATAAATTACCATATATCATATATTCAGCGCACAAAAAAGCGACAGATTGTTGTTGACGAAGGACAGCTGGACATACCAGGGCCCCATTACCTTCAGTAGCTTAGTGCCTCATCAAACCTGGTTGGAGGGCAGGGGGAAGCATTATCCATGACAAGTTTATTCCTGCATTGAGGGCATGGGAGTCCTCTCTGTGAATGTGTGGTGGACCACTTCCTATGCTTGATCTCAAAGGCTGTGGCGTGGAGTCTCATCCTGCCACTCCCTATAAAATATCTAGGTGAGATAAAGTGGTTTCTGTGGAACCAGATATGTGTGTAACATGCTATCTGTGAAGCATCAAGAGGAAGGATAGCCAATGGACATTTCTGATCTGCCTCAGCAGCCCTTGTTGTTTCTCATCCATCCAAAGTCCTTCCTGTTGCGCAGACTCAGCACTTCTTCCTTGGGAAGATTGTGTCATCACTGATATTCCTCCCATTGAATCTTTCACAGGCTGTCTTTGCCTCCAAGCTCCTGGACTCCTTCCTGAAATTCTGGCCGGCATCTCTGTCTGTTGACTTCCTTCTTGTGACAAGCATGGACCCCAGAGGTCTACGGTTCTTCGTCTTCTTCCCTATCCTGTTTGCCTCTGTCCAGCTGTGTGGTAATCTCTGCTTATGAGAAGTATCATATAGATAGATAGATAGATAGATAGATAGATAGATAGATGATAGATGATAGATAGATGATCGATAGTTAAATAGATATAGATAGCTATAGTTTGCAAATTGCTTTTCCCTCTCACTGAAATTCTTTAAAAAACATGAACAAGATTCACATTATGATGTATAACTATCGAGGATGTATAAGCCAAGGTTCTTACAGCCATAGCTGTCAACGTTTCCCTTTTTTAAAGGGAAATTCCCTTATTTTGAATAGGATCATAGCTGTCAACCTTCCCTTTTTTGCGGTAAATTCCCTTATTCCAGCGCCGTTTCCCGCTGCTTCCTGCTGCTATCGCGGATTGTTAGATATCCCGAGACTGTCCCTGGGACAGGTGAGGCTGCTGATCCCTTATTTTCAAATCTGAACTTTGACAGCTATGAATAGGATTCCTCGCAAGAAAAGGGAAAAGTTGACAGCTATGCTTTACAGCAGAATGTAGAAGAGAATCGGAATGAAGGTGGAGAATCTGTGGTGCTGATATGGGAAAAGTTTTTACCTTAATGAGGAAGGGTCAGGGCAGATTCACCCCATGCATTTAAAGCACATTCAACACATCTTCAAAGTTCATGACCCCCACCCACCCGGGCAAGAATGCTGGGAATTGTAGTTTCAACCTCACAGAGACACAAGTTGGCTTCATTGCAGGGGGTTGGACTAGAACCCTTAATATAAACTACAGTTCCCACAGTTCTTTGGGGGAAGTCATGTGTTTTAAAGCAGCCACATTCGCAATCCTGTTTTGTTCTTCTCTCGGGTCAGAAATCTCTGCAGGAAATTCTGATCGCATCAGGTCTTTGAATGCGGAGCTCTTGAAAGTGGCGGAGGATGCGTCTAAGGAACCGAACCCCAGTGTTTACCTGGCCCTGCGGCTGTCTAACGACCACAACTTGCAGAAGGAGAGCCAGTACCTCCAACGCCTGAAAGATGCCTTTCAGCCCAATGCCAGCACGTATGTTTAGCACAGGGTTTTGGTGGTGGGGAATTTTGCAGGATGAGGACCAGAGGCAGAAGGGGGTGGAGCAATGAATGTACATTGCTGGAAACCACAGAAGAGAAAAGTCCTCTTGGGATCAGGTCCCCTGCTTGCAGGTTTCACATATGGGTATCTGGTTGGCCACTATGAGAACAGGATGCTGGGCTGGACGGGCTACTGGCCTGATGCAACCAGCAAGAAACTCTTAATCTCAGGGTTATGGGTTCGAGTCCCATGCTGGGCAAAAATATTCCTGCATTGTAGGGGGTTGGACTGGATGAACCTCGTGGTCCCTTCCAACTCTACCATTCTATGATATATTAGTTCAGTATACTCTTGCATTCCAACAAAGCAACATCAAGCAAGCAAGCAAGCAAGCAAGCAGACAAGCATCTTACAATCTGAGTTTTGACAGTGTGGGAGACAACAGAGGGGAAGAAGGGGAGAGGGTGAGGGTTACGATCAGGTCTTCATTTAAAATATAGCAATAACGCCACCATTATTATGCCAGTGAATGTAAATTTTATTATGAATGAACATCCTAATTCTAGATGAAACAAAGAGAGAGCCGGTGGTGGTGCCGTGGTTCATCGGCTGGACTAGCAAATCCCTGCTCAGCCACAAAGCTCCCTGGGTGATGTTGGCCCAGTCAGGCACTCTCAGCCTAACATACCTCGCAAGGTTGTTGCGCGGGGAGAGCCGTGTACACAACCTTAAGCCCCTTAGAGAAAAAGGTGGGCTCTGAACGCAATAAAACACAGTTTCCCAAACTTAGGTCTCCAGCCGCTCGCTAGCTCCCATCCTCGCTAGCTAGCAGGACCAGCAGTCAAGGTGTGTTGGGATTTGTAGTCCAGAAACAGCTGGAGACACAAGCTTGGGAAGCCCTGTAATAAAATTGAACTGGATAAATGAAGTTAAACCTGGAGAAGGCCTAGCCTGGCTGCATGGGAGGGGCTAACGGCGTGGTTATTCTGACTTCTTCCAATCCAGCTCTCTGACTCCAGTCCGCTACCATGAGCATCCTAGCACAGGTCAGCTGGCCCTGTACCTCCTTGCGCTGCGGGCCGCCTGCCACGACATGGAGGCACTTGAAGGGAGGCAGCTGGTGACGCAGCTTAAGCTTCACTTGAACAAGGAAAAGGCGCAGATAGGTAAGGTTCCAGGCGATGGCGCCTGCTTGGTGTCAAGTGGCAAGGAGTTCCAGTGGGTAGGTGCTGCCACATTAAAAGACTGATTGAATGAAAGCAAGTGTTGGAAGTCTGAATTAGGGGCCAGCACTTAAGGAGAGGTTTTGCCAGCATCTGGAAGCCTCAGAGCAGGGCTTCATAGGCTAAAGGTCAGCAGGGAGCTGGGTAATTAATTACGGCAGAAAAGGCAGATTTACCCATTGGTCTTTCTCTTCCTGCACCCAGGTCACAAGGACACAGGACACCCCATCACCAACTACTACCAGTACAGCTTGGGGGTCTTAGCCTTGTGTGTTCACCGCAAGAAGATCGATGAGCATGTGATCCGCAAGCTCTTGCACGCAGAGGAGCGGGGACGATTTGTGCTCCACAACAAGCACTCTGTGGGTACGTGCTGCCCCCTTTGCACATGAGTCCATTCAGGTTTCTTGATCTCAACTGTTTTCTGCCCGGGGTGGGGTGGGGGGGTTTGATGCCTTTCAGCTTTAATGGTCTGTGCGGTTTCTGGCTGGGGGCAGCAAGCAGTTGGGGATGACCCATTTTAATCTGGTTTGCAAGAGGTTTTTTTTACTGCTGGTGAATGACTAATAATGATGATGATTTTATTTCAACCCCATCCATCTGGCTAGGTTTCCCCAGCCACACTGGGTGGCTCACAACAGAATATTAAAAACACGACAAAACATCAAACATAAAAAAACTTCCCTAAACAGGGCTGCCTTCAGATGTCTTCTAAAAGTCAGATAGTTGTTTATTTCCTTGACATCTGATGGGAGGGCGTTCCACAGGGCGGGCACCACTACCAAGAAGGCCCTCTGCCTGGTTCCCTGTAACATCATTTCTCGCAAGGAGGGAACCACCAGAAGGCCCTCGGAGGTGGACCTCAGTGTCCAGGCTGAACGATGGGGGTGGAGACACTCATTCATGTATATATTATTGTTGGTAGTAGTAGTAGTAGTAGTAGTAGTAGTAGTATACTATCCTATACCTGCAGGTCTCAGGGTGGCCTTCAAGTATATATTATTATTATTGGTAGTAGTAGTGGTAGTAGTAGTAGTATACTATCCTGTACCCGCAGGTCTCAGGGTGGTTACAACATAAGCCACAGAATAAAAACACAAACTACATTATAAAAACAAAAACATCCCAATGAACTTCCGCAACACATTTTAAAAGGGCATTGGATGTTAATTAGCCAAAGTCCTGGTTAAGGAGGAACATTTTTTGCCTGGTGCCTAAAGCTGTATAATTAAGGCGCCAGCTGAACCTCCCTGGGGAGAGCATTCCACAAACGGGGAGCCACTGCAGAAAAGGCCCTTTCTCATGTTGCCACCTTCCAGACCTCTTGTGGAGGAGGCACACCAAGAAGGGCTGCTCCGGGGCTCTGTGCCCATTTTCCCTGTAGCAGCTTGGCTCTCTTCTCTGGGACCAGCCCTACCGTTAGACAGAGTGGGGCATTGCCTTAGGTGGCAAGGGGCAGGGACTGGTGATTAGCTGTTGGGAGGACAGCGGTATGGAGAAGCAGGGAGCACCGTGGGTATGGAAAACGGGTGGCGGCGTTCAGTGGTAGAGCACCTGCTGTGCTTGCAGATGGTCCTGGGTTCAATTGCCCACATCTCCAGTTAGGGCTGGGAGAGACTCCCAGAGCTGCTGCCGGTCAGTGTAGACAGTACTGAGCTAGGTGGACCGATGGAGGATGCAAAGGATGTAGGCATGTGTTTGGGACTGGTGGGTCAGCTCTCCTCTTCATGGCTGTTTTAACCTTGCTTACCCAGACACAGAGGCGATGGGAGGTCTGGCCTTTGCCTGCTTGGAACGAGCCACCTTCTACAAGCCAGAGCTGGTGGCTAACCTCAGCCAGGCTGTGCAGAGAGTCAAGCGGAAGATATTGCAGGCCAAGACTGCAGAAGGGGCTTTTGGCAATGTCGACAGCAGCCCCCTGGCCACACAGGTGAGAAGGACTCTGCAGGTGAAGTTGAGGGATGGCAATTCTCACATTTACTATTCTATAGCTCTTGCTAAGCCGTTGCTTAGCTAAGCCGGTCTTCAAACAAAAACATCTTGGAGGTCCCTGGCCACAGAGAGGTTAGGCTGGCCTCAACCAGAGTCAGGGCTTTTTCGGCTGTGGCCCCGATCTGGTGGAACGCTCTGTCACAAGAGACTAGGGCCCTGCGGGACTTGACATCTTTCTGCAGGGCCTGCAAGACGGAGCTGTTCCACCAGGCCTTTGGCCAAGGCACAGTCTGACCCCCTCCTTTGGCAATCCTCATAGAACTCTAGCCCAATGGTTGCCATTAATTTGATTTTGAATTAATTTTAGAATGCTGTGTTACTTTTATTGTGGTTAGCCGCTCTGAGCCTGGCTTTGGCTGGGGAGGGCGGGATATAAATAAATTATTATTATTATTATTATTATTTTCTTACTCTGTAACCACAAGGCGGAAACTTGAAGGATCCCTTCACTAGTGGGCATGGCCCGTTAGAGCAAACGGGGCACTGTCCCACCAACCTCCCTCTGCCCCCGCCCAGCCCCCACCTGCCTGGCTTCTTATGTACAAGCAGCCCAGAGGTGGCTGAGCCTCTCCTCCTCCTCCTCTGTAGTTGCAGAGCTCAACAAGTAGGAGGGGAACAAAGCTAGGATGAACTGGCTCCCCCTGTCATTGACTCTGGTGCCACCTACTGTTGGTCTCCTTACCTTCAGCCCCATCAGCCCCAGCCACCTCTGAATTTCCTTTCCTGTTGCGTCCCATTCCAGAATCTGATTCCCTCCACTTGGTTCTACAGGTTTTTTTCCAAACACCACTTGCAGTGCTGAAGAGGCAAGTCTTTTTTTTCTCTTCCAATCTGAGGTTGAAGACCTTGGCTAGGGAATGACTTGCCTCTTCAGCACAGAGTGGAAGCCTCTGCGGAACGTCCGGCTGATGTGGCATTTCCCTTCTAGCTTTGCCAGGATTTCAGGCAATGCCAGCTGGCCACCGGTAGCCTCTTCTACCGTAGGTGGGAGTGCAAGAACTAACATAAAAAGGCACTTTTCTTCAGTCTCTGATGCCTTTCCCATCTCTTTGCGATTCAGTTCCTCATTGCTACGGGGATGAACCCAGAGTGTCCCGAGGCTGTTGCAACCCTGATTCGGAGCCTGGAGCGAGGAGATTTCCAAAACGCCCTCATCAAGTCCCAGTTGCTGCCTGCCCTGCATGGCAAGAGTTACCTGGATGTCGCCAGGGTGGTGTGCCAAGCTGAGAGAGGTAGCGGGCGAGGGGAGCAAAGAGGGTGTTGCAAAGGAGTAGTGGGGACGCAGTCCACTTTTGGCTCCAGTCAAGCCAGGGTAGAGCTGCGGAACACTGAGACCATAGAGGGGGAGCAGATCCAGAACTGGCCTCTGCGGGCCATTTTGACAGGTGCGAAGGGCTGCCTACATGTAAGTTGCCTGGCATCAAGTCACACGATCAGACACAGGTTTGTCCCAGCGAAAGAAGAAAGGGTGCAAAAACTTACGGAATATGCAGAAATGGCGAAACTTACCAGAAAAATAAGAAATCAAGTCAACCAACTTTTTAAATAAAAGAATGGAAATGGTTTATTGAATATTTACTAGTAATCTGTAAACAGATAAGAACACTGGCAGGATTATTGTAAAAACCTGCAGTTTTATAAGAGTATATATTTAAAGTAGATGAATTAATGAGCACCGTATTTTTTGCTCTATAGGACGCACCGGACCACAAGACGCACCTAGTTTTTAGAGGGGGAAATCAAGGGGGGGAAAGCCTGTCCGCTTCTCCCAGAGCTTCTTGGGGGTGCGGGGGAAGCCCGGGTTCCCCCCCCCCCAGCCCCAAAGAGCAAAGAAGCCAAGACAGCGAGCAGGATCCATCCCGCTGGCTATCTTGGCTTCTGCCATAGCCGCGCAACCTCTCCAGCTGGGAGCTAAACCTCTCCAGTGTGGCTAAAGAAGTGTGGCTAAAGAAGCCAAGGCAGCGAGTGGGATGGATCCCGCTCGCTGCCTTAGCTTCTTTAGCTGTGCGCAGCCTCTCCCCAGCTGGAGAGGCTGCGCAAGGCTAAAGAAGAAGCCTCTCCCTGGTGGAGAGGCTGCACACAGCTATGGCAATTCCCCCACCTCCCGCAAAAGCCCACAGGAGCCACGCACGCTTTAAGGAGTGCGCGGCTCCTGCAGGCTTTTTTACAAGGAGGGAAAAGGGATTGACTGGCCGCGTCAGTCCCTTCTCCCTCCTGGGGAAAAGCCCGCAAGAGCCTCACACTCCTTAAAGCGTGCGTGGCTCCTGTGGGCTTTTCCTGCCTGCCTCCCCCACCCCCCTGCATTCACTCCATAGGATGCACAGACTTTTACCCTTAGTTTTTAAGAGGGAAAAAGTGCGTCCTATGGAGCGAAAAATACGGTAAATTAATTTGGACTATGCAGAAATGATAAAAAATAAATTTAAGGAACCGCAGAAAGAGGGGGGAGGAAGTCGAGTTTCGAAATGTTAAAAGGATTGTGAAATCATTGAAATGTGTAAAACTGAAAATCGTAAATAAAATAATTATTATTATTAAAAAAAGATCAGATGCAGGCTTAGCTCCATTCTTAGCAATGTAACTTCCACAGCGCTGAGACCGGAGACAAGCCTCTGCCTGCTGCCATTAAAAGACCTATAAGCAAAGGCTTATCTGTGATCTTAGTACTGTGATGCTAAGCACTAATGTCGGAGATAACAGCTCCCTGATGTCTCATCTTAGCTCTCAGTGCTTAGATTGGAGGCAGCAGATCTCTGTGCCTGGAGCTGCGGAATTCACTCCTCCAAGAAGCAATGATGGCCACCAGCTCAGATGGCTCTGAAAGACAAATTTATAGAGGAAAAGGCTTTCGACAGCTACTAGCCAGGATGGCTGTGTACTACCTCTGCTGTCTGAAATATGGGAATCACACTCTGTGCTGTGCTCAGGTCCTGCTTGTGAGCTTCCCAGCTTTCCGGGCCCAGCAGGCACTTCTTATGTCCTTACGACAACTTGCATACTCACTTTGCCGCCAGCCAAAAAACAAGCAGAGGTTTCACCTGAGCATACACAGAGGGCCTCTTGCTCCCCCTCTGAGATTAAAGAGGCAGGGTTCTCCGGGTACCACTCGAAGGCCAGAGGGGGAAGAGGGACACCTGTGGGGAGGTGGAGCACACCTGGAAAGGGTCCAAAACGGCATCACCAATGATGCAGAAATGATAAGGTCCACCAGGAGCTCAGCCTACACTTGAGTAGGACCCTGGCAGAGACACATGCCGGACTGGCATGTTCTCTCCTTCCTGGTCGATGGTTCAGGAGCTTCCGCAGAGTCTTCACAGCTTGCGTAACAGACCTCAGCAACTCAGCATTTTGGCTAATCTACTTTATTTACATATAAACACACATGGAGCACTGCAACATGGCTCCCTCTCTCTCTAGCATCAGACAGCAAAGAGGAAAAGAACAGAGGACAATAGTCCCACTTCACGGAACACAGTAACACAAACATCCTGTCTCTGTCACTTCCCACTCTGTGGAGTCAAAACATACACCGTCATGTGATAGACAACAACCCCATGACTGCAATCATGGAGCAGGAATTCTAACAGAACACACCTGGGAAGGGTCCAAAACGGCATCACCAATGATGCAGAAATGATAAGGTCCACCAGGAACCAGCCTGACTCCTGATGCACCCTCAACCTTTGCTTCCTTGCATGCAGGTGGTTTGAATTTTGTCACCTCCTCTCCCAGGCTGGAGCCACCTTCCGGGAGTAGGCCAAGCATCCGTGTCCAGCTGCTTGTGAAGCAGCCACCTCATCACGTGCCGTTGTACAGACACGTCGTCAGAGTTCCTCTCGGCTCCTCTCTGCTGGACGCGTTGAAAGTTGCAGAGAAGCTGAATACCCCTAAGCGCTTCACGTGAGGCTAATTCCATCTTCATTTGCTTTGGCTGGTGTTAAGGGGGTGGGGGGCAGTGGAAGTATAGGAACTGAGGGAGCTGCCCTCCACCCAGGCAGACCACAGATCCATCCAGCCCAATACTGCCAGCACTGTCTGGCAGTGACTCTCCAAGGTTTCAGACAGGGGTGATTCATAGTCCTACCGGGAGATGCTATGGGGTGGGGCGGGGTTTGAACCCGGGACCTTCTTCATGCATTGTTTTTAGTTTTGATTTACAGTCGTGCCTTGGTTCTTGAACAGAATGCGTTCCAGGATTCCGTTCGACTCCCGGAACCGTTCAAAAACCGATGCGCGGCTTCCGATTGGCTGCAGGATCGTCCTGCAGCCAATCAGAAGCCGTACCGGATGTTCAGCTTCCGAAAATCATTCAAAAACCAGAACACTCACTTCCGGGTTTCGATTGTTTGGGAGCCGATTTCTACGGGAGCCAAGGTGTTTGAGATCCAATGTACGACTGTAGATGTGTATGCTGTTTTTTTGTGGGGTTTTTAAAATTGTTTATTTGCTTAAGAAAGAACCTACACTTCAATAACATACAAGACGAAAGAAAGGCAGTATAACAAAATAGAAATTAAACATACACACAAATTTCTGTCGTTTCATTCAAAAGAATTATTGTTGGCATTGTCGTTGGGAATGGGGATAGCAAACCCCCCCCCCCCATTTTAATTATTTGATTTTGTTATCTATAATGATACGAATGCTTTGTCTTTAAATTTAATTTTATTGCTGTTTTCACTGTATATCACCTTGAGCCAATTGTGTAGAAGGTTACTGATTTTACTTATTGGTTTGTTTCAGAAAATTTATACACCCCTTGCTTGCAAGAAAACACACCCTCAAAACGATTTCTAATTAATACGTTGATAATGATATTAATAATATAATAAAGCAATCAATGCCTACTAGCTGGCTGTTCTGCCTTCCCTTATCTCTGCCTCTGAATACAAGTTGGTAGCAATCACAAATGCAGAGAGGGATCTTTTATTACGATTATTTATTATTTATTAATTATTATTATACTGCCTTATACCCAGAGATCTCAGGGCGGTTCACAGAAAAGATCACAACAAATGTAATCAGAATAAAAAAACCACCCAATAACACCCCTCCAGAAAAGAGCTACATTTTAAAAGGGCATAGGATGTGAAGGAGGTAAACCAAAGGCCTGGTTAAAAAGGAACATTTTTGCCTGGCATCTAAAGGTGTGTAATGGAGGCATAGCTGTCAAGTGTCCCTTATTTGAAGGGACAGTCCCTTATTCCAGTGCCATGTCCCGCTGCTGTCCCTTATTGATGGATGTCCCTTAAATGTCCCTTAAATGATGTCCCTTAAATTTCAAAGGAAGCAGCTCCTCTCCCTCCCTCCCTGCCGGCCAGGGAGGAGGGAGGCTCCAACTGTGTTGCTTGGCTGTGTTGCTCACCCAATAAGAAGTCTAAGAACGACTGGGGGGTGGAGCTTGTATGCCTTTTGTGTGGCTAGTTAATGCAAGCTGAGGGGTGTTTTGAATGCTGGACGCCATTTGTTGCACGTGCTGCTGCAAACTTTGCAGTGCAAAGCCAGGTCGCGGAGCCATCTTAAGTTGAGGCTGCATAGGCCTTGTGGTGCATGTGATTCAGATTCTATTCAGTTGAACCTCTGGTTACAAAGTTGGTTGGACAGTGTTCTCGAAGCTACCAGCATGAGTTTGACCAGACTGCAGGAGGACAGGAAGACTGGAGTGCCTGGAACAGGTGAGGCTGCAGGTCCCTTATTTTGGCTGCTGGTCCCTTATTTTCAAGGCTGCTGGTCCCTTATTTTCAAATCTGTAAGTTGACAGCTATAAATGGAGGCCCAAGGTGAACTTCCTTAGGGAGAGCATGCCACAGACAGGGAGCCACTGCAGAGAAGGCCCCGTTCTTGTGTTGCCGCCCTCCGCACCTTTCGAGGAGGAGGCACACGAAGAAGGGCCTCAGAAGATGATTTCAGGATCTGGGTAGGTTCAAATGCTTGGATTGCAAGTTTCCCACATGCAAACTGTTCAGCCACTGTGAGAACAGGATGCTGAGAAGGGAGGTCTCTGGCTGGTCCAGAACGGTTCTTCCATTGTTCCTACACCTGCTCGTTCCTCAGCAATTCATGACAGTTCTTCCTTCTTTTGCTAAACAGGTTTGAGACCCAGAAGACGCTGTCTGGCCCTCTGCTGACCGCAGTGATGGGGGTGAAGCCTCGGGAAGGGGAACGCAAATTCTGGAAGGTTCTCCGAGCTCCAGACACTGCCCTGGAGCAAGGCGAGTGACAGAAGCCCAGCAGCAAAGGAGACCTTTGTCCCATCTCTGGGGCGGGGAGGGAGGGATTGGCTTGGACCAGGCTTTGCCAACCCAGTGCTCTCTGGGTTGTAGCTTTGAGCTACAAATCCCATCAGCCTCAGCTAGCATCACCAATTCCGGCTCTAAACCATTCCCTAGGCTTTGTCCCCACGATTCCAAGCCTGGTTTACACCCTTAGGGACTAAATAATATGCCTGTGCTGAGGGTATTAATTTGAGGGCATAGATTCTCTTGGCAGAACCTTAAAGGTAAAGGGACCCCTGACTATTAGGTCCAGTCGTGGCCGACTCGGGGTTGCGGCGCTCATCTCGCTTTATTGGCTGAGGGAGCGGGCATACAGCTTCCGGGTCATGTGGCCAGCATGACTAAGCCGCTTCTGGCGAACCAGAGCAGCGCATGGAAACGCCGTTTACCTTCCCGCCAGTGCAGTAGTTATTTATCTACTTGCACTTTGACGTGCTTTCGAACTGCTAGGTTGGCAGGAGCAGGCACCGAGCAAAGGGAGCTCACCCTGTGACGGGGATTCGAACCGCCAACCTTCTGATTGGCAAGTCCTAGGCTCTGTGGTTTAACCCACAGCGCCATCCGTGTCCAGAGCCTTACCCTACATCAATTTCTCTGCTTGGGTGTTGCAATTATCGAAGGGCAGTTGAATATATATAGTTTTAATTCTATCCAGGTTTAATTGTTTTTTAATGATTGTATCCCCCCCCCCCGTGTTTTAGCTGTTATTATTTTAGCTGTAAGCCACCTTGAGTCAGGGGGAAAGGAAGGGTGTTATTATTCGTAGTACAGTGGTACCTCGGGTTAAGAACTTAATTCGTTCTGGAGGTCCATTCTTAACCTGAAACTGTTCTTAACCTGAGGTACTTTAGCTAATGGGGCCTCCCACTGCCGCCGCGCGATTTCTTTTCTCATCCTGAAGCAAAGTTCTTAACCCGAGGTCCTATTTCTAGGTTAGCGGAGTCTGTAACCTGAAGTGTCTGTAACCCGAGGTACCACTGTAGTAGTAGTAGTATTACAGTAGTACCTTGGAAGGCGAACAGAATCCGTTCCAGAAGTCCATTCGACTTCCAAACGTTCGTAAACCAAGGTGTGGCTTCCGATTGGCTGCAGGAAGCTCCTGCAGCCAATCGGAAGCTGTGGAAGCCCCGTCAGATGTTCAACTTCCACAGAACGTTCATAAACAGGATCACTCACTTCCGGGTTTGCGGTGTTTGGGAGCCAAAACGGACGAGTACCAAGGCGTTCGGGATCCAAGATACGACTGTATTGTTAATGCACACAGCATTGGCCTTGCATAGGCAGCAGATTTAATTCAGCCTTGAGCTTTGTTGCATTTCCAGAAGGTGTTGAAGGTGGCTTGGATGTTACAGGCACTGAGAGGTGGCTGCATGAATGCATTCACTTCTGCTTGGAATGTTTTATCTTCAAGCATATGTCTGTAAACCTAAGGTCTAGGAACTTAACGTTTTTATTTGAAAAACTGAGATTGTCAGAAGATGGAATTCTGCACTTTATTTCTCCACTCCCATATCATTGCAGCAAACCCAAAGTCCTGGGGAGGAGCTAGAGGAGGATTTGGTCTTCGAAGTTCCTCTCTGTCCTTACAGCCTCGTCTTTTGCCCTCCTGTTTTGCAGGTATCGCAGACTACATCCCACAAAACGAAGAAACCATCCTCTTCAAATTTAGCCCTTGGTAGAAACAGCCCACACTCTGATTGATTGGCTCTCTGCTATCTCTGCCTCAACTGGCTCGCAGGACACATAAAGACACCAGCACAGAGGGAGCAATGAAGAAATCATGAAACAACAATGGGACACAAGCTCTGCCCGAGGCATAATGGAGAACAGCAACAACTGATAGACACAATATATTACAAGGACAGGAAGAAACATTACGGACAGAATAATTGCCACACCCAGGAAAAACAAGAAGAGCGTTTGAATGCTTCACCTGTAGCTGTATAAATCATTTAATGTGCCAATACAAATGGAAGTCTTTAAAACTGCAGCTGGCGATATAAAGGATTGTTATTTTGACCAGAACGTAATTGGAATTCATAAGATTTTGGAATGCAGAAATGAAGTAAACCTTCAAATCATCAATTCTAGCACGTGGGAGATCACCTTAATTGTATAATTTGGCATCTCAGTGATTGGTATTATTAATTGTATTATAACTTGGCAATGTTAGAATGAGGCTAGTATTGGATTATTGTAATTGAAAACTAATAAAAATTATTTTCCATTCTTTTACAGTAATTCTTTTGGACTTCCACCCAACATTCCATGACAGTTCTTTGTACATTTCAATTAGCTGCACATGTAGTAAAATATTCGGCTTATTTTCAACCTTCTCATATCCTTTATATTATCAACTGCTAGTCAGAAGATATCCCTTACTTGTATTTAAGATTGAATTTTTGTAAATATTCCCCTAAATACTCCCACTCACTCCTTGTCTGATTCATCATCTACATTTCTTATTTTGGGTGTCATATTTGCAAACTTAGCATATTCAATGAGTTTGTTTAACCATTGTTCTTTCCCTGGGGTCTCTGTTTCCAGTATCTTGCGTATAATATCCTTGCAGCTGTTGTAGCATATAAGTTACAGGCTTTTTTTTGCTAACTCATTCCCATTTATACCAAGAAGGAATGCTTCCGTTTTTTTTAGGAAATGTAAATAATAATAAAAAATTTAGCTCGTTGTACACCAGAGCTTAGGGCTTGCCGATCAGAAGGTTGGCAGTTTGAATCCCCGTGACGGGTGAGCTCCTGTTGCTCGGTCCCAGCTCCTGCCAACCTAGCAGTTCGAAAGCACGTCAAAGTGCAAGTAGATAAATAGGTACCGCTAAAGTGCAAGTAGATAAATAGATACCTGGGAAGGTAAACGGTGTTTCCATGCGCTGTTCTGGTTTGCCAGAAGCAGCTTAGTCATGCTGGCCACGTGACCTGGAAGCTGTACGCCGGCTCCCTCGGCCAATAAAGCAAGATGAGCGCCGCAACCCCAGAGTCGGCCACGACTGGACTTAATGGCCAGGGTCCCTTTACCTTTACACCATTTGCCCACTTGCATTTCTACCATAAGTGAAAAAAATATACCCTCAGCTTCTAGGCATTGCTTTGGGCTGCCGTGGGAAACAAACAAACACGCACATAAATAAATAAATAAAAATATATTTTTATATAAATTTATTTATATAAATAAATACACACACACACATTTTAAAAACATGGATCCAATCCGAAACTGCAATCTCTTCCCAAGCCTTGCTTGGGCACTGCAGCAGCCTTTGCGCCATCACGCTGCTGGCCTCTGCGCACAGGCGGCGGTGCGGGCGCAATTTTGCGCGCGGAGCCGCGGGAGACAAGGCAATGTTACCTCTCCTCTTCCTCCGGTGCGCTTAAGCCAGGCTGGCGCCCCCCACCCGCGGCCAGGAGGCGGCGCCGGCGAGATGGCTTTGGCCAGCAGGCTCCCGTTTTAGCTTTGCTAGGCGGAGGGGGCGGGAAAGAAACCCTGCAAAGCGATTGCGTTCCCCGCTTCTCCTTTTTCTCCATCGCTTTCCTTTCTCCCCTCGACTTGCCGCCTCCGGGGGGTTATTGCAAGGATACCGGAGCAGGAGCAGCAGCGCATCCTCGCCTGGGAAGGGAGCGTGGGAAAGGACGCCCAAGGGCAAGGAGGGACCCGATCTCGGATGCGGAGCCCGGGGGTCTGTGCGTGGTCCCAGCCACCGGCTCGCCCCGGCTCTGCCTCGCCTTCTCGGGAGAGCGATCCTTTGGGGACCCAGGAGCCGGCGCCCCGCCCGGCTGGCTGCGATGGAGCTGCGCCTCACCCCGCCTTACCTGAAGGTAAGAGTCACCTTGAGGGCGCCGCACTCTTCCCCTCCACCCGCATCGCCCTCCTCTGGCCGGTATGGTTGCTTCCCGGGCCTGCGGAGAGTTCAGACGTGACGCCGTTCCTAACCCAGGGAGACGCTTGGAGGCGTGTGCCGGGTCTCCCTGGACGGGGCCGGTGGATGCCAGGACTCCAGGAGCCATCGAAAACGGGAAGAAGAGTGCAGGGATTAAATGATAATAATAATAATAATAATAATAATAATAATAATAATAATAATTTATACCCTGCCCATCTGGGTATCCCCAGCCACTCTGGGCGGCTTCCAACAAAACACTAAAATACAATAACCTATTAAACATTAAAAGCTTCCCTAAACAGGGCTGCCTTCAGATGTCTTCTAAAAGTCTGGTAGTTGTTTTTCTCTTTGACATCTGGTGGGAGGGCGTTCCACAGGGAGGGTGCCACTACCGAGAAGGCCCTCTGCCTGGTTCCCTGTAACTTGGCTTCTCGCAGCGAGGAAACCGCCAGAAGGCCCTCGGCACCGGACCTCAGTGTCCGGGCAGAACGATGGAGATGGAGATGCTCCTTCAGGTATACTGGACCAAGGCCGTTTAGGGCTTTAAAGGTCAGCACCAACACTTCTGAGTAAACACAGGATGCTGCCTTATTCTGAGCCAGGTCTACGGGTCCAGCCAGCTCAGTGCTGTCTGCACTGACTGGCAGCAGCAGCCGCTGTCCAGGGATCCAGGCAGGCAGCCTTTCCACCCCCAGCCTTAGCTGGAGGTGCTGCCAAGGAATTTGAACCCGGGATCTCCTGCATGCAAGGCAGATGCTCTTCCATCCAGCTGTGTGGCCTTTCCCCCTTTTGCTACCAGAACTAGAGAATCTGTGATTCCTGACTCCTAATTAGTTTGGGTCTGTGCAAATTGGGCTCCAGGTATTAATCTGTGTGCAGTTCACCCAGGGGTTTTTGCCTTGTGATGTTGATATCGGTTGAGAAGCCAGGCAAAAGGTCAGCCTATGGAGGAAGGACAATATACAAAATTTAATTAATAATAATAATAATAATAATATGTGTCAGTTGTTGCTTTTCTCACCCAGGTCCCCACCTGTTTAGGGTTTAAACCAGGGGAGGCAACCTAAGGCTCAGGGGCCGGATGCGGCCCAATCGCCTTCTAAATCCAGCCCACGGACGGTCCGGGAATCAGTGTGTTTTTACATGAGTAGAATGTGTCCTTTTATTTAAAATGCATCTCTGGGTTATTTGTGGGGCATAGGAATTTGTTCACCCCCCCCCAACATATAGTTCGGCCCCCCGCCCATGGTCTGAGGGACGGTGGACCGGCCCCCTGCTGAAAAAGGTTGCTGGTTTAAACCAACCTTCCTAAACCTATTTTAGAATCATAGAATAGAATCATAGAGTTGGAAGAGACCACAAGGGCCATCGAGTCCAACCCCCTGCCAAGCAGGAAACTTTTATTTCCAGCTGTTTTATTTCCAGGTTTCTTGGGGTTTGTGGGTGGTTTAAATGTGCCTTAAATGCATGGTGAGTACAGAGCCTTAGACTACAATTCCCATGAGGCCCCAGCAAACACCGCTGCTTTGAAGCGGCATGTATCACCAGCTTATGGCATTTCCACCCCATATATTAAAGTACTGTACATTCAGCACACGCTTAAAGCCCGTGACTTCCCACCAAAGAATCCCGGGGAGCTGTAGTTTGTTCTGGGTGCTGGGAATTAAAGTTCTGGAGGGGGGGACTACCATTCCCAGGATGCCTTGGGTGAAAGCCATGTGCTTTAAATGTATATTGAATATAATTTTGGTAGTTTCACAGCCCTCAGAAGTTTGGTGGGGGTGGCAGGCCAGGACGGGGCCTTCTCAGTGGCAGCCCCTAAATTGTGGAACTCCCCACAGAGGTGCATCTGACAGCTTCATTACATGGCTCTCAGAGAATGCTGAAGACACACCTCTTCACCCCAGCCTTTGACACCTGAAATATGTGTGTTTTCAAGGCCTACCCCAGGGGTCTGCAACCCGCAGCTCCGGAGCCGCATGTGGCTCTTTTACACCTTTGCTGCGGCTCCGGGGCGGATACTAGCGAGGGGAGGAGGCGCATTGTGCGCCCCGACACTCCCCACTGTGGCGGGCGCTGTACTGGCTGTGACGTCGCATGGGGGCGGGGCGTGCGTTAGTCACGCACCGTCCCGACGTCACCTTCCCGCCCGCCCACCACATTGTAAGGGGCATGTACGCTGGTCACTGTTTTGAAGGGGAGTGAAGAACACACACACACAAAAAGGTAACTTGTTAATTTAACGTTTATTTCTATGAGGAGGAGTAATTCTGAGGGGTCAAACAAAGAAATAATAAAAAGTGACAAAAAAGTTATTTTTATAATGATGAGTTTTGCGGCTCCCAGTTTTTTTTTCTTTGGAAGCGGGTCCAAGTGGCTCTTTTTGTCTTAAAGGTTGCAGACCCCTGGCCTACCCTATTCCCGTGACAGCAATCTGCATTTTTTTATTCTTTATTTTATTTTATTAACATTTAAAACACATACATTTACATTTACACAATACATATACACAACACACTACCTTATTTTCATAGCGTAAAACTCTATATAATACCTACCTATACTATACATATCAACATACCAACACACCTACCACATACCTACCCCACACGGACACCCACCAAGTGACTTGACTTCCAGCTGTTCTTGTTACGCTACTTTATTTTAGCTTAAATGCATTTCGTTATTTCTTTAATCTCTTCTTCTATCTTTACTCTCCTTTCGCTCTAATCATTTTCTGGATTCACTCAATATCCGTCAAAAGTTCTACTTTTTCCACATAGATTTTGATGTATTCCTTAAAGACAGCCCACTCCTTATTCACTTTTTGTACCATATCTCCTCTTTTTTATTCTTAATTTTAAATCGTCGTAACTCACCCTGGAGCTTCCTGCCAAACGGCGAGTAATAAATTTATGAATAGTACCGATCAAGAAAGCAATGAATGCGTGCTTTAAGCAGCTGTGACTTCCATCACCATTTTGAAAGCACTTTTGGACACATATTGAAAGCACATAGTTTCCCCTTCCAAGAATCATGGGAACTGTAGTTTGTTCTGGGTGCTGGGAATTGTAGTTCGGCAGGAACAACCGTTTCCAGGATCCTTGAGTGGGGTGGAAGCCATGTGTTTTAAAGGCACAGTGTGGCACAGTCTCTCTCTCTCTCTCTCTCTTTCTCTTTTGGATTGCTATGTTTCCATGGCGACTGGGTTTTTTGTTTAGGATGCTCTCCTGACTGCTCTTTCTTTCCGCTGCTGCTGCAGCCGGTCTGTATGATCTTTTTCCTCCCACAGGGACAAACCGCAGATGAGTCAGCCTGGGCGGGCCCACAAACCGCTTGGGCTGCCTGGCCTTGATCACTTTAAGGAGGCAGACACATGACCCATTGTTGTTGTTGCTGCCGCAGTCCCAGGATACGAGAGGGAGGAGCTTCGCTGCCAACCTCCCAGCCAGCCCATCACACTTTCCACTGCCTTCCTCCTCTCCGCCCGGCATCCTTACACAAGGCTAGCCGGCAGCAGAAGTGGCTCAGCGTCTCCTGAAGTGGGACAGCATCTCTCTCCGTAGGCGGCAGGCCAGCCCAAAGACTCCAGGGATCTCATCTGTTGTGTGTCGTCCTACAGAATGAGGCTTGCCGAGTGTCTAGAAGCCGCTGGATTCCTGTCCCACCGGAGCTGACAAGGTGCCGGACGTCGCAGGAGCTGGAGGTCGCAACCGAAGGTGATTCTACAACGTCCAGGCACATCCAGGGCGTTTCTCCTCTGTCTGTTCCAGATTCCTCCTGAGAAAGCCAGAGGGATCCTCGCTCGCTCCCGGCCGGGACTGGAAATTGGATACTGGTGAGTCACTGGGAGTGACTTTTGGAGAGGAGTCAGGAAGGGGGAAA
The DNA here is from genome assembly GCF_964106645.2 of Podarcis pityusensis. Taxonomy (NCBI): domain Eukaryota; kingdom Metazoa; phylum Chordata; class Lepidosauria; order Squamata; family Lacertidae; genus Podarcis; species Podarcis pityusensis. The sequence continues at coordinate 23,946,716 of NC_138041.1, forward strand.
TAGCTGAGCAGGACATGGCAAACTTTGTGTGGGCACCAAAACCAGCTAGGAGACAGTGAGCTCAGGCAATATGATTATATTTATTTATTTATTTGCCAGCTTTCCCCCAGACTGGGACTGAAGGCAGCTTTCACAAATTAGAACAACACCGATAAAATACAAAAAGCTAAAAACGTGTAACAGGTAATTGTTAAAAAGGAATTGAATTCCATAACAGAATTAAAACAAATCTACAGTGGTACCTCAGGTTACATACGCTTCAGGTTACATACGCTTCAGGTTACAGACTCCGCTAACCCAGAAATAGTGCTTCAGGTTAAGAACTTTGCTTCAGGATGAGAACAGAAATTGTGCTCTGGTGGCGCGGCGGCAGCAGGAGGCCCCATTAGCTAAAGTGCTGCTTCAGGTTAAGAACAGTTTCAGGTTAAGTATGGACCTCTGGAACGAATTAAGTACTTAACCTGAGGTACCACTGTATTAAAATGCTGATAGTGAAAACAGCACCTTAAAAGTAGTAATTTCCCAAAGCCCTGTTGGAATGAAAGTCTTCACCTGCCATTGTAAGGACAGCAAGGAGGGAGCCAGTCTGGCCTCCCTGGGGAAGGAGCTCCAATGTCTGGGAGCAGCCACTAAGAAGGCTCTGTCCCATGTTCCCACCGAGCATTCCTGTGTGGGTGGAGGGACCGAGAGAAGGGCTTTGCTCAAAGATCTCAGAGCCTGGGCAAGTTCAGATGGGAGAATATGGTCCTTCAGATAACCTAAGCCGTATAAGACTGACACCAGGGTTAGTTGGATGATTGTTTCTGGATAACCTTTTGTCTCTAGGCTCACAGCTGTTTGCACAGGGACTCTGTCCCTTGTGCTGATGCCAGGCTGCCGCCCCCGATGTGCCCACCCTCTCCGGGGAGAAGAAATGAAGCAGAGATGAACGCTGGCAATGGGGCACGAACCCTCTCCCCCTGGAAGCTGGATCCGCTGCCGCGTGGGGGGCAAAGGCCCCCTGAACCGTCCCGGCACGCTCTGCCCCTGGTCTTCACGGTCTTCGTCTGGCTGGCCACGGGGACCACCATGTCCAGCCTCAACAAGTGGATCTTTGCCGTCCACAACTTCCGCTACCCGGTCTTGCTCTCCTCCCTGCACATGTTGACGGCCGTGGTGGTGGGCAACCCTTTGGCGAAGCTGCGGGCCGGCAGGGCCGGGCACCCCGCCCCGTGCCCTGGAGCCAAGGGCAGGGTTTTCCTGCTGAGCCTGACTTTCTGTGCCAGTGTGGCCTTTGGGAACCTGGGACTGAACTATGTCCAGCTGGACTTTGCCCAGATGGTTTACACCACGACGCCGTTCTTCACCCTGACCCTCTCCAAGGTGCTGCTGGGGAAACACCACCACCCCCTGCAGTACGTGGCCATGGGGCCCATCTGCTTGGGGGCTTCCTTGAGCATCGTGGGGGAGGTGCATTTTGACCAAGCCGGCTGCTGCTTCCTGTTTGCCGCCACTTTCCTCCGAGGGCTGAAGTCTATACAGCAAAGTAAGTGTCTTGCATGGCTGCGCGTGGGCCGCAGGGTGGCCTGTGTGGAACATTGGCCCTTCTTAAAGGTAAAGGGTAAAGGGACCCCTGACCATTAGGTCCAGTCGTGGCTGACTCGGGTTGCGGTGCTCATCTCGCTTTATTGGCTGAGGGAGCCGGCGTACAGCTTCTGGGTCATGTGGCCAGCATGACTAAGCCGCTTCTGGCGAACCAGAGCAGCGCACGGAAATGCCGTTTACCTTCCCGCCGGAGTGGTACCTATTTATCTACTTGCACTTTGACGTGCTGTCGAACTGCTAGGTTGGCAGGAGCAGGGAACGAGCAACGGGAGCTCACCCTGTGACGGGGATTCGAACCGCCAACCTTCTGATCGGCAAGCCCTAGGCTCTGTGGTTTAACCCACAGCGCCACCCGCATCCCATGGCCCTTCTTAAGGGTCCTTTTTAAAGTGAGTTTCTAGTCCGGGAGTCATTTTAGACTCACAGCTGTCCAGGGAGGTGTAGGTCATTTCTGTGTCCAGGGCAGCTGTCTACCAGCTCCATCTGGTACGCAGGCTAAGACCCTACCTGCCCGCAGACTGTCTCGTCAGAGTGGTGCATGCTCTAGTTATTTCCCGCTTAGACTACTGCAATGCACTCTACGTGGGGCTACCTTTGAAGGTGACCCAGAAACTACAGCTAATCCAGAATGCGGCAGCTAGACTGGTGACTGGGAGTGGCCGCCAAGACCATATAATACCGGTCCTGAAAGACCTACATTGGCTCCCAGTACGTTTCCAAGCACAATTCAAAGTGTTGCTGCTGACCTTTAAAGCCTTAAAAGGCCTTGGTCCAGTATACCTGAAGGAGCGTCTCCACCCCCACTGTTCTGCCCGGACACTGAGGTCCAGCGCCGAGGGCCTCCTGACAGTTCCCTCTCTGCGAGAAGTGAGGTTACAGGGAACCAGGCAGAGGGCCTTCTCGGTAGTGGCACCCACCCTGTGGAACACCCTCCCACCACATGTCAAGGAAATAAACAACTATCTTACTTTTAAGAGACATCTGAAGGCAGCCCTATTTAGGGAAGTTTTTAATGTTTGATGTTTTATCATGTTTTTAATATTCTGTTGGAGCCACCCAGAGTGGCAGGGGAAACCCAGCCAGATGGGTGGGGTATAAATAAATTATTATTATAGTCCTTATGGCTGCAGAGATGTGCTTGAAAGCATGTGGGTGAAGAATATGAGCACTCTGTTTTAGTTCTCCCTGGGAATAAATAATGGAGGAATTATGCCAATAGAGCAAATCTGCAAAACGTCTCTTGTTTTGCATTAAGCAGAGTCCAGCCCTCCCCAGAATTCTAATTGCATTGAAACCACAGCCAGATTCGAACCTGGAATCGTTCGTTTCGTTTGTGTGCTGAAACTTAAAACGCTGAGCAGGGCAGAAGGCATGTTTTGTTTTTGGGATACTAAATCTTTGCCGGGAGGTTTTCAGAAGGGAATACTTTATCCTTCGCTGGGCTGTTGTCTTGGAAATGGGATAGCTCATTCCAGTTTGTGTGTAACTTAAACATACAGCCTTCTGAACCTTCTAGTGGTAGAGCTAGGTCAGAGTCACGCCATCTATTCAAAGCACCACAAATGCCACTTTAAACCGTCAAAGCTTTCCCCCAAGAATTCTGGGGGTTGTAGTTTGTTAAGGACTCTGGGAGCTTGTTAGGAGATACCTATTCCCCTTCCAGAGCTGGAGCTCCCACAGTTTCCTGGGAAGAGGGATTGATTGTTAAAGCCCTTTGGGGAAGAGGGAAGGGTTTTTCCTAACAACTCTCAGCGCCCTTAACAAACTACAATTCCATGACTAAAGTGGGATCATAGTGCTTTAAATGGATGGTGTGAATGTGACCCTACACCAGTGAATCTCTATGCCAGTGATGACCAAACTTGGCCCTCCAGCTGTTTTGGGACTACAATTCCCATCATCCCTGACCACTGGTCCTATTAGCTAGGGATGATGGGAGTTGTAGTCCCCAAACAGCTGGAGGGTCAAGTTTGGCCATCACTGCTTTATGCATTTATCCAGCTGCTGCCGGGCAAGCATTTGGGACTACAATTCCCATTAGTCCCGGCCAGGGCTGATGGGAGCTGTCGGTCACAACAGCCATGCTGGCTAAGACTGATGGGAACTATAGTCCAAAACACTTGGAGGGCATCAGCTTGGGAAAGGCTACTCCCTAAAACATCATCTCTGGGCTGGACTGTTGTCTCCAGTGCAGGGTTGTGCAAATTTAACATGTACTTCCTCATTCTTGCTTGGTCATCTAGATGCTCAGAGAAATGTAAGTGGCTGTTTACTTTTGGAGAAGAGGCCACTGGGGGCTTTATGATGGATTTATTTTTATTTCAAAAACACATTTTTTTAAAAAACAACAACACCCACATATACAGTTTGGGAAAGGTCAGGACTCAAGGGCCTAGTTCTCAGTGAGGTGGTGAACCTGTGTTAGGGCTGTACTGATTCAAATTGCGGGTTTGGGACTCCCAAGATTGAATGTTCCTCTGTACAAAAGGATTCAATGCACATAAGGAGTGAGCTTTCTCCTTGACCTGCTGGTTTTCTATGTGTGGGGAGTTTCCTACCTGTGAGAGAGCATTTCAAGGCATGAGGTTTCCTCCCCCAAAATCAATAATTATTATTATTATTATTATTATTATTATTATTATTATTATTATTTTATTACTTATACTCCTCCCATCTGGTTGGATTCCCCTAGCCACTCTGGGCAGCCTACAACATATCGAAAAACAGTTGTATGAAGCTGGGACTGATGGGTTGCTTGGCCGTTCTGGCTGGGGCTGATGGGAGTTGTAGTCCAAAACAACGGCAGGATGCCACGTTGGAGAAGTCCATGCCGTGTCGAGGAGCGGCCATGCCTCGGGGAAGTTCTCTCATGCCTCCTGTGTGCTTTTCTTTCCCTCCTCAGCCCCTCTTTGAATTTGGTGTTTGTGAATTTGGTGTCCAGATCTGAGGGCCTTCTGGCGGTTCCCTCCTTGCGAGAAGTGAGGTTGCAGGGAACCAGGCAGAGGGCCTTCTCGGTAGTGGCACCCGCCCTGTGGAATGCCCTCCCATCAGATGTCAAGGAAATAAACAACTATCTGACATTTAGAAGACACCTGAAAGCAGCCCTGTATTGGGAAGTTTTAAATGTTTGATATGATTTATTATTATTATTATTATTAAAGGTAAAGGGACCCCTGACCATTAGGTCCAGTCACGGACGAATCTGGGGTTGCAGCGCTCATCTCGCTTTATTGGCCGAGGGAGCCGGCGTACAGCTTCCGGGTCATGTGGCCAGCATGACTAAGCCGCTTCTGGCAAACCAGAGCAGCACACAGAACCACCGTTTACCTTCCCGCCAGTGCAGTACCTATTTATCTACTTGCACTGGCATGCTTTCGAACTGCTAGGTTGGCAGGAGCAGGGACCGAGCAACGGGAGCTCACCCCGTCACAGGGATTCGAACCGCCGACCTTCTGATCGGCAAGTCCTAGGCTCTGTGGTTTAACCCACAGCACCACCCGCGTCCATTATTATTATTATTATTATTATTATTATTATTATTATATTTTATATCTCTCACCCCAGGTACCTTCCTGCAGGAGGAGCGCCTGGACTCGCTGACCTTGCTCTGCCTCACTTCCCTGCCCAGCTTCTACATCCTCTTTGCGGCCGCCCTGGTCCTGGAGGTGGGGCCCGCCTGGGACGGCACCCTGGCCTACGGAGGGGGCCTCTGGGCCTGTGTCCTGCTCAGCTGCCTGGGCTCGGTGCTGTACAACTTGGCCAGCTTCTACGTCATCTCGCTGACGTCGGCCCTCACCATCCACGTCCTGGGGAACTTCAACGTGGTGGGCAACCTCCTGCTCTCCCACTTCCTCTTTGGCAGCCGCCTGACGCTGCTCAGCTACGCGGGCATCGCCCTCACCCTCTCCGGGGTCTTCATGTACCATCACTGTGACTGCATCGCCTCCTGCTGGCGCTCCAGGGGTGGGCGGGGCAAAGAGGAGTAAGCAGAGAGAGGGAGGACGTGATTGGAGCTGTGACTGCCAATCGCGGGAGCCATAGGGCCAATGGGGTAGGGGCCTGCCCCGCCAACCTCAGCCTGCTCTTGTCCAGCCCCCATCTGGTCCAGGAGGGTTGGCACTGGCTGCCCGCTTCCTGCTCCCCCGTCTCAGTGTCGCTCAGCCGGGAGGAGGACAGGGACAAAACTAGAATGAGTTGACTCAGCCTGCTCTCTGGCGCCACCTACTGTTGGGCTCCCTGCTTTCTGCCCTACCGGTGGGCACCGGCCGCCACAAGGAGTTAGGGTGACTCTGAATACCCGTTGTTGGGAATTGCAGGTGGGCAGAGTGTCGGTTTGCTCAGGTCCCGCTTGCAAGCTTCCAATTGGGGCATCTGGTTGGCCACTGTGAGAACATGATGCTGGACTAGATGGGCTTGATTCAGCAGAGTTGCTCTTATGTTCTTACACCACCACTGCAGGCGGTGGCACTGCCGGCCATCTTCCTCCCCTCGGTGTTGCCCTTGCGGAACTGCAGAAAGGAGGACGGGGACAAAAGCTGCAATTAGTTGGCTCTGCCTGTCGTTGGCTGTGGCGCCACCTACTGTTGGGCCTCCCTGCTTTCTGTCCTGCCAATCCCAATGGGTGCCAGCCACTACTGCCGCTGTGGAAAGGTGTGCCTCTCCTCTCTGATGGATCATAGCATGCCTCTGGTACGTTGCGGGGGGACAGTGGGTGCTCATGATCAGCAGATGCCAGAATTGTGGGAAGGCTTATCCTCCTCCAAATAACTCAGCCCCACCTGACCCCTGAGCCATTTTACGCACTGGGCAAGAGCTACAGCAGATGGTTTTTAGAGGAAGCCAGGAGATGCCACCTCTGCCCACCGAAGGATTTGACGGCACGGGGTGCAGGGATTAGATGCTGCGTATCTGAATTCTCACCTACATAGAATCTTTTAAAAAAAATATATTTTAGAAATCCCTGCCCCTAGAAAGCCAGCACTTTGGAAGAGAGAGGGTTCTCTTCTCATTTTCTCCCTGATGTGCTAGATTTCTACATGCAGGTAGTCTCCCCAGCTCCTCTGAGGCAGATAATTCAAACATGCAGACTCTGGGGAAGAGAGAAGGGAAGAGCGGACCTGCCTCAGCAGACCTCCCTGGCACCAGCCGCTACTTCTCATAGGGCTAAAAATTGGGGGGAAACCAAGTGTTTCCTTCTTTTTAAAAAATGTTGAGACTTGAATGTGTGCTGGACTGCACCTCTGATCTCCGCAAGCCGCTTTGCAGCCATGCCAATTCTCGTGCCAGTTCCTCTCCAACCCCTCCGAGGGCACTGTGGGATTGATGCCCGCAGAGGGAGGTGGCACAGAGTTCCTCCTTTCCTTGGGTAGGGCTCCCCACTAGGTACTAAAGTACTGAATGAGGAGCTCCCATATAGGAGGAACATGGAGATGAAAAGTGGTGTGTTCAGGACATGCGTGTGTGTGTGTGTGTGTGTGTGTGTGTGTGTCTATTTCCGTTCTCTACTGCCACCTGGTGGGGTGGCGTATAGTGCAATTTTTATGGATGGATGTTTTATTTCTGTGCTGCCTGCTAGTGAGTTAAGGGTGTGTGTGTTTGAGAGAGAGCGAGAGCGCATGCACATTTGCTTATGAGTAGACACCCATTAATATTTCCTTATCCTCACTGGGCTACAACAAGGATGAGGAGATCTGCAGCCCTCCAGTTTCCGTTGGACTACAGCTCCCATCAGCCCCAACCATCCTTGTCAATGGTTAGGGATGATGGGAATTGTAGTCCCAGCATGTAGAGGACTATAGCGGTCCCCCCATTCCTGGACTAGGTAACTCCTTAGGGTGCTCATTTGCTTTCGGTGGATGAAGAAAATCTTTACTTGTGGCTTGTGTGAATATATTCGAAGGGCATTTTCCACCTGCCCACCAGATTCACTGAAATCCTCTGATGAATGGGCACCCATTAAGCCCACTGGTAGTGGGTGAAAATGGTCAGTATTACGCTCCATGGGGTAAAATGCTTTTGGACACGTTTGTTTTTGTTTACTTGTTGTTTCAGGGTGGGGATGCACCCCGTTTTTGAAGGAGTCAAGATCAATCTGTGCATGCAGATCAAATCACATGGCGCAGAATTCTCTTGGACCAATTTCTGCTTGCACGTGGAAGTCTAGTATGTGAGGGGGTGAGAGTTCTAGCCCACCCGAACTCCCTGGGAGGCTAGCTTTCTACACGCAGGGAAGTGTTCACTCTTCATTCTTTGGTGTCTGTTCCTGCGGTTCGACGTGGAACTCATGTGTCATGTGGTTCACCAGCAAGTGTTGGTTGGCTTTCAGGCACTCCTATAGAAGTGGATTGTCGTTTCCCCCTTACGACACTGGCTGTCCTGCTTTGTGTTTTACATTCTCTCCAAGCGGAGGCTAATGTGCATATCTGTAATGTCTGCAAGATGCGCCAATGTCGGCTTGCTGTCATTTATAGCAAAGGGGGGTTCGATAATCTGTGTGTGTGTGTGTGTGTGTTGGTCAGGCTTCTCTGACCTGGCGCTCTCCAGATGTTTTGTTCTTCCATTTCTACCAGACCCTACCAGCATATCTGTTCTGAACTACAACTACAGCCATTCTGGCTGGGGGCTGCTGGGAGCTGTAGTCAAAACATTTAAGAGGATGTTTTGGAGGAAGGCTGGTTTCCAGATATCACGGGCAGAGCCAACACATTTGTGCCTGGTGAAAAGGCTGTGGATACAGGCATTTCGCTACTCAAGTGTAAAGGGAAACATAAAGGCTGAACTGACCCCCACATAGCCTGCCAGAATCAATTTGGTGCAGCAGAAAGAACTGTTAGCAGATTAATAAGATTGCCACTAGAAGGCTAGCCGTGAGCACTCAGCAGTGCTGGGTGGGTGTGTGGCCAAATGTTTTTGCCAGTGTGTAAATTATTCAACTTTTTTTTTATTTACAATATGTGTGTGTCTTTTTTTTGGGGGGGGAAGGGTCGAATTAGGTTCAGCCCTAGCCACTTTTGTGCCTGAGATAAAAATTTGCAAGGCACCACCTTTGTCCACTGACATGAGGAAAAGTCAATATGACGATTCCTCTGGATATGTTCATATAGGGCTGAGTAAAAGTGTTTGAAAGTGCTGGTGGATCAGGTCTGTCTGTCCTACTAGTACCCAAAATATATCGGCTGGAACAGCCACTCCTAGTGTCTGTCCTCTGTCCACTGTCGGAGGCAGTATGCAGGGGAAGGTAGAAAAAAACCACCACTGTTGAGGAATTCAGTATTGAGAGTTCTTGGGCTTCTGGTCTTTTCTGGCCTCCTGTTTATGGATTGATAGAAGGGCAAAGGTCTCCTCACAATACCATTTGTTTCATAAAACCAGATTTCTATGGTGTGAGGTCGGCCCTGTGTCATTGTTAACTGCTGCCTGAGTTGTCCATAAAGCACAAGGTATTTTGTGACAACCGGAGTGGTGTAGTTGTGAAAAGTGTCTAATTGGGACCCCAGGAAATTTGAGTTCCTGTTCTCACTCAGCCATGAAGCCCACTGGGTGACTTCAGGCCAGTCACACTTTGGACATAACTATCCTGGCTTCATACCCCATGGTTTGGGAAACTGGGAAACAGGGAAACTGTAGTTTGGTTCACCAGTATTAACTTAGGAAGCTGCCTCACACAGAATCAGAGACTGCCGGTCCACCTAGCTCAGAATTGCCTACGCGGGCTATCGGCGACTCTCCAGAGTTTCAGATCTGAGACATCACCATCAGCCCTACCTGGAAATGCCAGGGATTGAACCCATGGCCTTCTGCTTGCAAGGCAGATGTTCTGCCACTGAGCTACGGCCCTTTCCTTGAAGCCACCAGGGGAGGGGAATGAGTTTGTAGGCTCGGTTTCACAAACCATGGTTTCCAAAGCCAGGATTGTTACATCCTGACTGACCGTGTCTGTCAGCTTAGCCTACCTCACAGGGTTTTGTGGTGAGCATATAAAGGGTAGGCAGAGGACCTCATATGCCAAGCTGAGGTCCTCAGAGGGAGAGTGTTAACAAAATCACCACCGTAGTGGAGGCATCGCCATTTTTGCACACACAGCTCTGGGGAATTGTATCTGTCCGGTTTCTTGTCTGGTGATGTCCGTCGCCGCTCTCGTCCCCGACCCTTCCTTCCAGCAGTGAGCAATCCTTGCCGTATCACACCCGGCCTGAACCGTCCCAGCTAGGGACACATGTCAAGTTCTCCTTTCGTGAAGTGTCCGGGTCATGCCATCTGATCAACGAGATAACGGGCGACTGAGGGAACCTCTGGCGCAACCAGAGCACAAAGAAGGCCAAGCCGGCCTCTCCGGTTTCATTTGCCCTTCAAATAAAGCTCTATTTTTGTCTTACTTGAGCGGTTGTGCTTGTGTCCTTGAATGACCTGAGGAAGGGAGGGAAACAGAGATGTGGGCGAGAGGGAGAGCCGGAGCCCACTCCTCCACCTCCAGCAGCTGTTTTGAGAAAAGAAATAGCTCTACATCAGGAAAGAGGATAATTCCCCAAGGTCTTTGCCCTTCCGTTGCCAGAGAAGGCGGGTGATGCAGGAAAATGCCTGTTCCTGCCCATCACGGATGGTTGCCATGGCAGCCGGTCACATGAAAGGCTTGCTTTTGCCAGCAGCAAACTCAAGGGGAGGTTTTTCATCCTACACCGGGGGGGGGGGGTGAAGCACCTTTTTCGGCCCGATGGCCATCTTCTCTTCCGGGCAGCGGTGCCAGGGGTAGGTGGGACTGGAGGCAAAGATGGGAGGAGAAACAAATACGAGTTTTGACTTATATATACTAGGCAGGTTCCTACTTGCACTCAAAACACAGCTCCATCTGCTGTTCAGGCAAGCAGGAGGCATTATCAGAGTTCAAGGGCACATTCCAGCCTGGCAAAAACACTCAAGGCCAGATAGGAAGCAAAGCTGGTGAAGGACAGGGCCTGGGGACAGGGAGTGTAGCCTGGAGAGCATTCCAAAAGCCAGATAGGCCTGGAGGGTCACACTGACTCCCCGCCAGGCCTGAGGTTCCTCACCCCCCAATGTATGGAATAAATGGAGGCAGCAGATCAAGACAAATCTTAGGTCAGGAGTCAGCAGACTTTTTGAGCAGGGGGCTGGTCCACTGTCCCTCAGACTTTGTGGGGGGCCGGACTATATTTTTTGGGGGGAAATGAACGAATTCCTATGCCCCACAAATAACCCAGAGATGCATTTTAAATAAAAGCACACATTCTACTCATGTAAAAACACGCTGGTTCCTGGACCGTCTGCGGGCCAGATTTAGAAGGCGATTGGGTCAAATCCGGCCCCCTGGCCTTAGTTTGCCTACCAATGTCTTAGGGCTTAGGCCATCTGTTCCTCCTCCTCAGATTTCCCTCAGCTGATCTGGCTAGTTTTCTTACTGAGCTCCTGAGGCAATAAGGAGCTGTCCACTGGCTATATACTGTATTTTTTGTTCTATAAGACTCACTTTTCCCCTCCTAAAAAGTAAGGGGAAATGTGTGTGCGTCTTACGGAGCGAATGCAGGCTGCCCAGCTATCCCAGAAGCCAGGAACAGCAAGAGGGATCGCTACTTTCACTGCGCAGCGATCCCTCTTATTGTTCTGGCTTCTGAGATTCAGAATATTTTTTTTCTTGTTTTCCTCCTCCAAAAACTAGGTGCGTCTTATGGTCTGGTGCGAAAAATACGGCATTTGAGCTGATGTAGGGGAGACCTGGAGCTCTATTGCTTTATCCCAGTTTAAAACAGATCTTTAATTGACCCTGGTTTCCACCCTTCAGTAAGGGGCCCAGGAAGGCAACAAAAGGGGAAATAATATTGCTTGGGACTTATTCTCCCTTGCTTATTGCCCTTCCCCCCCTCTCCCAATTTGGATTAACAAGATTAACGTCTTGGCATGATCTCGCCCTCCCGGGAGCCTCACTGCATGGGGAACATTCTGTTCCTGGTTTGTCACCTTCTTTCTCCAGCAGGGCTCCTGTGCCTTTCAACGCTGGAACCCTAGCAGAAATGCAGGATCCTTATGGCAGGGAATGTCACACGGGACGGACATCCATCCTGCATGTGGCAGTGGAGTGCATCGGAGCTCTAAAAGGAAATGGAAAGTGGGCAAGAGATTTAGGGCAAGGGATCCCCAAAGCTGCCGCACACAGAGCAATGGGAGGCTTTGTAAACACTGTACATTTAAAGCACCATGTTATAAAGTTTTGTTCAAACAAGTAAGGATGGAGGCTGACTAGAGGGGTCATTTAAAAGAGCTCCCAGTTTAGCACTCGGATCTCTGGATGAACGGAGGCTGCTTTCAGACTTTTGCTGTTTTCAGGTAAGATTCAGTCGCTTCCTGACAAAAAGATTAGACTTTTTGCAATAATGAAAGTCGTGGGGAAATGCACTGGAAACAGTGAGAAAACCCTTGTTTCGATGCAATGTCATCTAAGCTCCCCAACATACAAATTAAAATGAATCTCGTTAAACAGCCAACGTCGTGTGATCTCACTGCAAAGAAATAGCCAACATCGTCTAACCTCTCTGAAAATGAATCAGGATCGATGCTCAAGAAACTGGTCACCTGGAGGCACCAACAATCCTGCTACGCTACACCAGGATTTGTAGTTCTTATTTATTTTCCTACACCCTGTACAAATCACCTTTAAGGACAAGGACTCTCAAGGTAGCACACAATTTTTAATAAATGATGTAATAAAAGCACGTTAAAAACTACTGAAAACAGCTGCAAAATAAAAGAGTTAAAAATCAGCAACAGATAAACGCATTCTTGGCTTTATCTTTTCGGAACACGGTGGACATGGTGATTTGAGGCTTTTCCTATTTTGGAAATATTTTTTCGCTGCTTATCTGTGTGTCTGAATTCTTACAGCTAGTCGGAAAAGACATCTGGCTTTCTGTAAACACAGTGGAGCTCTTTGGTTTATATTCTTGTGCCCAAGTTGCCACCTTTACATCCTGGCTGTGCTCCTCCTCCTCTAACAGCAGACAGAGCAACACAAATAATTTAGGGAGGGGAGCTTTTTCCTGGCAGGGAGATAATGTGTTACCTGCTTAATTACATCATGGTTGCCATTGCTTAAGACAGAATGCTTTATTGGCAACCCTGTATTTATATAAAAGAAATATAATAAACATATTGAAGCAGTTTATATAAAAAGCAGTAACATAAGCATGCCTATATTATAGTTCTTCAAAGAGAAACATTAACAGTGCAATCCTAACCTAATGTCTACTCAAAAGTAAGTCCTATTGAATCCAGAGAGCTTACTTCCGGTCAAGCAGGGTAGAGAATGCAGCCTTAAACACTACACTGTGTTTTAAAGTGTTCCAGTTATTCAACAGACATTTAAAGCACACGATTTCCCCCGACAGAATCCTGCGAACTTTAGTTTCCTCGCAGAGCTAGAGTTTCCAACACTTTGAACAAACGGCAGTTCCCAGAATTGTTTGAGAGAAGTCTTGTGCTTTAAATTTATGGTGTGGATTTGTCCTTAATTTACCAAGAAGGATGAATTTATTGAGTTGTGGCAAACCTGGCGCCTTGTGAACTCTCACTCTGCAATGTGCCTGAGAGCTGCAGGAGATTACATTGAGCTCAGGTGGGAAAACTTGCCTGCTCAGAATCCAGAGTTTGTCAGCTGACTCTGGAGTGGCACAAAGCAAACTTCCTGTAGACGGTAAAGAATCAGCCAGGTTCCTGTTCAGTACTTTTCCTTTGGAGAAAGGAATAAAGTCGTTTGCTTGCACACATATCTCATCCAGAAAACACCTTTGAATTCCAGCTGCAGAGGACTTACCTGTCTCTCCAGGTAGGTCAAGGGCTTCTCTCCTACATTACAGGAGTTTAAAGAAGCTGGGGATTTTGTTTCGAGGTAGACTGACAGGTGTGTGTGTGTGTGTGTGTGTGTGTGTGTGTGTGTGTGTGTTGCTGGAGAGAGAAATTCAGAGCAATAAGGATGTGTGGTGTGCTCAAAACCCATGAAGCCGTGCTTAATTGTTTGTTTTGTTTTTAAAAAAGCAGTAAGTGCTGCAATCTGACATCCAAGAAATCTATCCCCTTTGGGTGTGGAAGAATTACATCAGCCTTCCCCAACCTGGTGCTCCCCAGATGTTTTGGACTGCAGTGCCCACCAGCCCTCGGGCAGGGATGATGGGAATGACAGGCCAAAACATCTGGAAACTGCCAGGTTGAGCACCGGCTGCATTAAACACTCAGATGTGAAGTTAGCAGCCAGGCTGTTTAGAAGCGAGGGGAAAGCACACCTTTCAGCTGTCTGTCTGCTGCAAACAGCGGGAATTAGTGGCTGTTTTTATCTCCACACTCCTGTGTTTCCTTGAACGCTTAACAAACCTGCTGGGTAAGAAAAAAACTTTCATGGACCACTGCCTGCTTTGTCAAGATGCAGTCTTAAAGGTGCCAGTGGACTCTTTCGGGTTTTCTTTTCACTACAGGAAAACCGGATCATTCTGTTCTTCTGGGTACATGGCCTTTCATTAAAGTACTGGTCCATTTAGCTTAGTATTGCCTACACTGACTGGCAGCAGCAACAACTGTCCAGGGTTTCAGACAGGGGACATTCCCAGCCCTACCAGGAGATGCCCTTTGGGTTTGAACCTAGGATCTTCTGCATGCAAAGCAGATGCTCTATCATTCAGCTACCGTCCTTCCCCAAAAAATGAATTAAGATTCTAGTCCTTATGGTTTTAAAAGTGGCAGAGCATGCAGGGCAGATGCTCTACCACTGAGCTACAACTCATACTCCTCCAGTGTCTTCAACGGATGCACGACACCCAGAAATATAGCTGGCAAAGCTTTCCCTGGCATGGTGGTAAAGAAATGGGGAAAGATTCAGCTGCTGCACTTATTTTATGTTAATCTGCCCATGGCCAGAGGCAGGAGGAAGAGGGGCAATGGTGGGTGAAACCCCGCCACCACTTACAGTTTATATCACTCTTAACTTCTTCCTCATTCCTGTCAAGGCTGATGAACTCTGAGGCTGCCCATCTGATGAGATGCTTGCAGCAGATCCATAAGGTAAGGCTATTGGTGGCTATTAGCCACAGTGTTCTCATAACTATAATTAAGGGACCCTGCACTTCTGAATTTGCTAGTATGCTACCGTCCCAGGTATGGTAACTGATCTGCCACTACAAGCAGAGGCGTATCTTCTCCCCCACCCTGTGGAAATAAGCTGGTGCCCTCCAACTGCTTCGGGCAACTATTTATTCAATTGATTAACTGCTTTCTGCATAAAGAGCCTCTTTAGAACACAAGGCATAACGTCAGATGAAAACACCAATACATCACAATAAAATCCATAGAATAACCCTCAGAAGAGACCCAGTTAAACAACAGCAAAAGCCTATAATCAGTAAACCGCACCATCGTCATCTGTGCAGACTGGGGCTGATGGAAGTTGTAGTCCAAAACAGCTGGGGGGGACACAGCTGGAAGTATGGGACGTGGGTGGCGCTGTGGTCTAAACCACTGAGTCTCTTGGAGCTTGCCGATTGGAAGGTCGGCGGATCAAATCCCCGTGACAGTGTGAGTTCCCGTTGCTCTGTCCCAGCTCCTGCCAACCTAGCAGTTCGAAAGCACGCCAGTGCCAGTAGATAAATAGGTACTGCTGTGGCAGGAAGGTAAACCGTTTCCGTGCATTCTGGTTTCCATCACGGTGTTCCGTTGTGCCAGAAGCGGTTTAGTCCTGCTGCCCACATGACCCAAAAAGCTGTCTGTGGACAAACACCAGGTCCCTCGACCTGAAGGCGAGATGAGCGCCACAACCCCATAGTCGTCTTTGACTGGACTTAACCATCCAGGGGTCCTTTACCTTTTTACCTTTTAGCCTGGTGTGGCTTATATGGGCAGTTTTGAGCCTTTCCTCTCTCCTATTCTTACAAGTTAAACCTATGTTCTGTTTTGTGTTCCTCGTTCCTGTCCTTTGTCACTTTCTCCACTCCATCTGTCTTCTGGGACAAAAAAACCTTTCAAATGCTGATTGCAGGATTATTATTTTTTACTGCCTGGCTGCGTGTTTGGCATCTTCCCCCCTCTGCTGGTTGAACTTAGTCATTGCACCGGCATATGTGGGTCAGCCCTTTGATTCTTTTCAATTCTCTTGGGGACTCAGCGCCCTTCAAAGAAGTGTTCTTTATGTTCTTTGTGTTGCATAACTTTGGTTTTTGCTCACAGGTTCTGGTTTGAAAAGTGTATTGTTTTTCCTTCTCTGTGGCAAGCATCCAGTCTGGAGGGAGAGACGGCACTCATCATCTTATATGGGAAGCAATGGACTGGAGAAATAGTAATTTTTGATGTGCTTGAAGCCCTAAGAGAGGATTTTTTAAAAGCCTCCCTCAAATTTCTGTTTAATTCCTGCACATTCAACAGATGCAGCCAGGACAAAACTGGTTTTCCAACTCTTCTTTGGCTAAATGTTTGCTTTTCCCAAAACCAGTTTCTGAATGATTGGCTGGACCAGGGGCTCAATAAGGCCATCAAGCCCTGTTGTGTGTTTTTTGAAATGTTTAATCTTTTGGTTGTTGTTGTTAACTTTGTTTGCATTAAATATGTATTCTGTAGTTGACCACCTTTGTAATGTTTTATTTTGAAATATTTAGGATAATATTTTAAAAAGGTAAAGGGACCCCTGACCATTAGGTCCAGTCGTGGCCGACTCTGGGGTTGCGGCGCTCATCTCACTTTATTGGCTGAGGGAGCCGGCATACAGCTTCCGGGTCATGTGGCCAGCATGAGTAAGCCACTTCTGGCAAACCAGAGCAGCGCACGGAAACGCCATCTACCTTCTCACCGGAGCGGTACCTATTTATCTACTTGCACTTTGACGTGCTTTCGAACTACTAGGTTGGCAAGAGCAGGGACCGAGCAATGGGCGCTCACCCTGTCTCGGGGATTTGAACCGCCAACCTTCTGATCTGCAAGTCCTGGGCTCTGTTGTTTTGACTGTATACTCTTTATTTGACCTCCTTCAGAAATGTTTGATTCTGGATTGTTTTACAGTATGGATATTTTAATATGCTGTAAACCACTTTGAGATATAGATATAGATATAGATATAGATATAGATATAGATATAGATATAGATATAGATATAGATATATATGAGAGACATTAATAATAATAATAATATGGCCCTTGAGACTCTCCCCAGGACACACCCTGCCCCATGAACAAGCTGTCTAATGGTGAACCTGACCATTGGTCCATCTAGCTGAATCATCCTGATTGGCAGCGGTTTCCCTTTCCAGGAGATCAAGATCCTTCTGATCACTTGCTTCCTGAGATCCTTTCAACTGGGGGTACCACAGACTAAACATGGTGTGGTCTGTAGTGCAGGCTGCTCCTCCCTCCTTGAATGCTTGGGTTTAGTTAATGCTGCACAGTCTGTAGAGCCTTGAAGGCTCCTGTGAGCACACAGGGATGCACCAGAATTTCCAGGCTCAGCACACCTGTGAAACTCGTAGCCTCTTCATCTGGACTCTCCATAGGACACACAAACACCCACTCTGCAAACTCCTTGAGTGTTTTCGTCTGGCTGGGATGGGCATTTGAATTCTGATAATGCTTCTTGCTTGACTGAATAGAGGATGGAGAAGGGTGTCTGAGAGTGCAGAAACCAGCTCGCTTTACAAAGTGGGGAAAAACCTTCATTGCTTTCCCTACTTTTGGCAAAGCTTCTAGCCCTCAAGGCAGTTGCCTTAAGGGAATGAGGCAGATTTAACTTTTCTTAGAGAAAAGTGCCCCTAAATTGCTTCCAGGCAATCCTCTCTACTGAGCGTTCATTCTGACTTTTTGGTGGGGTGGTTATAAGATGTTGCACCAAGCAATTCTTGCCCCGTGCTTTTTCTGTGCATTTCCCCATCACTTTCCTTACTGCAAAAAAGTGTGATTTTTATTTTGAGGGAGATGAGAGTTTGGTGCACCAGAGTCCACTTCAGTAGCACAAGCTGAATCTGCTGATATGCCTGTTCGATACACTGCTAAAGCAGCAGCTGTCTGGAAGCACCCAAAATAAAGGAAGAGGAGGCAGGGTATTAGCATGTGTGGCTAAGGGCTAAAACTGCCACTTTTATTTTGGGGAGAAAAAAAAGAAAAAAGAAAGAAACCTTTATTTTTAAAGATGCCAAAACATCATGCAGTAGCTAGCAAGCTTCTGAGTCCAGCAGAACTCTTCATCGGGTTGGATATTAAGCAATGCAGGAATAAGGGAGAAAGCTGACTTTCTATTGAAACTACAATGTCTGCATGGTTCAAAAGCTCACTTCTGTCGCATTAGGAGTGCTGCTGTTTGGATTGCTGTGATGACTGCCTGCACTTCAGAGTTTGCTGTTGCTAGTGATCCAGCTCTGGTGTGCAGAGATGAACATACCAAGGACTTTGGTTGCAGTATCTCTCTCCCTCTTTCCCCTGCAGGTATTCATCAATGCCAATGAAATCCTCGCAGGCATCAGTCAGCCATCTGTGTGCAGCGAGGTGCTGCTGTCTGCACCAGGGACTGCATATATGCTGGGTATGGTATGGATTTGTGCCTATAAAAAAAGGCCCAGTGTCACAACTTCTACTGCCTATTGGTCTCCCTTTTCTGGAACTTGGGGGGGCTGTTCAGTGAAGCTGACTATTGGAAGATTTGAGACAGACAAAAGGCAGTAGTTCCTCACACAGTTATGGAACTTGCTGCCACGGGAGGCAGTGGGGGCCGAGAAACTTGGATAGCTTTAAAAAAAATTAGACAAATTCATGGAAAAGGCTAACAAATGGCTATGCTCTGCCTTAATGGTTGGAGACAATGAATAACAGCTGCTGGAAAGCTCAAGAGCAGTGACGTAGCGTGGGTTGCCAAGGCCCGGGGCCACGTGGAGGGAAGGGAGGGAAATGGACGGAAAAGGATGGAATATGCTCAACTGCATTCGCGCCACCCAGGAGATTGCAGCTGTAGAGATAAGAAGAGTCATTTCCATTGACTGGAGAGGTCACTTCCTGGTTCACATGGAGAAGCCATTTTCATTAGACCCCCAGCGAGGGAAGTGCACAGCTGTAAGAAGAAGAAAAAAGGGATGTGGGTGGCGTTGTGGTCTAAGCCACTGAGACTCTTGAGCTTGCTGATCAGAAGATTGGCGATTTGAATCCCTGTGAGGGAGTGAGCTCCCGTTGCTCTGTTCCAGCCTAGCAGTTTGAAAGCACACCAGTGCAAGTAGATAAATAGGTACCGCTGCGGCGGGAAGGTAAACGGCGTTTCTGTGCGATCTGGTTTATGTCACGGTATCCATTGTGCCAGAAGCGGTTTAGTCATGCTGGCCACATGACCTGGAAAGCTGTCTGCAGACAAACACTGACTCCCTAGGCCTGACAGCGAGCTGAGTGCCGCAACCCCATAGTCACCTTTGACTGGACTTCACCGTCCAGGGGTCCTTTACCTTTCTGCACAGCTGTATTGAGACAGCACCAGGTGTTGAAATCTTGCGCCCCAACAAATTTGCAACCCTCCCCAATGCTACACCACTGCGCAGGAGGAGAGAGGGTTCTTGTGCTTGGGTCCTGCTTGTGGGCATCCCATAATGAGCATCTGGTTGCCCACTGTGAGAGCAGGATGCTAGCCTAGATGAGCCATTGGCAGCCTAAATTTGCCAATAGGCAAGCTGGATCTCATCCACAAAACAGTGGCCTTTGGGAAGTGGCTGTTGCAGCAATGCTTGCATTATGTGACTTGAACCCTCAGAGGTGATATCCTCCCTCACTAATTCTTTTCTAAGTAACTCCACTCCACTGGTTTATGCTTGTGCACGTGCAAATCTATATCCCAACAGCTGCAGAGGACGACTTTCCTTGCTGTTTCTTTTTTTGCATCCAGGGTTGTCCGAAGTGTACCGGGTCTCCAAGCGCTTGGAAGAAGGGATGAAGTCTCGGAAAGCAGAGAGCGAAGCCCTGCTGCATTGCCTGCGCAAGGTGGATCTGGCCTGGAACAACCTGCTGTCCTTTCTCGCCTTTGGCCATTCTGTATTCCAGATGCTGGTAAGGATGTCTTGGGACACGGGTGGCGCTGTGGGTTAAACCGCTGAGCCTAGGACTTGCCAATCAGAAGGTTGGCAGTTCGAATCCCCGCGACGGGGTGAGCTCCCATTGCTCAGTCCCTGCTCCTGCCCACCTAGCAGTTCGAAAGCATGTCCAAGTGCAAGTAGATAAATAGGTACTGCTCTGGCGGGAAGGTAAATGGCGTTTCCGTGTGCTGCTCTGGTTCGCCATAAGCAGCTTAGTCATGCTGGCCACATGACCCGGAAGCTGTACGCCGGCTCCCTCGGCCAATAAAGTGAGATGAGTGCCGCTACCCCAGACTCCGTCACGACTGGACCTAATGGTCAGGGGTCCCTTTACCTTTAAGGACGTCTTAGTGGATACATGAAGAACACCCGGAGGCAAGGGCTAGCGCTGACCCCACCTCTCCCTCTGCTTAGCTTATTTGGTGGGTTTCTCTCTGATGACAGCTTGTTTCCATACCCTCCAACAATTCTCCAATGAAAACAGGGACATCCTAAGGAACAGCAGGACATTCTGGGATCCAGTCAGAAACTGGGGTGGCTTCTGTAAACCCGGGACTGTCAAAACTGGGACACTTGGAGGGTCTGTATTTATTTGACCTGCTGAGGCTTGGTCAATGGCACTCTGGGAAATGGTGTCATCATTCCGGCGGTGAAATAAGCAGCAGCTTATTTATTTGTCCCTTAGGAAGAAAGAAAGCTGTCAAACAGAACTGGGTCATCTAGCTCAGGAATGTCCACACCATCGGATCATTCTGTTCTTCTGGGTACATGGCCTTTCATTAAAGTACTGGTCCGTCTAGCTCAGTATTGTCCACACTGACTGGCAGCAGCTCTCCAGGATTTCAGGCAAGGGGACATTCCCAATCCAACCTGGAAATTCTGAGATTGAACCCAGGACCTTCTGCATGCAAAGCAGGTGTCCTGCCACTGAGCTACAGCCATTCACTGTGCTGAATCAGACTCTTGGTCCATCGAGCTCAGTGCTGTCTACACTGACTGGCAGAAGCTCTCTGGGGTTTCAGGCAGGGAGTCTTACCCAGCCCTACCTGGAGATGGTGGGGATTGAACCCGGGACCTTCTGCATGCAAAGCAAGTGCTCAACCACTGAGCTACAACCTTCTTCACCATCTCTCTCAGCACTGCTTACTCTGACTGGCAGCATGCCTCTTCAGAGTTCTGATCCTTGACCAAGTGCCTGGGGTCGCTGATTTGGGCTGTGGGGCAGAGATAGCCAGGTTCTGACATTTTGGGTCCCCCCCCCCCCCCCGTGTTGACTTTGCTTACAGAATGTTAACTTGCTGGAGCCGTCTGGTGAAAGTGACTCTCGCTTGTCAGCTTCTGACCTAGCACCCAAACCAGTCTGTGGGGTTTGCCTAACTGAGGTGAAGCGGGAGCCCCAGGTGAGCTTATTCATTTTTTAATTTGTTTCACACATGGAATGGGGAATCTGTGGTCCTCTAGATGCTGGTGTTAAAAGTGCCAGACTAGGGACTTAAGAGAGCAGGGTTTGAATCCCTACTCAGCCATGAAGCTTGGGCCAGTTGCTGCCTTTCAGCCAAACTACCTCACAGGGTTGTTGTGGGGATTAAGTGAGGAGAACCTTGTACACTGCCTTCAGCTCCTTGAGAAAAAAGGTTGGGATATGATTATAATAAGCATGTCTATTCTTATCACCATCACGACTACTACTACAGTATTTGTTAGTAGTATTTTAGTTGCCTGTCATCCAAATGTAAGGGATGCAGGTGGCGCTGTAGTCTAAACCACTGAGACTCTTGGGCTCACCGATCAGAAGGTTGGTGGTTTGAATCCCCGCAACGGAGTGAGCTCCCGTTGCTCTGTCCCAGCTCCTGCCAATCTAGCAGTTCAAAAGCACACCAGTGCAAGTAGATAAATAGGTACCGCTGTGGCAGGAAGGTAAATGGTGTTTCTGGGCACTCTGGTTTCCATGACGGTGTCCTGTTGTGCCAGAAGCGGTTTAGTCATGCAGTAAGCTGGCTGTGGACAAATGCCGGCTCCCTTGGCCTGAAAGCGAGATGAGCGCTGCAACCCCATAGTCGCTTTTGACTGGACTTAACTGTCCAGGGGTCCTCTACCTTTACCTTTATCCACATTAAAAAAATTACCATAATAGTTGTCGTTGTTAAATTTATTGCCTTACCTTCACTGGCAGGTCCCAGGATGGGTTAAAGGTAAAGGTAAAGGGACCCCTGACCATTAGGTCCAGTCATGGCCGACTCTGGGGTTGCGGCGCTCATCTCGCTTTATTGGCCGAGGGAGCCGGTGTACAGCTTCCGGGTCATGTGGCCAGCATGACTAAGCCGCTTCTGGCAAACCAGAGCAGCGCACGGAAACGCCGTTTACCTTTCTGCCGGAGTGGTACCTATTTACCTACTTGCACTTTTGACGTGCTCTTGAGCTAGTTTGGCAGGAGCAGGGACCGAGCAACGGGACCTCATCCTGTTGCAGGGATTCGAACCGCCGACCTTCTGATTGGCAAGTCCTAGGCTCTTTGGTTTAACCCACAGCGCCACCCGTATCCAGGGTGGGTTACATCAGCTTAAAATGCAGAATTAAAAACTGTTGAAACATTACAGTCAGAGGAATACGGTGGGTCCTGAAAACTCACATCTCACATGTTGAAGGCTTGTTTAAAGAGGAGCATTTTCAGCGTTTACTGAAAGCTGAAGAATGAAAGTGCCAGGCACACTTTTGTGGGGTACAAATGCATTGCAGCATGAAAACAGAAGAACACCCCTAACAGCCACAATAAGCTTTGGCAGCACACCACTTACAAAACGTCATTTTAGTCTATGAGATGCCATGGGGAAAACACAATTCTCTAACTGGTGTTGAAAAGATCTTAATGAAGGTTTCAGGTGGATTACACTGGGAAGGGTATCCTGAAGACAGGGAGCCATGACCGAAAAGGCCTTATTTATTTTTCTTTGCCTTCTCAGGTGAGTTCTGGAAACTCAGATCCTATTATGTATGAAGGTAGCTGTTATCATGCCAGCTGTGCCAATTTCTGGCTGAACTGTGTGGAGGCCACTTTGCCAGGAGGGACGTGATTCCCCCCCCCCCCCAATTTTCTGAATGTACTCCAGTCGTCAGTTTCTTTGGAGGTTAAGAAGATCTGGAGACACAAACAGAGACTTTTGGAAGGCTACAGAATCATCTCCCAAGGCTTCATTGCTGGTGGGAAGTATCTATGGAGAGACAAAACAAGATTGCATGAAACCAGACTTGTATGTTTCTGTTCGTCAAAACAATCTTGTTTTTGTAGGATGCTTTAAAATGTGCCCAGGAACAACCTGTTTTCTAATTTATTTCGAGCACTTCTCTATCTGTATTCTGTGGTTTGCATCCAGACTAAATCAGCGGTGGTTCATCTCTATGAGCACATCAATGGGACTGCACAGAATCTTTTTGCACGATTGATGTTGTTGGTGAAGCTTCTACCTCGAGTGACAGCTTTTTGGATCTGCTGTGACTTTTTCTGCCCACCCAACCAAACGTCTGCTAGATGTTTTGGACTACAATATATAATTCGGTATTTGAATGATTGGTATTAGTAATTGTATTATAATTTGGTATTGTTATAATGAGGCTGTTATTGGGTGGTACTTGAAAATTAATAAAAATTATTATCAGCCTGATGACGACCAGAAGTTTTACACTACAACTCCCATCAGCTCCGGAACCATACGGCCATGCTGGCTGAGAGTGATGGGAGTTGTACTGTAGTTTAAAACTTCTGGTGGTCACCAGGCTGGGCTAGGGCTTAGCAGTGTGAGACCTGACGCGGGCAGCCACGATTTACATCCCTGGTATCTTTGCTCCATTGCCAATTTTATGCCATCTTACTTTGGTCCGACCGAATTGAATTAACCTTGCACTTGAGTAAGTATGTAGCATGACATTTGCAACCAGTATTGCCAAATAAAGTCTTAATGCAGGTCCGTAGCCTGAAATGTGGGGGTAAAGAGGCCTAAGGAAATACAGTGGTGCCTCGCAAGACGAAAAGAATCCGTTCTGCGAGTCTCTTCGTCTTGCGGGTTTTTTCGTCTTGCGAAGCAAGCCCATTAGTGGTTTAGCGGCTTAGCGCTACAGTATTAGAGGCTTAGCCGGCTTAAAGATCAGCTGATAAGCGGCTTAGCATCAGCTGTTAAGCAGCTTAAAGATCAGTTGATAAGCGGCTTAGCATCAGCTGTTAAGCGGCTTAAAGATCAGCTGATAAGCGGCTTAGCCATCAGCTGTTAAGCGGCTTAAAGATCAGCTGATAAGCGGCTTAGCATCAGCTGTTAAGCGGCTTAAAGATCAGCTGATAAGCGGCTTAGCCATCAGCTGATAAGCGGTTTAGCGGCTTGGGAAAAAGGGGGGGGGGGAAGGAAAAAAACCCCGCAGGAACTCGCAAGACATTTTTGTCTTGCGAAGCAAGCACATAGGAAATTCGTTTTGCAAAGCACCTCCAAAACGGAAAACCCTTTCGTCTAGCGGGTTTTCTGTCTTGCGAGGCATTCGTCTTGCGGGGCACCACTGTACTGTAAAATGCAAGCAGTCTTTTATTTTACTAATTAAATGTATTGTTCCATTTTATTAATATAGGTGCTCTGTGTGCAAGTCAATTGATGAACCTAATACTGGTTCTGCTGGCTGGTTGGCCTGCCTGCCTGCCTGCCTGTGTGCTCCTGCTGGGCAGCTCCCTGCCAGGCCACACAGATCAAGGAAGGAAGGAAGGAAGGAAGGAAGGAAGGAAGGAAGGAAGTGGGTCAAGGAGGAATGGACAGCCGGGCAGGGGACAGACATGCTGCGCACTCACATGTGCCCCCTTGCTCCTCTGGGAGGCAAGCAGGAAACAGAGGGTGGCGCCCAGTTGGGGGGAGGCAGCAGACTGAGGGAGGGAGGGAAGCAGGAAGGGGGGTAGGGGAATATTGAGGGTGCTGTGCCCCAGAAGAAAATGAAAGGTAAAAAAGATCTTTTCAATGCCAGTTAGAGAATTGTGTTTTCCCCTAGGCATCTCATAGACTAAGATGTGCTGCCAAAGCTTATTGTGGCTGTTAAGGGTGTTCTTCTACTTTCATGCTGCAATGCATTTGTGCCCCACAGAAGTGTGCCTGGCACCTTCATTATTCAGCTTTCAGTAAACGCTGAAAAAGGGACGCGGGTGGCGCTGTGGGTTAAACCACAGAGCCTAGAACTTGCCGATCAGAAGGTTGGCGGTTCGAATCCCTGCGATGGAGTGAGCTCCCGTTGTTCAGTCCCTGCTCCTGCCAACCTAGCAGTTCAAAAGCACGTCAAAGTGCAAGTAGATAAATAGGTACCGCTCCGGCCAATAAAGCGAGATGAGCGCCGCAACCCCAGAGTCGGTCACGACTGGACTTAATGGTCAGGGGTCCCTTTACCTTTACCTTTAAACACTGAAAATGCTCCTCTTTAAACAAGCCTTGAACACCTGAGATGTGAGTTTTCAGGACCCACCGTATTCCTCTGACTGTAATGTTTCAACAGTTTTTAATTCTGCATTTTAAGCTGATGTAACCCACCCTGGGACCTGCCAGTGAAGGGAAGGCAATAAATTTAACAACGACAACTATTATGGTCATTTTTTAAATGTGAATAAAGGTAAAGGTAAAGGACCCCTGGATGGTTAAGTCCAGTCAAAGGCAATTATGGGGTTGCAGCGCTCATCTTGCTTTCAGGCCGAGGGAGCCGGCGTTTGTCCACAGACAGCTTTCCGGGTCATGTGGCAGCAGGACTAAACCGCTTCTGGCGCAACGGGACACCGTGACGGAAACCAGAGCGCACGGAAACACCGTTTACCTACCTGCCACAGCGGTACCTATTTATCTACTAGCACTGGTGTGCTTTCAAACGGCTAGGTTGGCAGGAGGTGGGCTAGAGCAACGGGAGCTCAATCCGTTGCGGGGATTCAAACCACCGACCTTCTGATCGGGAAGCCCAAGAGTCACAGTGGTTTAGACCACAGTGCCACATGCATCCTTCAGAATAAGGATAGGGGTAGGGGGCAAGGGACCCCAGCCCCCTAGAGTTGGCACCTATGTGGTCTGGTAACCCTAGGCACTACAGTCCTACTTTGCTGCAACATTGGGTGTTTCCCAAAGGAAAAGCTCTCCCTCTTCACTGAAGGCTTTGTTATTTTGGAACGAGACACAAAGGAGTCACAAACTGAGCTTGCCTATGGTTTGCTTGTTTTTTCAATTTTTTGTCGCTTTTATGTATAGAAAAGAAAAAGGCACACGCATACACACAGAGCATCCCCTTATTGACAATCTCACCCCCCTTCTTCTTCATCAAGCAATAGGGCTCTGCACTGGACAGAGTTGGGCAAAATTTCAGACTTAGTAAAGATAGCGTCGGGGTTCGTTCAGCTCCACTGAGCCCCCTTCTCCCGGAGGGCGCGAGTTCTGTAATTGTCACAAGGCTATCATGACCCTGACTTCGTTTTTGTAGAGGTCAGGAATCACCCCCAGCGGGGACTGGACCATCTTGACGCTGGTTTTCCCAAAGAGTTTCTGCTCGTACTGGATGAGCTGCTGCCAAAAGCCGTTGTTGGGCCGGACGATGGGCCGGCAGCACTTGACCCAGGCGTGGGCGTTTGCCAGAGACATCGAGTGGTACTTCATCAGGTAGGCGATGCACAGGGCGGCGGAGCGGCTGACGCCCGCAGCGCAGTGAACTAGTGTCCGGCCTTGGTTTGATTCCACGGCGCGGATCTTATCGGCTACGGGGTCAAAGAAGTCCAAAAGGCGGGACGAGGGGCAGTCTGTTATGGGGACGTGGATGTAGTAAATGTCTGGGAAGTAAGTGTTGACCACCTCCACCGAAACGTTGATAACTGTGGTGATCTGGTTGGCGTAGAGGAAGAGTTTGTTGTTGGCGGCCTCGCCATTACTGAGGAACAGGCTGTTTGTGATCCGGGAAAGGCCGTAGACAGACGGGTGCCTGAGTATGATAGGGATGGTTCCAAACACTGCATTCATCAAGGCGAACTTTAGACATCAGCTACGACAGGAAGCATCATTCTTGCTCGCTATGCTTTAGGGAGGCAAATGAGGCTTCCAGTTAGACAACAAGGAAAAAGGAACCAGAAGCTTTGCTCTTGGGAATTATAGGGACAGAACTACCTAAATTGTATAGAAACTTACTCATGTATGCGACTACAGCGGCAAGAATGTTACATGCCCAAAAATGGAAAGAAGAAGAAGTCCCAGCAAAGGAAGAATGGATACAAAAACTTATGGAATATGCAGCAATGGCAAAACTGACCGGAAGAGTAAGAAATCAAGATAACAAGCTTTTTATAAAAGAATGGAAATGGTTTATTGAATATTTACAGATACATTGTAAACAGATAAAAACACTGGCAGGATTATTGTACTAACCTGCAGTTTCATAAGAGTATACAGTGGTACCTTGGTACTCAAATGGTTTGGCTTCCGAACAAATCGGCTCCCAAATGCCACAAACCCGGAAGTGAGTGTTCTGGTTTGTGAACGTTTTTTGGAAGCCAAATGTCTGAACGCGGCTTCCGTGACTTCTGAATGAGTGCAGGAAGCTCCTGCAGCCAATTGGATGCTGCACCTTGGTTTTTGAACAGTTTTGGGAGTTGATCGGACTCCCGTAACGGATTAAGTTTGAGAACCAAGGTACCACTGTATATTTAAAGAAGATGAATAAATGAGCAAATTAAGTTAATTTGGATGTGCAGAAGATATTAAAAATAAATTTAAGGAACTGCAGAAAGAGGGGGAAGGAAGTCAAGTTTTGAAATGTCAAAAGGATTGTAAAATCAGAGAAATGTATAAATCTGAAAAATATAAATATATTTTAGAAAAAATAGACAATGAGGAAAAAGGCAAACTGAATGTGTGATATCCAGCAGTGGCTATCGCCAGGGTTTTTAGTTTTTTTTTACCTCCCTGGTAGGCACTATCACCATTCTAAGAGAACAAGGGAGAAATTATTGGTGAGTTCCTAGCACCTCATTTTCTAGAAAAATAGTACTAGCTATTGCTCAGTGTTGGGAATTATTCGTAAAGCATTAGGATTAAAGATGTGAACGCACTGAAGAAGAAAAAGAATACCTGCCAATTGTTCTGGTTTCCCTTGCAGAGAACAGGGCTGGAGGAACCTGCAGATCTCCAAATGTTGTTGGACTACAACTCCCATCAACCCTGGCAATTAGCCCTGCTGGCTGATGGAGGTCAGAGTCCCACTCTAGAGGAATATATGCCGTTATCTAAAAATCTTGCAAATCTTGCCAAAGTTACCAGGGAAAGCAGCAGCACTTTGTGTACCTGTACCTTTGCCTGTACCTGTATATATTCCTGGTCAAACACCACCGGCATCTATCGTGGCCCCCAGACACACTGATTCAGGAAGTCGTTTGATTCTTGAACATCATAGTCTTTCAATAATGTCTAAAAGGAGAAAAAGACATTGAAAACTTGGAGCTATTTCAAATAAAGTTCTTTGTAGCCAGTCCTAGCTCTCCACACCCTTAACAAACCACAGTTCCCAGGATTCTTGGGTGGTTGGAGCCATGATGACTACCGTATTTTTCACTCTATAAGACGCACCAGACCATAAGACGCATCCAGTTTTTGGAGGAGGAAAATAAGAAAAAAAAAATCTGAATACCAGAAGCCAGAATAGCAAGAGGGATCACTGTGCAGCGAAAGCAGCAATCCCTCTTGCTGTTCTGGCTTCTGGGATAGCTGCACAGCCTGCATTCACTCCATAAGACGCACACACATTTCCCCTAACTTTTTAGGAGGGAAAAAGTGAGTCTTATAGAGCCAAAAATACGGTATTTAAAGTGGAACAATACTGCTTTAAATGTATAGTGCATAATACAAGTAAAAGTGGGAGGGAGGGAAGGTTAATGACTTGGAACATTTGTCGTATGAAAAGTTACTAGCAGGAACTTACAGGATATGCACCCTTTGGAAAATGAAACAGTGAGACCACCCCAAAGCTTCTGAAGATGCAAAAGCAGGATTGTTTAGGACCACCTCGCTAGCACCACAAGCGCAAATAATCGTAAATTGCATCCTAGTTAGATGCAACCCTTTAAAAGCATGGTGGTTATTTTGATTACCCTCGCCATCTTTGAATTTGCTCAGACCTGTACATTTATGTATCTATGTGTATAAATCAGCACATGCAAATTTGCATCAGGAGCCTTGCACCTTCTTCACTACCTAGAAATCAGCATTCTGCGATTCTATGTTTCTGTGAATTAAGTGTCAGAATTTAAGGACTCATTTTGAGTTCAAGGTTCCGGGCTAAATGGCCCTTCTGCTCCCCTTCTCCAGGGTTTCTGGCAAGGATCTTTGCAATCTCACCTGGAGATGCGAGGGGCTGAACTGGTGGTATGCTACTTATGGTAGCTACAACCCTTCTCCAAATCCCAAATCCTGTCAAGGCTCAGAAACTGATATGCCAGAGCAATGAGATGGCCAAATTTGCTGAACTGCTCAGCAGGGTTCTTAAAAGAGAGAGAGAGAGAGAGAGAGAGAGAGAGAGAGAGAGATTGCAAAGGGCTGCAAAGGGACCCTCTCCAAACTGAGTGAATGGGCACATATATTATCATCGGGTCTGAACAATGGTGGACTTGGGGTTTTTTCAAATTTAACAGTGCCCTGTGCAATGCCAAGATTCGGTGCCCTCCTGCCTCTCGTCTTCCATTCTAAGTTACTGTTGCAGGGGCTCCTACAGCTCCTACAGCACCCTCTTGGCTAGGTGCCCAGTGTGGGTGCACTGGTCCCTCTCCTCTAAATCCTCCTCTGGTTTGAACCAGCCTAGGAGCAACACTTTGGAGTTACAGCAGATAGCTGGATGAAGATGTCAACCCAATACAGTATATGGCAGCTTTGAAAAAGGCAGATCCCACGCTAGGGATCATTGGGAAAGGAACTGAAAACAAAACTGCCCATATCGTAATGCCAATATACAAATCTAGGATGCGGCCATATTTAGGATGCCGTGTACAATTCTGGTCGTCTCCCATCAAAAAGGGCATTGTAGAGTTGGAAAAGGTTCAGAAAGGACATTATATATATATATATATATATATATATATATATACACACACACACACACACACATACATACATACAGTGGTACTTCGGGTTAAGTACGGTACTTAATTTGTTCTGGAGGTCCGTTCTTCACCTGAAACTGTTCTTAACCTGAAGCACCACTTTAGCTAATGGGGCCTCCTGCTGCTGCCGCGCCGCCACTGCATGATTTCTGTTCTCATCCTGTGTATGTAACCCAAGGTACCACCACTCTGTGTGTGTGTGTGTGTGTGTGTGTGTGTATAAAATTAGTTTTTTGACATATCATTTTCAACAGTAATTAAACATACTTTTACATCTTATACAATTTTTTGACTTCCATCAATCCTGTCTGAAAATTTTCCAATCTAATCTCTTCGTATACATTTCTTACTTTCCCTATTACATTTAAATCTCATAACTGATCTCTCTATTCCTTTTCTACACAGAAATGACCTCTTCACGCAGCACAAACTATGGAACTCCCTGCTGCAGGAGGCAGCGACGGGCACCAACTTGGATAGCTTTCAAAGAGGATCAAACAAATTCATGGGGGAGAGGGCTGTTGATGGCTACTAGTCAAAATGGCTCTGCTATGCTTCCGCAGCCAGAGGCAGAAATGCTTCTGGAAAACCCGCAGGAGAGTACAGTGGTACCTCGGGTTATGAACTTAATTCGTTCTGGAGGTCTGTTCTTAACCTGAAACTGTTCTTAACCTGAAGCACCACTTTAGCTAATGGGGCCTCTGCTGCCGCTGCACCACTACCACGCGATTTCTGTTCTCATCCTGAAGCAAAGTGCTTAACCCGAGGTACTATTTCTGGGTTAGCGGAGTCTGTGACCTGAAGCGTATGTAACCCGAGGTACCACTGTATTCTTGGGATCAGATCCTGCTCCCCACTCAGGCCTCAGGTTGGCCACTGTGAGAAGAGGATGCTGGTCTAGATGGCAGGATCCAGCAGGCTCTCCTTTCGTTGTTATGGCCATTCAGAGATACAGTGGTACCTCGGGTTACATACGCTTCAGGTTACATATGCTTCAGGTTACAGACTCCGCTAACCCAGAAATAGCACCTTGGGTTAAGAACTTTGCTTCAGGATGAGAACAGAAATTGTGCTCTGGTGGCGTGGTGGCAGCAGGAGGCCCCACTAGCTAAAGTGGTGCTTCAGGTTAAGAACAGTTTCAGGTTAAGTACGGACCTCCGGAACGAATTAAGTACTTAACCCGAGGTACCACTATAGACTGCCTTTGGACATGGAGGTTCTTACCCCCCCCCCATCCTTCCCTGACTTTGGGACTGGATTCTTGAGCATCACTTCCTCCGCGCCCCACTCGCCCCACCAAAACCCCTTCTCGACCTGGCGACGGGGAGCTCTCCTTACCCACCGCCCACCCCCAGACGCTTCCTGCGGTGCCCCCTCGTCGTCGTCGTCCTCCTGCTTCAGAAGCAGCGGCAACGAGAAAGCATCGAGCCCTTCCAAGCCCCGGGGCCGGTTTCCAGGGCAACTCTGAACGCCCGATCCCATTGTGACCTCCGCTCCCTCCAGCGGGGAGGCATTGCCCAGCCATGGCTCAGCGCAGTCCGGTCCAGTCCCCGGTCAGGGGAGGCGCCATGGAGGCGGGGAAGCCCGAGGACGCCCCGCCGGCCGTGGTCACTTTCTTCCAGCCCCACGTCGGCGGCCAAGTGCTGGTGCTTTTCAGGTAAAGGGGGTGGGTGGGTGGGGGGAGCGGGGCAAGCCCCCCCCCCAGGGCACAGGGAGGTAGGGGATGGGCTTCACTCGTGACACCCTCCCCTCTCAATCAGGAGTTTGCCCCGTTTTGCCTCTGAACATGTGCAGAGTTCTTTTCCTCCCCGAAAGGGGAAAATACTTTTTTGGGGCACAGGGAGGTAGGGGAGGGGCTTCACTCGTGACACCCTCCCCTCTCAATCAGGAGTTTGCCACCTTTTGCCTCTGAACATGTGCAGAGTTCTTTTCCTCCCCGAAAGGGGAAAATACTTTTTTGGGGCACAGGGAGGTAGGGGAGGGGCTTCACTCGTGACACCCTCCCCTTTCAATCAGGAGTTTGCCACCTTTTGCCTCTGAACATGTGCAGAGTTATTTTCCTCCCTGAAAGGGGAAAATAAATTTTTTTGGGGGGGTCCCTCTTTCGCAAATGTAAATATTGCACAGTCCCGATGAAGGGCCCTTGAACATGTGCAGAGTTCTTTCGTTCCCTGACAGAAGACGGAAGAGGCATTGTTTTGCTTTCCCCCCATTGTGTCTGCATGAATTGCATGCCATGTTCAGGGGTAGTAAGGCAGCCCCCAGTGACATGCCTCTGAGCATTTGCAGAGCTATTTTGCTTCAGGAGGGAAGAAGGGTTTATCTGTTGTTCCTCACATATAAAGCTTGTTTATGTGTCTCCTTTAGGGGTTGCAAGGCAGCTTCTCTGAGAGTTTTTTCGTTGAAAGAAGAGGAAAGAGGGTTGGGGGGGGGTTGTCTTTCCACAAACATAAAGTTTTATATTATGTGTATGTAAAAAATAATATTCTCTGTCATGCGTATGGCAGTTGCTTTTGGTTAAAACAAAAAACTAGTGACCCAGAAACAGATCTCGCAACATCTTTTATCCTGGGCATTTTCACAGCACTTTGCATATGCTCTTGAAATCCTTACAATAACCTTGCAATGTATATCAGTATAAATATTGTTCAGATATTGCAGAGGGCCTGAGACTAAGAAAGAAAGAAGGCCTGACTTTTCTATAAGTCACGAGGTTAGAAAGACAAGGTTCGAACCAGGGACTGCCTTGTTTATTTAAATCTTAACATGTTTATTTGCTCCCCCCCCCCAAAGAGGCTTACAAAAATAAGAAGGCAGCTATATCAGTGTTGCAGGAAAAAGATAAAAACACATTCAAATCTTCCATAACATAATATTTCAGCCTTCATCCAGTGAGCAGGAGAAAATGGCTCATGGAAAATTAACTTGCATGTGGTTCAGCCTCCTCCTAGCTCCTAGAATACACCAGTGTGAAGAGACAGTGTGGTGTAATGGTTATAGTGCCAGACTATGACCTGGGAGACCAGGGTTCAAATCCTTACTCAGCCACAATGAAGCTCACTGGGTGACCGCAGGCCAGTCGCTGTCTCTCAGCCTAACCTATCTCACAGGGTTGTTGTGATGGTAAAATCTGGATTAAGGAGAACCATGTGTACTACCTTGAGCTCCCTGAGGTATATAAATGTATGAAATAAAAAAGTGCTAGGCCTACAGGTGGATATTCCTAAATTGGTGGTATTTACTCCCTTAATTTTGGAGGGAGGCAGTAGCAAATGCGGTTCTAACCAGGCGCCTTTCCCCCGTGCAGTTTGCTCAGTGGCAGCGAAGCCGTTTTAAAGAGGTTCTTACCCAAGAGTCATCTTTCTAAGGTGATCATTCGTGACAACATCAGTGTCCAGAGAGTGCACGATATCAAGGTACATCTCACTACTGAACCTCCTTACCTGAGCCTTCCTGCTTGTGTTACATTTCAAATGCAAGAGAATGTTTCTTTAGGCTGGTGAGCCAAATAGCTATTGTGTATCTGGGAAATTGTTTGTTTACCTCTATCTCTTTTATGTTCAAGAAGCTCCCTTTGTGTCAATGGAGGAAGAAGGCGTTCTGTGCACACAATGTCCTTGCAAATCAACTCCATCCACAGGAATGAGCAGAGTTGTGGAGGTGGAAAGAGCTCCACATGGCTCCCGAACCAGGAATACTTTGGCTGCATTTGCACAGCGGTTTATCCCATTTCCCCAGAGCTTCCCTGTTAATCTCAGCATTATATTTGAGCTTTCATACAACGCAAAAGCCACTTCTGGAAAACTAATAGAATACAGTGCAGATTGGGCATTTTGTTTCCATGTTTTTGAGCCCCTGAAAATGTGTTTGCAGCCCCCAGTTTACCTGGAAAATTGTGGGAGTAAAGCAATGAAATTTGGGGTAGTATACTGGCATATGTCCACCCCCCTGCTCTTTTAATGGGGGAAATAGAAGCACACATATGTGGAAAGGGCGGTGGCGGCAGCGGGGCAGTTAATGACATTATCCAGTGACATGCACGTCTGAATGCACCCCTAGGTTACACAACTGGATTTTGTGTTCAAGCACAACAAACCCGCTTCTGACCAGGTAGAGTGGCATGAATTTCACGCACAAGCTCTGATTGGCTGAGTAGTTTGTAGGGCTTTTCCTTCTGTATGTTTGGCTATATGTCTCCCATGAATGGAGAAAGACAGAACCTCTCTGTTCCTTAATCCTCAGATTATGCACCGGTTTGGTTCAGCTTGCTTAGAGTGTTATTAAGACTT
The DNA here is from genome assembly GCF_964106645.2 of Podarcis pityusensis. Classification (NCBI taxonomy): domain Eukaryota; kingdom Metazoa; phylum Chordata; class Lepidosauria; order Squamata; family Lacertidae; genus Podarcis; species Podarcis pityusensis. The sequence continues at coordinate 23,980,792 of NC_138041.1, forward strand.
TTCTCTCTGGACTTTTGTCTGTGTTTATTTAAGTGACTTTGCTAACAGTTGCTTCTGATTTCTTAAAGCTCAAGCACATTGAAGAAAGCAAAAGGAAGATGGGCAATCTCTTTGACCAGATGATGAAGAAGTTTGTGCATGACCAGCAGAAGAAAATGAACCGCTGGAAGAAGGAATATGGCCACTACCAGAGAATGCTGGAAAAGATTGACCAGAGGGCCTGGCTCAAAGCCCACACCTCAACCTTTGCACTGCCGGAGCTAACAAAGGCCAAGGATGTCACAGGATGGAAAAATGTGAACCTGCCACAGCAAAACAGGCTTAGGTAACTTGAGTGACCATGAGCTAAAGGAGTGGCTTCATGGTTCCACTTGGCACAGAAAATCATCATGAAAAAGACCCATGCGTCTCCCCCCCCCCGCCCCGTAGGCTTTCCTGCTGGCTTGTCTCATTAGGATAATGGAATTAAAGTTAATACAAGGCCTTCACAGCATTCATGTGGCACAAATGTTTCTGTTGTAGGCCTTTAATTGGATTTTTTTTTGATGTTCAGAGGGCTTTACAGTGTTTTTGCAGGTCCAGCCTTACCATTAGGCAAAATGCAGCAGCAGATTTTGGGTGTTATGGAAAAGTAGCAAATTGTTAGCTATTGACCCATTTATTATTATTGTATTCTTACTGACAGGAAGGGGGAAAGGTGCTTGTGGGTTGGTTTGGATTTTTTTGCCTCAGGTGCTAAAATACCTCAGTTTGGCCTTGGACGCTTTGCAACTTGATTTGGGGTGGGAGGGGGCACCAGGCTGTTCTATCTCAAGTGGCATAATGTCTTGGACTGTCCTGGTCTTTTGGTTCTCTGCAACCTGTTATTCCCTGTTTACAGATAGTTGATTGACTAAGGCCTAAGGTGAGCCTGTGACCATGGGGGGGGGGGGTATTTGAACCAGCTTGTCCAGATCGATTGGATGTTTCCAAAATAAGATGCATTTGGAAAGTGCATTGAAATGGAACATGCTGGGTCCGTGGGGTCCTTTTCTGCAGGTTGGTGTTCTGGTATGCAGCTGGCTGGCAAAATTTGCATGGAACTACACAACACCCCCATTCCCAAACACCAGTTCTATCTGCATTGCAGCCAAGGTTGTGCATAGCACACCTTGAAGGAGACAGAAGTACCTGGGTTTATTTAGTGTCTGTACCCTGCTCTTTAGTCACAAAGACTCCCATGGCAGCTTACAAACAATCAGATATAACTGTCACTGTCTGCAGGCCTACAACGTAAAATACATGGCACACAAGGAAAGAAGTATAGGGATGGAAGAGGAAGAGAGCAAACCCAAGAGCACTTCTTAAAGTAAAAAAGTAGTTGTTATAATGACCAACTGGAAACAGTTCAGCGGCCAGAGATGCTTGATGAAGCTGGTCTTAGGAACACAGGAAGCTGCCTTATACAAAGTCAGGCAGGCCATTGGTCCATCTTGCTCAGTAATATCTACAATGACTGGCACACACCATGAATAAATGTATACATCTGTATCATGTCTCTGCTTACCTGCCTTTCTTCCTTAAACTAAAACCCCTTGATGATGTAGTCTTTTCTCAATCTGCCGGACACACAAACAATTTAGCACCCTCCTCTTCATGTCGAGCAGGCAGCAACAGCCGTCCAGTGGTGAGCCTCCAGGAATCCCTGAACTTGAATCCTCTTATACCACTCACATAGAGAAACTACTAATAAGTACTTCTTTTATTTATTTCTCTATGTGGCCAAAAGATGCAGCTAGCTATCAGCAGAGATGTCTGATGAGCTAAATAGGCAATGAATGGTGTCCTTTATGTTTACTCTAGAGATAAACTGGCTTCCATCTGAAAAGCATCCAGCAGATGCAGACACCTGACTTGCAAAAGCAATAAAGATCTAATTAATTTCTGTGACATACATTTGCAAGGGATTAAGACAAGATGATATTGCCTACATTGATCATCTGTGCTAAAGGGGCAGTCTCATATGGTAAAATTGGTCTGTACACAACTGAGCTGAGATTGGCAAGGAGAATTTTCTCATCTGACATCACAACAGGCTGCTAGCAGAATACACATTTTTGTGTGTGCATCTCACACACATGCACAGAAAACTGGACAGCTGACTGCCTTCCAATAATGGTTCTGTTCTCTCAGGTGCCAGCCACCAGCTTATGGATATCCTGGCTCAAGTTCGCACTAAAAGACAGCATCAGGACTGACTGCAAATTGCCTCTTAGTGCCTGAAATAGTGACTTGCCTGCTAGTGATTCTGCTAATGCCCATACTAGGCACAAACCCTGCCTGCAGTGTTCTTGTCTGTTTTCGGCATCATTCTGGGTGAAGTCTCTTCCTGTCCCTTGATCATCCAGAAAGAAAGGAAAGTGCAGGACCTAGGTGACTGGAGATATGGTGGCCACAACTCCTGTGAGGCACCAACTCACTTGCAGGTTTGAAGCCCTATCCCCAGAACTATAATGGTTGTTGCTCCTGACTTGTTCTAGCTCCCAGTGCTCCCAGGTCAGACCTAAATGAGCCTGGTAGGTGGGCCACTGTTGCTTACCAGGAGGGGCAAAGCAGTGCACAGGTTGGCATGTGCCAAATAAAGTAAGAAGCAAAGTTCACTGGATAAGCCCAAGGAGCCATCTAGTATAGCGCCCTGTTCTCACAGTCAAGCAGGACTCAATCACAGGAGCCCTGTCCTCTCCTGTGGCTTCCAGCAGCGGATACTCAGAAGCATTACTGCGTCCGACCACGGAGGCAGACTATAGTCATTGTGGCTAGTAGCTGTTAATAGGCTTATCCTCTATGAATCTGTCTAATCCTCTATTAAAGACACCCAGGCTGGATGGGCTTTGCTGGCACATTTGCACTGCGCCAATCTCCTTTTCACCTTGTCCCCTTACTGTAAGCAACAGTGACCCCTCCTGCAGTTGTTTCCTCCGACCGGCCTTCAATCCTGTAGCTGGGACTTAGGGCTCACAAGGGGTGAGGCAGGCTGAGTTGGACGGATTCAGTTGGAAGTAAGCCCAGACATAACAAGTCAGGGCAGGGCAAGCCTGGTGACTCGGCCACGGCATTCTCTGGGGATCAGCAGTCAGGACCATGGATAGCTCCAGGTACATTGTGTACGCAACCCGTAGGATGCAGCCTTAGCAAAGGATTCTCTGGTGAGATCCCCCCACAACATCTGTAGTGACGTGTCCACACACACATTTTACCACACCTCTCTTTTGCAGAACTGTAAAACTGTGTGAGAAAATGTAGAGTCAGGTATCGTCTGGATGGAGTGACAGTTTAGCACAGTTTAGATGTGTGTTTCATGTACAGTGGAACCTTGGTTGTTGAATGCTGCTTCGGAAGTCGAACGTTTCAGCTTTCAAACGCCAAAAACCCAGAAGTGAATGCTTCCATTTTTCAAATATTTGATGTACGTTCTTAGAATGTACAGTAATTGTTTAAAACATTTTTTACTTAATTCTTTGATTATAACTATTTTAACTACTTCTCACGTGTGATGCATTAATATTTCTGACTTTTAAAACTTATATATTCATACAAACACCATTTTTATTTTTTATCAAAACATACTTTCTTAAGCTTGCTTCCCGGTGCGTTCCTTTTCCCTTTTTTAGATTGTAACCCTGAAGGCAGCGACTGTTTTGTTTAAAACTGACTGGATTTAGGGCTCTTTATATATAAATGTGTAATAAATGACATATAACTAATTTATTTATTTTTTGTATAAGCTTTCCCTTGCGTCATCCTGGCCACGTCGCCAGACGAAGCTTTTGCCGCCCTGTCACCTGAGGTAACAGCGTGGCAAAATGGCCGCCGGCGCCTCCACCTGGACAGCGAACCGTTGAGCCTCGAGCAGCTTCCCGCCTTTTTTTTATTCTAATCAAGCGGCGTCCGCATCCCTATTCCTTGATTGGCGCCTTGCCGGCCCCGCCCCCTTTCCATTCCCCGCCCTCCGCCTTCCACACAACTCCCGCGAGATCTCCGACCCTCAGGCAGCCCGACGAGCCTCGCAGACGAGGCGCACGTGATCCGGGAGCCGTTCGGCGCCCTCGCCGTAGGAGAGGGGAAAGAACAGAACGCGGGGCGCCGCTGTCGTAGCGGCCGCGTCACGCCGCTCCCTCGGGTGGGGTGGCGCGTCACATGGCCAGGAGCGGAGGGGCGCGGCCTGCCGCCGTCACGTGTCGCGCGGCCCCGCCCCCTCGCTAGCCCTGGCGGCGGCGCTGAGGCGAAGCAGCCAGGAGGAGGAGCGGCCGGGCGCAGCCTCAGCGGCGGCGTCGCCTATGGGGAAGACAGCCGCGCCGCTGTGCAGCGCCGGCACCCGCGGGCTGGTCTCCCTGCTCAGCGCCGTCCCTTGCCTGGCCTGCAAGCAGCCCCCTCGCCGCCCTCCTCCTCCCCCCGCCCTCCTCGTCGCCATGAGCCTGGCCGGCGCCACCACCCTCGAGGGGCCCTTGCCCTCCACCCCCGCGACCACCCCGACCTCGGCCGGCCCCGGGCCCGACACGTACAAAGGCTGGCTCTTCAAGTGGACCAACTACCTGAAGGGCTACCAGCGCCGCTGGTTCGTGCTTAGCAACGGGCTGCTCAGCTACTACAGGTACCGTGGTACACTTTTTTTGCCCGGGCATTCCTTTGCTAACGTTTGTGAGTGCGTGAACTTTAGGGGCAGTGTGGTAGAAAGGGGGAGCAGGTGCTTGTGGGGGCGCGAGTACTGCGGTGCTGCAGACTAGGGGGTAGGAGAAGTCGACGTGGCCCGTTACTAGTAGTATTACGGTAACGCTGTCTAATGTATGGCACTCGAGAGAGGGGGTCGTGGTCGTGTGACATGGGTGCTGTGCAGCTGCTACGATAACTCAGATGATTTCCGAATACTGCTGATGCTCCCACCCCCAATAACTCACCAGCAACAACCTGCCACCCAGAGTGATCCTTAGTTCGATGGAAGAGCATCTGATTTGCGTGCAAAAAGTCCCCTGTTCAATCCCTGGCCTGTGTAGGTAGGACTAGGAGAGACTCCTGTCTAAAATCCCAGAGAGTCACTGCCGGTCAGTGCAGACAGTACTGACTTAGATGGACCAATGTGTCTGACTCATAGAATCCTAGAATTGTAGAGTTGGAAGGGACCGCCAAGGATCATCTATTTCAACCCCATGCAATGCAGGAATCAGTGGCCATAGCTCAATGGTAGAGCACCTGTTTTACATGCAGAATGTCCCAGCTTCAATCCCTGCCATCACCAGGTAGGGCTAGGAGAAGCTCCCTTTCTGAAATCTTGGAGAGCTGCTACCACTCACTGTAGGCAGTGCAAAGCTGTGTGGGCCAGTGACCTGACTCCATATAAAGCTGCCTTCTATAATAGGGAAAGGGTTGTAGGCAGCTCACTGTTAGAGCATGTGCTTTGCAGGCAAAAGGTCCAAGGCTCAGTCCCCAGTAGCATCTCCAGGTAGGTCTGAGAACGACCCCTGACTGAAACGAGAGGTGCTGTCAGTCAGTGTTGACAGGACTGAGCTAGGTGATCTGATGTATAAGGCAGGCTCCTATACCTTTTTGGGAAATTGTGTTAACGCTGTGTGTTTTTGCCTGCATGCTCAGCTACTATCTGAATTGTGACAAATGAAAGATGGAGTAGTGCAGTTTCTACAAGCAGCATGTGGTAGTGTGTCCCACCACACTGTAAAACATGCCTTCAATGTAGGTCTCTTGTCTGTTGAATTAGTAGCTGCAGTCAGAGTACCAGTTGGGTTAGTGGAGGGATCATCCTGAAAATTCCTGGTGTTTTTAGCGCTTCAGGTGAAGGCACTTTGCAATAACAGTAACAAGAAGAAACTAGTTCCTGCCTGCAGGAGTTTATGGTCTAAGCTTCAGCAGCTGGGAAAACAGGGAAGGGAGGGGAGTGGCAGGGTAACAAAACAAATACAAGAAAAAAGGGGGGAGGATACAATGAGAACGGGGAAGACGGGAGCAAATAGTTAGCAATATCTTTGTGCTCAATTTCCAGAGAAAGGGTATTTTTTGTTTTTGCAAAAACAGGCTTACAAGAGATCTGTGGCATAAAGCTTTTTGGGTGAAAGCTCACTTGGTCAGATGCACACAGAGGAAAAATGGGTTATAAACAATGGAGACAAAGACCATGAAATTCAGATGGTAGTGATAGTTCTCTCTCTGATAAGAATAGAAGGTTCCGCAGGTAATGCTTTTGCCATGCTAATTTCTTGCCTAAGAAGAGAACTGCTTTCAATTATTGATTAGGTTTAGTTTAACCTAATTTGCTAATGAGTACAGTCGTACCTTGGTTTTCGAACAGCTTCGTTCTTGAATGTTTTGGCTCCCGAACTCTGCAAACCTGGAAGTGAGTGTTCCAGTTTGTGAACTATTTTTGGAGGCCGAATGTCTGCCACGACTTCTGGAGCTTCCTGCAGCCAATCAGAAGCCACACTTTGGTTTCCGAATGTTTTGGAAGTGGAATGGATTCCGTTCGACTTCCAGTGTAAAACTGTACTACTTAATCAATTTAATGCTGTATGAATTTCTGAATTCTTGTAATCTGAAAGGTTAGGCTGGAAGCTGTGGGTCCAGCTTTTGGAAACTTGGTGCCTTCTTTATGTTTTGGAGTTGTGGTCATTTCCACACTATGGTCTTCTAGGCCTTTAGTAGAAAGTTGCAATGGCTGGAAAGAGCTCTGGTATTGTTCTGTCTTCTTGCTTAGTGTGAGAAGAATAGGCACTCTTTTGTCAGATATAAGTATTTAAATACAAGTTTGTTTCCTGTTGCACCAGTGACGGCTGCTGGGAACGCAAGGCTTCTTATACAACAGGAAAATTGTCTTCCCAGATGCATGTTGGCAGTGGTTCTCCAAAAACATCTTGAATGAAGAATGCTTCTAGTTTACTTTTGTGAAATAGCCAAATGAGTATTGTATAGGCAAAGTCTGAAAGGAAATAAATAACAAATTATTGCTTAAATATTTATATCCTGCCTTTCAGTTCATGTAGTGCTCTTGTGGCATCCGCAACAAATGTTAAAACCGAACTGAATCAATAAAATTGTCTGCGGTCTTTGGGTTGTCTGGATAACAGGCACAGGTCTGGATAACAGGCACAGGTAAGGTTGGCTAACGTTGTCAAGTGACTTGCTGCTCAAGTCAACTTACTCATTTACTCATTGCTTTGTTTCATGTATTAGCACTTTTGGATCAGTGGGTGGAAAAATATGTTGCACTTTACTTGGCAACAATCACAGACTCTTAGATTCTGGATTCGCACCAAACCATCCACTTTATATTGTGAAATGACAGGTTTATAACATAGACCAGACATTTCAAGCTGCTTTTATTCAGGCTTTGCTTGGTGTGGAGCAGTGGCTTATTCTGTTGATACTTATATTTTTAGTACTGTGTTGTAAGCTTCCCTAAGCCTGTTGAATGGAATAAGCAGCATTTGTAAGATGACTACATTGAACATTTTTATAACTTCCTGCCTTCAGGGGGCTGATTGCTTTTTCCATATACCACTAATGGCTTTTGTTTGTGATAGAGAGAAGTCAAGGGGAATTTGCATCCCTGCACCTCTATTTTGGGGACGTGGGTGGCGCTGTGGGTTAAACCACAGAGCCTAGGACTTGCCGATCAGAAGGTCGGCGGTTCGAATCCCCACGACAGGGTGAGCTCCTGTCGCTTGGTCCCTGCTCCTGCCAACCTAGCAGTTCAAAAGCACGTCAAAGTGCAAGTAGATAAATAGGTACGGCTCCGGCAGGAAGGTAAACGGTGTTTCCGTGCGCTGCTCTGGTTCGCCAGAAGCGGCTTAGTTATGCTGGCCACATGACCTGGAAGCTGTATGCCAGCTCCCTTGGCCAATAAAGAGAGATGAGCGCTGCAACCCCAAAGTCGGTCACGACTAGACCTAATGGTTAGGGGTCCCTTTACCTTTTACCTCTATTTTGGGGTAGAAATGGTTCTTAACAGCTACACTCTTGAGTGGCTATGGGTTGTATCTGATATTAGTCCTACTTAGAGTATAGAACCATTGGAATCGATGAACTTTAGGACTAAAACAAATGTGACAGGTGAAGAAGCATATCTTTTGTCAGGATTTTAGAGAGATGTGATGCGTAAAGTCAGTTTTTAAGCATGATTCTGCTACTATATTATTTATCTAGGTATCTCACATGAATGTGGTTTTACTGATTGCATTCCTTTTATTGCTTTTGCACCTAGTGTAATTTGTGAGAGCAAAAAATTTGGGGGAATGTTTTCTGTCTGACATATTTAGGGGCATCCCTGCATCAATAACACAAGAAGAGCCCTGCTGGATCAGGCCAAAGGCCCATCTAGCCCTGTATCTTGTTTTTACAGTGGTCAACCAGTTTCTCCACTGGAAGCCCTGCTAGCTTTCTTCCAGCTTGGGATTCCCATGAATTAATTTCCCCATGAATTATTTGTTTCAGTGAATTCATGATCTTGTTTCTTTCATAGCTGAAGAGTTTAGGTCCAGGAACATGATAGATAAAAGCAATAAAAAGTTTTTATCAGAAAGAAATATATCAACTTACCTCTATCTAGCCTTTAATAACTTCTATTGATGCTTCAGGTGAAAATCCTCACTCTCCAGGCAGGATTCCTAGAACACAGCGCAAGGTTTCATACATATTGTGTCCTGCAGGGCTTTAATATGTTTTATAGAGAAAGTGTTCCTGGTCAACACTTCAGATGCATTGGAAATCAAAAACCTCTTTTACAGAACAGAGCCCCAAGCTATTTTCCCATTTAACACACACACTAGGTGAGAGAACACTGCTTTGCTGCTAATCAAATTGCCAGCATTAAATATTGAGACTGCATACTGGTTTGAGAATGACCTTTCCCTGAGCTGAGTAGCAAATGTAAACAGGTTTGTTTTCAAAGACTTGAGAATGTCATAATAACATAAGAAGAGCTGTGTTGAATCAAGCCAGTGGCCCATCTAGTCCAGCATCCTGTTCTCACAGTGGCTAGCCTGACATCTGTGGGAAACCCATAAGCAGGACCTGGGAGCAGCAGCCACACTCTCCCCACACCCTTAGTTTTTCCAGCAGCTGGCATTCAGAAACAAACTGCCTCTGACTGTGGAGGCGAGTGTGCCGGTTGTGGCTAGTAGCCATAGTTGGCAGTATCCTCCAAGTTATTCTGTATTCCTCTTTTAAAGCTGCCCAAACTGGTGGCTGTCACTATTTATTTATTTATTTATTTTTCCCAACATAATTTTTATTAATTTACAGCAAAACAAATAAAAATCAAATAAACCACATCTTGTATTCAACCGGTTCATTCTTTAAGACTTCCTTCGGCGTCTCCGCAAATCTCCGTTGTCTATCAACACATACTTTCGCATCTCCTACTATCTATTGACATTATTAAAGTCTTTTCCACCCTTTTCTTTAGACAATATTCTTACAAATATCACAGAGCTTTTTTAAACCCTACTAGCGTTATTTGTCCCTCACTTAAATTATCCAGATATTCCACGAATTTTCCCCATTCCTCCATAAATCTTTGATCTCTCCAATATCTAATTTTTCCCGTCAGTCTATCTAGTTCCGCATAATCTAACAGTTTCTCTCTCCACTCCTCTATTGTCGGTATTTTCTGTTGTTTCCAGTTTTGGGCTAATAGGACTCTTGCTGCCGTTGTTGCATATTGGAAAAATTTGCCATCTTTGTTCTTAATCTCTTTTCCTGATAAACCTAACAAAAAGGCCTCTGGCTTTTTTTCAAAAGTATATTTAAAAATTTTTCCCATTTCTGTATATACCTTTTCCCAGAAACCTTTAACCTTTTTGCAATCCCACCACATGTGGTAGAAGGTCCCTTCATTTTCCCTGCATTTCCAACATTTACTGCATGTCTTATACATTTTTGCTAGTTTCGCAGGGGTAATGTACCAACGGTATAACATCTTCAGTAAGTTTTCCTTCAACGTTACACATGCCGTGAATTTAAGATTTTTTTCCCATAATTTCTCCCACTCTTCAAAATAGATATTATAACCGAAGTCTTTTGCCCAGTGGGCTGTCACTATTTATTGTGGGAGCTGATTCCATGGTTAAACTAATTGCTGCAGGAAGAAGGACTTTCTTTTGCCTGTCCTGAATCTTCCAATGTTCAACCTCATTGGATATCCAGCAGTTCTAGTGCTATGAGGCAGAGAGCAATACCTTTCTCCAACCACTTTCTCCGTGGATAATTTTATACACTTCCGTTTTGCAGCTTCTTGTTTGTTCTTTCTATAAATAAAAATGCTGCAATCTTTCCTCATATAGGAGTTTTTCCAGCTCCTTGATCATGTTGGTTTCCCTTTTCTGAATAGGCAGAACTTTGTAGCTAGGAAAGTAAGAAAAATACAGGAAGCCCAGAGCATTTGTTCTTATATTCATCTTTACATTTATACCTTGCCTCCAAACAGCTCAAAATGGATATGTGCTTCTCACTCGGCATTTTATTTTCACAACGACCTTGTGAGGTAGATTAGGCCGAGAGAAATGAGTGGCCCAGGTTCACCCAGGTGGCTTTATGCCTCTGTGGGGAGTTCAGTTCTGGTCTCCCAGTTCCTAGTGCGACATTCTAACCACTACGCCACACTTGGCAATATTGAGAGCTGCCATTTCTAAGCAGCAGTCAACACTGCTGAATTGCAGCTGTGTGTTCCTCTTTCCTGTGTGGCTTTCTATTGTTCTTGCTGAAAACCTTAATTCAATAATGCTTTGGGACAAGCACCCTTCTTTGGGCAGCAGGGGTGGCAAACCTGTGGCTCCCAGGTGGCGTTGGACTTCAGCTCCCATCAGGCCCAGCAAACATGGCCAATGGCTAGGAGTGTTGGGTGTTGAAGTTCAGCAACAGGTTAGCCACCATGATTTACAGCAGATTTGGTGTGTGGGAGGTAGAGCACCTTGTTAACAAGGAAATGCAAAAGAGTGCAGACACAGTTTATTTAACCCAATAGATCAGCTGAAATATTTCATAGTGAAGTGAATATCTCTGCAACTGATGGAGATTTTCAGAAGTCTTTCCCACTGGCCAAATGCAGGTGGGACTCTTGTATTCTTGACTCCTGTCACGTCGTCAGTGTATCAGGTGAACAGAAAAAAGAGAGTCTAACTAGCCTTTTTATTCTCACTCAAGGAGAGTGCCGCTTCACCTCTAGCTCACCCATAGCCTATTAACCAATCATATTCCATGGAAAGTTTAATAATGCTTTCTATTTGGGTGGGTCTTCGATTAGTAGGGTTGCTTACAGAACAGCATCTCACACAAGCACAATGTCAGTGAACTTAGCAGCATGATTTAGAGCTCAGATAGCCATCTGAAATGAGAACCCCAATAAGCAGCACGTTGACTTTGTCTGGAACTATTTTGCATAATTCATCTTAAGAAACGTCCTTTGTGCCAACTGCAGTCCTTGAAGGAATCCTCCAGCTGTGCCTGGCCCCGCGTAGCTAATGTCCTCAAGTGCAGCTATATTTGCCTTTGCAAAAATTCAAGAATGTGCTGCGATAGTATTTATAGCGGACAACTTGCCAAATGTTGACAAGCAAGTACATGCACCCTGGCAGCCTTGCAATATGTGCTTGATACTCTACAGAAAATTGAAACAAGACCTTGGTAGAAGTGTGCATTATTAATCAGGCAAAATCTGTGACATGGCAGCAAGAGAGCAGGCAAATCCAAGTTCGTACAACCACAAATGAGAAATATAAGCCTGGGGTAGGCTGTGAGCATGAGTGTTTCATTATTATTATTATTTAAATTTATTGGTCATTTTTTAACCAAGATAACTCAAAATGACTTACAATATATAAACAAAGCAACACGCACATTAAAACAGGCATAAAAGAAAAAGAAAAGAAAAATCTAAAAGACAGCCTTCTTTTTAAAGGGCAGGAGTAAAACTTGCCCCCTGCTCAAGGAGGCCACAGCTAATTAAGAACTGAAGGCTTGCCAAAAAAGAAATGCTTTTTGCCTGGCACCTAAAGCTATGTAATTGTAGCGCCATCAGGCAAGCATCCCTTGGGGAGAGCATTCCACCAACCGAGAGCCACCACTGAAAAGCCCCATACTCCTGTTGCCAAACCTAGGAGTGGAGGGGGCACATAGAGAAGGGCCTCATAGGATGAAGGCCCTCAACCCAGGACATTTTCCTTAGGGATGTCCACTTAGTAAGGCCCTAAGAAGAACCTCCTCCCATGAGCTACATTAGGAGTAGCCACTGTTGTGCCCTCCATATGTTCTGGGACTGTAACTCCCATCAGCCCCAGCAAGCATGGCCCATTATCAGGGATGATGGGAATTGTAGTCCAACGTTTAACAGGCACCATGTTGGCTATACTTGACCTAAATGGTGAGGCTGATGCACTTTGTCATGTACATTGGGACCCCAAGGTATTAGAATTTTATAAGCCAATGACAGAAACTTGGATGGGGCTCAGAGCAGAACTTAGAGGCTGGGTTTTGACAACATGATGAGCTATGGTTTTATGGTTTGTTGCTCCTGGTGCATGGCGACCTCACCTGGCGTAGGGGAGGTGCAAAGTGGGGGACTTTCAAGCATGCTGCTCATTTGTGTTTATACCATAGGTAAACTTTGTTTAACATGACACGTGAACCAGGTCAGTGTTTAGCAGTAGCCGCTGACTACAAAGACAGCCACTCTGCCTGAAATGTAGTCCTGGAAACCTCCCCATTTTGGTTTCATGTGACCAGCACTTGCCTGCCAGCTGGATTGAGAAACTACAAAGGGGCTTTGTTTGTAGACTAACAATCACAGAGATATTTTAACTTCAGTGCCTTGTAGTGTAATTTCTAATGCTGTGCCCTTGCAAAGCAATCTTTCATTTGAAACTTACAGCTTTGCTGAGCTCCTGTCTAGCCTTTATTTAAATTAGAAGTAGTCACTGTGGTGCATTCTAGATGTTAGGCTACAACTCCTATAATCTGTGACCATTGGTCGCGCTGGCAGGGACTGATGAGAGTGGGAGTCCCGCCCTAGATCAGATGTGGTTGCAGCAGCCACGTATAGGGATGTTGTGACTTGTTGTGTCCATCGTCTTTACGTTGCAAGGCCTGTCACTGATGTTCTAAAAGGCAGCATGAGCAATTGTTTACTGGGGAGCCTCACATCAGGAAGTGGCCTTCTTCCAAGAACTGCAGTTCATGATCTCCTACTGTACACCAGAATATTTATTACACGCATGAGTTCTGTCCCCTTTTGACCAGAATGAATGGTGGTTATGGTTCAGTTAGCATGGTGTTTTTAGAGACTGAGCTTCAAAGGGAAACTGGAAACTCATGCATTACAAAACGCCAAGGGTTACATTGCATTGTGAATTGAATGGAGACAGTTATGTGTATTAATTGGCTAACTAATGCTAGGGTGCCTGTATCAGAAAACTGTTCTGTGAGTTACCAGTGTTATGTAATTAAACAAAAACCATCTGTACTTTTCCGCATTTCATTTCCCCCTGACCTTGCTTTTTACCATGCCATCCCCCAGGTATACATTTATTTACCTGCATCTCAAGTGAGCTCTTCATGCAACTTATGAAAAAAGTGGACTTTTGTTCATGAAAGCTTATGCTTGGTGTAGCAAATGTGATGCCCTCTAGGTGTTTTTGGACTGCTAACTCGTGTAACCGCCAGCCAACATGGCCAACTGCTGAACACCTTCCATCAGTGATTATGGAAGATACCCAATAGCATTTGAGAGGGCTTCAGGTTGACTACTGCTGGGTTCCGCCATTATAAATAGGTTAGTCTTCAAGGTGCCCACAAGACTCTGTACAATTTTAGGTGCCTCTTATTCCCTTTCTGTCTCTTAAGGCAAGGATTGTATTGCTGTGGTTCTTACCAGTTCCGTACTAAAATTCATATAAAAACATGTTGCCATAGCAACTGTAATTATACACTGGGAAACTTTGCAAGATGTTTCTATGTTACATAACTTCAATGGGGGTAAATGGTGAACTCATTCATGGGAGTACCTATCTTAGAAACACATTTGACCTTCTTCCATATGTTCAGAGCTTTCTGGTCCCTCAGTGTTCATTATTATTAATCTTCCCAACATAATACACCTCAGCTCAGGGGTATAACATGTGAAGCAGGGAGTAAAATGCTGAGCATGTTTTAAAGAAGGGTTTGCCTGTAAATGTGAGTAAAGTAAATGCATTAAAAATGAGTAGTTCTTGCAGTCCAGCAACATCTCTGGATGGATCATAGGTTCTCACGCCTGACTTAGGAATGCAGGAAGCTGTTTTTTGTTGAGTCAGAGTATTGGTCCATCTTACTCAATATTTTCTGCACTGATGGGCAGCAGCTCTTTGTTTCAGATACAAGTTTCTTCCAGCCCTACCTGGAAATTGAACCTGAGACCTTATGCATGCAAAACAGATGATCCACCACTGAACTGTGTTTCTTTTTAAACAAGACTTCATGTTGCTTTGCTTTTGTAATCATAGAATCATAGAGTTGGAAGGGACCCTGAGGATCATCTAGTCCAACACTCAGCAATGCAGGAATATGCAGCTGTTCCTTACGGGGATTGAACCTGTGACCTTGGCATTATCAGTACCACGCTCTAACCAGCTGAGCTATCCAACTATTTCCTTTTTTAAAAAATTGTAACTGTAGGCTGACTGATCCTGGTATTCTAGGATAGAAGCCAAAGAACAACAGCTGAGTAAATCATTCATATTTATAGAAATCCTGTCCAAGAACACTACAACAATTCATTGTAATTTAAAGAAAAATAAATTTCATTTTAACAGTAATAGCTAACTGAAAACAGCAATTGCTTATAAGAGTATGTATGTTAGGGCTTTGGAAATATTTGACCAAATATCTTTTTCGACTCTTTTTCGACCTAGTTCAGTGCTTGAGGGAAAATTGAGGTACTGCTGCATTGGTACCCAGTACCAACCATTTCATTTCTTTCTTTTTCTCGGTCTAAGAGGAATTTTTGTTTTGTTTTGTTACTTTTGCCTTTGTATTCTTTTTGAAGAAGTGAAACAAAAGTAAACAGAGGTTGGATGGCCGTCTGTTGGGGATTCTTTAGCTGTGATTCCGGCATTGCTGCATCCCTTGGTGTCCCTTCCAACCTGACAGTTTTATGATCTATGATTTGGACAAAGAATTGCTGAAGGACCTAGACTTGGAAGTTTCATGAAGCTGCCATGCATATATATTCATGTCAGAGCTACCATCCTATTCCATTAACTTCATATTCATTGAAATTAGTCCTTTTGAGCAGTGTATTGAGTAGGTGGAATTAAGTTGTCAGTTCTGGAAAACAAGCTTGTTAAGTGTTACCAAAACAGTGGACTCTCTTGTTAGCTTAAGCATAGAAATTAAACACAAGCGGACTGAATTTCAAGAATGTGTGTGTGTTCTGTTCTGGGTGAAGAGCAGCTTTTTCAGCCGGAGGGCCACATTCCCTCATGGGGAACATTCCAGGGGCCACATGCAAATGATGGACAGAGTCGGGAGCTGAAGTGGGTTTGGCAATGGATGTGACACCTTTGTACAGTAGACTTTTTTCCAGCCACACACTCCTTAAGCACACACACTCGTATGCACATATCCCTCCTTCCACCATCCAGGCAAGAAGGAGGTGTTATCAAAGGCTATCCCCAAAGTGTGACCTAGTCAAATATGGGATTTTAGTTGTACTTCTGTAGAATGTACAATGGCTGGAGGCAGTAATGGTTCTGAATACCAGTTGCTGAAAACCAAAACAGGGTGGGGTGGGGTAATGCTCTTGTCTTCTGAGGGTTTCTCATAGACATTTGGCTGTGTCGCTGTGAGAACAGGATGCTGGGCTGGATGGACCACAGGCCTGATCCAGTGGGCTCTTCTTATGTTCTTAGAAACAATGTTAAATATTTTTATACTTTCTAAATGGCTTTACTATTTCAGAGTTCATAGAAGATTTTTTTTTAAAAAAAAAATTTCTACATTTTGCATTTTGTTTTTACCTTGTACAGTCATACCTCGGGTTGAATGCGCTTCGGGTTGAGCGCATTCGAGTTGCGCTCCGCGGCAACCCGGAAGTAACGGAGCGCGTTACTTCCAGGTTTCGCCGCTTGCGCATGCGCAGACGCTCAAAATGATGTCACGCACATGCGCAGAAGCGGCGAAAAGCGACGCGCGCAGTCGTGCCGTCGCTAGTTACGTTTGCTTCTAGATATGAACGGGGCTCCAGAGTGGATCCCGTTTGTATCCAGAGGTACCACTGTAGTGGTAAAAATGGTTTATAAATTTGTGAAGTGGCCTGTGAAGTGGGGGCATGAACGAAGAATGGCTAGGGCCAGATGTAGAGAGCTTGAGGTTTCCCACCTTTGTACCGTATTCCACACAGCATTACGGTTGTCTGCTCAGTGGCGTTTGCTTACTTGATTCCTTATTTCTGCATTGCCAGAAACCAAGAGCAATAATCTGATTGATTTTGGCAGCCCTGCTGTTGTTTGGCAGTAAACTGCGCCTACCCCGTGTCAAGTTCTATGTTCAGATGGGAGTTGTGGTCCTAAACATCTGGAGAGTGTGTGTGCACGTTGATGGAGGAGGCTGTTCTGTATTCTCGTACTGTGGAAGCTTCATTCTGAAACGAGTGTGCAAGGAGGATGCTGTGCAATTAGAACAGTGTGTCAGTGAATTAAGTTCACTTTGTTCCTTGCATATACCGTACGTTCTGTGCTGTGTGAGGATGGCAACAAGAGAACGGGCTCTTTCTCCCTGATTGTGGAATGCTCTCCCAAAAGAGGCTTACTTGGCACCATCATTTTATGTCTTTAGGCACCAGGGAAAAACATTCCTCTTTACCCAATCCTATAGCTATTAAATAATCTATGGCCTATAAAAGTGTGGAGGAGAGGACTGTTATTATGATGACCATTTTATTTTTAGGCTGTAGGCTGTCTGTCAGTATGCTTTTTATTATGTTTTATTGTCATTGATGTTCTGTAATGTGTTTTTAATGTTGTACACCGCCCTGGAATCTTTGATAAAGGGTGGTATATAAATTGAATAAATGCAGAAGATCCCAGCTTCAGTCCCTGGCTTCTCCCGGTAAGGCGGGGAGGGAATCTTCTCTGAATCCCTGGAGAGCCATTGCCAGCCTGTTAGACAGGTGGACCCTGTGCTCTGACTTCTTAAGCCTCTCAACCTGCACCACTGCTTTGTGACTGCTTCTGAGGAGGGATTTGAAGGAAAAGAGAGGCGATATCTGGAAGCGGAGGCTAAGGAAGCAACCAGGGCTGCAGCAACTGAACTTGTGCATGGTCAAATTTAGGATGAGGCTGCTGAGGCATTGCTGTGGGAAAGATGATTTGGGCAATGGAATGCTTACATCTGTGGGCATGGAGTCACTCATGACAAATGTGGCAACTGGTTCCTCTTACCAGAAATCTCTTCTGATGCTGCTGTCAGGGAAGCATTATAAGGCATAGGTGGAGCTGGATGTTTCTGTACTATCTCCAGGATCACAGAGTACATTTTTATGGGCTGCTGGCAGCACCCCAACCCTTAAAATCATCCATACATGCTAAGCGATGAGTGTTCATTGCCACATTTTGCTTAAAAAGAAAGAAAAAAAAGTCATAGAGCAACATGCCCTTTTCTTAGTTGTTCCTTATTTATGCAAGTTTTGAAGTTGCCCTGGTCCTCAGGGTTTCTGCTTGGAAATGCTTTATCAACATTTATTCTTGTTGAAGCCCCAGAGTATAGTTTGAACGACACATAGGAGCACCATCTTGCTGAATCTAAGTAGGTCCAGGTGTAGTCAGTGCTTGGATGGATGATTGCCTGAAAACCACATGTAGGCCTCTGTGGATTCCATGATGGGAGAAAGACGGATTATAAATGTAAGCGAGTAAATAAATACTTTTCAGGTGAATGGTGTAATATAAATACTTTTTTATGAACAAACCAGAAAGTAAATGGATGAAATTCATTCTACTTACATTCTTCAAATTGGCCTGCAGCCATATGTAATTGTAGTGAGGGCTCCTTTGGTTAACAGTAGGTAGTGGGAATTGCAGCCTCAAACAGCGGCAGGGCACCTGGTTGGTCAAGACTACCTTAAACATTGTCCCTAATTTCCACTGCTTTTTGGAGACATTGGAAGGGGCAACATTTAGGGCAGCTTCCCACAATTGGGTTCTCTTTCTGAGCTCTGCTGTACAGCGCAGTACAGCAGTCCTTTGTATAGGAAACTTAATTTCATATTTGACAGTCATGATCTGTCAGTTTCCATTTAATAAACCAAGTACTTGAGATGAGACAAGAAGCTTAAGCCCAGAGCTCATGCGCTATTGGATAACTTATTTCAAATACATTAACCTGAATGTCAGGGAACTGCCATCAGCTCAGAGGCGAGAGATGGAAAGGCAGTTGTGTTATAGGGAGCCTCCGAAAATCTTGCAAAGCAGTTCCTCTTCTGGTGAGGAGGAAAGCTCCACCTCCAGTGGAGAAGAGGTTCAGGGACCAGGGGATGCTAGGGAGAGCCTCAACACTGAGCCTGAGCAAACCGGAGAGGCGGGAAGTACGCCCTTGCCAGGGCCCATTCTGCGCAGTAGGCTTTGGCGCAGGGAGGGGCGGAAAAGGCTGGGGGTGATGTGACTTTTATGCTGGGGGGAGGTACAAAGACCGACCACTCCCAGATTCTGCTAGTGATTGAGCCAGACACTGTACACTCTTTACTGTAAATAGTTTGCACCAAGAATAAAGTCTGGAAAAGACAGGTTGGAGTCTTGCCTGTTTACTCTCGAGCAACCACACCAGCACCTGACACTGAAGATGGGTTAAGAGAATTCTTTAGGATGAATATGCTACTGCCTGCATTTTGTTCGCAAGCAACATTTATTTGTCATTTATAGCTCTGTCCCAGAATGGGACTTTTGTCCCTGCTGCAAAAGTGGTGACAAGTTTTATAATGGAAGGTTTCTGCAGGTGGGTTGCACAATGGAAAAGGTGCAGGGAAAGGGTGTATTTCTCGGAAGCATCCTAAAAGTAGCCAGTGCATTGATTGTTTTTTGTGGACTGCATGTAGAAGAGGCTAGTTGCCTCCCCCCCCCCATTTCCCCCCAAGAATGTTTTGTTCTCAAGTCTCCTGTTCTGCCCATTTTTATGACTTTGTTTTGTGACTGGGTAGGTGGAATTTCCCTACCATAACGTTCTACACACATGTAGAGCTCAGGCATACAGTGGCTATGAATAAAAGGTCACACTTAAGGGCAACTCTGCACTCATTTGAATGAACAGGAAATTCCTGTCTTCATTGAGATTATGAGGACAAAGGAGCTATGAGGGAGAAATTGATTATGTCTTGTTGGAGCACTCCTGGGTGCTAGGGCCCCTGTTCATGTCCTGGATTTAACGTTCTCACTAGATGGGTTTCCCTTGAAATGTTTTGGAAACTACAATTGGTCCAGAATGGGGCATCCCAGTGCTTGGTGTGAACAAACTGTAGTGTGCTTATTAGTCTGTTGTTAAGTCAGCTTTCACTGCATCTGCTTGAAAGTGAAGCAGTCTACATACATATTCCTGTATATTTATATGTCTAGGTCCAACAAGGACTGATGAAATAGAACAATGCAATATGAGGAGAAGGTTCAAATGACAGCAGATATTGGGCACAGAACAGGTTAAGAATGCATCAAGAAAATGTGAAGCTTCGATAGTTTCTCTTCTTTATGTTCCTCTACCAAAATATATACTGGATAATAATGGATAATAAATGGAAGAGCTCATGTAGGGTGGGAAATGCAGACCCACTTCAAACCATGATTTCTCGCCCTGGTTTGCAAGGGAACAGTAGGGCTATATTCAGTTCTCTGCCCATTAGTGCAAGGGACAGGTGAGTTTTAATGTTGTGGCGCAAAGTACCGTAGTTTTCGCTCCATAGGACGCACCTTGTTTTAGAGGGGGAGAACAAGAAAAAAAAAATCTCCCCCTCTCTGCGCAGCGCCCCTTCAGCGAAGCGGCAGGAGAAACGGAGCCCCTTCCATTTCTCCTCCCGCTTAGCTGAAGGGGCACCTACCCCTCAGCGAAAGCAACCCGAAGCCTCCGGAGCGCAGCGGGAGCTCCCGCCGCACTCTGGAGGCTTTAGGCGGTTATCCTTAAAGCCTGGAGAGCGAGAGGGGTCGGTGCGCACAAGATTGTGCAATCTATAGTGATGGTGGAATTTCTCTGAAAAAGGGAGAGGAGGGAAGTGAATTTATAGAGCTGTTTCAGATTAGCCCTGTATTGGCCTATGGTATTCTTGAAACACTTTCTGCAGTAGATGCTGAAGTGGCTCTTGGACAGTGTGAACTCTATAATGGTGAAGTCACGTCCAGTGGTGTTAAAACTTTTAATCAATCTGCTGCTTTTCAGATGTTTTGGATTACATCACTCACCATCCCTAAGTAGGACTCATAGCATTTGTAGGCTAAAACATCTGGAGGACACCAGGTTGGAAAAGGCTGCAATAGACTCTAGATCTGCCTTTGGCAAAACTACAGGAATGAGCTGTATTTTTCTCAGAAATTAATAAATCCAGTAAACTCTGTTAAATCCAGTAAACTCTGCAAATTTGTTTTATGGATATTCTGCTTTATATGGAAAAAGTGTCTTAAACAAGATGTGTTTTGGATAGTGTCTTAAGCAGCGATGAGATTAATATGATGCTGTAAGTATGTCTACAAGTTAGCAACCTTTTCATAACTGCAAGATGTTTGGTGTGCATTTTATTTTCATAAGCATGTATAAGAAAAGCAGCTTTGTCTGACTGCTGCAGCAACGAAGAGTCTCGTGGCAACTTATAAATATCAACCAACTTACTGTGGCTTGAGCTTTTGTAAGGATACTTGAAGAGGATAGTGAATAAGTTGTTGTTTAAGGTAATGTGTTTTTTGCATCTCTGCTATAAAGTGTCCACTTTGCAATTTAAGCAAACTGAGTATGATTTTATTTTATTTTTCTTTTGCATTGTTCTCATTTTGCAAGTTGTGGGAGAGGCAGAGGCACCACAGTTTACACAGAACGATTGAAAAAACTTAATTTGGCTTTCTGGGATATTTAGTTAAGCCTTTTAAGTTACTTCAACCTTCTTTGTTGATTTTTGATTACCGTAATCTTGCTGTAAATTTTGCAGAACCTAGGCGAGGTCTTGGTGTGATTACTATAATATTTGTTCTTTAAGACAAAGCCCCATACAAATTAATAATTTTGCTAGAGGAATGGAAACGCAAATGTAAAATGAAAAACTCACTGTGTTACTTTTACAGCACTGTCAACCAGAAGCCGATTGTGCAAATATAAATACATGCCTATTTCTCTCTCAGCTGAGTTGCTGGATCAGCAAGTTATAAAAATACAATTGCTACATGTAGTGGTGAAGACCAGCAGGATTGTCAGAGACAATTTGGAGCCCCATCAGCCACACAGGGAAAAAGGGCAGAATGGCATAATCAGTTTTTTTATATACTGCATTTGTGGTCAAAGCAGTTCGCAGGTGGGGAAAAGAAGTTTTCAGCAATTGAGACTTGTAGTTCCCCAATTATGGAATGAGTCCCTAGCAAAGTGCCTCTGTCTTCATCACTAGGAGAACATTTCTAGACATTTGGTGACTGACGGATACTGTCCCTGGCAAACCCCCAGATTCCTTGATGGAAAGATGTGGGTTTTTTCACCTGAAACTTACTTTGGAATGTTTCTAACTGCAGTTGCCTTTAGATGAGTGTAATTGGTTTTAGAATGTGTTAACGGTTTCAGAATGTTTTTGTTTCGTTAAAAATGGTGGATCTTGCTTGCTGCCCTGGGCTGTTTTGGCAGGAAATAAATCCAGTAACTAGGAATAAAAGTGCAGAATGTTCCTCTGTCTGCTTTATGCTGCAAGAATCTTCTGTGAATGTAAAATCCACAAAGTGTAGGATATGGGTAGTCATTGTGGCACCCTCCAGTTGTCGTTGGACTTCCAGCTCCCATCAGCCCCAGTCAGCATGGCCAATAGTCAGGGATGATGGGAGTCAGAGTCCAGCAACATTGGGAGGGCACCATGTTGCCTGACCCTGAGCTATGATGTGCCCTTGATTTTTTTATGCGTTCTTCCACTAACGCAGCAGTTCTACACCTGTGGGTCCCCAGATGTTGTTGGACTACAACTCCCATAATCCCTAGCTAGCAAGGCCCAGAGCTCAGGGATGCTGGGAGTTGTAGTCCAACAACATCTGGGGACCCACAGGTGGAGAACCGCTGCACTAACAGCATTCAAACAATGAATTTAGGAATGACATCTGTCATAACAGTCATAGTACAACATCTGGCTTTGGCTGGCCGGCTAAACCAGGCGAGGGTAGCTGATGGGTCTCAAACCCTCAGTGAATTGGGGACTTCCACAGCATGCAAAGACAAGTTCTGGCTGATGGAGCAGGCAAGACCAAGAGTGGGTCCAATGGTAATGGGTCCAAATGGTTTCTGCACAGGGAAGTGAGGGGCCGGTGTGGCTCATCCATCAGGGAAAGGTAGCCCCTCTCAGAGAAGGAAAACTCTGACCTTAAATCACCGCTGCCTTGTGGGATATCTTTAGGAGGAGAAAAGACCAAGGAGTAAACCCTACACAAATCCAGAATGGCATCCTTAAGACGGTTGGGTGACGCCCTATATGCCTCTTTCTGGCAACTCCTGTAGCCAAGCTGGTACCAAACGTATTTCTTTCCTTTCCTTTGGACCACATCAGTGAGGTCAAAAGGAGGGACCTCCATACACACTGCCCAGGCTTGCACCCCAAGGAAATCATGTCTCTGCTGCTAACGCAGTGGTTTGACGCCCCCCCCCCAGGAACACTCCATTGTCTCTCGAGACAAATGGATGCCAACAACTTCAAAATGCATATGAAGTAATGTATACTTAGTTTTAAAAGCACTGGCCTTACAAAATTGCATTCCGGGAATAATTGTTTCAGGGTTAGGAATAGTTCAACCCCACCTCAAAGATACTTGGGCATGTAGATGGGCCAGCTCAGGCTGCCCTTTTTTATAATAAGCACAGCAGGCCTTTGTTTTTGTAACCCCCAGCCTGAACCAGTTGCCACCAGCTCATGCATTCTTTTTATTTGGTTTGATTCGACATAATGCTTGTCTTGTATTGCCCCCTTCTGAACTCTACCACTTATTGCAATAACAATAACAACAATAATAACAATAACAATAATAACATTTTTATTAAGCAAAGAACCAAGTTGTATTTGAATATCTATGTTCACATATACAGTGGTACCTCTAGATACGAATGGGATCTGTTCCGGAGCCCCGTTTGCATCCAGAAGTAAATGTAAGTAGCGATGGCACGTCTGCGCACGTATGCGTTGCTTTTTGCTGCTTCTGTGCATGCGCGTGACATCATTTTGAGCGTCTGCGCAAGCGGCGAAACCCGAAAGTAACACGCTCCGTTACTTCCGGGTTGCCGAGGAGTGCAACTCAAACGCGCTCAACTCGAAGCGTATTCAACCCGAGGTATGACATAGTTTTCCTAGGAAAACTATGGCTGACTATGAGTAAGCAGCATGCTACCTACCTGCATGCTGCTCAAATCCTGAAAAACTCTATTTGCTGAATTGGAAGGAAACAACAGCTGTGGATGTTGCATTATGTGCAAACCAGCGCTCCTGGTTTGTTTACCCCCAGGCAGACCTTGACTTCTTGCTTGTGGTTTGTTTGGAGAGAAGTTCAAAGCCACTGTCCACACATAACTCCAAGGCAGCACTGTGATTTCCCCCCCAGTGCAGCAAAGGAAGCAGCAGTGAAGGTGCAATTTGAGCAGCATGCAATTCAAAGTATTCTGCAAAACCCACATTGCTGTCTTGTATATAAATCTCCTTTTGTGCTCCTCGGTTCTTGTGGTAGGAGTTTAGTGAGCAGTGTTCGAAATTAGCCAAGCATATTTTGCACCTAGCTTTCGACCACTTGTGACCAAGTGAAGATGCCTGGGTGCCAGGATGGTGCCTAACATCTCCACCATATGGGGATCATTGGATCTGGATTGTTTCCACACATTAATATCCTACCCTATAGTATTCTATCAGTTGTATTTTATCTGTACAATCACAATGAATCTGTTGAACCAAGTTGCTTTTTCTGTGCAGCCTGAGCAAGTGCATTAAGAAAAAGAGGTTGGAATAGGCTAATATATATGGACTGTCCCTGGACCAAGTGACTTTTCTTCTTCAAGTTCTCAAAGCTCCTAACCTAGCTCAAGGTTGTCATCTGAACTAGCCAGGTGTTTAACTGAGAATTGATCACAGTTGGCCCATCCTTAAAAAAATAAGACTTAGAGTCTTCTTGCCCCCAAATGGCAACTAGGCATTCCGTTTTGGCAACCGTAACCTTGGTTTAAGGAGCCATTTCGTGTCTATCTTATATATCTGAGTTTTCACTTCCGGGTTGGCGCCATCGCCGAATGGCGGACTCCCTCCGAGCTCCGGAGGGAGCCTGCTCGGCAGGGGCTGGGTCCTACCGCACCGGCGATGCGGGGACCCTTAAAAACCACGGCCACGGAGGCCGTGGACATGGAGACTCGGCTGGCACCGCTAGCGCCCTCCCGACTCGTGAAGGAGCCTTTTTAAAGGCTACGGATCGGGTGCCGGGGAGAAGCGTGGTGCTTTGAGTCCTCTGCTATCCCTGCCGAGCGCAGCCGCATGCCATCCGGCGGAGAGCGCTGACTTCTTCTATTGAAAATTCGGACTTCTTAACAACAACCCGTGAGTAATTTGGAAACCGGGTTCAAAAGGAGAAAAAAAAATTTTTTTTTTCGGATTGGACACGAGCGGGGGGGGGGGATCCAAAAAGGAAGTCAGTCCCCCTCCCTACTGTAAACCTTCCAAAACAAGGACGGGGAAACCAAGGTCCAAAAAGATTTGTATTGCTGATAAAAACTAAGAATTCCACGATGGGGAACTACAAGAACTGTGCTGGAGGAAGAATTGAGGGAGAAGGGAAACGTGACCCCCCCCCCGGGAACCGGGGTGATTGAAGAGAGAGCCTGGTGAAAAGAGTCGGAGATTTTGACAGCTGTCAAAGTAGCTGTCAAAGTCGGAAAGCAGAGAGGATTTTATTATGAGAACTTTGCTGGTTAAATTTGTTACAATTTGCTATAACCTGTTAAAACTTGGATACAAAATGGCGAAAACATGGATAACAATCGGACTTTTGGACTAGAGAAAACAAAGTTACAACAATCCCCCTAGAGGAGTTTCGGGACATTACAAAGATGGTCGTAAGTGGAAAAATACCATTGGAATTTTACAGGACTGGTTATCTTCTGGGAAAGCTGCAAAACGGAAATAATATTTTGTCTACAGGGTGTTCAGCTAAAGGAGACAATAGAATTTTCTATTGAAGAAAGGAAGGGACTGAACGCAAGTTTTTGTTCCTGAATAACAATAATCCCTGCAGAGATACTAAACTTCTGAATTAGAACGTTTCAGCAGCGGAACAAGAGGAAATTGGACTACAACTTGGAAAGAACAATGGGGGGAGTTTTATTAAAGATTTGAAGTTAAATGTTTTAAAAAATAACTATAAAAAGGAAAAGCCAGCAAGGAGTTGGGGGAAATAGGTGATTTATGGACTTTAAGAATTCCAGGCAGATAACATGGTTTGGTGGTCAGGGGGAAATTAAACCGGGGACAGGGGGGGGGAGAACTAAAATCCAAAGGCTTGTTAACTTTTTTTTTTTTCTGAACTGGCTCTTTTTCACCTATTATACTTTTTATTTCTTATTTCTTATATTTCTATTGTGTGGGGTGTCCTTATCTTTAAAAAAAGGGAAATTGTGGAATGAAAATGGGGTGGGCCCTGGGGAGAGAACTTTTGTCTTTTATTAAGGGTATTGATGAGGAGTGTATAAACTTTAAATTCGAATAATGGTCTAAACAAATTAAGTTTTAATTAGAACTGAGAGCTTGTGGAGCCAACAATATGAAAGGGGAATATGGTAGGGGTGGGGGAAGGGGGGAGTCCCGGAAAGTGGATGTATGAAAATAAGGCTTTGAATGTACTTTAATCTTTACTTTCTGTATTTTTGAAAATCTTAATAAATATCATTTAAAAAAAAAAAAATATCTTATATATCTGAGTTTCTAGCACTCGTAGTAAGGATGTTGTGATATCAGCTAAGCTTTCTGTTATATCTCCACTGTTGGAGGCAGTATGTCTCTGAATATCAGTTGTTGGGAATCACAAGTGGGGAGAGTGCTGTTGTGCTCAGACCCTGCATGTGGGTTTCCCACATATATCTGGGCGGCCACTGTAAAAACAGGATGTTGGACTAGATGAACCATTGGCCTCATCCAGGAGGGCTGTTCTTACAGTATTATGTTCTGATTCATAGGCAGTCTGGTGCTCAAAACTTGTTTGAGTAGCCACACGGCACCATTTGTTTTCGGAGGTTGTGCCTGCATTTTTCATTTCAGTTGGAGAGAGGGAAACTAGGACATGCATTGCCTGTTGATGTAAGTGTATCTGAGCACCTGGCTTCTCCTCCAAGGCTATTAATCATCCTACTCTGTGGCTCTGGAGACGAAAAGATGAGTTCCATGATGCAGCATTGCTTGGAGTCCTTGAGGCATCATGTGATGCGGCTTGATCAGAAACACAGCAAAGCACTCTGCCTTGGGTGCGTGGGAGTCTCAGAGAGGCAGCGCTTGGGCTCTAGGCCACTTCGGGTTGCATGTAAGAGAGGGACTGAGAGAATGAGGCCACACCGGAAGTTTCTGATTTGCCTAGGACCAATGGAAGAGGAATGACTTATATGTAGCGCAGCTTCCAAGGATGGTATATAGTGGGTCAGATGCTTGCCGAGTGTCTTCAGAAACTGTATTATTAGGACAGTAACAGAATCACAAAATCTACTCTCTTCTGTAAGACTTGAGATTTCTAGAAGTCCTGAGATGTTTTGCTGGCTGTGGGCTGATGGGAGTTGTAGTCCAAAACATCTGGAGGGCAGTGTTTGCAAACTCCCATTGTTCTAGGCGCACTTTGCGACAGGGAATTTCATTAGCGTAAACAGTTTCTGGGTTCTGGGTGCAGTACTACGCCTAAGATTTCAGATGAAAACTGCAGAGTGGAAGGAAAGGAGGACCTTTTTCTGCCTCCCCACTTCCATCTACTCTCTGAAGACTGGTGAAGAGACCTTCTTAAGAATATTAAGGGGGTGGGCAGGGGAAGGACTAGACCAGGGGTGGCCAATTCCCAAGAGGCTGCGATCTACTTTCTGAACTAAAATCTGGCAGTGATCTGCCCCCGTTTTTGGGGGGTTCAGCTCAAAGTTGTTGAGCTGTTGTTGTCCAATCTACCTGTTGGATGTGCCTGGACTTATGGGAAAAATAAACATCATATTTAATCTGCAGTTCATTTGTTTACAGCTTTGTATTCTTGTTATAAAAAAGCATGCCTAGACTTTCCATTGCTGTGGTTATAACCTAGATTTATGGTGCCATTTAGCACCTAGCTTTCATATCTCAGTTTCTAACACTGCTGGAGGGTTCTAAATAGGAGAAGGCTTCTCTAAGGAATAGCAGCGTGGGGCGACGTGCACCTGCATCAACTCTAGGCTGGGTTTCAAGTGGCCTTCAAGCGATCAGTGTTAGAAATTAGCCAGGTGCCAGGCGCATTTTGCACCTGGCTGTCGACCATTTGCAGCCAAGTGAAGATGCCTGGGCACCAGGATGGCTGCTGACATCTCCACCATCTGGAGGTGTGTGCCTGCAGATCATTGGATCTTGACTGTTTGCGCACACTAATACCACATCCTGTAGAATTCTATCAGTTGTATTTTATCCGCACAATTAAAATGAATTTCAAGAAACAAAATGCTTTTTCTGTGCAGTGTGAGCGGGAGCAGTCACCATTAAAAAATAGAGGCGTGAGTAGGTCAGTACTGTATATATGTGGACTGTCCCTGGACCAAGTGTCTTTAATTCTTTAAGTTCTCAAAGTTCTTAAGTAATCTGTACTAGACACATGTATACATCTATACTAGACACATTTTTAACTGAGAATCAATCACAGTCAGTCCATCATTTGAAAAATAAGACTTTAGATCCATCCTACCACAAAATGGCAACAAGGCATTCTGCTTTGGCAACTATAATTTTGGTTTAAGGAGCCATTTAGTGCCTAGCTTTATACAGTATATCAGAGTTTCTAACACTGTTAGCGATATACATACTCTGCTCTTGAACTGTTTTGTACCAGGGAAACATTGTTGCACAATAGATTCTGCAATCTGTTGCTCAGCAAGTTTCCGCTACTGCAGCAGTCGTGCTGGATTTTTCGGCAGAATGTTAAAACTCACTCATCTGCTAGTACATGATGCTGGTCTCTAGGAAATTTAAAAACCCAAAGAAATTTTGACCCTTAAAACACACACACGGCATATAGTCAGCTTCCTTTTGGGTGGAGTTGCAAATCCTTTTTACATCCTTTAATGAATCAACTATATTGGCTTTAGAACAGCTTCGTAGACATCGGCAACAGATGAGATCACTTCCCCAAACTTGAGAATCAGCAAAATACAGTATGTATTTACATTGCTGTAAACATCGAAAAGGTATTCACGTTTAAAAACGAGGTGAATCTTGGGGGGAAAGGCCCCATTGCTCTAGCCCAAACACAACAAGCATGCACTGGTGACTAGACAGACAAGTCATTAAAGTTATCTGGTAATTATACCTCACTGTTGTGACCAGAAGATATGTGTAAGTGGTTGAAGTCACCCATCTCATACAACACTTACTCTTTGGGATGCCTTCTTTACAG
Source organism: Podarcis pityusensis (assembly GCF_964106645.2). NCBI lineage: Eukaryota > Metazoa > Chordata > Lepidosauria > Squamata > Lacertidae > Podarcis > Podarcis pityusensis. The sequence continues at coordinate 24,009,642 of NC_138041.1, forward strand.
GGTTTGAAATTAGCAGGGCGCTAGGTGCATTTTGTGCCTAAAGATTCTCCATTTGAGAGCACCTCAAAAAGTCTGGGTGCCATGTTTTGCGCCTGGCTGACACTCAATGATTACTGAAATGTATGTGCTTTGAAGCCTCAAAATATATGCTAAAGATAGACAATATGTTAAGGAGTTTAACAATAAAGAGCGAGAGTGTTTTGAAAATTGAAGTATGGTACCAATATTTTTTATTGTAAACACCAAATTAAACATGTATTAACAATTTCTGTTAAAAGTGTGATATTCACAATGTGTCACTTATGTGAATTGCATATTAGTTCATGCTGATCAAAATAATAAAGAAAAAGTGTTGCTGACACCCCCCCCCCAAATGATGACTAGACATTCTGTTTTGGCACCCACAATCCAAGTCCCAGAAGCCATTTGGCTCCTAGCTTTTCTATCCCAGTTTCTAACAATGCTTACTGATTTCATTATTGGTGTCAAGATCACCCTGAACCTTTTGGAGACAGTATGTCCTCAGGACTAAATGAGTCTTGGAATCGTGGGCTACCACTCACAGTGATTCGGTGGACAATTCTGTCCCTTTTAATTTTTCTACTTCTTTTGACTTTGTGTCCTCTTTGATGTACTGTAGCATGTGCTTTTATGCTCAAGAGATAAGTGTCCCACTGGTTTTCTCCATCCTAATAGGCTTCCATTATCCTAGCAGTGCACACTTCCAGACCAATTCCATTTTGCAGGTGGGATTAAACTGTAGTCCAGCAAATTCAGGTTGCACAACATGGATTTGGTGCTCTTGTGCAACAAACATGTTTCCAAAAATAAGAAGCCAAAACAAAAAATCAATAAGGTATAACTTCTGTGCAAAATAAAATTGGAATGTCTGCTCAGATAGGGTTGGGAAGTGACCTTAATTAATCTTTACAACCAAGCATGCTCACTTAGACTCCTATAAGGTTTCAGCTTATATTTGAGGTGGCAATTAACAATGTATGGAGTTCTTCACACAATTTTTACTTAACCAAGTGCTAAACATTAGGTGTTTAAAACAGTGTTCCATGTGTATTTTGGAGAAGCATTCTTTTCTCAATTCCTTATTCAGGTGCCCTCTTGCTAATATCCTTCTGTTTGTTAATACCAGCAAAAATGACCGAAGGTTGATGTTCTAGCATTATCTGTGTGTGTGTGTGTGTGTGTGTGTGTGTGCGCGCGCGCGCACCTACATAGTAATCCAGGACTGTGTCTCCCCTACTCCCTCCGTGCATGCTTCTTAAGGATTATCTCATATTTGAGACTGGAAACTTGCCCATGTATTTTTGTTATTCAGTCGTTGCGATGCTAACACTGAGTAGGAAAATCTGTCGAGATACTGGCTATTCACTGCTGAAGGGCACCTTTACGGCTCCGTGCATAGCAGTAGATGGGGAAGTGTCTGCTGAGAGCACTCTGGGAGTGTCTGCGTGCAAGTAGGGAAAATAGATTTCCGTGTTATCTTTAAAAGTGATCATTAAAAAAACAAACCTCCCTTTAAAAAATGATCCCTTTTTTGAGAGTAAAGGAGCTGGTCAACGTATTCTGGAACGCAGTCCAGCCGTTTTGGTTTGTTGAAGTTATCCTCTGGGAATGTGCATGTGTCTGGAAGTAATTCACGAATGACTGATTTCCAAGCAAAGTCTTGAGCAAGACACGTGCAGCTTGCTGAGCACTGCGATCCACGTTGGCAGCATTGTGAGCTGTGCTCATTCTGTTTTGTTCCAAGTTACCCCCCCCCCTTTGAAACACAAGTTATCTGGGTAACTTAAAGTAAAACGTTAGAAACTTCTTAAAACAGCTAATACATTAAAATAAGCTAAAAAAACTGCAGGTTTAATTGAGATTAAACCGGCCAGCATGCTAAAACATTAAAAAGTCTGGTAAAATAAAGCAGGTTTTGCTTGATGCTGGAAAATGCATTGGAGCAGGTGAGCTGCTTGGGGAGAGCGTTCTGGAACTGGGGTGCCGCTAGTTGGGAAGGCCTTACAGTGGTACCTCAGGTTACATACGCTTCAGGTTACAGACTCTGCTAACCCAGAAATAGTGCTTCAGGTTAAGAACTTTGCTTCAGGATGAGAACAGAAATTGTGCTATGGCGGCGCGGCGGCAGCAGGAGGCCCCATTAGCTAAAGTGGTGCTTCAGGTTAAGAACAGTTTCAGGTTAAGAACTGACCTCCGGAATTAAGTACTTAACCCGAGGTACCACTGTATTTCCAGTAGCACCTGCACCACACCTGGGAGGACAGGGAAACCCAGAGAAAGACCTTTGAGGATCTCAAAGGATAGCAGAGGCACATAAGGAGATGGGTACTTTGGGCCCAATACACTAAGAGTTTGTAAGTCAGGACCAGAACTTTGAACTGCTCAAAGCAGCTGATCCCAGTACAGTTGTACCTTGGTTCTAGAACAGAATGTGTTCTGGGAGTCCGTTCGACTCCCGGAACAGTTCGAAAACCAAGGCATGGCTTCCGATTGGCTACAGGAGTGTCCTGCAGCCAATCAGAAGCTGTGCCGGACATTCGGCTTCCAAAAATCGTTTGAAAACTGGAACAATCACTTCTGGGTTTTGATCGTTTGGGAGCCGATTTGTTCGGGAGCCAAGGCGTTTGAGAGCCAAGGTATGACTGTAGCAGCCGTATTATGAAATAATTGCAGTTTTCTGCATATCTTCCTTGCAGGTTTAAATTTGCATATGGTTTCCATGAATATGGCTTCAGATGCCAAACGGAAGCTGGTGGGTGGGTTGGATTCGCTTAACCATCTGAATGGGCACCTTGGACTGTGCAACCTGCACTTAAATTTAGCAGCATCTTAGCTGTTGGGATTTTACATTTTCATTTCTGATAATTTTGCATTTGCTTCGGTTGCAGCAAAACCGTGGTGCCTTTAGTGAAAATAACCAGGAAGGCCTTAAGCAGCCCTACAGAGGCAGGAAATTTCACACGGCATGGCTTAGGCTCTGCTTAGCTGAGTTGGTAGAGCAACTTCCTTCCATTCAGAAAGTCCCAAATTCAGTTCGGAATGGCATCTCCATGCAGGGATGGGAACCTGCTGTCTTGAAACCCTGGAGAGTCGCTGCCAGTCAGGGTAGACAGTACAGAGTGAGATGGAAGCGGGTTGCATAAATGTTCCAAGTGTGCCAGAATACAGTTGAATCATCCCTGTAAAATAGTGACAATCTGGAAGCTACCCAGACATAGGAAATAGGCTTGTTTTTATCTTCCTTCTTAATATCTTTTTCAGAGTGTACTCAGAAAAGGGCAGCCAAAATGTTCAAGGGGGTGGCACAACTCCCCTATGAGGAAAGGTTAGGGAACTATGGAATTTGCTTCCACAGGAAGTGTCAGGGGACTGCCATCGGAACAGGGGTGGGAGGCAGAGGAATACAGAGAGCCTCCCATGCTTCTGAGGAGCAGCTCCTCGTCCAACAGTGGGGAAAGCCACACCTCCAGTGGAGCAGAGGGGGAAGGGGGAAGCCCAGCGAGGAGAGGGTTCAAAGATGCTACTGAGAGCCCAAGCGCCTCACCACCCCGGCCAGCCAGGAAACAGGCATGCCATTTCCATTGCCCAGTTTGCGCAGGGGGTGAAACGTAAGGAGGGGAGGCGGAGATTTGGGGTGTCTAAGTTTTTATGCTGGGGGGGGGACGACCAGAAGAGGCCACTCCCGGAATCTGCAAGTGACTGAGACGGATTTGAACTTTCTGGTTCTGCACTGTAAATAGTTTGCACAAATAAAAACCTGTTAAAGACAGGTCGGAGTCCTGCCTAGTTACTCGTGAGCAGCCACCTCACCACCTGACAGGAAGTAATGACAGCCACCAACTTTGATGGGTTTAAAAAGGATTCATGGAGTTTAACGCTCTCAGTAGTTACTTGCCAGAATGACTGTGTTCTATCTCTGCTGTTGGAGGTCCAAATGCCAGCTGCTGGGAATTGGGTGGGGTGAGGTAGAGTAGGGGAAGAGTGTTGTTACACTTGCAGACTTCCCACGGGCATCTGAATGGCCACTGTGAGAACAGGATGCTGGACTAGGTGGGCCTTTGTCCTGACCCAGCAAGGCTGCACTTATGTTCTTAGGTATAAATCTAATAATTAGGTTTTGAAACTGTGGCAGGGGCTGACTTGTTTTTAATATCTCTGCAGTGCCCAGAACACTTTACACTCTTCATACAGCAGGATTAGAATAATATGCAGCAATGCTAGTTTATGCAGAGAAAAAGACCACTTTCCTCACAGTCTCACTGTTTTCACATGCCCAGGCATTTCCAGAGCTCAACACTGTGGTTTTTTGTTTTTGTTTCTGCTGCCTTAAGTATGACTACTGCTGTGAAATTATAGTCTTCCTGCTGTCAAACCTTCCAGCTATTTTTGAGGCTTAGGGACCCCACAGCAAAGTAAACAGGCTGCTACTCTTTGAATGGGCTTGTAGCAGACAGAGCTGAGTTTCCGGATAATTCTGTTTGTTCTTTGACAACTTATTGGCAAATATATGCTTTGCAACAGGACAACAGGTACGCAGGACAATTGAAACATTTTCACAAGGAGCTTAGACTTCTTGCTTGCTTGAGGGAGAATGTGTCTCTTTTGATATATAACATTGTCAGTTGGCATTACTTAAGGCACACCCACTACTGTAGTTTCGTCTGTCAAGACTAAAACACTCGGTTTCATCCAATTTGTCATACACAGGTGACTCCCTAGCAGATGCACAGCAGCCTTCACCAACGTGGTGTGCTCCAGATGTTTGGACTACAACTCTGTAGTGCATAGCTGCCTGGGGCGGATGGGGGGTTGTCGTCCATAACATCTGGAAGGCACTAGGTTGGTGAAGGCTGATTTTAAGGTGCCGCTTGCTTTGAGTTAAGTTTATACAGTGGTACCTCAGTTTATGAACTTAATCCGTTCCTGAAGTCCATTCTTAAACCAAATCCATTCTTAAACCAAGGTGCACTTTCCCTAATGAGGCCTCCTGCCGCCAGTGCCCTTCCACCATTTGGCTTCCGTTCATGGACCGCGGTAAAGTTTGCAAACCGGAACACTTCCGGTTTTGTGGAGTTTGTAAACAAGACTGTTCGTAAACCGAGGTAACACTGTACTGAAATCTAGGTTTTGATTTCTGTGTTACCAGTTTTGGTTTCAGTATATTTGCAAAACAAATGAGGCATCAGGAAGCGTTGCTGACCTATGGCAAATTACCCAGAAATCTACAGTACTAGTAGATCCAGGATTCCACAGTGAAGGCACTGGGTACAGCAGAGCTTTCCAAACTTTTCATGTTAGTGACACACTTTGTAGACATCCATCTTTTCGTGACGCAGTAATTCAGTTTTACTAGCAAACTAGAGGTTAAACTAACCCCTTTGCAGCCCCGAGAGGAGCAGTCACGCGACACACTTACACACTGCAGCTGACTTACTAATGTGTCGCGACACACAGTTTGGAAAGCTCTAGTGTTCAGTGTTTCTTGGCACAGTTCAAACCAGGACCTGCTGCCTGAAGGAAGTTTTACTTGATGCAGTCATGTGGGAATCCTGGTTTCAGTGCCTAGGGAAGTCCTGGCGGGGGAGGTCCCCCACCCCCCTAGCTAGCCTTGATCAGAAGGTGAAACCCCAAGGCGCTTGCTTATGCTTCTTCCCTTGTTCCTTTTTGCAGGACTCAAGCTGAAATGGCTCACACCTGTCGGGGAACCATCAACTTGTCAACGGCTCACATCGACACGGAGGACTCTTGTAACATTGTGCTTTCCAATGGGGGAAGGACATACCACCTGAAGGCTCACTCAGAAGTGGAGCGGCAGCGATGGGTCACTGCTTTGGAGCTGGCCAAGTCCAAAGCCATCCGCATGAGGAACAACCAGTCAGGTAGAGTCCGTACTTGGTGGGGAGGATCTTTCTGTAGGCCCCTCCTCTCCTGCAGAACACTCCAGTGGCAGAAGAAGTTGCAGGGGAAACTGGGGTCTGAGGAAGCATTGCACTGATCCTTGAGAATTGCACCGTCCTTAGTGGAGGTACAATGTCGTAAAAGGAGCACTGAGCTAAATCTTGGCTCCTACACCAGAAAACTAAACAAATCACTAGATTCTAATCCTCAATGTGGGTGCTGCAGGGGCTGGTTATGCAAGGCTCCTTAAGGTTCCGCAGCCGGAGGGAGGTGCCGTGCATGCCTGACCGTCTCCTCTAAGAATTTGGATAGGTCAGCATGAATCAGCAGAGCAAGCAGCTTTTCCACACAGCTGTGAGCTTGGGCCCAAAGGAGTTCAGAAACAGTACTCCAGCATTTTAAAACCAGAAATCCACAGGGCCCGTTATATCTTGACCAGACCTGCCGCCCAGAATCTCTTTATTTTAACTGTTAATACCTTCGACACAAACACACAGTCTCAGGGTGGCGTAAAGGTCTTGCCGCTGTGTTGAGTGACGGCGATACTAATGTTACATTTGACCGAGATGGAATGAAGAGGGCTTTCCAGGCTAGCAAATGAACTTGGGAGGTGTTGGTTTTCTGTGACACAGTCTTCAAGACGGTGACCACCGGTGGTGACCTTATCAGGCTTCAGGTTTGCGGGGTGGGAAGCTGCCTTTCGCAGCTCGCGCTTCCTTTTCGGTAGTGTGCAAGCTGTTGGTGAAGGCCCAGGGATGCTGTGTCGCGTCTCACCCTCTGCCACAGGTCAAGCAATGACTACCAGCCGTGTCTGCCTCACGACCAGCCAGGGACTTGGTAAGGCACGTTGTCAGCCTGTTTAATTGAAAGAGCAGGGCAGCACCTGACAAGCCCCTCTGTGTGGCTGGAGACTTGAGCAAGGGCTGTGGCTCGGTGGTAGAACATATCCCATCAGGAGGGGCTGGGAGAGACCCCTGCCTGAATCCCCAGAGAGCCTTATAGGGGTTGTGAATGGCAGGCAAGTGTGCAGGGGGAAATGGGGAAAGTAATGTGGATGTAAAAGTGGACAGGTCCCTGTATTCTCTTCTCTTTCCTCGTCTCTGCAGTTACTAGTTAGAAAGGCCGTAGCTCACTGGTTAGGGTACCCATTTTGCATGCAGAAGGTCCCAGGTCCAATCAGTCAATGTTTATTATGGCACAGCAGCCAGCATACACCCAGGGTTCAATCCTTGGTGTCTTCTGATAGGGCTGGGATGAGCCCCTGGTCTGAAACCCTGGACAGCTGCTCCCATTCGGCCTAGACAGTGTTGGGTTAAATGGACCAGTGGTCCAACTTTGGTATAAGACAGCTTCCTGTGTTTTTATTTGAGGGGTCAGAGGTTGTGCAGCTATGCAACCCCTCCCTCAGACTTACTGCTCCCTCACAATTTCCAGCCACTTGAGGGTTTCTACAGGAGAATGCTTGTCTTGATATAGTTTCAGGAGGTAAATTTGCAGCAGGTTTATTTATAGAGGAACTGTAAAATCTTAAAAAACAGATATTCAAGGCTGCAGTAAGTGGGGGGTAGGAGGGCAGGGGGAAGCAGCTTTCCCCAGGACGGTCTTCCCCAGCCTGATACCCTACATATATATTTTGGGGGGGGGGGGACTACAGCTCCCATCAGCCCCAGCCAACATGGCAAATGGTCAGGGTTCATGGCAGTTGTAGTCCAAAAGGTGCCAGGTTTCGGAAGGCTGCCCTAGGAGTAATACTGGAAGAACCTTCCTTTGGAATGAATAGAACAGTTCTCCTAAGCCACATGCTTGAGTAATGAAAGGAAGGTGGTGGTATTATATTTTGAGCTTGCTGTATGGAGATAATAAACATTTAAGATACATCAGGGCCATTTCCATGGCTTCTAGGAATGCATCTGCAGGTATGAAAATAGTAATATAAACAATGGGTCAACATTGGAAGCACAGCTTCCAAGACTGTAAAGCAGGTGTGACCAGTGTGGTGCCCTCCATATACTTTGGACTACAGTTCCCATAACTCTTGACCATTGGTCCTGCTGATGGGAATTGTAGTCCAACAGCATCTAGAGGGCACCATATTGGTGACCTCTAGCTATAGAAGTGGTTCTCAATTAATTATATGTAAACAAAGTTACAGTGGTACCTCGGGTTAAGTACTTAATTCGTTCCGGAGGTCCGTTCTTAACCTGAAACTGTTCTTAACCTGAAGCACCACTTTAGCTAATGGGGCCTCCTGCTGCTGCCGTGCCGCCAGAGCCCGATTTCTGTTCTCATCCTGAAGCAAAGTTCTTAACCTGAAGCACTATTTCTGGGTTAGCGGAGTCTGTAACCTGAAGCGTATGTAACCTGAAGCGTATGTAACCTGAGGTACCACTGTAGATTTGTTTTAATTCTGTTATGGAATTCAATTCCTTTTTAACAATGACCTGTAACCCGAGGTACCACTGTATTAAACTCTTTCTTCCCACCCTTCCTGAACCTTTTTGCTGGCAGCCTGTCATTGTGCTATTACCTTGCCCTGAATCACTTTCTACCAAAGATGATTCTGCTTCTCTCCCCCCCCCCCGCCACCAACACATGCACACAGATTTCTTTAGAATGTCACATTATTCTTCCTCTTTTTTCCCTAGCCCAGGCCCCCTCAGCCACGTGTTCATTAAATCCACTCCCATTAGATCCAAATTCAGTACTTTGTCAACTTGGCCAGACTTGTTTCCCCTCTGTCTGTTCGCAGGGATGGATGCATTTGCTAGCTCCTTTCTGACACTCTTGACTTCAGGAAGCCCCAGTTTCATTCCACTTTGAAGGAGAGCAATGTCATAACACAGATTAAAGGGATTTTTAATCCTCTTTAGAGACCATAAAACCACGTTTTGCCTACATCTGGCACTAAAAATAAACAAGCAGTCCACCCCAGGATTTTTTCAGTGCTCTCTCTCTGCAAGTCTGATTAATTCCTGCTGACTTTAATGGAATAAGTATAGCGGTTTGGTATAAAAACCTGCCGAGTCTCCCCTGCAGAAGCTGGTGGGGTGGGGGCTGCCCAAGGGACGTAGGAGCATGTTGCCCTTTTATGGAGGCTGCTGGGCGTCTTTTTAATTAATCATGCCCTACAAGCCCTCCTGTTATTTCTGCTTCTTTTCATCACACAGGCTGGTTGTGTTTGCTTGGGCTTAATGGGTGTGAAAATTATGCAACATGAGCTGGCTGCTTGGTTGCCGGGTCACTTGGGGTTGCCACTTGCTCGCTTCTAGCCTCCTTGAATGAAGGGTCTTTTCTCTTGCTCTCATCTCTGAGAGCTGGCACGTGCTCCCCCATCCCAGTGAGCGTCAGGATCTGCCCCCTCACTTCCATCAATCTAGTTCCAAAGCTTTGCACCTAGTATAAAGGCAGGGTTACATCATCAAGATGCCCTTCAGCTGGAGATCCCTTTGCAAAATCACAACTGCCTCATCTGGGATAGAACAATGTTTCATTTGATCAGGAAGTTGTGTGTGTGGCTCCAGAACCTAAATTTCCCACCTGTTGCCTGAGGCCTTCTTCCTGTGTTGGCTGAAGAAGAGAGTCCTGATGAGCAAAAAATAATAATTTCCCTTCGTCAGTGAATCACTAGAGCGTAAATGCCATCTTTCTAATGCTGTAGGAGAAAGGGCATGATGCCCTTTGCACACTAGCGTGACTTTAAATCAGAATCTTTAGTGTGAATTTAAATGAGAGCCTTTGGCTTTTGGGTTTCTTGTTAGGGCATCTGGTTGGCCGCTGTGAGAACCGGATGCTGGACTAGATGGGCCTTTGGTGGTTCTTACATTCTTAAAACGATGTGGAGCCTTGCACAGATGGAGATGCTGGCTTACACATTTCATACACCTTGCTGGGCTGTAATACTGACATTCACATCTGAGGGTTGGTGTAGCTGTAGGCTGACTCTCTACGCTTCAAGGGAGATGGACTCCTTTTGTACTGTTTACCGTGCTGCACGCAGTCTGTTTTGATCCATTTGCGCATGCCCTGTCTTGCCAGCTGGCAAACCTTTCTGAACCTGGCAGTCCTGTTTGGTGCTTGTGCCCTGGGAGAGGAAGGGAAGGCAGAAGAGTGTGCAAGGAAACAGTACAAGTGCAAGTTGTGTGCGTTAGAACTCCTTAACTGCACTATAGCCTTTGCACACACCTGGGTTGCTTCATAATATGGTGGTGCTACACCTCTTTTTTTCTTTTCAACTTCAGGTGGGTTTTATTTAAAAAGCCACACAATTCAGCACGCTCAACAGCACAGTCTAATGAGATACATAAACCTATTAAATAAACAATACAGTCATACCTCGGGTTGAAGTTGCTTCAGGTTAAGCGTTTTCAGGTTGTGCTCTCTGCGACCCGGAAGTAACGGAATGCGTTACTTTCGGGTTTCACAGCTTGCGCACATGCAGACGGTCAAAATGTCGTCACGTGCATGCGCAGAAGTGGTGAATCGCGATGCGCAGACGCGTGTTGCGTTCGCTTCAGGATGCGAACGGGGCTCTGGAACGGATCCCGTGCGTATCCAGAGATACCACTGTAAAGTGACAAAATAAGTAAATGAAACCCCATCACAGTTGAAGTCCATTGGCTTCACGTTTTATTTACAGATTTTTAATACTGCCTATTAGCAATAAGTTCCCTGCCAGCAGGAAAGCAAGTGGGAAATTGGGCCCTTGTGTGGGGCATCATCATCAATCAACCATCAGTTTCTTGACCAATTTCTAGCCACTGTGTTCCGGGATCTCATTACATCTTCTGTCTGTTGATTCAATTCACACCCTTGTGACACACTCCCCCCCCCCCCCGAAAGTCTAGGCTAACGGGACAGGAACACTAGAACATGAGATCTAGTACCCTCCAATATAATTTGGCCAAAGGGCAGGTGAAAGGTCTCTGCTTTTAGCAGCACAAGATGCCACCCAGACAGGCCCTTGTGAGTTAGGATCTTCTTGACTCCTGGCAGCAACAGAGTTTCCAGCATGGCACCAAACTCTGGTGTGTGTGTGTGTGTGTGTGTGTGTGTGTTTGTGTGTGTGTATTGTGCCTGCCTGGTGGGGGGGCTGGTGGGGTGGTAAGCTTTTCACCCCAGGCTTTTCTGAGTGATTTTGCTCAGCTGTGTATTTCATCCTCCTTGCTGTGTCCTTTCTACCCCCTAGTGGCAGCTGTTTTACTTGTGGGATTTTCTGGGAATAAAGTTCTGACCTTCCAGAATCTGTGCCCTCCTTCCGTGTTTTCCAGTGCTTTTTTCTAACCTCGCACTCATCCTTGCCTTTCCCTCTCTTTCCCCTACTGCCCCGTGATGGACATCCCGGTTGTGACAGTCTCCAACTATATCTGTTTCAAATGGAAGCATTTAGATCAAATAGTCCTCCAATGATTTATTTGCTTGGTGAATATAAAATACAGCAGCATCAGAGCTGTAATACTGAGCCATTACTTCAGCCATGGGGAACCTTTGGCTATTCAGACATTGCTGAACTACGACTCCCACCATCCCTAGTCATTGGCCACACTTGCAGGGGCTGATGGGAGTTGTGGTTCAGCAACATCTAAAGGGCCAAAGTCTCTCCATTTCTGTATTACTTGAAAGAGGTGCCATGGAATTGAAATGCAGTGTCACGTATTGTTCTTCCACTGCCCTGTTTGCCTGAAAAGCTTCTGTTTTGTCTAGAACATTGTACGTATTTGTGCCTGTTTGAAAACATTATCTTTGTTTTGTCTTTTTCCTTGATGTCCTTTTGCATTCATGTTTCCTGCCTCTGTAAAACCTTTGGTGGAGGGATGTATATATGTATGTGTGTGTTCATTTCAGGTGCTGGGTTCATATATATTCACTCTCTTCCACTGTTACTGATGCCATTAATAATTGTGTTACACGTTTACCATTTCCATCTTTTCTGCTATTCATCAATAAATGTTGCATGCATGTAACCTTTTGTGGCTTATTTTGTTCGTTTGCTTTTCCCCGCTTCAAATAGCAAAACCTAAGAATTTCATTCTGTGCGCCACACATGGTCAAGGTTTCCTTCCTATTTTCCATTTTCTTTAAACTTTCATTTCTTTTATTGGGAGTGTTTGTTAGGCAGCCTTTCTCAACCTGTGGGTCCCCAGATGTTGTTGGACTACAACTCCCATCACCCCTAGCTAGCAAGGCCAGAGCTCAGGGATGATGGGAGTTGTAGTCCAACAAACATATGGGGACCCACAGGTTGAGAACCGCTGGTTTAGAGCATTTGTACTCCAATTCTTCACCCAAAAATGCTTCCAGGGTGGCATATGTGTGATTAGTTAAAACAGTTCTTGCCCGCAGGCTTACAATCTAAAAGACCTTGTCACACAAGGAAAAAGGGGGAGGGAGGGAAGAGGGGTGAAAGCAAACTCAAGCACCAAATTATTAAAGTTAAGCAGTAGTTCTTATAACTCCCAGAAAGTGCTTAGCAACATTTCTCAGAAGTGCACATGCATGCTATAAGTGGACACATTCTCCATTTTGCTTTAGACATGTATCAACCTTCCCAGTCTTCTGTGCTCCACCAGATGCTTACCACCAATTTTGTCCTGCTTTAACACCACACAACAATCTGCTTTTTGCCCGGCTAAACTACAGAAACATGGAGTGTGGGATGGCAATGGGACCAACAGTGGAAAGGGAAGCCCCCTGTTCTCTCTCAACCTGTGAGAACCGGGGGTTAATGGTTATGGGCTGGGAGGGTCAAGGCTAAGTTGGGTGTAGAAGGGGAATATTCCTGTAAATCATTGGTCTTCTGGTAGATCCCTGACTCTCTTATGTCTGCCCTAAAGCAGCATTGTCAGGAAGCTTTTATGGTAGCATCTTGAGTTTTGCTTTCCACAGCAAAGGATGGTGTTGGCTCTTGATGTGTTTGAGGGTTAATTGCTGGCAAGCCAGAAGCATTCTATCTCTTCAAAAGCAGATCCGTAGCCCCTTCTTACAGGTATGATGTATAGAGCCAGGCTGGATCTACACTGATCTGGAAAAGGCTATTAAAAACACTATTAAAAAATCAAGCTCCCAAGGCAATTTGCCACTGGTGACAGATTGCTGCTCTACAGCGCCCTCTGGTGTCACATTTTTATAATGCATTTTAAACGTCATAACTCACCAGTGTAGATTAGTCCCCAGTGTGGTATAATGGGTATAGTGTCAGACTAAGACTTTGGAGACCTGGGTTCAAATCTCCACTTAGCCATGAAATTCACAGGGCGACTTTGGGGGCCAGTCACTGCCTTTCTCAGCCTAACCTATGTAACAGGGTTCTTTCTGGGGATTAAATGAGGAGGGGGGGACCATGTATGCCACCTTGAGCTCCTTGGAGAAAAAGGTGGGATATAAGTACAATTAAATAAATCAATAAACACGCAGAGAAGAGAGGGGTTGGCCTACTGATGTTTTGTGGGGAAAGTTGTGAGGCTCAGTGCTAGGGTAAACCCCATCCCTGTTTGGGTCCTCTCAACTTGTAGGGCTTACCTGAACATTCATTCATTCATTCATTCATTCCATTTCATTTATATACCACCTTTACCTTCCAAGGAACTGGTTCTCCCTCCCATTTCATTCTCACAACAACCCTGTGAGGTAGGTTAGGCTAAGAGATGGCGACTGGCTCAAGGTCACCCAGTGAGCTTCATGGCTGAGTGGAGATTTGAATCCTGGTTTCCCAGGTCTTAATCCAACACTCTTAACCATTTCACCACACTGTCTCTAAAACAGTATGTGATCGAACTGATTAAGACGGTTCATTAAGATTGAACATTATTTACTTTTCTCTGAAAATTTGCTTTCACAATTCTGGGCATAGTGCCTGATTACCCTGGTTGCTTTGACACCAAAATATGTTGTTGGGCAAAATCACACAGAACGTAGCTTTCTCAAAAGTTGACCAAGACAGATGCTAAATGCAACAATTCTGTGCCACCTTTAAAGCGTAACTAATTTAGTACAGTGTAAGCTTTTTGTGGACTGTAGTTTAACTCTGTAATAAATTTGTTAGGGTTGTATGCAGTGCTGGCCCTGCTCAGAGTAAAACCACTGAAATTAATGGACCTCAGTTAGTCATATCCATTAATTTCATTGGGTCTGCTCTGAGCAATACTAGCACTGCATACAAGAAGACTGGTGTTCTTACTGTGACAGACTAACACAGAGTGACCCCTCTGGAAGATGCAGAAGTCTCTCCCAATGAGGGCAACCCCTGGTGCCATACCTTGCCTGCTTGGAATGCTTCCTAATAGTTATATAGCACAAATATTTCCCTGCCTCAGTTCAGCTGTTACTTGCAAATTAAGCTGGAATTTAGCAGCAGCTGCTGTGATAATTTATTTGTACTGGAGAGAAGAAATATATAACATGCAGGCAATATTCCAGGATATGAAAAGGTTGCTGGACCCACCAGCTTTTTCTGGGTCTCTCGTAAGAATTACAAAGCTTACAAAACATGGCTTACTATTTCTATGCAAGAGAGAATGTCTGGGACAGTTACTCCCTATAGAAATTAGAACATTATGCTGGTGGCCACAAGGTGGCTGTGTTGCATTTGTCTTTATCGTAGGGAATGCAGGATGGGGAGAGTATATTTGGTGCAATACTGTACATTGAAAGCAGTTACATACTGCTTTAAGGAATTGTGCTTCTCCCAATGAATCCTGGGAGCTGTAGTTCATTGTTTGCTGCTGAGAGATGTTGGGAGACTCCCTATTCCTCTCACAGAACTACAACTCCCAGAATGGTTTAGCAACCAATCTCTCTTCCCAGGGAACTGTGGGAACGGTAGCTCTGTGAGGGGAACAGCGGTCCCCTAACAACTTTCAGCACCCTTAAGAAACTACTGCTCCCAAGATTCTTTGGGGGAAGCCACAACGGTTTAAAGTGGGATGCTGCTGCTTTTAAATATTTCGTGGGGATGGGTCCTAAATCACATGATGTCTCCCAGATGTTTCGGACAGTAGCAGTTGCTCCCAACCCACACCCTGTAGGACCACTGTGCTGGTTTCCAGGAAGGGAGGAGGGAGGCTGTATAAGAAGGAAATTGCATGGCATAAGCTGCGTGGTGACCTCGCTGACCAAGAAGCCCTGGGAAGCATTCTTAGGGGCATTAGCTAATACATACCCTCAGTTTATTGGCTAAACCTGTCGGAATAGGATTACTCCGGAAGTTCCAAGAAGCTGAGACGCACTGTTTGGTGCCTGCAGAATTCTCTCTCTGTGAGAGAACCGTCTTGCAAGCACTGGGATGTTCTCCCTGCTGTTCTTCAAATATGAACTTTCAGTTTCTAGAAGCTGTTTCTAGCCAGACCTGCTGAGTGATCCACATTCTCCTTTGAAAGGGACCCTGCTGTTTTGGGGAGGGCAGGGGGTGGGGAGGGAGAGATCCCCATCACATTTCTTTCCTGAGCGCAAGGAGCTAATGCCAAGGGTGCCCTTACTGATTCAAGTGGCACGGTTGTGCCAGCAAGGCTACAGCTGCTGGAGCAGGTAAGGACTATTTATAAAAGTCTATGCAGAGGGGTGGGTTGCAGCTGGGGCCTCTGGGTAATGAAAGGAATGGGGCTTTTGTGTGTGTGTATACCTGTAGGGAATAAAAGGGACGCAGGTGGCGCTGTGGGTAAAAACCACAGAGCCTAGGGCTTGCCGCTCAGAAGGTCGGCGGTTCGAATCCCCACAACGGGATGAGCTCCCGTTGTTTGGTCCCTCCTCCTGCCAACCTAGCAGTTCAAAAGCACGTCAAAGTGCAAGTAGGTAAATAGGTACCGCTCTGGCGGGAAGGTAAACAGCGTTTCCGTGTGCTGCTCTGGTTCTCCAGAAGCGGTTTAGTCATGCTGGCCACATGACCCGGAAGCTGTACGCCGGCTCCCTCGGCCAATAAAGCAAGATGAGTGCCACAACCACAGAGTCATCCGCAACTGGACCTAAAGGTCAGGGGTCCCTTTACCTTTACCTATACCTGTAGATGTCCCAAATTTGCCCACCCTCCTTGCCAGTAAAGGCAAAGTCCAGTCCTTCCCAAACATTATAGAACATGAAACTTTTAATTTCAGCGTTGAGGGCTCAAGCCCTACGTTGGGTGAAAGATTCCTACATTGCAGGGGGTTGGACTTGATGATCCTCCTGGTCCCTTCCAACTCTGCAATTCTATGATTAAAAGAGGCAGCAACGACAAAGACCCATGGAGCCACCTCCCAGGCAGCAGGAAAAAACATAGCGATCTTTTCTATAGGCTGATTGTGGTCTTGCTGATTCCCTGAGAGAGGGAGATTGAATTCCTAGACAGGGTTTTGTTTTATATGTGTGTTTAAACAAAAGAACATTTCCCCAGTATTTCCATATTAGTGTGAAATACAAGACTAATCAATTTGCAGCTAAGGGAAAGCTAGAAGCAGCTTGGTGAGATGTGTAATTGTTCTTGCAGGGAAGGAACAGAGATTCCACACACACCCCCAAACTGTAAATGGAACTATTTTGCACCTTATTAAAGAAGAATGTTTGCAAAAGTTGGGGTGAGAGAGGGGACACGTGGCTTCCTTAGAGTGCTTTGCAATAGCTCACCATATCCTATACATGAAACGAAACGGATCGGGGACCTGTGATTGAATTGACTTGACCTCCCATAATTTCTAACCATTGAGCATGATGGCTGGGACTGATTGGGGTTTGGGGTGCAGCAACATCTGGAGGGCAACATCTCGAAGGCAACAGGTTGGCTAGCTCTTGTGTTTCTGTATGGATCACAAATTGGGAGCGGATGCTAAGCCTGGATGCAACAGCAGGGGGCAACAGCGCTGCAGTAGTGGATGGGTGTTTACAAAAGCTGAGCAATTTTGCAAAAAAATGTGTTTGCAATTAAGAGCCCAGTTTTATGATGCACAAAGGCTATCGTGTTCCTTGCTGGGTTTTAAAGTTGCAGTATTGTTGCCGTTTTTTGGAAGTGCCACATAAACACAAATAGGGCCCTGCTGAGCTTTGTTGCTTTGTGTGACGCACGCTCACCAAGTCTGCTGTGAATCAGCAGCAAATGGATTGCAATTCTCTTTGTTTTGTTTTTATTTAAAGTCAATTCTCTTCATTTTGAGCAGCAAATTAAAATAGAGGGAACGGCTTACAGGACTGTATGACTTGTGCTAAATTCCCAAAATGAAAACAAACAAAAACATTTAAGGAAACGGAGGAAAATAATCAACTGCATGAAAGCAAAAGGAAGCTACCACCATTAACGAAATATCAGGCAGCTTAAAAATACGTGCTCTGCGGGTTGCCTCCCACTAAGTTGGCAGCAGCGGGAGCTTTTCCCCCTAAGCCGAATGAAGGGAGGTCCCAGGACATAGCCAAAGTCACAGTGGGCTTCATTGGCACTTTTTAAAAGTTAAAATGAGCAGCTTGATTTGGGCTCTGCAACCACCCAGTTGCCAGTTCAGGATGTCTTGCCACAGGGACGTGGGTGGCGCTGTGGGTTAAACCACAGAGCCTAGGATTTGCCAATCAGAAGGTCGGTGGTTTGAATCCCTGTGACAGGGTGAGCTCCCGTTGCTCGGTCCCTGCTCCTGCCAACCTAGCAGTTTGAAAGCACGTCAAAGTGCAAGTAGATAAATAAGTACCGCTCTGGCGGGAAGGTAAATGGTGTTTCCATGTGCGGCTCTGGTTCGCTAGAAGCGGCTTAGTAATGCTGGCCACATGACCCGGAAGCTGTACACCACCTCCCTCGGCCAATAAAGCAAGATGAGCGCCGCAACCCCAGAGTCGGCCACGACTGGACCCTAATGGTCAGGGGTCCCTTTACCTTTACTTTATGTCTTGCCACTTCTGAACCTCTCTTTCCACAAAGCAAAGTATGCTCATCTGTTTGGGTGCACCAAACCAAGTGGTGATTTATCACATTGTATAAATCTTCACACAAAATTCTGCATGGAATTCAGTTCCACTTCAGTGTAATAACATACCTACATACATACCTACACACATAATTTTATTTAGGAAATGTTCTTGTGTTTTATCTTGTATTTTATTCAGTGAACCGCCCTGGGATCTCTCGATGAAGGGCGGTATTTAAATTAAATAAATAACAATAATTTCCACAGTTCAAATCATGCTCAAGGTGACTGACAACATGAAAAACAACAACGTAACTGCAACATAACAAAAGTGGTCATAATAAATAAAATATTAAAGGATATACAGCCAAACGGAACAATTTCCACATAAATCACAGCAAGAGTGAAAATAAAGATACAAAAAACCAACAGCAACCCCCACCCCCAGAACAACACCCCAGCCCAAGAGCATGTAACGAGCTGTACTAGTAGGGGCAATGCAGATTAAAAATATATATGGGGGCTTTTGATCCCATTTAGAGCGGGTGTAGAGTATTGAGTGCTTCTCTGTCCTCTTGGCAAATGCAACACTAGTTTATTTTTAAGGAAGGCAGTGATGGCACCCACCCCACAAGCCTCCTTGCTGTAAACTAAAATTAATATTCACAGCCAATGAGAGGAGGTGGGGGCGGGGGAGAGAACGAGGCTGCAATAAAAATCCACTTTATTATTTCCCCCGCTGGGCAGTAATGGGAGTACAAACTGCTGACGGAGGCAGCTCCATACTTGAGCGATGTGGTGAGATTTAACTTTTGCCACCCAGGAACAAAGCAGGGCGTGGATGTCGCAAGCTCAGAAAGCAAAATAAAGCAAGACACTGTTTCTGGGAGTGGGGAGAAAAGTGCTCAGTTTGGGGTCCTTAGCTCTCTTCCCACACAGGCCTCCCTGCGGTGCTTCTGCAGACCTTACAGTCTCTTGCAATCCATTGCTGTCCTTCTCTTCTTTTCTGAAGCAGAGGAAGATGCCTGATGCTGGATCCAGACCGTTGATTCAAGTAACCCAGCGGTGGAGAACCGTGGGCTCAGGGGCCAAATGTGGGGCTACCCTAGGGGGCATAGCCCAGAGACCCCAGCTGGTGCAAAACACTGCAGTTACAGTGGTGCCCCGCAAGACAAATGCCTCGCAAGACGGAAAACCCGCTAGACGAAAGGGTTTTCCGTTTTGGAGGTGCTTTGCAAAACGAATTTCCTATGTGCTTGCTTCGCAAGACGAAAATGTCTTGCGAGTTCCTGCGGGGTTTTTTTCCTTTCCCTCCCCTTTTTCCCAAGCCGCTAAACCGCTTATCAGCTGATCGGCTAAGCCGCTTAACAGCTGATCGCTAAGCCGCTTATCAGCTGATCGCTAAGCCGCTTATCAGCTGATCGTTAAGCCGCTTATCAGCTGATCGCTAAGCCGCTTAACAGCTGATCGCTAAGCCGCTTATCAGCTGATAACCCGCTAAGCCGCTAATACTGTAGCGCTAATCCGCTAAACCGCTAATGGGCTTGCTTCGCAAGACGAAAAAACCCGCAAGACGAAGAGACTCGCGGAACGGATTCTTTTCATCTTGCGAGGCACCACTGTACATTGTTGGTGGGTACAGACCAGGCTTCCTCAACCTCAGCTCTCCAGATGCTTTTGGCCTACAACTCCCATGATCCCTAGCTAGCAGGACCATCAGGGATGATGGGAATTGTAGTCTCAAAACATCTGGAGGGCCAAGGTTGAGGAAGCCTGGTACAGACTATTGCCAGCACAGAATTCGGGTGCTCAAACCTCTGCACTGGCTTGCCCTTGTGCTGCTGGGCCAGATTAAAAGGTGTTGCATTAATGTACAGGGCCCTTAACAATTTGGGCCCAGGATACCTCAAGGACCTCCTAACCCTTCATATCCCCGCTTGATGGATGAGGTCTTTGAGAGATCCATTATCAGTGGTCCCCCATGGCAGCTTGTATCTGCCAAGAGTTGTGTGTTTAGTATTGAGGGTCAATTTTCTGGAACTCCCTTGCAGTTGAACTTCCAGTACCTACAGAATATATATATATTTTCAATTCCAGCAGGCATTTTAATTAAAGGTTGATTTTATCGTTTTAATTGATTTTTTTGTTTTGTTATTGTATCTCTGTAAACTGCTTAGAGACTATTGTAATTAAGCAGTATGTTGCTATCAATGACTGGTTGGATGCAGAGGGATGGGGGGAGGAACCGGCTGGGGAGCCCCCAAGGGAAGAAGGCTCAGGGCCAGAGGATTCGTGGTGAGATGACTATGAGTGATCTGAGGGAGAAGACTGGGACGAGGAGGTGTCAGAAGCTGAGGAGGTAACAGGATTTAGTGAGCAGAGAGTCTGTGGCAAAGAACAGCCTAGAAGCAGGAGAGGAGGAACTCCCAAGAGGTAGAGATGAGTCTGCCTGGTGAAGCATCACGGGTGTCTCTCAGAACCAGGACAGGTGTGAAGAGGGCAGAGAAAAAGTTAGCTTCACGCAGGTGCAGTCTCTGATTGCTTGTGGAAAACCCTAGAGAGGGAGGAGACTTGGGCAACTGCTGGGAGACAGAGACCTTCAGTCTCAGCAAGTGCTTCATGGGGGCAAGACCTGCTTTGAGATCAGTTGCTGTGCTCATGAGGCCTAACACTCCTGTTCAGAGATGATACACTCCTATTTTTACTAATAAAGAGTTAACTCCAATTTGCTCAGTGTGATTTACTGCTGGCTCACGTCTGTCAATTTGCTTAAATAGATTTCCAGCCTTTCCTGGTGATGCCATAGGGGATCGAACCTGCGACCTTCTGCATGCAAAGTGGGTGCTCCACCACCTGAGCGATGGATAGTTCCTGTTGCCTCCCCCCTATTCTTCCTCATTGCTAGCCACTCTCCTAGGCTCAGCTGCACTGCCTCCTTTCCATCCGTGACTTGCCCCGCCTCGGCTGAGATCCCGCCGAGGCCATGGCTTCAGTGTAATTACTTTGAAATATATCACTTGCAGATTGCAGCTTTAGGCATCTGGAGTGCCCGTTTGCATACTTTATTTGTCTCATCAGTGTAGCAGCCCGTCAAAGGGCTTGCTGCAATTTGTCCTGGTGGCACTCCTGAGTGTATTTAAAATGTGGCGGCAAACATAGAGAGAATGTTCCATGCATCATTGTCCCTTAATCAAGAGCCCATCACTAATGGAGATGGAGAAAATTCAGGATTGCTTGCTGAGAGATTGCAGCAGAAAGGATGTTAACCAAACAGTCTCTCAGCTGTGGGGAGACCACCTGCCGTGGCTTCTCTTTTTATACCTTCAGGAGAGCAGGGATGATCCCTGCTGGATCAGGCCAGTGGTGCAGCTAGTCCAACATCTTGTTCTCACAGTGGCCAACCAGATGCATGTGGGAAACTCGCAAACAGGACCAGAACTCAAGAGCTTTCCTCCTGCGGCTTCCAGCAACTGGTATTCAGAAGCATTACTGCCTCCAATTGTAGAGGCACAGCAGAGCCATCATAGCTAGTAGCCATTGATAGCGTTCTCATTCATGTATTTGGCCAGTCCTTTTTTTAAAACCATCCGAGTTGGTGGCTGTCACTGCCCTCTTAGGAGAGCAAGTTGCACAGTTTATCTCGGCTTCCTTGGATGTCCATGGCCTCTAGTATTATGAGAGAGGGAGGGAAGCTTTTCTCTATCCATTTCCTCCGTGATAGGCATTATTTTAGGGAGGCACTGTGGGTTAAACCACAGAGCCTAGGACTTGCCGATCAGAAGGTCGGCGGTTCGAATCCCCGCGACGGGGTGAGCTCCCGTTGCTTGGTCCCTGCTCCTGTCAACCTAGCAGTTCAAAAGCACGTCAAAGTGCAAGTAGATAAATAGGTACCGCTCCAGCGGGAAGGTAAACGGCGTTTCCGTGCGCTGCTCTGGTTCGCCAGAAGCGGCTTAGTCATGCTGGCCACATGGCCCGGAAGCTGTATGCCAGCTTCCTCGGCCAATAAGGCGAGATGAGCGCCGCAACCCCAGAGTCGGCCACGACTGGACCTAATGGTCAGGGATCCCTTTACCTTTTACCTTTAGGCATTATTTGATAAGCTTCTATCATCATGTCTCCTCTTACTCAGTTTACTTGTTGGAGTTGCTCAATCTTCCAACCAGAGGATATATTTTCAAAGGCAGGTTAGGATAAAGAGTGAGGAAGTTGCCCTTTAGTGAGATTGGTGAGATGAAAGAATGTTTAGTGAAGGAAGTAGAAAGGAAGAGTGTGGTTAAATTGTGTTCAGCTGTGTTAAGTTCACCTGGTGGAGTTCTTTGTGGAGCTTTCATGATTCTACCCTCTCAATCATCTTTTTTTCTTTAAAATGAAAAGTTAGGTCATTCATGGCTCTGCAACACAACTTTTTTTGTACTGAAGTGGACTTGGGTTTTTTGTTTCATTTTTTTAGTAACCAACCTCCCCCAAATAAGGAGGATGCCCCCATTTTATCAATATAGAAAGCCTTAATTGGATTTTATAATCAATAATAAATTCCTATAATTTAAATGTAATTCCTCCCAATAAGGTTGAAGTCTATGCCACAGCAAAAAAAATAAAATGATGAATCTATTGAGAGGACCCCCAAATGTAAAAAATAATTTGGGGGAGGGCTCATGAAATCAATTACGAAAAAAGAGAATAGTTCATGATACACCATTAACTTTTACTTCTGCTGCTGAATGAGCAACTGGACATGCTCTGAGCTTTCCTGGTGGTTGCCATTGTTGTACAAAACCAATTAATTTCATCACGTTGGCGAAATTTCAGGTAGAACTTATACCAGTAGGTGCTGCAGGTATGGGCGTGACACTCTTTTTCCCTGTTCCACACGAGAAGTCATTTTTATCTTATTTTATTTAGAGCGTTTGTAACCTGCTCTTCAGCCAAAATGACTCCCAGAGTGGCTTACAACAAATGATCAATTGAAGCAATACAATCCCTTCTTGCCTGCAGGCTTACCATCTAAATAAAACCCCACACCACACAAGGAGGAGGGATGGGGAGGGGAAGAGAAACACAAGCACCAGTTCTTCAACAATTGTTCTTCTAATGATAGCTTGCATAGTTCAGAGGTAAAGGAACCCCTGACCGTTACGTCCAGTCGCGGATGACTCTGTGGTTGCAGTGCTCATCTCACTTTATTGGCCGAGGGAGCCGGTATACAGCTTCCAGGTCATGTGGCCAGCATGACTAAGCCGCTTCTGGCGAACCAGAGCAGCGCATGGAAACTCTGGTTACTTTCCTGCCGGAGCCGTACCTATTTATCTACTTGCACTTTGATGTGCTCTCAAACTGCTAGGTTGGCAGGAGCAGGGACCAAACAATGGGAGCTCACCATGTTGCGGGGATTTGAACCACCGACCTTCTGATCGGCAAGTCCTAGGCTCTGTGGTTTAACCCACAATGCCACCCGCGTCCCATAGTTCAGAGGTAGGTGGTGCCTAATGGAGCTGGGCTTTGGGCAAAGTGGTTGGATTGATCCTTCTACTTTCTCTCTCTCTCTTTTTGAGGCAGTCTGATGGAATGGCTATCCCAGGTGTCAGTTGAGGGAAGAGGAAGCCCAGTGGGGTTGGCCTGGCACAGCAGGGCACATGGAGGGAGCCCTGCTTCTCACCTCTCCCACTATTTAAAATATCATAGAATCATAGAGTTGGAAGAGACCACAAGGGCCATCGAGTCCAACCCCCTGCCAAGCAGGAAACACCATCAGAGCACTCCTGACATATGGTTGTCAAGCCTCTGCTTAAAGACCTCCAAAGAAGGAGACTCCACCACACTCCTTGGCAGCAAATTCCACTGTCGAACAGCTCTTACTGTCAGGAAGTTCTTCCTAATGTTTAGGTGGAATCTTCTTTCTTGTAGTTTGGATCCATTGCTCCGTGTCCGCTTCTCTGGAGCAGCAGAAAACAACCTTTCTCCATCTATTTAAAATATTTATACACCGCTTAGGCATGTAAAACATGTCTGGGGTCTTTGCAACAATAATATAATGATATAGTAAAAGCCAAATATTATATAAAACAGTGGACAGGAACATATATTTTTTATGGTTCTTTGCTTCCCATAAGGCTGCAATTATTATTAATTTAAGTAATTACCTGCTGTTCACCAGCAAGTCCCAGGGCGTGTTGCAACAATTAAAAATTAAGAATTAAAACAGTTTAAGCATATGCAGTATAATAAGAGATACAAAACAGTTACATATATTTTTTTTAAAATCTAAGAAATCACAAATTTAAAAACAAAAAATATAAAACAGTTAAAAACGACAGTGGCATGGACATAAAATCAATTCACATCAAAGACAGATATCAACAGGGATAAAGATTTTAGCAGGTTTGTTGAAAGAGGAATGCATTTAGCAGGTACCAAAAACCTAATAGAGAAGACACCTGTCTGTTATGCAGTGGGAGGGAGTTCCAAAGGATTTAATTGCTACCACATTAAAGTTCTGATTCTGACATCGTGTAAAACAGACTTTGGACTGCACCAGTGGGATGCCCTCTCTTGCAGAACACTGTGATTGGTTGAGTATATCAATCACATGCTTTGGCGAAAAAGTCTTTCAGCCTGTGCCTGAAGTGCAACAGAGTCAGTGCGTGGTTTTATTTCTTAGCAAAATGGATGTAAATTCAGTGTCCAATTTATATGCAACCCGAGTCAAGTAGGCCAAACCAAGATATCCTTTGGTGCAAATGTTTCGCTGCTTTCCTCCGGCAACTCTCCGTTTCAGAACCACAAAGGCTACCTTCGGAAGTTCATCTCCAGGTATTTCTTCAATAGGAGTGGATGTTTCCAGCAGACTTGCCCGTCAGTTGAAATGGTCTCACAAAACGCTTTGATGATGCGTCCAGATGGTAGCTTGTTCTGTTCTGGAAAAACCACAACAAAACAAAAAAACCGTCCCACGGAGGAGGTGGCCACCCAGCCAGCCTCAGCCTGAAAGCATACATATGAAACCATGCTGAAGAAGTCCCACTTGCTCTGGTTTCAAGACCTTAGAAAGATCACCAAGTTGAGTTGGTGCTTTTTAAAAACCTCCTTACTTTGTGGACTGTGGGGAAGGGAAGGAAGAAGGGAGCAGCCATCAGCAGCAGCACGGTGGCTTGATCAGTTTGTCACACCCCAGATTTGCGAAGGGGAGGGCGGCGATGTTCCAAGAGCCAGGAAGGGAGAATTGGGAGTGGGTGGGGCCGCCCAGCACCCGGCAGAACACATGACTGCCCAATAAGTCTCCTCTCCTTCTCCTTGAGTGTGTGCGGGTGGTTTTTTGGGAGACCCATCCATCTGGCGGCTGTCCATGGTGCTGATCAGATCGCTGCCCTAGGCAGCCTCGGCGGCGACGGCAGCGGCAGCAGCAGCAGCAGCAGCTGCGACTCCTCTCCTGGGTGGAGATTGATGAGAGCTCCTTGCGGATCCCCATCCGGAGATTTCACTTGTCTGTATTTATTTGTTTTCGCCTGCCTTTCTCGGCAACCGAGACGAGGGAGGGGCTGAAGACGGATGGACTGAGGTGGGAAAGGATACATACCAGAGTGGAAGACCACTATAAGCCCCACACGCGCACCCCACCCCACCCCACCCCACGGCAGGTTTAAGGAAGACTTGTCCTTTGTCTCTCTAGCTGCTGCGAGGGGAAGACTTGGCTGGGTGAGTAAGGGGGGGGGGTTGGGGAGATCGGGGAGTGTAGCCTCTTCCACCCCCACCCCCTATTGCTGGACTGGCAAAGCAGAGCAAAAGGGGAGTGGGGTCTTTCCTCCCCTCCTGTTTCTCTCTCGCACGCAGCTCCACTCCTTAGCCCGTTCTCCGGCTGTATGGAAATGGCACCTCAGGGTGGAGCAGCTGTCCAGGCTGAGAACTGGGGAAGAGAAGGAGGTATAAAATGGAGGGGGGGGGAGTTTGAACTGATTGGCTTTCATGAGTACTGTGGGTGAACCCACTTTCTGGAGAGGAACAGCAGCCCCCTACCCTAATATTTTTAGGTGAACCCTCCCATCTATTGCTTCTAATGTGAAAATATACAAAGTGGAAGGTGGGGGTGGGTGGAGAAAGGAAATTCAGTGGTTTTGGGGATTATTATTATTATTATTTTGCAACTCTTAAGGATTCTTGTAAAAAGCTGTAGCTGAGCAGGGCATCTCTCTCCGATCTCTCAGGTTGGGGGTGGCGGAAGAGTAAGGTGCCCAAGTCCTGGGGGGAGGGGGCTGATTCATGAGAGATGCTCCATTTCCTGGCCAGGACCCCTGCTCTCTTTCTCACTCCCCCCCCCCTTCCGTAGAGGCGATCTCTGCTGCTTCTCTCCCCCCCCCTTTGCCTGGGCAGTGCCTCTCTGAGTAAGCACTTGGTTCCCAGTCTCTCCGCGAAGCTGGACTGCACAAGAAGCCTTGGTTCCCCCTCCCCCCCTAAGCCTCCCCTCTCCTGCCAGCTCTCCATGGGGGAAATGTGCCTTAACCTTATGGGTCACCTCTGCCTGCGGCCCCATCAGAGTGAGGTCTCCGTCACGTGGCAAGGTCAGAGAAGCATAGGAGCAAAGCTGGGGAAGGGAGGGGTGATGGGCTGCCGCGTGGGGGGCTGGGGTGGGGGCAAAGGCTGGGGTGCCCAAACCGAGACTTGCTTATCGTGTCAGGAAAGGTGGCAGCTTGGAAGCGGGTGGCGGCAGCGAACGCTGCCTCTTTTACAGACAAGGTACTGGGAATTTCGATACTCCCTGCAGTGTGTGGGGGGGAGAATCACCTGTGTATTGTAACTTCTCGCTTCCAGAAAGCTGTCCTCTTGTTTAGATCAAGTTGCTTTAAACAAAAACAGAAACCCTCCGTGAATTTGTACGGCTCTGGATAAAACCCTGCCGGTTCCTCTGGGAGGGTTGGTGGAGCCCAGTATTGATTCTCTGTTAGTCAAAGAGAGAAGCACTGCAATACTGGCAGGGTACAGTTTTGCTGGTTGGAAGTGCTGTGTCAAAGCATCCTTCAGAGGGGAGGGAAGGGGGCAGTTTCCCTAACACAGGCTTGTCCTCCTATAGCAGCGTTTCCCAACCTGTGGGTCATGACCCGCAAGCGGCACAGGGGAAGCCAAGGGAGGGGCCTGGCTTCTGACAGTGACACCCACCCTCCCTGGTGATTCAGCACTTGGACCTAGGTAGCTTCAGGTGAGCCTCCTCTGGTCTGTCCGGAACAGTCAAGCATCACTTGGTCAGCATTGAGCTAAGATTTCAGCCACCCTCAGAATTTGCTTAACTTCCCTGTAGACGTACATAGGCTGTAAATCTCTCTCAGTTAATTCAATGGGGCATTTTACCATAATGTTTTAACAGAAATGCTTAACTGTGTGTAACTGTTACTAAATTAGTAGTAATCAAAGTGAATGATTTAATAAGTTAATAATCATTAAAGGGGATGCTTTAATGACAATCATGTATTCTCTTTAGCCATGCTTAAAGTTAGCATTTAATTGATAGAGGGTGCGATCCAGCCAGAATATATCCACTTTCAGTTCCTATGGGTTCCAGTGGGAGGTTCACATTACATCTGTTAGAGCTTTCCCATTGAAATCAATAGAATGTGCAGCCAGTTTAATTCAGAAATAGCAGTGAGTTCCATAGGACTCACTCCCAGGTAAGCATGCTTGGGATAGCAGCCGTAACATGTTTCACTTTGAGTGGATTGTGCCCATATCAGAACATGATTTACTAATTGCAAAAGCTCATCATTAGGAAATAACTGAGCACCCTGGTTTGACAATGTATCTCACTACAAGCTATCTACTATGAAGAATACACAGATTCCTCTGTAGTAGCTCACTGTTTTCACTTCTGGGTGAGAAATGTACAATCCCTCCTCCTTACAATTGCCCCTTTTTGGTGCATCTTTCCCCACCAACAGATGAGGTTCATACATCGCCTTAAACAAAACTGTGAATAACTTTGTAGGTATAATTGTTTCAACAAATTCTGCATCAATAGGGACGTTGAGTAAAGAATTTTATGGAATGCCTCAAGGAATTGTTAACAAAAGAGGCAGAGTTGCAGTTAAAATGCACAAAACTGCTGCAGAAGATCCAACGTCCCAAATTCATATGACAATAAATTGTCATAGCAAGGAAATTTGGGCTTCTGGGATCACCATACCAAAAAGTTTGGGAACCACCACTATGTAGGACCAAAAAAAAAATGGTGTTGAATCAGGCTGGTTGCCACAAATGAGCTTTTCAAGGTAAGATTCTAGGCATCTTATTGCCTTTTATTTTTATTTCTTGGATTTATGATTCGATATTGAGTTGGCTGATTTGGAGGCTGAGAATTTAGTAAGAGCAGCAACGCACTTTATTATGTGTGACGAGGTTTTGAAGTAGAGAAATGATGCACTGGCTTCGCTGGATTAGTGTAATCACAGTCTATTCAACTTCCTTAGCAGCCTTTAAAAAAAAAATTAAGCTAATCAGATTGTTGCTATTAACTAAACAAACATTATATGGGGAAAATAAGAATGTTGCCATTGAAGTATGTGCTGCTTGCTTTGGGAAACTGGACTTTAGATGAGCTACCGCACTAGACCAGTCGTTAGAGCATGAGCCTATTAATCTCAGGGTTGTGGGTTCAAGGTCCGCATTGGACGAAAGATTGCATTGTGGGGGTTGGACTAGATGATCCTTGTGCTCCCTTCCAACTCTTATGATTCTATGATTTCCATGCAATCCAGACTATTCCAGAGTGTGGTGTTTGCTTTGTGAGAGCCCCAGTTAACTCATTCAGTAGCGTTGCATTTCCCTCTATACCCCTCCACCCTCCGAATCTTCTTTGGCACTTTGTAGAACTTTAGAGGAAACCACTAGTACATTAAGTTTGACCTGGGAGATAAATCCAGTTCTAGTGCTTTGGAATTTGGTGCAAATAGAACCACTTTCAATTTTCCATCTTCTAGAGGAACAACAGGGGAGTGATAAACTCTTGTTGTCAAGAGCTAAGTGCAGATGGAAACAAAAATGAGAGGCTTGCGAGCTTAATATGCTGCTTCTGAAAACAGAAATGGACCGCTGGAGCAAATTCTGAACAGCTTGTTTTGCCTGAATTAGATGACGAGTTGAGGTGAAATGTAGAATTCTTGCGTTGCTTTTGGAGGGCATTGATAGCCAAGGCCCGATTGACATTTCACTCGCTTTTCAAGCCCTCTGAAGTCTCTAATTTTCCACATTGTCGTTATGCATCGATCCACCTGAAGCACGGGGAGCTTTGGGGGATAATGACTGGAGTCTGAGGGCCGAGTGTGGCAGCATTAAGACTGCTATCAGTGAACTGCATGTATGAGAATAAAGATTTCTTTGCTAATAGGTGCTTCCTGGCCTTCAGTGAAAACCTTTTATGAATGCGATCCAATTTTCACAGTCTGAATATTTGCAAGTCTGTAAATATCAGATGAAAATGAGATTGGGAGAGTTCAGGTTTTGAATGTGTGTGGTTTTTTTTTACAATCTTAAATAAGCAGACTTTCAGAATTAGCACAGTTTCTGAAGTACAGACGGTGCTAATTCTGAAAGGCTGCTTATTGAAGGTTGTAAAAACTGTTAAAATCTGAATTCTGTAAGATCGTATGTTTTCACTGAGAAGGTGAATGAGTCAAAATTACGGTATCGAGTTGAATGCATAAATGCACGATAGGGCAAGGTTATCAGTGGTTACTAGTCACAATGACTATACTCTGCCTCTGAATACCAATTACTGGAAGCCACAGGAAGGAAGAGTGTGGCTGTTAGGTCAGATCCTGCTTGGGGTCTTCCCATGGACATCTGGTTGGCCACTTTGAGAATGGATACTGAACTGCTATTGGCCATAGGGCTTTTATTAAGTTCAAAACGTTTTATGAATGGGAATATATATATATGGAAAGAAAGGAAATAATCTTGTTAAGAGCAAGTGTTTATATATAGAAACACATCTAAGCAACACCATAGCAGTTGGGGGGTGGTCTTTTTATCATACGTGGGGGATGTGTTCAGTTGCAAACAGATACGGGAGTAAAATTGGAACCGCTGTAGAAAAGATGAGCTCCTGAATTATATAAAGAAATTACTGTTAAACTGATGCAGCATTCGCAACGTATGTGATTATAGTCACTAGGCTTTGATACGTGAAGTTAATGGAAAATACTCCTGAGAATGACAGAATGGGAAAGTGGAGCGCGATGGCGTTGTTATGTTTAAATGAGCCAGATATACAAGAGTGGAGGGAGGAAAATAGCTTTGTAATAGCTTCTTAGAAAATCAGGAATCGTTCCTAAGTCATTGGCAAATTGAAACATTCGCTTGCGCCCGATGGCGTGAACGGCGAAACCTTTGACTTGAAATAACTTGTTCCTTCGGTATGCTATGATCTATGGCTGCTTTCATTATTTCCATTATTCTTTGTAGTAATTCGCTCTGTCTTTAAAAAAAGAAAGATTGCTCTCGGGACACAGTGAATGCTCCCGCACACACACACTCACACAAGTCATCTACCCCTCAAAAGTGTGTGTGATGACCCCTCCCCCCTCTCTCTCTCCTGCTTCTCCCCTTCTCTTTCCCCCCAGCCCTTCCGTCCACTGCCCTGCCCTGAGTAACAATTTGTTCCTAGTGGGGACTCCCCACCCGCATTGCTGCACTGGGGGTTGTGGGTTGGGATGCATCAGAGCTGGGAAGGGAAAGAAAGGAATAGTAGTAGTAGTAGTAGTAGTAATAATAATAATAATAATAATAATAATAATAATAATTTATTATTTATACCCCGCCCATCTGGCTGGGTTTCCCCAGCCACTCTGGGCAGCTTCCAACAGAATATTAAAATACAATAACCTAGGTAAAGGTAAAGGGACCCCTGACCATTGGGTCCAATCATGGCCGACTCTGGGGTTGCAGCGCTCATCTCGCTTTATTGGCTGAGGGAGCCGGCGTACAGCTTCCGGGTCATGTGGCAAGCATGACTAAACCGCTTCTGGCGAACCAGAGCAGCGCACGGAAACGCCGTTTACCTTCCCGCCGGAGCAGTACCTATTTATCTACTTGCACTTTGATGTGCTTTTGAACTGCTAGGTTGGCAGGAGCTGGGACCGAACAACAGGAGCTTACCCCATCGCGGGGCTTCGAACCGCTGACCTTCTGATTGGCAAGTCCTAGGCTCTGTGGTTTAACCCACAGCGCCACCCGCGTCCCTTTTTTAAAAGCTTCCCTAAACAGGGCTGCCTTCAGATGTCTTCTAAAAGTCTGGTAGTTGTTTTTCTCTTTGACATCTGGTGGGAGGGCGTTCCACAGGGCGGGTGCCACTACCGAGAAGGCCCTCTGCCTGGTTCCCTGTAACCTGGCTTCTGACAGTGAGGGAATGGCCGGAAGGCCCTCGGCACTGGACTTCAGTGTCCAGGCAGAACGATGGAGGCAGAGACGGTTGCAAATCCCCCCTTCAACAATTAGATTAAGAAAAAAAGCTTCCATTGGTAACAATGGCAGCTTCCTCCACCCCCTAAAGCTATAATAGGAATGTGGTGGACAGGGCCAAGGATGAGAGGCTGCTTTCCGGATTCAAGAGACACCGTGGGCTGCATCTGGCTCATAGACTCGTGATTCCTTACCCTAGTGTTTCCTCACCCCCTAATTTATAGCGTGGGATGAAGTTAGGGTAAACCCAACATAGAGAAGGTGAATCTGAAAGTTGGTGGTTCAAGCCCGTCCAGGGACAGCTGTGGCCGGATACTACCTTTTCCACCAGTCTCAAACTTTTTCATTGTTTGCTTTTGAATGTTGATGTCAGCTTTCTAGCCCTGTTCATTAGATGTGCAAGGAACTCCCAGTGCTCTGTGCATCTTTGTTGTCTGCAGTTAGATTAGCAGTTTCAGAGAGCAAGGCATGGGTGGTGGCGGCACCACTTCTGATCAACACCCCCACCCCACACAAGGCCCACTTCGCCAATCTGGTGTCCTCCAAATGCTTGGGACTACATCAGAGGCAGAGGGCCTTCTCGGTAGTGGCGCCCACCTTGTGGAATGCCCTCCCATCAGATGTTAAGGAGGTGAGTAATTATATAACATTTAGGAAACATCTGAAGGCAGCCCTGTATAGGGAAGGTATTTTAGGCTGAATGTTTTATTATGTCTTTATATATGCTGGAAGCTGCCCAGAGTGGCTGGGGCAACCAGTCAGATGGGCAGGGTACAAATAAATATCATCATCATCATCTTCATCTACCATCAGCCTCAGCTAGCTCAGCTGTGCCTGTTGGGGCTGATGGGGCTGTTAGTTGAGAATATCTGGAGTTCAGGCTTTCAGGCAGCAATAGAAGACTGGCTTCCATTCTTTAAATACATTAGTAGCAGGAGGCTGGGAGACAGCTGGGCCCTTGGATGGCAAGGGAATCAAAGGTGTGCTAAAGGAGGATATAAACATTGCAGAGAAACTCTATGAATTCTTTGCATCTGTCTTCAGAATGGAAGAGAAAAGGGTTCTGGACTAGATGGGCCATTGACCTTATCTGGCTCTTCTTATGTTCCATATAACAGTTCTCATTTCAGCGTACCAATGCAAACTTGGAAATGTACAGTGGTACCTCGGGTTAAGAACTTAATTCTTTCTGGTGGTCCTTTCTTAACCTGAAACTATTCTTAACCTGAGGTACCAATTTAGCTAATGGGGCCTCCTGCTGCCGCCGTGCCGCTGCCGTGCAATTTCTGATCTCATCCTGAAGCAAAGTTCTTAACCTGAGGTACTATATTTTGGGTTAGCGGAGAAGCAGGACATAAATAAAATACAGTGGTACCTTGGGTTACATACACTTCAGGTTACATACGCTTCAGGTTACAGACTCTGCTAACCCAGAAATATTACCTCGGGTTAAGAATTTTGCTTCAGGATGAGAACAGATATCGTGCTCCAGCGGCGCCTGCGGCAGCAGGAGGCCCCATTAGCTAAAGTAGTGCTTCAGGTTAAGAACAGTTTCAGGTTAAGAACGGGCCTCCGGAACGAATTAAGTACTTAACTCGAGGTACCACCGTAAGGCTAAAAACACAGACCTTTCAGAACTCAGCATGAACTCTTTTCTGGTGCAACAGAATACAGAGGTTTGTGTCCCTGGCTTGTTGGCCAAGGGTGGGGTTGAAGAATGGAACAAAGAGGGTGGGTGGGAGGAAGCAAGCTGGGAGACAAGGCTGGCAGTCGAACGAGTATTGCACGAGGAAATCAATCTCCCTGCAAGGATCTTGGGTGTATTCAGGAGCTAATTATAAAGCTGTCAATACGCACATTTATTATTAATAACAACTAATAAAAGCCCAGCCAGATGGAACCACAGACTTATTTCAGGCTTTTTCTGATAATATTAATGGTAGGATCTTCCTATTTCTCATCCCTCAACCCCCAGATTTCTGCATGCAGATCTAAGCAGAGACAAAAGATAAACTCTGTTTAAAAGATGGTTTCAACAGCTGATGCAAGAGAATGCAGTAGTTTATATATCCCTGTGATGTTTCAGGATGTGCCTGTCTATGGTTGTCCCTGCTCCTGACTGCATCCGTGTTTCAATCTGTTTAGCCTTTGGAGCAACCTGAGATGTTTCTGCACCGAGTACCGTCTAATCTAATTTAGCTGGCATCCCACCTCCCACAGTCCATTTAAAGATTATTAGGCGGAATAAGATGATTTCGTTTTCGTATTGCCTAGCAGTACTTCTGGCAAATTCACAAGCTCATCCTCTTCTTTGTGAATTTTCAGTCGGTCTTAATGACTATATTTCCCTACCATGACTTTTGGATGCTTTTCTTAATAAACCGAGATAAGAGAGCTGGTCTGTACATAACTCTAAGCCAAACTATGGTTTATTGGGAACGCAGTAGCAAGAGGGTTCCTGGAAAGGCGATGCTGGCTGCTTCCTGCTTCCTCTGGTCCTTGTATTGGTTCAGCTTAATGTGTTGTCTGAATCTGAGCTTATGGTTTGTCTGGAGCAGAATCTCCTCTCCAGGAGTCCACAAACGCTTGAGCATTGGTGCTAAGCCATAGTTTATGGATGAGACAGCTGAACAACTGGCCATTTTGTTTCTGACCACAGGGACACTGCCTCCTCCTGTCGGCTGTTAAGGGAAGTGTACTTTAACTACTGTTTGGAAAGACGGGGCACTCAACAAGCCTTGTAGCCTGTTTGAAGCCACTTATCCCAAGAGATCATGGCCACTGGTCCCATCACCTCCTGGCAAATAGAAGGGGAAGAAATGGAGGCAGTGAGAGATTTTACATTCTTGGGCTCCATGATCACCGCAGATGGTGACAGCAGCCATGAAATTAAAAAACGCCTGCTTCTTGGGAGAAAAGCGATGACAAACCTAGACAGCATCTTAAAAAGCAGAAACATCACCTTGCCAACAAAGGTCCGTATAGTTAAAGCTATGGTTTTCCCAGTAGTATGTATGGAAGTGAGAGCTGGACCATAAAGAAGGCTGATCGCTGAAGAATTGATGCTTTTGAATTATTTTGCTGGAGGAGACTCTTGAGAGTCCCATGGACTGCAAGAAGATCAAACCTCTCCATTCTGAAGGAAATCAGCCCTGAGTGCTCACTGGAAGGACAGATCCTGAAGCTGAGGCTCCAATACTTTGGCCACCTCATGAGAAGAGAAGACTCCCTGGGAAAGACCCTGATGTTGGGAAAGATGGAGGGCACAAGGAGAAGGGGACGACAGAGGACGAGATGGCTGGACAGTGTTCTCAAAGCTACCAGCATGAGTTTGACCAAACTGCGGGAGGCAGTGGAAGACAGAAGTGCCTGGCGTGCTCTGGTCCATGGGGTCACGAAGAGTCGGACATGACTAAACGACTAAACAACAACAACAACATCCCAAGAGATGCTACAGACTGAGCTATGTATGTAAACCTAGTTTCAGTGTGACTGCTCTGAGTAGGACTAGCATTGGCTACAACCTATACCACCCACTAACTCAGTATTGTTTACACTGACTGGCAGTAGTCCTCCAGCGTTTCAGACAAGGAATCTCTTCCTAGGGGATCAACTCTGGGATCTTCTGCATGCAAAGCAGTTGCTCTGTCACTAAGCTGCAGCCGCTCCCCGGAACGAGAATGTGTGCTGTTAGTCTATACATTTTCTTCTTACTCTGAGCACTAAATCTTTACTTTGTGGTCCGACAGACCTTAGGATTTCCCCCTAAAGGTTACAAGAACTGGGAATAATAAAATAAAATGCTTGTAGGCATTCAGAGGTGGTTTCCCCATTTTTCCTCATCTCTCCCAGCTTCTATTCAGCAGCAAACACCCTTTCCATAGCACGCTTACTGTAGCGCACACCTAACGGGAATTTATCCAGCATTTTCTCTCTTGCTCTTGTCAAATTCCTTCTGTGGGGTAGAGTGTGGGGTGGGGAAGCTACATATTCAGTTGGGGGCAAGCACAGATTTCTCCTGGAGTAGAGGGGTGAGAAACCTTTCCCTTTGGGTATGAAATTTATTTTGGGGGCGAATACAGAATTGTTCATTTTCTGAACGTAGTTTTTAGGTCATTTTTCATTTAACAGAATGATGTAGAAATCACTCATCCAAAACAGAATGATGTAGAAACCACTCTTCCAAGCTGTGTGTGTGTGTGTGTGTGTGTGTGTGTGTGTGTGTGCGCGCGCGCGCGCGCTTTTAAGCTCTGATGCATATTCCAGCAAACGTCCTAAAAACAACCTCTAGCGAGGATTTAAAGGGACAGGGCTCTTTCCCAATTACCTTCCCAGATCGCCTTTGTCAGCTTCCTGTGGTCCATGTGACTTTGCAAAGCGCATGTTCCATAAAGGGGAAGCAGCAAGCCGGCAATGCAGCCTATGCGTTTCATATGCGGCTCTCTCTTTTCCCTGTTCCATTCCCCTTTTACTTTCCGAGAGAACTCCTGTCTCCCCAGCAGGGATGGAGTTAAGCCTTGCCTTATTGCTCCCAAAGAGAGGCTGTGGTGCATTGTGGTATAATGAGGCAGCTTTCATGGTTGCCGGGAGATCCATGGGGCTAAACTATATGGAGAGAGAGGACTAGCATGTGGCCAGAATCTGTAATGTGGGATGTGCTTTCTCTGAGAGCAGTGATGCAGCAGGCCACCATCTCCCTGCTGAATCAGGATGTTTCTTAAATATTAGTGTCTTCCATTTTTATTTTTTTTTATAAACAACCTCAGGCAATGCCCTGAGCTGGAGCTTCCGCCAGACCCCTCTGACGGCGGGAATGAAGGGGAGGGGCTGCTGGGAGTCAGGATCCGTCCGCTCCTTCTGCAACTCGGGCTGCCTGAATAAAATTAAGAAGGGTTAGTTGGCCTTCTCTGGACTTCTCCCCCCATAACCACCCCCTTTCCAGAGGCCTTCGGTTATCTATGGGCCCTTCCGGCTTCCACTGACTGGTATATTTCACTGCATGATCAATTCATGGGGATATTTGTGTACTTTAAAAAAAACACGGGGAAAGTGTTGTGCTTTATTGTGGGGGTGTGGGGGAGGTTGCCTTGCAGCTGGGAAAAGCATGTTAATCTCATGCGGAATGAAAGGGAGCAACAGCAATAGACCACCAACTATGTCTGCACAGAGCTTAATTCTCCTTCTCTTGGCAGCCGTGGAGAGTGTGAAATTGTCACGGATCAGAGTGGGGGAAATCCACGTTTTTCATAAACGTGGAGAATGTGGCTTACTTTGTTTCTCTTTTGACTACATCCTATTTATAAGTTCAGTGGTACCTCGGGTTACATATGCTTCAGGTTACATACGCTTCAGGTTACAGACTCCGCTAACCCAGAAATAGTGCTTCAGGTTAAGAACTTTGCTTCAGGATAAGAACAGAAATCGGGCTCGGGCGGCGCGGCGGCAGCGGGAGGCCCCATTAGCTAAAGTGGTGCTTCAGGTTAAGAACAGTTTCAGGTTAAAAACGGACCTCCGGAACGAATTAAGTACTTAACCTGAGGTACCACTGTACAACACTGTAGTCCTCACCCCCGTCCCCGTCCCCAACTTATCTCTGTGTACCAAACTTAACTCCTAACACTTCCGATCACCTGCCGCTTTGCCTGTTTTAACTGGCATGAGGTGGTGAGTTCTTGAAGAACTGGCTCTTGCATAACTCTAGCATGCTCTGAATTCACCTGGAAGGTGAAAAAACATTTCCCGAAGTGCAAAATATGTGGGCGGTGGCATTTAAAAGTGAAAAGTGGTATTTTGAGGTTTTTGTAGCAAAATATATACCTTGAAGCAAACATGGGAAAGGTTCTGTCTCTGTAGAAGTGGTCTGCTCCTTCCCTTATCTTTGCCTTCAGGAACTTGGTACCTTTCAGACTACAACACCCATCAGTACGAACTGGCAGGGGCTGACGGGAGTTGTATTGACAATATCTGGAGGGGGCCCCAGCTTGGCAAAGTCTTCCTTATATGATAGAATAATGCTTTGTGTTGATGGGGTGCTTGACACAGTGCTCTATGGCATTGCATGTGGAATACTTTTGGTGGGTCAGAGCTGCCTCACGGCAGTATAGTGGTACCTCAGGTTAAGTACTCAATTCGTTCCGGAGGTCCGTTCTTAACCTGAAACTGTTCTTAACCTGAAGCACCACTTTAGCTAATGGGGCCTCCTGCTGCTGCTGCGCCGCCGGAGCCCGATTTCTGTTCTCATCCTGAAGCAAAGTTCTTAACCCGAGGTACTATTTCTGGGTTAGCTGAGTCTGTAACCTGA
This sequence comes from Podarcis pityusensis, assembly GCF_964106645.2. Lineage (NCBI taxonomy): Eukaryota > Metazoa > Chordata > Lepidosauria > Squamata > Lacertidae > Podarcis > Podarcis pityusensis. The sequence continues at coordinate 24,047,148 of NC_138041.1, forward strand.
AGCGTCTGTAACCCAAGGTACCACTGTACTTGAACATGGCAGAGGAATCCAAGTGTGTTCTGCTACTTTCCCAAGAGGAAGGATGTGAATGACCTATCCTGGATTTTACACCTGCACAAGCTTTTGTGCAAGTGTTTGTGGAACAGGGTGCTAGTGTCTGTTTCCTTCTACTTCCTGGCTCTTTGGATCTAATCCACCCTCTTCGCAATAATTGCATTAGCATTATAAATCAGGTCAGTACAATTATTGACCTATTTCTGATGTGGGCCTAGTACCAAGATATAGTGCCTTGCCTGAGGGCACATAATGGCCTGGTTTGGACATCATGATAAGCTGTAGTTTAGTATGGACTGCCATTCTCCAGCCCAGTATGGACTGCCATTCTCCAGCCATTCTCCAGCCCAGACCCTGCTGTTTTTATCACTGGCTCTTCTCTGTGTGGCCCACCTATGGGAAGTGTGGAGGATGGCTGCATGAGAATGCTCCTTTTCAGTGGTGGCCCCCATCTGAAACACTCTTCCCAGCGAGATGCACCTGGCCCCATTCTTGTCAGTCTTTAATCACTAGACTAAGGCTATTTTGTTTCCCCAGGCCTTTGGTTAATTAGATTGCATCCTGTGGTGGTCTCATCCTTTAGTGGCACGGGTAGGACTTGTCCTTATGAATATGTTGCTGGATGAGTATTTAATGCATCTGTATTGTTCATTTTTTCATGGTTTTAATTGCTATTATCTGTTGTATTGGGACGCAGGTGGCGCTGTGGGTTAAACCACAGAGCCTAGGACTTGCTGATCAGAAGGTCGGCGGTTTGAATCCCCGCGACGGGGTGAGCTCCCGTTGCTCAGTCCCTGCTCCTGCCAACCTAGCAGTTTGAAAGCACGTCAAAGTGAAAGTAGATAAGTAGGTACCGCTCCAGCGGGAAGGTAAACGGCATTTCTGTGTGCTGCTCTGGTTCGCTAGAAGCGGCTTAGACATGCTGCACACATGACCTGGAAGTTGTACGCTGGCTCCCTCGGCCAATAAAGCGAGATGAGCGCCGCAACCCCAGAGTCGGTCACGACTGGACCTAACAGTCAGGGGTCCCTTTACCTTTTATCTGTTGTATTTGCTGTTGCTAAGTTGCTTTGAGGTTTCTTTTCCTTGTGTAAAGCGACTGATAAATGGAATTGATATTAATAGCAATCATTAAACTGTGGCTTAACGTGAACAAACAGAATGTGTGAACTAGGTTTAACCCTTGTTTTCCAATCGTGGTTTGCTTGGAGAGAAGCAAAAGCCATGAATGCCGGTTCCCACATAATGCAAAGCAGGCTTCCTGTTTGATTTCTTCTCCAACATGTCAAAGAAAAGAAAAAGTGGGGTGCAGCAGGGACAGATGAGCAGTGAGCACCAACACATGCTGCTTGTTCATGTTAACTGTGACATCTGAACCCAGCAGGTGAGTTTGTTGTGACACTTAATTTTGCACTGGGACTTCTGATTGACAGTTGTAGTCTTTTAGCCACTATTACCAGTTGTTGTTGTTTAGTCGTGTCCAACTCTTTGTGACCCCATGGACCAGAGCACGCCAGGCACTCCTGTCTTCCACTGCCTCCCGCAGTTTGGTCAAACTCATGCTGGTAGCTTCGAGATCACTGTCCAACCATCTCGCCCTCTGCCGTCCCCTTCTCCTTGTGCCCTCCATCTTTCCCAACATCAGTGTCTTTTCCAGGGAGTCTTCTCTTCTCATGAGGTGGCCAAAGTATTGGAGCCTCAGCTTCAGGATCTGTCCTTCCAGTGAGCACTCAGGGCTGATTTCCTTCAGAATGGAGAGGTTTGATCTTCTTGCAGTCCATGGGACTCTCAAGAGTCTCCTCCAGCACCATAATTCAAAAGCATCAATTCTTTGGCGATCAGCCTTCTTTATGGTCCAGCTCTCACTTCCATCCATCACTACTGGGAAAACCATAGCTTTTACTATATGGACCTTTGTTGGCAAGGTGATGTCTCTACTTTTTAAGGTGCTGTCTAGGTAGGTCCCTAAATTATAGGCAATTGCACTAAGGCTGTTTCCAATAACTGGAGGGCTGAGAGATTCCCTTTACTTTATTGCTATTAAAAATGGGACAACACCACTCTTTCTTTAATCATTAAAGGTTTTAAATGTTTTAAAATTTGAATATATTAATGTTTATGTATCTGGAAGCTTTGCATGCTGATGATGGACGTTTGGAGAGTGTGATGCGTTTGTATATCATAGTTATGGTTATCTGGGGCCCCAGGGATAAATTCCACCCTTTCCATTTTATTTAGTGCGTTGCTGTTGTGTGCAGTTCGAATTGAAATAGAAAGTGTCCATGGTCCAGTGGCACATACATATACTGTGGTGGCTGGTGCCAATTGGGACTGGTTGGGTGGTAGGCATGGAGCCCAACAGTAGGTGGCGCCAGAGACAATGACAGGCCGTGGCAACTGATTCTAGTTTTGCCCCCATCCTCTTCCCTACAAGGGCAGCATTGAGACTAAGGAAGAAGAAGCTGGTGGCCAGTGCCATCCCCTGGATTGATTGTAAGAACATAAGGAGCTGCCTTATACAGACTAGCTCAGGATTATCTGCAATGACTAGCAGTGGCTCTCTAGGATTTTTCCCCAGACCTACCTGCAGTTGCTAAGGATTGAACCTGGCACCTTCTGCATGCAAAGCAGATACATGAGGGCTGGCTACAGGCAGACTGAGGTTGGTGGAACAGTGCCCTAATGGACCAGCCTCCCCTGTAAATGTGTTTTTCCCCTACCTGCAGATTTCCTGTCCCTCTTAAGCAGCTCAGCAACATGCTCAAATATGCTGTTTTCTCTGAATAGCAATGTTCTCTGAACATTTTCATTTTCTCTGAACTAGCAATACGGCCTAGGACCCTCGTACCTACGGGACCGCCTCTCCTGGTGTGTCCCACAGAGGAACTTACGGTCTTCCAACAAAAACATCTTGGAGGTCCCAGGCCACAGAGAGGTTAGGCTGGCCTCAACCAGAGCCAGGGCTTTTTCGGCTGTGGCCCCGATCTGGTGGAACGCTCTGCCACAAGAGACTAGAGCCCTGCGGGACTTGACATCTTTCCGCAGGGCCTGCAAGACAGAGCTGTTCCACCAGGCCTTTGGCCAAGGCACAGCCTGACCCCCTCCTTTGGTAATCCTCATAGAACTCTAGTCCAATGGTTGCCATTAATTTGATTTGAATTAATTTTATAATGAAATGATTTTAGAACGTTGTATTATTTTATTGTTGTTAGCCGCCCTGAGCCCGGCTTCGGCTGGGGAGGGCGGGATATAAATAAAAATTTATTATTATTATTATTATTATTATTAGGCTGCAGATGGCAGTCACCGTCTGAAGAGGCCTCCACCCTATTCCATCTCCATACATTTCTCATGTAAGGAGGAGGTAATGCATCTTTTATCTTGGTGCCTGCTCCAACTACTGAAAAGCAAAGTTCACATTTTGCTTTGGGAATTCCCCCCCTTGCTTAATGGACTAAAACTCATATGATTTTAATGAATGGGCTGAGAGCAGCAGTAGTTCATCTGGCCGAAGTTTAAACAATTGATTTTGTATTTTTCCTCTACGAGCAACGCAGCTTGGATTTCTGTTGCATCTGCAGAAGGTTCTGGCCCACAAATGTCTGGGCTGAAATAACAGCGTCAGCTGTTCGGATGCTGCAATGGACCAACATGGACACCTTTTGGGGGGACCTGCTTCCCTTTTTTATTATTTATTTATTTCATAAAAAATTATGCACTGCTTGAATGTTAAAACAACAACAACACCGCGAGGCAGTGTACAGTAAGATTATCAACAGGAAAACTTAACAAGAATAATTTAAGACTTTTGAAAAGTTAAAATAACAATAGGCTAAAAATGGATTAAAGCTTTCATCAAGTTCCGAAACATCTGGGTAGGCTTATCTAAACAAAAAATCTTTTTAGCAGGTGCTTAAAAGAGTACAGTGATGGAAACTGCCTTCCATCCTAGGTTTCAGCTGGCTTGATCATTTTCCACTCTTGGTGATGTGGTGGTCAGGTGCTATTTTTATCCCACCATTACATAATTGTGCATATACACACATACATGCAATCTGTGCATTATATAATTAGAACTTACTCTTGCTTCTTCTTCTTCTTTTTTTTTTTTTGGTCATGCATAAAAGAGGACATAGATAGTCTAATGGGTTTAATTTTCAGCAATGGTCAAAATGTTAAATGTGTAGTTAGATAATAATAATAGTAGTAGTAGTAGTAATAATAATAATAATAATAATAATAATAATAATAATTTATTTATATCCCACTCTCCCCAGCCAAAGCCGGGCTCAGAGCAGCTAACAACAGTAAAAATAGCACAATTTACGTAAAATCACAGTCAATTAATTAAAATACATTCTAAAATCAATTCAGAATCAAATTAATGGCAACCATTGGGCTAGAGTTCCATGAGGATTCCAGAAGGAGGGGGGCAGACTGTGCCTTGGCCAAAGGCCTGTGGAACAGCTCTGTCTTGCAGGCCCTGCGGAAAGATGTCAAGTCCCGCAGGGCTCTAGTCTCTTGTGACAGAGCGTTCTACCAGATCAGGGCCACAGCCGAAAAAGCCCTGGCTCTGGTTGAGGCCAGCCTATCATCCCTGTGGCCCAGGATCTCCAAGATGTTTTTATTTGAAGACCATAAAGGCGTGGAAGCTCAGACCTCAAGGTGTTTGAGGTTTTCCCAGAGGCATTTGGTTGGCCCACGTGGGAAAGAGAATACAGAATAGGTTGTAGGCGCTTTAAAGATTGCAGGCTGCTCTCCCGAGGTCGTGGAGCCAATGGAAGGCAAGACCCTAGCAGTGTTCTTAAGCCTTCGGGCAATGTTGGTTCTTGATTGAGACAACATCTGCCCCACCTTGTGTGATACGCCTTGTGCCCAAGCCTGCCCTGCCCAGACTGGAAATGACTTCTTCTTCCCCTGAAGACCCCACACAATAAGTGGAAGCTCTGTGGCGTCAGAAGTCAGCAGATGGCTATACTCTTGCGGCCTCCAGCAGCAAAGACCCAGGGGTTTGGGATTGCAATCTCACCCAACATTAAAGGGAGCAACTCATTTCCATCATCATCACTGCTGGTCGGTCTCAGGAGACAATGGAGGAGTGAGACTTTGGGGGTGAGATCAAGCTGTTGGAAGGTTGCGGCGCCTGCTATGGCTGTAGAGTTAGATGCGGAAAAGACATGTTTTATTGTAGCTGGGGCAGAAGAAGGCATCCGGTCGTGCTGCTGCAGATGCACCACAGCGTTCCTTCTCTCTGCTGTCCTCCCAGCGGTCATTTCTCCTCTGGTCACTGCCATGGATGTACAACTTGTCTGCAGTCTCCAGGCACAGTGGTCGCCTGCAAGGGATGTCCACATGGCAGGGGGTGTGTGATGTTGCCATTATTATTATTATTATTATTATTATTATTATTATTAGGCTGCATCCAACCTACTCAGAGTAGATCTATGGACCTAAATGAGTCATGTCCATTAATTTCAAATGGTCTGCTCTTGAGTCTGTCTAATGTTAGATACAACCCATTATATCTCAGTGTGATTATGTCAAGAAGGTCAAATGCGTTGCAACTGAAAACCAGCCTGCTTGCTTGCCTGCCTGCCTGCTTAAAGGTAAAGGGACCCTGACCATTAGGTCCAGTCGTGGCCAACTCTGGGGTTGCGACGCTCATCTCGCTTTATTGGCCGAGGGAGCCGGCGTACAGCTTCCGGGTCATGTGGCCAGCATGACTATGCCGCTTCTGGTGAACCAGAGCAGCGCACAGAAACGCCGTTTACCTTCCCGCTGGAGCGGTACTTATTTATCTACTTGCACTTTGATGTGCTTTCGAACTGCTAGGTTGGCAGGAGCAGGGACCGAGCAATGGGAGCTCACCCCGTCGCGGGGATTCAAACCGCCGACCTTCTGATCGGCAAGTCCTAGGCTCTGTGGTTTAACCCACAGCGCTACCCGCGTCCCGCCTGCCTGCTTGCCTTCCCACAAATTCCAGACTCCTTTCCTCCCTGCTGTACTTGCATTATCATTTAGGAAAGTTTTGGCAGGCAGTTTTATAACAACTCCCAAGAGCAGTGAACTGAAGGAAGCCTGTATGATCTTTTTCTGTGTTGTTTTTAAACGGCTGAAATAGCTTGATGCTCAACAAAAGAGTTCAAGCTTGTTACTAGGGCCACGTCCTCCCCGCATCTCCTCTTTCTCCTGGCCCCCTGGGAAAAGTGTGAAAGGGGGTCAGTCTGTTCTTGCATCCTTCTCTTCCTGTGAGATGGCGAAACCCTAGAACGTCCTGAGGGTGGAAAAAATGTATTTAAATAATGATTAAAAATTTATTTTTGGTGACACGTTTAGAAAAGCGAGAGAGAGAGAGAGAGAGAGAGAGAGAGAGAGAGAGAGAGAGATCGCCTTTATCTGCCTACTGGGAAATTATATCCGTGGGGGAGCTTGCAAGTGAGCTGAGCTGTGCCCCAGTTAGTGAGAGGGACCTGACTCCAAATGACGTCCCAGAACTGGTGTTGCTTACAGGCCTCGGGGCTCCTGTTCTGCCTCGCCAGCATTATTTATCCCCCAGACACGGAAGTTGCACGGGGCTTGTGAAAAGCAACTGTGTTTTGCCCTGTGGTGGTTTAATTGGGAAAGAGACTGCTACATTGAGAAGTGGCTAAATGGGTTTCCCTCCCAGCAGTCACTACAGGTTGCAGTGTGTGTTTAAACTGATGTTCAGGTTGCCTGTGCTGTGTCTTATCTGCTCCAGCATTCTGCTTCCAGCAGAGGGCAGCTAAATGTCCTGGGAAGCTCAGAAGCACCGGTCCATTCTGTCCCCTGTCAGAGAGGCAGTATATATGTGTGTGTGGAGAGCGAGAGAGAGAACACACTTTTTTCTGGGAGTATGCAAGGGTACACATACCCCTAAACATTTTGCGAATCTAAGTTTGGCCTCATTGAGCGGGCAGTATTTCAATATGAGTAGGAAAATGAGAGTACCCCTAAACATTTTTTTAATACAAAAAAGCACTCTGTGTGTGTGTATGTGTGTGTAATTCTGATGATACGCAGAGTAGCTTACAGCTAGGAAGCTAAATAACTATTCTGGGTGATTGATAACTTCTTTGTAAAGACTATACAATGTCCAGACTCTTTATATTCAGAAAGAACTTTGCTTTCACAAACATATAACAGAAGAATATATTTACAATCTTGCTCCTGCACAGATTTCCTCAGTTATTTAATTAATGAAGTAACCACCCTATACCTGCAGGTCTTAGGGCAGTTCACAGGATATTAATGTTTAGGGATCTTCCTCTGTTTTACTTCAGACGGATCACACTGACACCACACAATCCTCAGCAGTATCTTGAGAAGTCCCCCTCAGCAGCCATTCCCCCTCATACAGAGCAAGCAAGTGAGCGAGCGAGCAGAAAGCAGTTAAAAACAACAGTTACTGGAATAACAGTCACAACAGAATGGAATGCGGCTCTCTCATGTAACTCACAGTCAGCCAATCACATGACAGCTACTGCCAAAGGATAAACCCCATGCTAAAAATACACAGTAACCCAACCTAAGTAAACATTCCCATTTCCGGAAATTAAACCATTATCCTTAACATTCAGGTAACGTATCAGTTGCTGAGAATTGCAGGTGGACAGAGTGCTGTTGCGATCAGCCTGAGGAGAGTTCTGAGGGCCAGATGAAGATGCCTACAGGGCCATATTTCTCCCCCAATCCTGAGGCTCTCCACCGCTGAAATGCAACCTCATATTCAGAAACAGGCTGTTCTGTCCAGTTTCACTTCATGGTTGCTAAGCCCAAGACCACGCATACATCTCTGGGAGGGTGCCCCACCTATTTTTGAAAACCCCTTTCATCCAGATATATAAATAACTTTCTGTACAGGAGAGAATGAGTCTCTTCTTTTGTTTTTTTAACAATGCGCTTGGCTTGGTTTATATTTGGGCCTCATTATGTTTCCTGCTGATTTCTCTGGCTGTTCTCTGGGTCAGCTTTGTAGCTATTGAGTTCCTGATGTTGGCTTTTCTCTTTGACGTGTTACCTGAGCTGCCTGTGACCTTTCTTTTATTGTGGAGAGAATTGCAGCTTGTTCGTGGATATGGGACAATGAAGCCAGAATTTGCAGTTGGAAGCTATTCTTCCCACCTATTCTTGCTGAAGGGCTAATAATTTTGTGACAGAAAGGCTATATTTGTGACTGCACTGCCAGATATATGAGCAGTAGTCTAGTGGCCAATCCAGAAGTGCAGGGTCCCTACATGATAGTCACAGCTGTGACCCTTCTAAGATTATACAGCTTTCAAAGATTATACAATAATAATAATAATTATTCAGGATACATTGCATTGATGAATGCCGATCTCCATGTGTTGTCTTTTGGCCAGACCTACTATTTTTTGTGCATGCAGATGGGCAAATGATTCCAAGTGCTTCGATATAATCTTTTGGAGCGACTTAAGTTGTGCTTTCTGTGAAGTTCCATTGTACATAGCCAAACATGCATGCCCTTCTTGTGAAACTGAAGCACCTGGTATTTTCACTGTTCCTAAATGCTTAGCTTTGGGGCATACAGAACACCTCTGTCTGGGTGTTCTTCCCATGATCCTTCTCCAGAAGGACTCTATGAGCCCATACTCAGTGGCTGGCTCACTTCCTTTCCCTCTGATTGTGCAGCTTTAGGACACTAGAGACAGGGACCCTGATGGAACCTTGCTGCAGAAATAGCAGCCGGTCTTAGGACACCCCACCCTGCAACCCACAGTTGTATATGAGCCCCCACCGTTCGGTTGATCTTTGCCAGGCATAGGCGAACTCAGCCCTCCAGATGTTTTGGGACTACAACTCCCATCATCCCTGACCACTGGTCCTGTTAGCCAGGGATGATGGGAGTTGTAGTCCCAACACATCTGGAGGATGGAGTTTGCCTATGCCTGATCTTTGCAATCTAATGTGTATGGTCCACACAGTCTCTGTATTAGGGGCTTAGATCAGCCTTCTCCAGTCCAGCCAGGGAACACTTAATTGGGCAACTGGATAGCTCAGTTGGTTAGAGCATGCTGCTGATAACACCACGTTTGCAGATTTGATCCCCATATGGGACAACTACATATTCCTCTGGGTCCCTTCCAGCGCCATGATTCTATTCTTCTATTAACCTGGTGACCTCCATATCTTTGGTGCTGAAACTCCCATCAGCCCCAGCCAGCCAGGAACCAATCGCCTCTGTGAGGGTTCTGCTGAAAGCAGCAGCCAGTGGGAAATTTTGAAGCTGGCCAGGTAAAAAACATGGACTTGTTTCCCCAAGAATCCTGCTTTCAGCAAAGCCACAACATTGAGGGCCCAGCTGGCTGGGCCATCCATCCCTCTGCAGGAGTCCCATCCATTCTGTGCTCAAGCTGGCCGTTCTGCTGAGCTATCCAGGTTGATGAAAACTGGCTTGGATTGGAAGGAAGGAATAACATGGGCTGAAAAAGTGGAGCTTGATATGAGCAAGAGATATGGGCAGCCCCTTTTTAGCCCCTGCATAGAAATTAAGATTTAGGGCAGGGGTTGGTGGCTGGATGACACACCTGGTGCCTGTGTGGATGAGGCTGGTTGCCACAGGCTGCTTGTTACTCAAAGTAGGTCTTGCTAGGCTACTTAAGTGAAGAGTCCTGCATTTTTTTTATAGATATAAATTTTTTATTAGGAATTTAAACAAAACATATTATCTTAAATCATATCATTTTAAATTCCCCCCCATTCCCCCCTCCCTCCCATAAAACAACCCCCCTCCCCACCCCCACCCCGACTTCCCTCAGTTCCAATCTCTGGTTTCTCTATGAATGCTATTCTCTGCATGTTACAAATTTGTATAGATCCTTAATATATCTAACTGGTTATTATCAATGAAAAGTTTGTGAGCGTTTATTCAAAACCTGCCAAGGAGTCCAATTCACTTTGTTGCATCTTTTAAGTATTTTGTAAAAGGTTCCCATTCATCTTTGAAGTCATAGTTGTCCTTGTCCCGTAATTTGTGTGTCAATTTTGCCAAATCTGCATAGTCCATCAGTTTCTCTTTAGTTGGAGTTTCCTCAGTCCTCCATCCTTGTGCTATTAAGACTCTCGCCACTGTTGTCGCGTACGTAAAGATGTTTTTCCACTTCTTTGGCAGTAGAGTCCTGCATTTCAGCCTTCTCAGAAAGGAATGTGTTGAATTTTTTGGCTTTACTTGGGGTGGGGGAGAGAGACGGATTGCGGACTGCCTTCTGGGACCTTGCTTGGATCTGCTGGACTTGAGACTCTGGTTGGGCTTGGAGCGAAGCCTCCCACTGTGGCAGGAAAGGCTCAGGACGACTCAGATGATGACAGCAGCAGCAGCACCTCTGAGCAGATCCTCTTCCTGCCCTGCTTTGCAGAGCAGTTGGGAGGGACCAAGCTAGTGGAGGTAGGGAAAGATTTTGCCTTCTGCATCGCCTTTTCCTCACGGGGCCATTGGTTCTGATGGCCTCTGCGAAGGTGCTGGTGAAAGCAGCAGCGAGTGGGGACAGTGAAGCAGTCCACCCCCCAAAAAAACAAAACAAAATGGGAGTCATTTTGGACTCATAGCTGTCCATGGAGGTGCAGGTTAATTCTGTGTCCAGGGCGGCTGTCTACCAGCTCCACCTGGTACGCAGGCTGAGACCCTACCTGCCCACGGACTGTCTCGCCAGAGTGGTGCATGCTCTAGTTATCTCCTGCTTGGACTACTGCAATGCGCTCTACGTGGGGCTACCTTTGAAGGTGACCCAGAAACTGCAATTAATCCAGAATGCGGCAGCTAGACTGGTGACTGGGAGTGGCCGCCGGGACCACATAACACCGGTCCTGAGAGATCTGCATTGGCTCCCAGTACGTTTCCGAGCATGATTCAAAGTGTTGGTGCTGACCTTTAAAGCCCTAAATGGCCTCGGTCCTGTATACCTGAAGGAGCGTCTCCACCCCCATTGTTCAGCCCGGACACTGAGATCCAGCGCCGAGGGCCTTCTGGCGGTTCCCTCATTGCGAGAAGTGAGGTTACAGGGAACCAGACAGAGGGCCTTTTCGGTGGTGGCGCCCACCCTGTGGAACACCCTCCCTTCAGATGTGAAGGAAATAAGCAGCTATTCTATCTTTAAAAGACATCTGAAGGCAGCCCTGTTTAGGGAAGTTTTTAATATTTAATGCTGTACTGTTTTTAACATTTGATTGGGAGCTGCCCAGAGTGGCTGGGGAAACTCAGCCAGATGGGCGGGGTATAAATAATAAATTATTATTATTATTATTATTATTATTATTATTATTATTATTAAAACCACAGACTCGTTTCCCTACAGACCATGCTTTTCACTGCACAAGCAAGGACAGTGAGGAGCCATCTGGCTGGGCTGTGCATCTCCCGCTGGGGCTAGGGTCCCATCTGTGCTGTGGTCAGGCTAGCCTTGCCCTCCCCTTTCGGCTGAGCTGACCGCATCCTTTCCCCGTTTCCACTGTGCTCAGAAGCACTGACTTTTAAGAGCTGTCTCTCGCCAGCCATGAGAGATCGCTCTTTATTTTTGCGTGCAATCTATTTGTGCCAAATGCTATAGGTATGCATTAACTCTGAAAGCGGGCGCTTGTGGTAGGGGGAGAAGAGTGGGGTGTCTTCTGCTTGTGGTGTTGTAATGGCGAAGAAATTGTTTAATTTTGCCATCGCCAGTTTGCGTTCAACGTTGTTGGTTTCATTAAATTGCAAATTTTGAGAAACTGAAAGAATTGCCTACCTCTGCCTTTTATTTGTGGTTTCTATTAAAAACAAGGCAGCTGTCTCAAATATATAAACTAGAAGGCCATTAAATATGAATGAGGCTTTCTGTTTAATATTCATAGCTATTAAAACGAGGTGAAAAACAATTGAGAGTCCCCCCCCCCATTAGAAAAATGACTAATGTTCCTCCTTTACAGACAAGCGGGAGACGAAAGGGATGTGGGTGAGGACAGAATGAAAGAGATTATGTTTCTTTGTGGGACAGGAGCCGGGTTAGCATTCCACATTGTAGGCGTGCAGATACGGCAACATATATTAATAGCTGTCATTTTGCATTCTGTTGCAATTCCTGTGGGCTGTGAGGCGGAGGCAGAATATTGACTGAAATGCATTGATCTATTGGGTATGTAGGAGATCGTCTTACCACACATACGAACGCTTGACGGTTTTGATCGGCAGAACTGGCACCGTTTTAGGTGCCACACAATAACCTGCTCTACATTTAAGAGAACTCAAATCTTTTAGCGTGGCTGCAACGGCACTCTGGAACTCGCTGCCTTTTGACATCAGGCAGGTGCCTACGCTGTGCTTATTTTGCCAGTGAACATAAAGTGTTGGTGTATTGATGAACGTGCGGGGTGGGTGGGGGTTCAAAGTGAAGATATTAATTTATGTTTAAATTCAAATTTAGATCAACCAGAGTGAACCAAACGCTGAATTCATGTGTGTGTGTTGTTCATTTTCTGGAATGCTGACATATGTTATGAAATTAAACCACACTGGGCTGAAGCCGTCTTTCTTTATCTGTCCACGTGTCAACCATAGTTTATTTGTTAACCTTTCAAGGAGGGCTGTTTCCCAAACTGTTTTGTACCAATTGTCTATCGTTGTGCCAGAAAGGTCTTTCCCTTGTCTGGTTATGTTAAGGTTTCTTGTTATAATTATTCCTAAATATCCAAGTTTTATGTGACAGAGTCTAATGCAGCGGTTCTCAACCTGTGGGTCCCCAGATGTTGTTGGACTACAACTCACATCATCCCTGAGCTCTGGCCTTGCTAGCTAGGAGTGATGGGAGTTGTAGTTCAACAACATCTGGGGACCCACAGGTTGAGAAAGCTGGTCTAATGCCTTTGAGGTCTATGAATGCATTTTGGATCTTAGGTGGTACATTGAAGAAGAAAGCTTCATATTTTGAGAAAACCTGCAGGCCTGATAGTGTTGAAAAGTTGTTAAGCCCTCGAAAGTACTGTTGCTCTCGTGTTCAGCGGGTCAGGTGTTATAATCATTAAATCGTCAGCAAATAGCCTGATTATATAGTTTTGTTTTCCAGTTTGCACTCCCTTGATGTCTGGTTTTGTTCTGAGGTATATAGCTAATGGTTCTAAAGCTAGGATGAACAAAAAGGGAGAGAGGGGACAGCCTTTATTTGTTCCTTGCCAATTTCCCACTGGGGATGAATTTATATTGTTTGTTTTTAGTGTAGCTGTAGCTTTGGAGTAGATTCATTTCAAAATCTGTATGAATTTGGGCTCAAATTGTGTTTTAGATAGGACTCTCAGCATGTCATCCCATTCTAGGCAGTCAAAGGCCTTGTGAATGTCCAAGGCCCTGAATAGAAGCGGGGGAAGTTGTTTGTTTACTATGTTTGAAAGTGTTCTGATTGGTTCAGTGATGTTTTGACAGGGGACAAAACCAGCTTGATCTGGGGCTATAATTTTTTGTAGAAATACCTTAATCCTGATGTAAATATGTTACGATCCTGATTAATCAGAGAGATTGTCTGAAAAGATTCTACCTTCTGGTGGTCTTTAAATGGTTTTGAGATAACTACAATCTTGGAGTGGTGCCATGTTTTGGGGAGGGGTGCTCCTCTCATTTTTAGGTCATCAAATAGGTGAAATATATATGGTGAAATATGGCCCAGTGGCCATGATCTTCGTTTTTTTAATGTTGAGCTTCAGACCAAAACTCTCCACTATGACCTGTCCATCTTGGGTGGCCCTGCACGGCATAGGTCATAGCTTCTCTGAGTTATTCAAGCCCCTTCACCACGGCAAGGCAGGGTTCCATGAAGGGGCCCTCATCTCTACTTTACCTTAATCTTTGTTTGTGTTTGGGGTAAATCAGCCTTTCTGCTTCCTTACATCTCTCTCTCTCTCTCTCTCTCTCTCTCTCTCTCTCTGTGTGTGTGTGACTGCTGCGGGCTCATCATCACCTGTAGGTGAAATGATTTAAAATCAGCAACAGCATCTGGTCTCATTGCTTGCAACTTGCACAGCAGCTAATTAAAATTCAGACGATGCCATTTTTGATTCAGGGTTGCTGCTTTGACAGGCCAAAGCCATGCCAGGAATGTCAAATTGCAATGGCTTGAGCTGAGAAGGCTGCTTGAAACATCATTTTCAGGCCAGGAACAGGCTGTGCTCTTAGAACCACAGGAGCCCCCTAAATGCCTTGGTTTCTTCTCAATTACCTGCCCTCTTTGCATATGAACTGCGACATTTATTTCACTAGTTTCTTCCTTTTATTTCACCTATTTATTTCATTTCAGCTGGGCTTAATCTCTGCGTCTTCTAAGCAGTGTACCTAAAAAGAGCTAAAAAGCATGAAGTGGATAAAATCAGTTAAAATGAACGATAAATACAGTGGTACCTCGGGTTACATACTCTTCAGGTTACATACACTTCAGGTTACAGACTCCGCTAACCCGGAAGTAGTACCTCGGGTTAAGAACTTTGCTTCAGGATGAGAACAGAAATTGTGCTCTGGCTGTGCAGCGGCAGCAGGAGGCCCCATTAGCTAAAGTGGTGCTTCAGGTTAAGAACAGTTTCAGGTTAAGAACGGACCTCCGGAACGAATTAAGTACTTAACCTGAGGTACCACTGTACAACACTGTAGTCCCCACCTCCACCCCCGTCTCCAACTTATTTCTGTGTACCAAACTTAACTCCCAACACTTCCGATCACCTGCCGCTGTGCCTGTTTAACTGGACCTCCGGAACGAGTTAATTATGTAACCAGAGGTACCACTGTAGTTACAAGTTACAAGAAAGGAGATTGCGACTAAACATCAGGAAGAACTTTCTGCTGGTAAAAGCTGTTTGACAGTGGAACGAGGACTCCCTTTGAAGATTGTGGACTCTCCTTTGTTGGAGATTTTTAAAGTAGAGATTAGTTGAGATTCCTGCATTTCAGGGGTTGGACTAGATGACCCTCAGGGTCCCTCCCAACTCTACAATTATATGGGGGGAAACCAGGAAGCTTTCTTAAAATCCCTGGAATAGAAAGGCATTTGTTAAGGAACAGAGTGTGCAAAACCGAGACAACATTGAACGTATTCCTTCCATTTGCGAAACTGGGTTATTTGGTATTTAACAAAGACACACGCAGACCCAGAGCTTGTTCCTTTTGTGTCCATGGGATAAGCTGATACATGAATTTGTCTAGGATTATCCATCAAGGCAGGGGATTGGGCATTGTCTTTTTGCAGAGACCTAAGAATCCGTAGTTTGCAGCAAGTAGGGCTGGAGAGGATGGTTTAAAAATAGAATTTGCAGTCCTTTCCGCCAACAGCCTGGCTTGTGCCCACGCCACGGTTTCCTGAGCCGAGATGTGCTCAGCGGTGCCCCTGAGACAGCAGGCTGGAGATGCATCTCACAGGAGGTTAGGGCCAGTAGCTTCTGAGCCACGGTACGCCAGAGACTATCATAGCGTCAGGTGTCTAAGAATAGCAGCCTTGGCTTTCCGTGAGGCAAGCAGTTCCTATGGCAACCGGTTCATTTGTAAGTGTCCTGCAGATCAAAACCAAAAACACCCATCGCCCATACCCTTGTCTGTCAAAGATATCATAATAGCGAGGGGAATGACAGGCAAGTGTGTTTTGGGTTTGCATGTGGAGTTTGGCTCAAGTACATGTTGAGCATGCCAAAACAAACAAACAACAACAGCTTGGTCTTCCATTTAAATGTTCAGGGAGTAAATAACAAAAGAGGTGTTCGTACATTTCTGCTAATAACTCAGTGTTCTGACGTTGTGTTTGATCTGGTGTAGAATCGCCTGCTGTTTTCATTCTCCCCCTTCTAAACATTGCAAATGCATAGCTTCCCGACACGCACAGAATCTGCGCCAATTTATTCTTAGCGTTTTTTTCCGCCGGCATTCAGTTCACGGTGAGAATGGCTTCCTGCGAAGGCATATGCTGGCCTCTGTTGATGGGGGGGTTGATGCCTTCCGGGGAGGCAAGTGGTGGGTCGGGTTCTCCTGCAGATGTGCGTGACGTTGTAAAAGAGGCAGTGATGCAGTTGGACTGCGCAGAGTCCAGAGCTGTTTTGCAGGTTGGATCCCCCGTAGGGGACAGTTGCATATTCCTATTAGATTGGTCGCAACTAGGGCCAGGGCCTTTTCAGGACTGGCCCCGACTTGGTGGAACGCTCTGTCACAAGAGACTAGGGCCCTGCGGGACTTGACATCTTTCCGCAGGGCCTGCAAGACAGAGCTGTTCCGCCTGGCCTTTGGTTTGGACTCAGCCTGACCCTTATGTTTCCCTCCCCTTATGGTTTTGATCTATGGGCTACTTTTAAAATGAGGCTGCATTTTAAATTGCATTTTAACCTTTATTTTAAATTGGTTTTCCCCCCCTATTACGATTTTACTGTAATTTTACTGGTTCTAGCCACCCTGAGCCCGGCTCTGGCCGGGGAGGGCAGGGTATAAATAAATTATATTATTATTATTATTATTATTATTATTATTATTATTACTACTACTACTACTACTACTACTATATTGCAAGGGGTTGGACTAGATGATCCTCAGGGTCTTTTCCAACTCTACAATTCTACCGTTCTATAAGGGGAGCTATTCCTGGCCCACTGGTTGACCTCTGGAACATCAGGAAGGAGGGTCTGAGGTTATGGGTGAGAGAGAACCCAGGCGGCACTCAGTGGCTCTTCGGAATAAAAATTCCGAGGACACACATTTTCAATATGTTCTATAAAAAAAGAAGGCTCTTCTTCATGCAGTGCATAAAACTATGGAGCCTGCTCTCACAGGAGGCAGTGATGGCCAACAACTCAGATGCTTTAAAAGAGGATTGTACAGTGGTGCCTCGCAAGACGAAAATAATCCGTTCCGCGAGTCTCTTCGTCTAGCGGTTTTTTCGTCTTGCGAAGCAACCCTATTAGCGGCTTAGCGGATTAGCGCTATTAGCGGTTTAGCGGCTATTAAAGGCTTAGCTGCTTAGCAGCTAAAAGGCTATTAGCGGCTTAGCGGCTTAGAAAAAGGGGGGAAAGCGAAAAAAATCGCAAGACTCGCAAGACTTTTTCGTCTAGCAAAGCAAGCCCATAGGGAAATTCGTCTTGCGAAGCGCATCGAAAAACGGAAAACCCTTTCGTCTAGCGGGTTTTTCGTCTTGCAAGGCATTCGTCTTGCGGGGCACCACTGTACAAATTCATGAAGGATTAGGCTGTCAGTGTCTACTAGCCGTGATGGTTGAGCTCTGCCTCCATGGTTGGAGACAGCAGTGCTTTTGATCCCAGTTGCTCTTGTGCTCAGATCCTGCTTGTGGCTTTCTAGTTGCCCCTTGTAGTTGCCCCTTGTAAAAGGTAAAGGACCCCTGGGCGGTTGAGTCCAGTCAAGGCGACTATGGGGTTGCCCCTTGTAAAAGGTAAAGGACCCCTGGGCGGTTGAGTCCAGTCAAGGCGACTATGGGGTTGCGATGCTCATCTCACTTTTGGGCCCAGGGAGCTGGTGTTTGTCCACAGACAGATTTCCGGGTCATGTGGCCAGCAAGACTAAACCGCTTCTGGTGCAACGGGACACCGTGACGGAAACCAGAGCGCACGGAAATGCCGTTTACCTTCCTGCTGCATTGGTACCTATTTATCTACTTGCACTGGTGTGCTTTTGAACTGCTAGGTTGGCAGGAGCTGGGACAGAGCAACGGGAGCTCACTCCGTCATGGGGATTCGAACCGCCAACCTTCTGATCGGGAAGCCCAAGAGGCTCAGTGGTTTAGACCACAGTGCCACCCGCGTCCCTGTAAGAACAGGATGCTGGATTAGATAGGCCATTGGCCTCATCCAGCAGGCTCTTCTAATGTTCCTATCTTGATGTTTGGCACTGACTGCATAGATTTAAAACATATCCTTACATCTCTCCCCCTCCCCAAATCCTGGGAGTTCTAGTTTAAGGGAACTAGGAATTATAACTGTGAGGGGTAAATTACAGTTCCCAGAATTCAGGTGGGGAATGCTTTCAGTGTGTGGAGTTTACACAGCCATGGAGCTGGATGTCATGAAAGGCAGCCTTCTCCATCCTTGCACCCTCTAGATTCTTAGGACTACAGTGCCCATCAACATGGCTAGGCTGGTTGCAGGTCCCATCAGCCCCAACCAGCACAGCCATGCTGATGGGAACTATAGCCCAAAGAATTTGGAGGGCACCAGGTTGGAGAAGCCTAATGCAAGGTTATCTCTGATTTCTCCATTTGAAATTCTGAAAGCAAATCCAGATGTGTGTGTTTATTTCCCAAAC
This sequence comes from Podarcis pityusensis, assembly GCF_964106645.2. NCBI lineage: Eukaryota > Metazoa > Chordata > Lepidosauria > Squamata > Lacertidae > Podarcis > Podarcis pityusensis. The sequence goes on from NC_138041.1 coordinate 24,065,476, forward strand.
ATCACTCATGTGAGTCACGTCTGCTAAATTTGGTAGCTTTTCCTTCATGGTTTTCAGATACCCCTGCTGGTTAGTGGCACTCCGTTGGCAGCTCTGATTTGCAAGGACAAGAAGTGTGCGGGTGTTGTGCGCTCTCTCAGTTCTTGTGTCACTTATTTTTGAGCATGATAAAACAGTGGTTAATATGGTAGTTGCTGGAAAAACCCGAGCTAAACCCCAAACTGTGTTACTACTTAGCTCTGTTTATCCTTCTCCATCTGTCTGTCCTGTCTGTTTAGATCAACTTGTTCGGCATTGAGAAGCCCTTCGGAAATGCATCAGTTGTTTGAGGGCTGCATCTTTTTACTGTTGGGTGATTAATGGAAATCCATGTGGCCCATCGCATTAACCACCCAGAGTGCCTTGTTACTTAGGCCTTCATTTTTCTTGCAGATAGAGAACCACAAGAGACTTTGGTCTTTCGCTTTCTGCATGATCTCGGAGTAAAAGGAACTATTCCAGACAGAATTCAAGACCAGCTTCGATCTAATGAAATCTGAAAAGGCCTGATAGTTAACATTGCTAAACATTAGGAGCTAGATCTGTTGTCTTTGTTTGCAACTACAGTGGTACCTCGAGTTAAGTACTTAATTCGTTCTGGAGGTCTTTACTTAACCTGAAACTGTTCTTAACCTGAAGCACCACTTTAGCTAATGGGGCCTCCCGCTGCTGCCGTGCCGCCGGAGCACGATTTCTGTTCTCATCCTGAAGCAAAGTTCTTAACCCGAGGTAATATTTCTGGGTTAGCGGAGTCTGTAACCTGAAGTGTATGTAACCTGAAGCGTATGTAACCTGAGTTACCACTGTACTGATTATCTTACTCTTCTCACAAGCCTTTTAAGTCGAGCTCTTTCCCAATCTGCATCTGAATTGTTTTTAAGGTGTTATTCATATGTTTTTACTTTTTTAATCACTTGTTGTTTGCTTCCCTGGGCTCCTTCCGGAGGAAGGATGGGATATTAATTTAATTTAATTAAAAGAAAAAACTGTAAGCCACTTTGAGATGCAGAAAAATGGGGCAGAAATAAGTTAGCAGGCTGTTGTTGCCATTCCCGTGTGAGCACAGGAACCTTGCAGGATCAGGCCAGTAGCCCATTGGGTCCATCACCCTGTTCTCCCAGGGGCCAGCCAGATGCAGCTGGATAGCACATTTGGTTAGAGCGTGGCGTTGATAACGCCAGGGTCTCAGGTTCAGTCCCCCTAAGGGACAGCTGCATATTCCTGCGTTGCAGGGGTTTGGACTAAATGATCCGCAGGGTCTCTTCCAACTCTGTGGTTCTACGATCCTATGGAACCTGCAAGCAAGACCTGAGTGCGAGAGCCCTCCCTGCCTCCTGCAGTTTCCAGCAGCTGGGATTCAGAAGCATTACTGTCTCTTGACTGTGAAGGCATTAATGGCAGAGCCTTACCCTCCATAATACAAAAGTGCCACAGCTCAAAGGGAGGGGAAACGTCACAGTGATTAGAGCACCTGCTCTGCATGCCAAAGGTCCCAGCTGCATCTCCGGGTTAGGAGCCCTTTCCTGAGACCCTGAGGAGCTGCTGCCAGTGAGTGTAGATCAGGCACCCCCCAACTCGGCCCTCCAGCTGTTTTGGAACTACAACTCCCATCATCCCTAGCTAACAGGACCAGTGGTCAGGGATGATGGGAATTGTAGTCCCAAAACATCTGGAGGGCTGAGTTTGGGGATGCCTGGTGCCTAGATAGTACTGAGCTAGATGGACCCAACCATGTCACAGTACAGTGGTACCTCGGTTCTCAAACTTAATCCGTTCCGGAAGTCCAAAACCAAAGCGTTCCAAAACCAAGGCGCGCTTTCCCATAGAAAGCAATGCAAAACAGATTAATCCGTTCCAGACGTTTAAAAACAACCCCTAAAACAGCAATTTAACATGAATTTTACTATCTAACAAGACCATTGATCCATAAAATGAAAGCAGTTATTAATGTACTGTACTATAAAATAAATAAGACAGTATTGTAGATGATAAAAGTTAGAATTAATTTTTTTCTTACGTGCACTCAATCAATCAATCAATCAATCAGTCAATCAGTAGCTGAACTCGGTTCCACACAGTCACAAAAACAAATGAACCAAAAAAGCCTCAAAAACAAAAATGCAAAATAAATAGCGAAAACAAAAGTGCCAAATACAGTGGCACCTTTGTTCTTGAACTTAATCCATTCCGGAAGTCCGTTTGACTTCCGAAATGTTCGAAAACCATGGTGCGGCTTCTGATTGGTGCAGGCACCCCGGAAACGATAGCCAACAACCGCATCGGAAATTTGGCTTCCGAAAAACACTCGCAAACCGGAACACTTGCTTCCAGGTTGTCTGTGTTTGGGAACCAAGGCGTTTGAGAACCAAGGTACCACTGTGTAAGGCAGCTTCCTACATTCCCCAGAAACGCAGAAGCCATGTGGGAGAGGGGCAGGATCACGTGGGAAGAATTTTGCCCACTGCTACACCAGACGTAGGTGGCGCTGTGGGTTAAACCACAGAGCCTAGGACTTGCCGATCAGAAGGTCAGCGGTTCAAATCCCCACGACGGGGTGAGCTCCCATTGCTCAGTCCCTGCTCCTGCCAACTTTGAAAGCACATCAAAGTGCAAGTGGATAAATACAGTGGTGCCTCGCAAGACGAAAAGAATTCGTTCCGCGAGTCTTTTCGTCTTGCGATGTTTTTCGTCTTGCGAAGCATGGTCCGTCGCAACTGCGCCTCTTCAAGCGGCTTTAAAAAAAAAGCGCAAGACCTTTTCGTCTTGCGAAGTAAGCCCATAGGGAAATTTGTCTAGCGAAGCAACGCAAAACCGAAAAACCCTTTCGTCTAGCGAGTTTTTCGTCTTGCGAGGCATTCGTCTTGCGGGGCACCACTGTAGGTACTGCTCCAGCAGGAAGGTAAACGGCGTTTCCATGGGCTGCTCTGGTTCGCCAGAAGTGGCTTAGTCATGCTGGCCACATGACCCAGAAGCTGTACGCCGGCTCCCTCGGCCAATAAAGCGAGATGAGCGCCGCAACCCCAGAGTCGGTCACGACTGGACCTAATGGTCAGGGGTCCCTTTACCTTTACTTACACCAGGCTTCCTGTCCAGACTTCCTAATACACGCGTCTTTCAGTGTGACCCTGTTCTCTGCCATAGGCCTTTGCACCTTTCCCAGGGCAGCTTGCTACGACGGCAGAGGAGCAATGCCACTGCTTCTGTGAAACCAACCCGAATGGAGCATCCCATCCAAACCCAGAAGTTTCATATTACGACATCAGTTGAAATTGGTCCAGCAAATTTGGTGCCTGGTGTTTCTTGACACACTTGGCAACCGTTTCAGAACTGGAGGGTGTGTGTGCGTGTGTGCAGAGGTGTGTTTTTCATTCGTTTTCAGTTCCTTCAGATTTAGTCACGTTCTGGAGATTTTTTTTGTCTTAATAATAGCAGCAGCAGCAGCAGCTGCCAATGCCGGTGGCTTGTTTTCACCATAGAAAGAAATAAAGGCTTCCTCTCTGAAATCATACTGTAAACTTGTTTTCCCCTTTGTTGCCGTGCTTTAAAAGGAATTCATAGGTTGAATGCCTGTAATGACAGCCCTTGGAATATAAAAGAGGGGAAGCTTGGGGAGAAATTGTAGTGTTGAGCATCGAGAAAACAGATGAAGGGTTTGTGGGTGGGGTGGGGAGAAGCAAATCCTGATGTTTCAAACTGCCTGTTGGTTAAATCTATAGAATGTCCACAAGCCCTTCAAAGCAGACAGAAGTATTTTGACGGAGAGCCTTCCAACTGAGCAGGGCTCACAAAGTTGTTGTTGTTTTTAATCGCCGCAAAGCGTTGCTGATGCACCTGCAAATTCCATATTCTTTCATAAGCCACCTTCTGTTGAGCCTCTGAGCTTGGGGAGCAGTGTTTGGTAGCTCAGAGTTCCTGCAAGCTGCAGCTGTTATGTAAGCCTCCCTGTTAAAAGGACTTTGTCCTCATTTGAACTAGCCGAGACTGAGCAAGCTGGCACTGTTGGGGTCCCAGTGCCAAGGCTGTCCTCTTCTTTGGGATGCTTATTATGCCCATAGAGTTGGCAGCAACAGAAATGGAAATGCTTAGTGTGTTGGGGGGTTTTTTTTGGGGGGGGGGGAGAAGGTCAGGAGCTAACTTCCAGTCCTCCTCCAAAAGCCAGCTATAGAAAACCTGGAAAACTGGGCATCCATTTTAAAATTTCTTAATGAAACATTAGTTTCATCATGATTTGATCTGACCCACGTTGGGCAAAAGCTTCCTGCGTTTTGCAGGGAGCTGGACTCAATGACCCTCCTGGTCCCTTCTCACTCTACAATTCTATGATTACTGAAGTTGTGTTTCTGTATTGGAGTTTTGTTTCTGAATTCTTCAGCGACACACTTTTTGTCTGTGTGGTAAGCATGAGATCTGAGGGACGCGGGTGGCGCTGTGGGTTAAACCACAGAGCCTAGGACTTGCCGATCAGAAGGTCGGTGGTTCGAATCCCCGCAACGGGGTGAGCTCCCGTTACTCGGTCCCTGCTCCTGCCAACCTAGCAGTTCGAAAGCACGTCAAAGTGCAAGTAGATAAATAGGTACCGCTCCGGCGGGAAGGTAAACGGCGTTTCCGTGCGCTGCTCTGGTTCGCCAGAAGCGGCTTAGTCATGCTGGCCACATGACCCAGAAGCTGTCTGCGGACAAACGCTGGCTCCCTCGGCCAATAAAGCGAGATGAGCACCGCAACCCCAGAGTCAGTCACGACTGGACCTAATGGTCAGGGGTGCCTTTACCTTTTTAAGCATGAGATCTACATGCTTACCATCAGTATTAGAGTCATGGGGTCATAGAATCGTAGAGTTGGAAGGGACCCTGAGGATCATCTAATCCAACCCCCTGCAATGCAGGAATATCCAGCTGTCCCATACGGGGATCGAACCTGCAACCTTGATGTTCTATTATTATTAGTCTAAAACAATAACAAGTAACACCCAGAGTGTCTCTTGCAACAGCAAGACAACATATTTAACAAGTTGTTATACATCGGGATAATTGCAAGCATTTCAGAAGAACACCAGCGGCTTTAGTTTTCTGCATTTTGTTTTGTTTGTCGTGCTGTTTTCATATTGATGCTGGGGATACAGCAGTTTTCAGACCTCTTTGCCCCTGGGCATGGTTTGGCATTGCAGGAATAAATCTGTTAAAATTGCTCCCCAAGAACAGAGCACATTTAATTTCTCCTCAAACACTTTTTACTGATGGTTTAACTTTAGATCTGTAAACGTAACATACGGAGCATAATCTTAGTTATTTCTGTCTTATATTGCTTTCCTTCTTTGTCTCAAGGACCGTGCTTGGATGTATCATCCTGACAGCATCCTTGTGAGGTAGGCTGTATAAATCTCTGTCCAAATCTTCCTGTTAAACCTCATGGTAGAATTGGCAAGTAGAACAGGCCTTTTCACTGTTGGCTTGTGGAATACTTTCTCCAGGGAGGTAGGCCTGGCATCAATTTATTTTTAGACACCAGGCAATAACTCCTTTTACCTGGGCTTTTGGTCCTTAATTTGAAGGGTTTCAGTGGCCTTTTTTATTGGGTCAGGATCCTATAAGCGCTGTATTTTATTTGTATGGGTGTGTTTTTAAAAGTTTTTATTAGTGTTGGTTTTAGTGTTTACATCGTGTTTGTAAGATGCTTTGGGTCACTCTTGTAGGGAAAACAACTAATAAATACAGTGGTGCCTCGCAAGACGAAAAAAATCCGTTCCGCGAGTCTCTTCGTCTTGCGGGTTTTTTCGTCTTGCGAAGCAAGCCCATTAGCGGTTTAGCGGATTAGCGCTACAGTATTAGCGGCTTAGCGGGCTTAGCAGATCAGCTGATAAGCGGCTTAGCGATCAGCTGTTAAGCGGCTTAACGATAAGCTGATAAGCGGCTTAACGATCAGCTGTTAAGCGGCTTAGCCGATCAGCTGATAAGCGGTTTAGCGGCTTGGGGAAAAGGGGGGGGAAAGGAAAAAAACCCCGCAGGAACTCGCAAGACATTTTCATCTTGCGAAGCAAGCACATAGGAAATTCGTTTTGCAAAGCACCTCCAAAACGGAAAACCCTTTCGTCTAGCGGGTTTTCCGTCTTGCGAGGCATTCGTCTTGCGGGGCACCACTGTATTAATAAATGAATTGGGCTGTGATCTCCAGTTTCGGAGGCTATCTGAAAGTGTGTTGGACTGTGGTAAAAACAAAACACTAATTATGCTGAGAAGAAGAAGAAGAAGAGGAAGAAGAAATGTCTGAGGGTGTTTCTACACAGCAGTTTATTATGGACTCTGTGCTGCTTATGCATGCATAAAGCATTTGCACTGATGTGCAGAGAAATGTTTGATCCTCGGAGGAGTCATTAAAACCTCTTCCCAGTAGGAAACTGCATTCTCATTTAGCTTTCTGCTATGCTATACCTTGTTTGCTTGACTTTGCCAACTGAGCTGGCACCAGCAGACAAGAGAACGAGAGGCTGTTTGCAAGGCGAATGTATCCCCTTAATTGGAACTTTTTCAGAACAGCTGCACCTTACCTTTCTACCACCCAGGGCCGTCTAATGAATCTCATACCTCCTGAAGCTTGTTTTATTTCCCTTCTCATCTGGGTCTGCTCCTCCAATCAGTGGGCACTCATCTGCTTCCTTGACTTTTCCCCAGTGAAGCTGTGGTTCTGTTTTTAGCTCTGCCTTTTCTTTAAAAGTGTGTGTTTTGAGCATGTTTACATTCACATCAAAACATTTTGCAAAGGTACAATTGCTGCAGAACTACGTCTTGATATTCAGATGGAACTCTGGGGCCTTTTTTCATCTGAAATCCTACTATCTTGTCCGATGGAGAATAGTGGTCCAGCACAGCCTTCCCATTGCTGTGTTGCGATGAGAGCTAGCGTAGTGTGGAAGTGACAGGATGAACCAAGAAGTCTCTGATTCCAACTTTGCTTCTGTAATGTAGCCAGCAGGTAACATTAGGCAAGCTGGTGTCTTGGGGCCACCCCCTCAGCTGGCAGTCATCCCAAAGAATATAATACTGACCTTCTTTACAGAGCATACGAAGAGCTTTTCTGCTGGCTCAGGCCAATGGGGGCCCATCGAGTTCAGCATCCTCTTCCATTTGTTGTTGTTGTTTAGTTGTTTAGTTGTATCCGACTCTTCATGACCCCATGGACCAGAGCACGCCAGGCACCCCTGTCTTCCACTGCCTCCCGCAGTTTGGTCAGACTCATGTTTGTAGCTTCGAGAACACTGTCCAACCATCTCGTCCTCTGTTGTCCCCTTCTCCTTGTGCCCTCCATCTTTCCCAACATCAGGGTCTTTTCCAGGGAGTCTTCTCTTCTCATGAGGTGGCCAAAGTATTGGAGCCTCAGCTTCAGGATCTGTCCTTCCAGTGAGCACTCAGGGCTGATTTCCTTCAGAATGGATAGGTTTGATCTTCTTGCAGTCCATGGGACTCTCAAGAGTCTCCTCCAGCACCATAATTCAGAAGCATCCATTCTTTGGCGATCAGCCTTCTTTATGGTCCAGCTCTCACTTCCATACATACTACTGGGAAAACCATAGCTTTAACTATACAGACCTTTGTTGGCAAGGTGATGTCTCTGCTTTTTAAGATGCTGTCTAGGTTTGTCATTGTTTTTCTCCCAAGAAGCAGGCATCTTTTAATTTTGTGACTGCTGTCACCATCTGCAGTGATCATGGAGCCCAAGAAAGTAAAATCGCTCACTGCCTCCATTTCTTCCCCTTCTATTTGCCAGGAGGTGATGGGCCCAGCGGCCATGATCTTCGTTTTTTTGACGTTGCGCTTCAGACCATATTTTGCACTCTCCTCTTTCACCCTCCTTAAAAGGTTCTTTAATTCCTCCTCACTTTCTGCCATCAAGGTTGTGTCATCTGCATATCTGAGGTTGTTGATATTTCTTCCGGCAATCTTAATTCTGGCTTGGGATTCATCCAGCCCAGCCTTTTGTATGATGAATTCTGCATATAAGTAAAATAAGCAGGGAGACAATATACAGCCTTGTCGTACTCCTTTCCCAATTTTGAACCAATCAGTTGTTCCATATCCAGTTCTATGAAGAGCTTTTCTGCTGGACCAGGCCAATGGGGGCCCATCGAGTTCAGCATCCTCTTCCATTTAGGTTTGCACAATTAAAATGAATTCAAGCGCTCTGTCGCCCTAGCGCAACAAATCACTTTACAAAAAGAAACAGGTGGGTGCTTCTGTCATTAAATGTGGAATGAATGAACAATTGAAGAAAAGATGTGCAAACACAGCAAATCAGGATGAATGCTCATTGTCTTTTTTTGTTTATTTGTTTGTATGCCGCCTTTCCACACTTCAAATCATGCTCAAGGCAACTGACAACATGAAAAAATACATAACTGCAGTCTAACAAAAGTAGTCATAAACAATAAATAAAACATCCAAAAAGTACACAACCAAATGGAAAAAAATTCCACATAAATCATAATAAAGATACAAAGTATAATACCAGTAACAGCAACAAAAACCCCTAAGCAATACCCCACTATATTCACCCCACAAACCAATCAGAAAAAATGCTCACTGCAGACCAGATATAGTCTAACCTCCACGTAAGCTTCGTGCAACAAATCAGTACGAATGCTCAATAAATAGGTTGCCTGGAAGAGCCCTCATTTCTCTCATGGAGGCTGCACATGATGCAGTGGGAGAAAACCAGTGTGGTTAGGATCTGGGAGACCCGGGTTCAAATTCCCCTCAGCCATGAAGTTCCCTGGGTGACCTTGACCCAGTAACTCAGCCTGAGAGGATAAAATGGGTTTTGGGGGAGAATTCGCATACGCCACCTTGAGCTCCTTGGCGGAAAGGAATGCAAGAAACAAGCAAACAAATCTTTAGTGTCCCGGTGGCTAGATTCACGATAAGGGCTTGTAGACGGGCTTTGATCACACAGTGAGGCTGTTGTTGCATTTAAAACAACAACGCAACTTCATAACAACTGCAGCTTGGATTCCTTTGTTGTGCATTTGGTGGCGTCACTGCCACAGAAGCTGGGGAGCGCTGGAGCCTCTTCCCTCCTTGGCTCTTTGTCCTTCTCTGTCTTCTTGTAAACATAAAGTGTCCTCAGCTGCGGCTTCTTCTGTCTGCCGCCCTTCCCTTCTAGAGGGACAGAGGTTTGGCCTCGGCGCTGCAAACTGTAACATGTGCGTCATGGCAGCCCAGCCGTTTGCCTGTGCCCTTGTGCCAGCCGCCGTCCCTGGCCACCTCAAGCCTGACTAATTGGCCTTCTTGACGACTTTTTCAAGGTTGGCTTTTTCATGCCGTCTTCCTTCCTTTATGGGAGCAGAGGCCAGGATTGGGTGCCTGCCTTTCCCCCCTCTCCACCTCTGAAGTCATCTCACCTTCTGTCTTTAATTACTTCTGAACGCAGAGCATCTGCCTCTGTGTCCTCTGGGCACAGGGATGGATTTGACTGTGAGATTGGTTTGTACTGTTTGCAGCGCATAGACACATATGCACATGCTCTTCCCGGCGCGCATATGCACACACTCAGTACCTTGTGGTGATGCTCTGTTTCCTGCAGTTACGAAAAGTAGGCACTTCCCAATCTGCTCTCAAGGGGAAGGCCCAATAATAATAATAATAATAATAATAATAATAATAATAAATTTATACCCCGCCCATCTGGCTGGGCTTCCCCAGCCACTCTGGGTTGCTTCCAACAAAATATTAAAATACAGTAATGCATCAAACATTAAAAGCTTCCCTAAACAGGGCTGCCTTCAGATGTCTTTTAAAAGTCTGGTAGTTGTTGTTCTCTTTGACATCTGGTGGGAGGGCGTTCCACAGGGCGGGTGCCACTACCGAGAAGGCCCTCTGCCTGGTTTCCTGTAACTTGGCTTCTCGCAGTGAGGGAACCGCCAGAAGGCCCTTGGCGCTGGACCTAAGTGTCCGGGTAGAACGATGGGGGTGGAGACGCTCCTTCAGATATACTGGACCGAGGCCGTTTAGGGCTTTAAAGGTCAGCACCAACACTTTGAATTGTGCTCCGAAACATACTGTTAGTTAAAACTGTGGGCCTCGCTCCCACAGGAAGCAGCAACGGCCACCACCATAGATGACTTAAAAGAGAATTGGACAAATTCATGGAGAGGGTCATTGATGGTTCTGTTCTGCCCCTATGGTCAGAGGCGCCAATGCTTCTGGATCCCAGTTGCTGGAAACCACAGGAGAGGAGAGTTGCTCTTGTGCTCGGATCCTGCTTGAATGTTTCCCACAGGCATCTGGTTGGTCACCGTGAAAACATTTTGCTACTGGTGCAGGTCCAATTGCGTTGAGGTTAGTGGGCGCCAAGTTGGCAACCACAGACCTTAGTTCACAGTTCACAGACCTTCTCCATTTCCACTGTGTGTGTTTCTCCTCCTTTCATTCTGAGACAAGTGAATTCTTGTAAGAGCAAGCTACAGCCAAGCAATTTAGTTGAGATCATAGAATCGTAGCATCAGAAGGGGTCTGCCACCTAGGTTTAAGGTGCCATTTGGCACCTAGTTTATGTATCTTGAGTTTCCAGCACTTAGTGTTAGTTCACGTGTTTTGGGGGGAAAGGTTACTGTAACTGGCAAAATGTGCGACTGAATTGATAAATATATTAACGTTGATAACATACATGATTCATTTTTTATATATATTTTCCAACCTTGGAAGAGAGAAAAAAAATGAGCCTAGACATTCTGTTGTGGCGACCACAACCTCAGTTTAAGGTACCACTTGGCAAATAGCTTACACATCTGAGTTTCTTACACCAAAAGTTGATTCTCGACCACTGAGCCATAGCTCTAACCCAATTGCTTCTGCCTGAGCAGATTTCTGCAGATGATGTTGGTGGGTGTCTGCACTCTGTCTGCAGCTGGCGAGGCAGTTTCTTCAGTTGTTGGCAAACTGTTTAATTGCTGGGACCTAAATTAGTTTACCCTGAGATGTCCATCTTCTCCTCAGCTCAAAAAAAACCCCAAAACCCCCCCAAAAAAACATGGTTTGAGCTCCTTCTGCTTCTCAATTCAGTCCATAAATGGATTTTTGAAATAGAAGCATCAGAGATGCACACACACACACACACACACACACGCCTTACTCATTTGGATAATGTGCTAATTCTATCAGTGTGTGTATTCCGGAAAGCAAAAAGGCATAAGTGACTGCCTTGCAGCTGATGATATTTCCAGATGGGTCCTTGATCCTGAAAAAAAAAAAACTACCTGCCTCTGGTCTGAATGCTGTGACATTTCGGACACATGTTCCATGCACCCTCCAGCCCAGCCTGCCCTATGCTAATAAAGGCTAAAGCCACACAAGCTTGCAGCAGCTGGTGCTGTTAGCTGAGCTTCCATAAGTAAGGGATGGAGAACCTTTCTCAGTCTAGGGCCGCATTCCTTTCTGGACAGGTTTCCGAGGGCCGCATGCCAGTAATTGGCAGGGTCAGAAGCAAAGGTTGGTGGAGCAATGGATGGAAATTCCACTTTTCTACAGTGGTCTTATTTCTACACACACCTCTCTCTATCCTCCATCCCAGCGTTTCGATCGCTTGCGACCAAGTAAAGAGGCCTTTGCCTAATAATAATAATAATAATAATAATAATAATAATAATTTATTATTTATACCCCACCCATCTGGCTGAGTTTCCCCAGCCACTCTGGGCGGCTCCCAATCAAGTGTTAAAAACAATAGAGCATTAAATATTAAAAAGTTCCCTAAACAGGGCTGCCTTCAGATGTCTTTTAAAAAGAAGACAGCTGCTTATTTCCTTCACATCTGAAGGGAGGGCGTTCCACAGGGCGGGCGCTACTACCGAGAAGGCTCTCTACCTGGTTCCCTGTAACCTCACTTCTCGCAGTGACGGAACCGCCAGAAGGCCCTTTGTGCTGGATCTCAGTGTCTGGGCTGAACGATGGGGTTGGAGACGCTCCTTCAGGTATACAGGACCGAGGCCGTTTAGGGCTTTATAGGTCAGCACCAACACTTTGAATTGTGCTCGGAAACGTACTGAGAGCCAATGCAGATCTCTCAGGACCGGTGTTATGTGGTCTCGGCGGCCACATCTCCACCATCTGGGGATCATTGGATCTGGACTGTTTTCACACACTTATACCCCATCCTGTAGAATTCTATCAGTCATATTTTATCCGCACAATCAGAACGAATTTCTGGATCCAGATTGCTTTTTCTGAGCAGCCTGAGCAGGAGCAGTCACCATTAAGAAAAAGAGGTTGGAATAGGCCAATAGATATGCGGACTGTCCCTGAATCAAATGACTTTTCTTCTTTAAGTTCTCCAAGCCCTTGACCTAGCTCAAGGTTGTCATCTGAACTAGCCAGATGTTTAACTGATAATCAATCACAGTCTGGCCATCTTTTGAATAAGACTTTGGATCCACCTTGCCCCCAGATGGAAACTAGACATTCCATTTTGGTGACTGTTGAAGGACCCATTTGGCGCCTAACTTATTTATATGAGTTTCTAACACTGCGGCAAGCAAGAAACATTTCCAGAGTTCAAGGATATATTCCAGCCAGGCAAAAACACCCAGGGAGGGTGCAAAGCAGGGTCAGCAGGGATGTGGCCCTTGGGAGTCCCGAGGGCCAAATAACAGGAATTGGAGGCCACATTTTGGAGGCCCTGGGTTGATGTTTTCCACCCCTGCGTTGGCACTTAATGATGTTATTGTCCACATTTCCTTATTTCCTTTTGGGGTTCTGCTGTGTTACTTCGCTGTTGTTAAATCCAGGACTTTTCAGCTTGTTTCCGCAACCCTTGAGCGAAACGAGAACCAGTAGTCCCTTCTGGAACAATAAGCTGAACATCAGTCTAACTAAGCCAGTGCCTCCTTGAAAGCACTTGAATGTATATTTCCAGACTAGGGAAGGAATTCAGTTTCATCAGTGGAAACATTTCTGTTGGCCAGATGGAACAATCCTCCTCTCCTTCCTGCCTCCCAGAGTGCTGTTCTGGGGGTTCCCCTGGCTCTCCAGAGAGGATTTGGGGGTGCCCTGTTGCACCAGCAGGAGCTTTTGCGTTGACATCTGTTTGCCTACTGGGCTGGTTGAATCCGGGCCTTGCAGTTTTAAAAGTTAGGCTGGGCATTGGAGACAGGTGGAATCACAGAATCATATAGCTGGAAGGGACCACGAGGGTCGTGCAGTCCAACCCCGCCTGCAAAGCAGGAATCTTTTTGCCCAACGTGGGCCTGGCGGATACAGGAGGGCTGCCATTACCAAGGGGCTGCAGTACTCCTTAGTGCAGTTGACCCCGGCTTGAAGTCAGCTCCTCTTGGATCGGAGCTTGAAAGCAAGCCACGCCCCAAAGGAAGAAAACAGGCCACATGACAACATGTCAGATGATGGACAGGTGGGGCCCACTGGAGGTGGGGGAACCCAGGATCTGGCCTGCTGAGTGGAAGAGATTCCCTGCCCTGTCTTAGAGAATGAAGCTGTCGACAGCTACCAGCCACTGTGGCTGTGCTTTCATGGTCAGAGGCAATAATTCTTCTGAGTACCAGTTGCTGGAAACTGCAGGAGGGGAGAGGGCTCTTGTGCTCGGATCCTGCTAACGGGCTTTCCATTGGGGCATTTGGTTGGCCACTGTCAGAGCAGGATGCTGGACTGAAGGAGGTGCTGGTTCTTCTAGCCTGATTCAATATACAATGTAGATGTTGACAGTAGTCCGTTGTCCTAAACACAATTACTTAGAAGTAAGTTCCCTTGAAAACCAATGGGGCTTCCTTTTCCAAGCCATGTGTTTCTGGATTTACAGTTGCTGGAGAGAAGGAATAAAATAAAATAAAATCTCTGCACAGAGGGGAATCGTTCAGGAGAAAATCAGTGTGTTCTCTGGGCTGTGACTTTTCCGAACCTAAGGACAGTCTGAGATTTGGCGCCTTGTGCAAACAGAGGTCTTGCTTCACTTCTCGCCGCACAAACCATCGCTCTGTTTTCATTGCAGTCCGGCCGGTAACCATGGAAACCATTTTGTCTTCCCCTCCCTCCTTTTCCCTCTTTTGCCGTTCCCCTCTACAGATGACTCTGGTGATGAGGAGCCAGCCTCGCAGTCTGACAAGAGCGAACTGCACGGCACTCTGAAAAGCCTCTCGAGTAAGCTGGAGGATCTCAGCACTTGCAACGACCTCATTGCCAAGCATGGGGCAGCTCTCCAGAGGTCCCTGAGTGAGCTGGAGAACCTCAAGCTGCCCGCCGAGAGCGGGGAGAAGATCAAGGCAGTCAACGAGAGAGCCACCCTCTTCAGGATCACCTCCAATGCTATGATAAATGTAAGTGGAGCTCTGGTCCTGGCTGTAGTGGCTGGTGGCAGGTGCACAACGCCTCTCCTACCTAACACACGATTTCTGCAGGCAGGCAGTGGTAGCAGTAGGCAGGTAAGTGTCATAGGAAGCTGCAAGGATGGACATGCTCGCAAGACGCCTTCTGCAGCCTGGACGTGTAAATTTTAATTCTCTTCCACTTCGAGCTCTCGGAAGATCTCAGCCTTGAATATGAAACGCCAGGATTCCATTCCCCGATTTGCCGTTTTTCTCATTTGAGCAGTCTAGGTTTACCTGTGAAAAGTGAAGCCTTGAGCACATCTTGAGTTGTCTCTTCTATCGAAGCCCCTGGTAGTGTTTGATACAGTTCAAGGTCAGGTGTATTGCTGTGGTTTGCTGTTTGCAAGACTAGGTTGTGAGGGTCTGGTTTAATATTAGAATGGCTTTATTTTTATTTTGTTAATCTGTTTCGTTTCTGTGTGCTGCCCTGGGATCCTGTGGACGAAGGGTAGAATGAATAAATCAAAAAAGGTGTCCACACAATCTATAGTAATAGCTGAAAGAGCATATGAGATACGCTGGCAAATTGCATTGTTTATTAAAAGTACCAGAAGACTGGTGAATTTTTGACTTTGTGGTGCTAAATTTTCTAAGGGCTCTTAAGCTAAATGTTGTTTATTTGAGAGTGTCCGTTCCTTCCTTGGTCCTCCTTGCCTGTTGCTACCAGTTAGACATGCCTAAGAGGTCTGGGCCCTGGCTGACTTAGGGGTTGTTGCTGGGGGACAACATTTATTACAGAATAAGATTTAGTGTCTTTGCCGTTACTTGGATTGTGTTTCTGTACTTCTGCTACTAGGCCTTCGTATCAGTTATTAGCGGATTGTTTAACCTTACTGTATTTTCTATTCATATGAAAAATCTGCTTGGGCTATTGATATTTGTATGGCTTTCTTTGCTAACTTGCTAGCCGTCGCAAAAAATTTTTTTTTTCTTGAAATGCTGCTGTAGTTCGTTACGTAAACTTTCCTGGCAATGTTGTCAGCAGTTTGAACTTGGTTTAACCATGAGACAGAGGAGGGGAAATGAACTGGTGAGGATACCAAGTGGCTGGAGACTTCAAATTGCAGGTGGTTGAAGCTGGGGTGCCAACATCCCATGCCACGATCTTCCTGGTTCTGATTCTGGAAGGGGCCATCATGTACCACTGCCAGCTGTAAAAAAACCAAAACCCACCAAGATCTGTTGTGGGGCAACTAATTGCCATGGGAATTGCTAGGGCAGCGATAACCAACATGGTGCCCTCCACCCCCAGCCAGCATGGCCAGTTGTCAGGAATGATGGGACTTGTAGTCCAACACATCTGGAGGGGCCACCACATGGACCGTCCCTGCACTAGGGCAGGCACCCCCAAACTTGGCTCTCCAGATGTTTTGGCACTACAACTCCCATGATCCCTAGCTAACAGGACCAGTGGTCAGGGATGATGGGAATTGTAGTCCCAAAACATCTGGAGGGCCAAGTTTGGGGGTGCCTGCACTAGGGCGTCTCTGCACCAGTCTCCCCACCACCACTTTCTCCCCTGCGATAGTGGAGAGTCAAATCTTGCTGACGCTTGGACCTGATCATTTCTTACGTGGGTTTGCTGACTCACAGCAACATTGGGAACTGCTTTATGCAGAGTCATTGGTCCATCTAGCTCATTGTCGCCTGCGTTGACTCTCTAGGGCAGCGGTTCTCAACCTGTGGGTCCCCAGGTGTTGTTGGACTACAACTCCCATCATCCCTCAGCTCTGGCCTTGCTAGCTAGGGGAGATGGGAGTTGTAGTTCAACAACATCTGGGGACCCACAGGTTGAGAAAGGCTGCTCTAGGGTTTCAGATAGGGGTTTCTCCCAGCCCTTACCTGGGATTGCACCTGTGACCTTCTGCATGCAAGGCAGGTGCTTTACAACTGAGCTTTGACCCCCAACCCCTTCATTGGAAGCTGTGGAAAAAGTCAGACCGATGGTCCATCTAGCTGAGTATTGTCTATATTGACTGGAAGTGGCTCTCCAGGGTTTCGGACAAGGGACTTCCCTGTCCTACCTGGAGATGCCACAATCTGTGACCTGCATGCAAAGCAGAGGCCCTGGCGCTGAGATACAGCCCTCCTTTTGCCTTGTGCTTGTCTCTAACCTCCTTCGCCCTACTGTTCTCCTTGCCTTCTTATTCCTTTCCATGCCTCAATGCTTTCCTCGCAAATCAGAACCGATTCAGCCGGCCTTTGTTTGCTTCCAATTAGCAGAATTGGTACTGGGGCTCTGAAGGGCTGGAGTTCAGCTGAAATGTCGATACTTTCTTATTCTGCTCATACCCCAGTTTTAACAAAAGAAAGAGGAACAAAGAGTTTTCTTTCTCCGAAAGGCATGTCAGAGATGTGAGTGGGCTGGCTTGGTCTATTTGGGATGGGCTAGTTTTGCTTCAATCAACTTGGGAGACCATGCCGACGTTCAGAGGCTGGCGCTGCAAGGGAGAAGAGGCTTCTTAACTCTAAAACAGACTTGCTGTGAGTGGGGTTGTGTGTGTGAGAAGGGGAAGGGAGATGTGCGTCTCTGCGTGTTTCATTAATGCAAAGTCCTCTGTGCTTTATTCCTGCCCTCCATTCGTGATCCAATTATGCAAATACCACAAAGAAGTGATTTGAAAAATCAGAAGTAAAAAGGGCCGTGCATGCTAAGATAACTCTGCTGTAATTTCTGGATCAAGTTTGTAACCGAGAGCAGAATTTGGATTGCTTTATTCCACCCCCACCGAAAACGATGGCCAACGCAGCTCAGCTTTGTACATGGACTTCATTTGTGAGGCATGTAGCAAACTTCTAATGCCAGGCTAGGCAGATTTCAGGTTTACAGGATCAACTCTGTTAGTTGTTTTTTATTTAAAAAAAACCCCACTAGAATCCCAATAATCTACTCACCGAAGGCTAGTGCAAAATATATATACCGTATTTTTTGCTCTATAAGACTCGCTTTTTCCCTCCTAAAAAGTAAGGGGAAATGTGTGTGCGTCTTATGGAGTGAATGCAGGCTGCGCAGCTATCCCAGAAGCCAGAACAGCAAGAGGGATTGCTGCTTTTACTGCGCAGCGATCCCTCTTGCTGTTCTGGCTTCTGAGATTCAGAATATTTTTTTTTCTTGTTTTCCTCCTCCAAAAACTAGGTGCGTCTTGTGGTCTGGTGCGTCTTATAGAGCGGAAAATACAGTACTTAGAATTAAAGAATTCTAAACCCAGGAATATTCCCAAAACAGAGAGCTATAAAAAAACCAATCCACTTCTGTTTACTCCAAACTTTCTTCATTTCAGCAGAATAAAAATCAGGGTGGGGGAGTCATTTTTGTCACTGCTATTGTTAAACATTTCGGAGTCAGCAGTCCTTGCCGAATCTACTGCAAATCACTCAGAGATCTGCCTGCAGGTCCAGACCTGTCTTCTTTCCCTCCTGATGACTTAATTAGGATAATCTTGATTAGAAAACGCAAATGTAGTTAGGCCGTTGGCGGATGCATCCCAGGTCTTTGTGTATGCTGCAGCAATCTTGTAAAAAACAATGTGTTGCGATGTCTGTCCACTAATCCATCACAGCAGCAGCAGCAGCGAAGTATCTCATGTTAATTGGTTAGCTGTGTAAAAGTCTTGAGCATCAAAGACCCAAAGCACTGTGGTAGATTTAAAACAAAAACAAAACCCTACCTGGTTTTCAGAAATTGGAATATATAAAGCCTCTCTTCTCACCTGCATTTCCGCATCTCTCTACCTATCAGCCATGCCCAGTTATTCCAGTTTCCCGAAGCTACTGATTTTGTAATTGAATTCTTTCCAGAAGAATCAGCGTTGTTCCCTTTCGAAATGATGTACTCAGAGTTTTTTGCCACCTACTTCATCCTGAGAAAGGACCTATTCTCTCACAGATGTCAACGCATAAAATCCTGGCATATTTATTTAATTCCTTTATTTCTAATATCTTTATGCTCCCTACCAGGGTGACCCCCCCCCCCCGGAAGGTGGCTCAACATAACATGATTAAAAATGCAATATTATTCTTTTTATTTATTCATTTATGTACTGCCAACTCATATAAGATATATCTATCTATCTCAATATGCCGTACAGAATCTCAATTAAAACCAAAACGGCATAAAAACAAAGCATAATAAATTGAAGAAGTAGGAAAATGGGTCATCTTACAAGAAGGTTATAAAAACAAATAAATCATTTTCGGCAGGCTCTCTGAGAGGCTTGCATACAACTTATGACAAAAAGGTGGTGCAGTTTAAAACTGTAATCTAACACACATTACAGAACAGCATAACAGATTGATAAAACAGTGACAGCACCCATTTTAACAATAAAAACACATTTTTAAATGTCAAGGCTCAAAGAGCAGCTGTGAAGTACTATACTGTTTGGAGTTTTATACCTTTTCACTTTAAAGTTTGCTCTAGAGTAGATCTACACACAGGAATAAACCACTATAAATAAGTCAGAAATTAAATCGTTTTTAAAAAAATGCCATGGAAAATCAGTTAGAATTTTTTTTTTTTGCTCTCTGGTGCCATCTGGTGCTGCATGTTTATAATACATTCAAAACGCTTTTTCTTGACTAATGTAGTTGAGTCGATAGTGATGTTTTTCTCCCCCATACCCCTCTCCAGTTTTCAGTTGCAGCTTCTGAAAACTTTGGTTGCCAAGATGTTTATATAAAAGAAATAGACTCATTCATTTAACGTTGGAGCAACATTAATTGGGGGGGGGGGCAGCGCAACACTTGGCCAATGCAGAGGTTCCCTACTTCTAGAACAGAAAATAGTGATCGAAATGGAATCATTGTAATCTTCATAAACATACTTGGGATTACGGTATAAATCAGGGTTTCTCAGACTTCTGAATTGATTGACCCTTTGATGAGTTCATAAAGTTGTCGCCGACCCCATTCTAAATTTATATTCTTGAGAATATAAATGACATAAAAGTCAAGAAATATGAACACGTGATCAACTTTTATTAATCATCAGTTACCTTTATTAGGAATCACGACATGTCAAAAATTAATATATACACAAAGCAAAAGTGCACCTGTATACTCTCCTTTTTTTAAATACAGGAGTTCCTCATTGGCAAGGGAGGAAGGTGCACTCTGTACATGCTCGTGTTCTTTATTTTTGAGGCTTTTTTTTTTGCACTATACCTTGTAAACTAGGGTACCTTTCCACCCTTAAGAGCCCTTTCCTCACCCCCTTTCAGCCCCATAGTCTTTACTTACAGTCCCATCGACCTCCCCAGGGGTCATCACCAGCCGCTTTGGGAAACCCTGGTCTAAATTAAGCAGAAGAAGTTAAGCGCTACTGGACCGAGCCCAAGAGCTGCAGAGGAGAAGCAGGAGCCGCCGAGATCGAAATAAGTGGCAATCTGGTGCAGAGGTGGCGTGGGAAGTGTTTGCCAATACGGAGGAACCGATGTAAAGGGTAAATTACACAGAGGATTCCAAGGAGCCCAGAAAAATCCCCTTGGGTGGCTTCGTAGGCAGAAGGCATGCGGAGACGTCGCTGGATCGTGGCAGATGAGGGCAGCTTGGAAGTTTGTTGCAAAGGCTTATCAGAAGTGCTGTGGGTGGTGCTGGAAATAGATTTTGGGATGGAGTGAATTACTCTGCTGCTGCAGACAGCAGCAGAGTGGGCAGGAAGGTTGTGGACGGTACATGTCCGGGGGGGCAGTTTCTGTGTCCCCCTTACACCCCCCCCCACCCCCACCAGAAGGGTTTGCTTTTGTGTTACGTTGACTGGGTTTCGTAGCTCTTGTGCATGTGAAGATGAATTCACAGGTAAAAAATTGTACCAGCAAAGTAGGGTTTTCTGGAAAATTTTGAACGGGAAATCTCTCCCCCCCCCCCCAATTCTGTTTGTTTGTCACAGTGAGGGAACCTTCTGGCAGTTCCCTCCCTGCGAAAAGTGAGGTTACAGGGAACCAGGCAGAGGGCCTTCTCGGTGGTGGCGCCCGTCCTGTGGAACGCCCTCCCATCAGATGTCAAGGAAATAAACAACTATCTGGCTTTTATAAGACATCTGAAGGCAGCCCTGTTTAGGGAAGTTTTTGATGTTTGATGTTTTATCATGTTTTTAATATTCTGTTGGGAGCCGCCCAGAGTGGCTGGGAAGGCCCAGCCAGATGGGCGGGGTATAAATAATAAATTGTTGTTGTTGTTGGTTGTTTGTTGCCCTCACTGGAACCCTCACATCACTGGTAACCTGTCTTTGGGAGTAATCTGCATAGGGTACTTTGCGTTGGAAAAATGTTCTGGAGTGTGTGGTATTTGGAGACATTTGCTGCTTTTGATATTGCTGCTGATACTGACATGTAGCCATTGATAGCCTCACCCTGCATGAATTTGCCCGATCCCCTTTTTTTTAAAGCAGCCCAAGCTGGTGGTGTCACTACATCTTACGGTGGCAAATACTACAGTCTTGACAATGTGCTTTGTGAAGATATACAGTCATACCTCGGGTTACAGACACTTCAGGTTGCGTGTTTTCAAGTTGCGCACTACGCCGAACCTGGAAGTACCAGAACGGGTTACGTCCGGGTTTCGGCGCATGCGCAGAAGTGCTAATTCGCGCTTTGTGCATGTGCAGAAGCGCCGAATCATGACTCGTGCATGCTCAGACGCGGCTCTGCGGGTTGCAAACGTGCCACCTGCACGGATCACGTTCGCAACCCGAGCGTCCCCTGTACTTAATTTTGCCTCTCCCGAACCTACACGATTCCGTTTCATCAAATAACCCTGAATATTGAATTGAATAATATGAGAGGAGGAGGGAATTATCTTCCAATCCACCTCCTCTGCAGCATGCAAAATTCTTCACTCCTCTACAGTGATCCCCCCCCCCCAAAAGAGGTGCCGGCACTCATCATGAAGTTGTTACAGTAAGTGTCGCACTTTTTAGCAATAACCGAGAGAGAGGGGGGTGCACTGGTATTGCATACACTTGAGTACCCCCTGGAAAAAAGGACCGCAGAGTCCTCTATCATGCCCCTCTTTATTCCCCTGCTTTTCTAAACTAGAAAAAGTGCCCCATATACCTACCCAAGTCCTGATTCTTGTACAGCTCTGTACATCTTGGGACCAAGATACTTCAAAGATCGCCTCGCCCCATATATAGCCGACCAGTCACTGTGCTTTGCTGGTGAGCGCCTCCTGCAGATACCGGACTCAGCTACATTAGTAAAGAAAAAGTGTTTAAAGAGCGTTATAACAGTTTGACACCAGAGGGCGCTGCAGAGTTCCGTCTTTCGCCAACGTGATTTCCCATTATGAGGTTTACAACACGTTTTCCGGAAACAGTTTTTTTAAAAAATGTGTGTCTACATCCAGCCACCGTCTTATTGGGAGGTCCATTCCGCACAATTCAGGAATCAGGCTTTT
Source organism: Podarcis pityusensis (assembly GCF_964106645.2). NCBI lineage: Eukaryota > Metazoa > Chordata > Lepidosauria > Squamata > Lacertidae > Podarcis > Podarcis pityusensis. The sequence continues at coordinate 24,087,269 of NC_138041.1, forward strand.
AGTGTCGTGGCACCTGCCCATTGGAATTCCTTCCCCTTAAATATTAGACTGGCACCATCTTAGTTGTCTTTTCGGAGCCTACCAAAGACCTTCCTCTTCCAGCAAGCCTCTCCAGTCGCAAGCTTTCCCAAAGTGTATCTATATTGGATGTCAGGGAACTGCCGTCAGCTCAGAGGTGAGAGACGGAAGGGCAGTTGTGTTATAGGGAGCCTCCGAAAATCTTGCGAAGCAGTTCCTCTTCCGGGGAGGCGGAAAGCCCCACCTCCAGTGGAGAAGAGGTTCAGGGACCAGGGGATGCTAGGGAGAGCCTCAACACTGAGCCTGAGCAAACCGGAGAGGCGGGAAGTACGCCCTTGCCAGCGCCCATTCTGCGCAGTAGGCTTCGGCGCAGAGAGGGGCGGAAAAGGCTGGGGGGTGACGTGACTTTTATGCTGGGGGAGGTACAAAGACCGACCACTCCCAGATTCTGCTAGCGATTGAGCCAGACATGAACTTACGACGCTCTTCACTGTAAATAGTTTGCACCAAGAATAAAGCCTGGAAAAGACAGGTCGGAGTCTTGCCTGTTTACTCTCGAGCAACCACACTAGCATCTGACATTGGAATTGTTTTGAAGACATTTTTACTGTTCTATCCCTTGTCGCTTGCTGCTCTGGGCTCCTTTAGGAAGAAGAAGAGAAAAGTTTTGGATTTGATATCCCACTTTATCACTACCCTAAGGAGTCTCAAAGCGGCTAACCATCTCCTTTCCCTTCCTCCCCCACAACAAACACTCTGTGAGGTGAGTGGGGCTGAGAGACTTCAGAGGAGTGTAACTGGCCCAAGGTCACCCAGCGGCTGCATGTGGAGGAGAGGGGAAGCAAATCCGGTTCACCAGATTACGAGTCCACCGCTCTTAACCACTACACCACACTGGCTCCCTAAGCCAGTAGGGAAGGAAGGACAGGATAAAAATAAAGTAAGGGTGGACGTTACAGCCGTCCCTCGTCGTTTCATCCCTTTGATCATTTTGGTTGCCCTTTTCTGCCTCTTTCCCAGCTCTACAATATCCTTGAGGTGACCAGAACTGTACGCTGTGTTCCATCCCTCATTTTGTGATACTTCTGTTAACATGCACTAAAAATAGCAGGGCTTGCTTTCCTCTCCTCTCCTGTAGCATCAATTTATTGGTTTTTTAAGGCACAGGGAAGGTTTTAGCTGTGCAACCATCTCGCCAACCATCTCCTATTTCTACTTGCCTGTGTAATGGCCGAAAAATGAGGCTTGTAGGTTCTGTGTGTGCAGTGATCCCAACTGAGAACTGCAATGCAAGACAAGACAAGACTCTCCCCATTTCCAGGTTTGCTTCTGTTCCATAAATGTTTTAAGAACCAGCTTTTGTCAGATTTTCCGAAGCTGATGCTGGCAGGGAATGCTATACGGAGGTTAGGAAGGTTGTGAGTGGGTACCAGACAAATCATTTTGTACAAGGAAGAACATTGGCAGATTTGCTTCTTAGCAGGAGAACCATAATTTTACACGTGTTGGTCAACTCCCCTGCCATTTCACACCTGAGGGCTTTAAAGCTGTTGCAGCCTGTTGCAACTTCTTTCTCAGCTCTACATCTTCAGTCATTTGCTGCCATTTTTCTGGAATATTACCAGAGTTGCAGTTTGGGTGTGGGGATCTCTGTGCAGCATCTTCTGCAGCAGAGACCGGTGTCTTTTTGAGAATATGGAGTCTCCAGTCTTACGGCTTTGGCCCTGTATACCTGAAGGAGCGTCTCCACCCCCATCGGCCCCAGGCACTGAGGTCCAGCTCCAAGGGCCTTCTGGCAGTTCCCTCACTGCAAGACGTGAAGCTACAGGGAACCAGGCAGAGGGCCTTCTCGGTAGTGGCACCCACCCTTTGGAATGCCCTCCCATCAGATGTCAAGGAGATAAACACTTTGTGACTTTCAGAAGACATCTGAAGGCAGCCCTGTTCAGGGAAGTTTTTAAAGTTTGAGGTTTTATTGTGTCTTTAATATTTTGTTATAGGGACGCGGGTGGCGCTGTGGGTTAAACCACAGAGCCTAGGACTTGCCAATCAGAAGGTCGGCGGTTCGAATCCCCGCGATGGGGTGAGCTCCTGTTGCTCGGTCCCTGCTCCTGCCCACCTATGAGTGATCACCAAAGAAGATAATATGTGGTGCAGGCAGGTAGCAGCCTTCCCATACCTTTGCAATTCAGGATCCACTTGAGCCCCAGGGAAGCAAGTGGCCCAGTGGAATTGTAAACACCCGAAAGCAGACCAAACGCTGGCATGAGGGAAATTGCTGAGGTTTGCTTGTTCCCATTTGTGCAAATGCAATCAGCCATGTATTCCTTTCATTATTGGGAGAGGACGGGGAGTCAGCAGTTCCTAATGAGAGATTAAGGACCGCTTACGATTGGTGCAGACAGTTAAAACTGCCGCCTTTCTAAACAACACTCCAGTGTGTACAGCTGATTGCATTTGGCTAATGGACAATGAGCCCCCAGCCTGTGCATAGCAGCACATAAGGCTTCTGTTTGAGGTTGCACACTGACGGCAGATCCCAATTAATGCAGGGATGGATGTTGCCTGCTTTTTCACAGCCCTGCAGAGTGGCACCAGGCTTGGGTGTCAATGAGATGTGATGGCTGGATGGTTTCGTGGGAGCTGATTGAAATTAAATCCTTCAAAGACAGAGGTCCTCTGGCTGGGTCGGGATGGTATGGGGATGAGGGACCAACTCCCTTCTCTTGCTGGGGCCCAATTAGTGCCATTGCCTTCCATTAAGAGTTTGGGTGTAATCCTTGACGCCTCCCTTTCCATGGAGGTGCAGGTTACAACAGCCAAGGCGACATTTTTCCACCTTCGCCACATCAAGCATTTGGTCCCTTACCTTTCCCGCCCTGACCTGGCCACAGTGATCCATGCGATGGTCACCTCCAGGCTTGACTACTGTAATTCGCTCTATGCGGGGCTGCCCTTGAAGCTGTCCCAGAAACTCCAGCGGGTGCAGAATGCTGCAGCGAGGCTCCTCACAGGGTCTCTGCCATGGGAACATATTCACCCAGTGCTTTTCCAGCTGCACTGGCTCCTGGTGGAGTACAGGGTCAGAATTAAGGTGCTGGTTTTGACCTTTAAAGCTCTTCACGGCCTAGGACCCTCGTACCTACAGGACCGCCTCTCCTGGTATGTCCCACGTAGAACCTTAAGGTCCATATATAGCAACACCCTAGAGGTCCCAGGCCCTAAGGAAGTTAGATTAGCTTCAACCGGAGCCAGGGCCTTCTCAACACTGGCTCTGGCCTGGTGGAACGCTCTGTCTCATGAGACCAGGGCCCTGCGGGATCTGATTTCTTTCCGCAGGGCCGGTAAGACAGAGCTGTTCCACCTGGCCTTTGGCTTAGAATCAGTTTGATTCCCTCCCCCTCTTTCTTTTTCCTTTCTCCTCCTGTGAAGAGGCTGCATCCTAATGTTTTAATGTTGTATTTTAATCTTTTTAATTTGTATTTTAATCAACTTGTTTTTATTATTGGTTGTTAGCCGCCCTGAGCCCGGTCTTGGCTGGGAAGGGTGGGGTAAAAATAAAAATTTATTATTATTATGTGTGCAAAGAAGAGGAAAGACGGGGGCAAAGCCCTCTCTTAGGTCTTCTGTTCCTGCATCCAAATACCTTTCTTTCCTCATTGAACTGGAATGAGTCGTGGCTACCTTCTAAGGTTTTTTTTTTTTTTAGTTTAACAGTAATTCTTTATGCTTTCCCCACTGAGCACATTGCTCAGTCTGTTTTGGTGGGAAGAGTTGCCACAATTTGGTAAGAGTGAATACGTTGGGAGTGATTCCTGCAAGCTTCCGAGGGGCCAGGAGGTTGTAAGTGGTCGCTGCACATTGATAAAGGGTTAATAGTTTCAGGCTCTAAATGTCATTTCCTGACAGAAGATGTGCATTGATAAAATGGCCCGGGAAAAGCTGGACTTCTGTTTCAGGTTCTGCTCCTGTTCCAGTTTTCAATTGTCGTTTTATGAAATATCATTCATGCTCTGTTTGTGCGCCATTCTTCAAAAGCACTGCTGGGATTCCAGCAGCCCCTGGATTTCTTTCACACTGTCTATGGTGAATGTCTCACCACAGATTCCTAGCCCACCCCCGCTGTGAAAATCCCAAACCCTGAAAAGCACAACTTCTCTACTCGGCACAAATAACTTCAACGTAATAGGGTGCTATCCAACCAAGTCATATTCAGAGCAGAACTGTTGATTTCATTGGGCCTACTCTGAAGAAAGAGTCCCTATTTTCCAGGGACAATTGTGGATTTATGGAAGCCATCCCTGTTTCTGATTTGATCCCAGAGTGTCCCTCTTTTCCTTAGGACATCCCTATTTTCGTTGGAGAAATGTCGGAGGGTAAGGAGTTATGCGACTCTCCCATCCCAAGCCAAGGTGATAAGTAACTATACAACATTTAGAAGACATGTGTAGGCAGCCCTGTATAGGGAAGTTTTGTAATGTTTAATGTTTTGTTGTGTTTTTAAATATGTTTGAAGCTACCTAGAGTGTCTGGGGCAACCTAGTCAGATGGGTAGATAATAAAATCATCATCAGCATTATGGAGTAGGACATCCCTATTTTCATTGGAGAAATGTTGGAGAGTATGCTCTTACGTTCTTTTGTTCTTAAATATGCTAAACGTTGACTGTTCCCAAAGAATTGGACTCTTTCAAACGTATCATACCGTTAAAGGTTGGCTTGTTGAAATAACCTTATTTTGCAGTTTTGTTGACTCCTCCAAAAGCCACTTTGGCATATGTACTGGAATGCCTCTTGTTTAAGGAGAGTGAACCATTTAAATCACCCCATTTCATTCTCTGCCTTCCCTTTTTCCGGCAGTCAGTGAGATCTGAGGCATCGGTGCTTGCTATCTCCTAATGAGTACCATCCTTCAGGCCTTTTAAAACGCTCGCTGCTGCCAGCTGGTTGCTGCTGCCCTATCTGTACCCCGGTAGCATATTCTAAAATGAGTTGTTTATCTGTTTATCAGGGAAGGTGGGCTGCTAAAAAGAGCTCTGCCACGACTGATTTTTGAACACACAAGGCAGGAAAGGGGAACTTCTTCCATTCTGAGGCCACTTTATCTTCTGCACAGCCTTCCAAGGGCCACATGCCACTAGTGGGTGGAGCCAATGGCAAAAGTGGGTGGAGCAACCAATGTAAATTTTACCTGCTTGAACTAGGCTAGTTCCTTCATTCATCCCTCTCTATCCTCCATTCAGGTAAACAAGAGGTGTTAGCAGAATTCAGGGGCAAAGTCCAGCCAGGCAAAGCAGGGCCAAGGAGGAGGGGTGGCCTGGGGGGCCCAGTTTGACCCTGGAGCAAGAGGTTCTCCCCATTTGCTGTGCAGGCCATTTTAAGCGAAATACACTTGGGGACGCGGGTGGCGCTGTGGTCTAAACCACAGAGCCTAGGGCTTGCTGATCAGAAGGTTGGCGGTTCCAATGCCTGCGATGGGATGAGCTCCCGTTGCTCGGTCCCGGCTCCTGCCAACCTAGCAGTTCGAAAGCACGTCAAGTGCAAGTAGATAAATAGGTACCGCTCCGGCGGGAAGGTAAACGGTGTTTCCGTGTGCTGCTCTGGTTCGCCAGAAGCGGCTTAGTCATGCTGGCCACATGACCCGGAAGCTGTACGCCGGCTCCCTCGGCCAGTAAAGCAAGATGAGCGCCGCAACCCCAGAGTCGTCCGCGACTGGACGTAACAGTCAGGGGTCCCTTTACCTTTACCTTTTTACACTTGGGGGTGGGGCAGGGAAAACACTGGTCTAGGCATATTGTGGAGGCAAAATCTGCATTTTTAACGGTCTTAAGACACTGTGCAGGAGGTGGAGTACAAAGACCTCATTCTGAAGGTCTTAAAGCCTCCCTATATGAGCTTGTCTGGGCTTTGAGATCTTCTGCGGAAGAGGTCTTTCCGTCCTGCCACCCTCACAGGCATGTTTGGTGAGGACAAAAGAGAGGGCCTTCTTGGTGATTGCTCCCAGATTGTGGAACTCCCATGGGAAGGCTAGGCCAGTTCCCTCTCTGCTTACTTTTTGCTGGCAGGCCTTTGGCCACTGAGTGGCTATTGTGGCAGCATCTTCAGAGGGTAGGTTTTGTAATTTCTGGTCTCAGGTTGGGTTTCAAAAAGAATCACCATTTTCAAGCAAGTAGGAATTCTGTTAAAATCATAGCAACGAAACCACTCTTGGCCAAGAAACAACAGCCTTGTTGTTTTTTTAACCTAAAAATATAATAGCCGGCTGTTAACTTGAATCTCTCTCAAAGGCAAGTGAGAGGCACAGGGTTGAAGGAGGGGCAGATGAAAAAGTCATTATATTATCAACGCCGGAGAATAATTTTAGCTGACTGTCGCAAGGAGCCAAACTGAGGAGTGTTACCTTGTGGTCGAAGGGTCCTAATTTAGGCAACCGATTCTAGAAGCGTCTGAAATCTTAGCTTTCGTTTTTGTTTTTTAATGGCCCAATGTGGCTACCTGTGATTTTGAAGTTAGCTCAGCTGCAGAAATCATGACTATTCTTTGCTCTTTTGCTGTAGAGCAGCGCCATTTCTTAGCAGAGGGCTGGAGAACATCTGTGCATCAAGAGCTGCAATTTGACATTCTCTGAGTTGAAGTGGGGTTGGGAGGAGGGGGGGGGAGGCCAGGAACCCTGTGGGATTATTCTGTCCCTTCATTGATAATCTAGTTTAATCAACCACCCACCAACACAGTAATTGTAGCAGAGCAGAGACGGGCGTGCTGGAAGAGACTTGTTTTGCAAATAAGATCACGGTGCCCCTCCCTCCCTGGGATAAGATGTTCCACAGCAACACCCACCTCCTCAGCCATTCCATATGTTCTGGGGGGTGGAGTGTGTGTGCATGTGTCCTTTTGGCAGCTAAATTTGTAGCTCACTAATGAATCTACTTCTCTCCCCCCCCCCTTTTAATCATACCGCAGTTTATTTTTATGAGGGATCCCAGCCACCACCACCCTCATCGCAGCCAACACCATGTATTGAAAGACGAGATTAAAGCAGCGACGGTTAACATAAGCCAAGGGAAAGGGATTTTCTATTGTTTCTTGGATAATCCTCCATTTCTGCATGCAGCAATTGTGGGATAACATCCCCCCCCCCAACAAAAAAATACTCCTCACCCAAAACATTTGCCGGCGGCAGAATTCTCACCAGGGAGCTGAGATCACCCCGGCCATAAGGCTGTTAGTTTTAGTGGGTGTGCCCAGAGCTTTTCCTAACAAAATATGCCTCCCCTACTCGCCCCATTCCGTTCTTAATTTATATATATTAAAAATAAATCTCCTGGTTGTGTGTATTGGCTGTAGAGAAGCTGCTTTTATTAGAAGATGGAGCTGGATGGGACTCCCTAATCCTGAACAATAATTTAACGCAGGGTGGGAGCATTTTTCCAGGCTGAGGGTCCCATTCCCTCTTGGGGAGCCTTGCAGAGGCCACATGCCAGCAATGGGCAGGGGTGGAGGCAAAAGAGGTGTTGGTCTTCCTTTCCTAGTGCAGACTCCATTCCAGCCATGCAAAAGTCAGAGGTGTCTATATATACAAACATTTGCACACACCTCTTTCCGCAGGCAGCCCAGACACATGATCACAGTTCAGAAAGTACATTCCAGCAGGGCAAAAGCACTCAAGGAGAGCCCAGAGCAGGACTAGTGAGGCTCCCTCCAGATGTTGCTGGACTACAACTCCCATCATCCCTTGCTGGTGAGGCAGATGGGAGTTGGAGTCAAACACCCAGAAGACACCACGTTGGCTAACCCTGGCCTAGCGAATGTCCTGAGGGTCAGATAAGAGAGTCCTGGAAGGGGCCACGTTCTAGGTGTCCCTTGCCTGAGGCTTCTAATCTTTGATTTATTGTATTGTACATTGCGGCAGGGAGGAAGGGAGAGACTCTGAGATGTCTCGCCAGCAGACATCTTGTGGAGTGGACAGTAGACACACAGACACACGGCTAGCATGCTTCATTCTGTTTCGTTTCACAACCTGTTCTTTGCTCCAGCCTCTGTAGAAGTTTGCATTGAATAATTCATATATATATATATATATATATATATATATATATATATATATATGAGAGGCATCGGGTGGGGAACAGTGATAGAGCACAATTTGTCATCTCACTCCCCTTGTGAGGTTGCTGGGAAGAGGAGGGGAAATTATTCTTTTGCGCAGCCCAAAATAGCTGTAATTGGGATCACGGCTCCTCCGAAAGCACCATGTACCTCCTATGTCACCATGTTCTGAACTAGCAGTTTAATTTGTGCCGGTGGATGCTTGCGTATTTATGTGGGGCCAGCTCTGTCAAGGAGGCTGAGAGATGTAGTTCCTGGATGGGGGAAGATGGGGCTTCCCTAAGGATGCTCTGGCAGTTGCTCTGTGTGTGTGTGTGTGTGTGTGTGTGTGTGTGAGAGAGAGAGAGAGAGAGAGAGAGAGAGAGAGAGCGCACTCAAGCACCTCTTGGCCATACAGTTAGACTACTAAGTTCATTCTCAAAAGGACACAGGGCCTGCGCTGAATCTCTTTGAGGTCATTTTCAGCAAACAAGGGAGCAATAGAGGCCTGGCAATAACACATCAGCTAGATTGTCAGAGCCTCGGTGTTTCTGAAACGGAGATAGAATCATAGAATCATAGAGTTGGAAGAGACCACAAGGGCCATCTAGTCCAACCCCCTGCCAAGCAGGAAACACCATCAGAGCACTCCTGACATATGGTTGTCAAGCCTCTGCTTAAAGACCTCCAAAGAAGGAGACTCCACCACACTCCTTGGCAGCAAATTCCACTGTCGAACAGCTCTTACTGTCAGGAAGTTCTTCCTAGATCATAACCATCAATAAAGGGCTTTTATTGTTTCGTTTGCTAGATGTTGAATATCAGGGAAATTGCCCCCAAACTAAAAAAGAGAAACACAGTAGAGACTTATGGGGGCTCCAGATAGAAATGCACATCCATCGAGACACCATACAGCCTAGTTTCATTTAATGTAAAACTAAACAAAAAAAGATGGAGGCAATATCTATCTCCGTGCATGTAATGGTGGCCCCATGTTGGGAACATGAGCTCAACTGGTGGTCGGTCACCAGCTGATATGCACAGAAATCTCTTTACACAGGTAAGAAAGGTGTTTGTGCATATCACAGGGGCCACAGGTTGAGCTGATGTTCCCACGTTGTGTTCACCTGCTGATATGCATAGAAATCTCTTTCGCAGGTAAGAATGGTCTTACCTTCTGTGGAACAGGCCCCAGGGACAGCTAGGGAAGACTCCTGCCTGACTTCCTTGGGCATTGGGTATATGCCTCTCCGCTAATAATTTGCCCATCCCAGACTCTTCAGTGCTGCTTTCCTAATTACAGGAAGCCTGTTTCTTTTGGGGAGGGAAAGGCGCATACTGCTGTTCTCCTGTTTGTTTGCATTAACGGATGTGGAATAAACTGGGATGGTCGCTGTACATTGCTTGACAATTGTAATGCTGTTTTCTATTAAACTCTTGACAACCCATGAAATCGGCTCTTATTTGCTGTGACTAGCCCGTGAAATTTGCCAGCACGTTTTGCGTCTGTTGGTGTTGTGGTATTCTTCCCCTTCTCCCCCCGCCCCTTTCCTTATTCAAAGCAGAGCTGGTGTGGTGAAAAGAATGTTGGACTCGCATCAGGGGGTTCTGGGTTCAAATCTCATTTTCTTCTTAAAAAAACCAAAGTAGGCTTGTGATAGAGGGACGCGGGTGGCGCTGTGGGTTAAACCACAGTGCCTAGGACTTGCCAATCAAAAGGTCGGCGGTTCGAATCCCTGCGACGGGGTGAGCTCCCGTTGCTCGGTCCCTGCTCCTGCCAACCTAGCAGTTCAAAAGCACGTCAAAGTGCAAGTAGATAAATCGGTACCGCTCCGGCGGGGAAGGTAAACGGCGTTTCCGTGCGCTGCTGTGGTTCGCCAGAAGCGGCTTAGTCATGCTGGCCACATGACCCGGAAGCTGTACGCCGGCTCCCTTGGCCCATAGAGTGAGATGAGCGCCGCAACCCCAGAGTCAGTCACGACTGGACTTAATGGTCATAGGTCCCTTTACCTTTACCTTTCTTTACCTTTAGGCTTGTGATATGAAGTCAACCTGGTGGTGAGCACTAAGAAGGGATTTTGTGTGTGGTTGCCTTGTTTTGGTTTGATGTCAGATCTCATGGAGAAGGCAGCAAGTCAGGTCAGGAGTTGCAGGACCAAGAACAGCTCTAGGTGAGAGCAAGCTAGCCCTTTACAACCTCTGCCCCCTTGTGACCGGCTTGAAGGATGAACCCTCTGTTCTCCCTCCTCCTCTTCCTCCTTCATTCCCTAGCCTCCTGCCTGCTACACTCCCTGTACTGCTGGACCAGTGAGCTTCTGTGCAAGGCATTTTGTTCCTACGGGAACCTAATTATGGTGCCAGGCGGATAAAACGGAACAGTCTTGTGTAAGGCAAACTGAGTTTCTTGAATGATGATTAATTTTCCTTCCCATATGCAAGAGCGGGAGGGTTGTGTGTGTTCATGTCTCTCATTCCTCCAGTACCAACTCGTATGAAAAGGGAAAGTCTTGGTCCTTCTGTTTCATGGAGCTGTTTAGGGAAGTTTTTAATGTTTGATGTTTTATTCTGTTTTTAATATTCTGTTCGGAGCTGGCCAGAGTGGCTGGAGAATTTAGTATTATAAATAAATTATTATTATTATTATTATTATTATTATTATTATTATTATTATTACTATTTCTGCAGAAATCACAGGCTTCTGCTCTTTCAACTGCCTGTCTCTCCAGAGAAAATATAAATGAGAAATCACATGGCTTTTCCTAGGTCTGCAGCACCTTTTCAGGATGGGGGCATGAGAGTGGCCTCCTACCCCCACAGTGTTTCTGTTGGTGTACAACTCTGGTGTACAAGTCATGAGCAAGTGACCAGATCTTAGGAATGTAGGTAGCTGCCTAATACTGAGTCAGACTGTTGGTCCATCTAGATCAGTATAGTCTACACCAGGCATAGGCAAACTTGGCCCTCCAGATGTTTTGGGACCACAATTCCCATCATCCCTGACCACTGGTCCTGTTAGCTAGGGGTGATGGGAGTTGTAGTCCCAAAGCATCTGGAGGGCCGAGTTCGCCTATGCCTGGTCTACACTGACAGGCAGCAGCTCTCCCATGAGTTCAGACAAGGAAGGCTTTCCCAGCCCCACCTGGAAATGCCAGGGATTGAACCTGCGACCTTTCGTTTGCAAAGCCGATGCCTTACCGCTGAGCTATGACTCTTTCTTAAATGCCCGCTGCTGAGATCGGAACTGTGAGTCTGTGTATCGTGCTGCTTCCCTACCCAGATCACTGCCGCTGAGTGTGCCCGGCTGCTGCTTTCTGTCTGTTCAATCTGCAGCTTCTTCTATTAATCCTGCAGCACAACATTAGTTTAGAGAAGGGATTTATTGCCTCTGTTGCTGCGAAGCATCTGCATGTGTTGAACGGTCCTCTCGCCGGCTGAGAATCCCAGAGTAGGAGTTCCTGCCTGGTCTGTTTCAGGAGGTTTCCTGGTCCTTTCCCACTGCTTCCCACAAAGAGGAGTGGAACAGCTATCCTGGGTTCTCACGTGCACCAGAACCCATGAGCGGTTCAGTGCTTGGATTATTACCTCGTCCCCCTCAAGATTGGCGGTCTTCACCTCCCACTGCAAATAACCTGGCTAAATCTGTGTAATTCGCAACGGGGGTAAGGCAAATTATTATCCGTGTTCGGCTGCAAGTGGAAATTTGTGCAGCAATACTTGTTGCTCCTCTCCTGTGCTGTTATTTGTCCCTTATCCCCACCCCCTCACAAAAAAAATCATTTTGCGGCTGCAGACATACCTCACTCGCCTATCCTCTCAGCTTAATGCTGGTTGCAATCCCAGCAATGCTGCTGCCGCCGCCTCCTGTTTTCTGCTGACCCTGTGGCTTGCATGAGCTCTGACCCCATTTGAGTGTCTCTGTTTGTTTCCCCACAGAATTAACTGAGAAGAGTATTTTTTTTCTGCAGTGCTGGGGTCTCCCAAGAATGCTTCTCACCATGTTATCTGTTTCTAGGAGCCATCTCATATTTTCTGCATTTAGTTTCCTTCTGAGCTTAGTTTTTTCCAAGCCTATTCACACCCCTGCCCCAATACCCTCTGTGCATGTGTAGCTTGTATAGCCTCACGCTGCAACTTATGATAACACGTCATACATCTGATGAAGTGGATGTCCACAAATGCTTATGCCGGCCTTCCCAACCTGGTACCCTCTGGGTTGTTCCTCTCATCTCCTGTGGATGATGGAAGTTGTAGTCCAAAACCGGCTGTGCTGGCCAGGACTGATGGGAACTGTGGTCCAAAACATCTGGAAGGCACCGATGTTGGGGAAGGCTGGCTTTATCCTTCAATAAATTAAAGGTAAAGGGGTAAAGGGACCCCTGACCTTTAGGTCCACTAACGGACGACTCTGGGGTTGCGGCATACAGCTTCCGGGCCATGTGGCCAGCATGACTAAGCCGCTTCTGGAGAACCAGAGCAGCGCATAGAAACAGCGTTTGCCTTCCCGCCAGAGCGGTACCTATTTATCTACTTGCACTTTGACATGCTTTCGAACTGCTAGGTGGGCAGGAGCAGGGACTGAGCAACGGGAGCTCACCCCGTTGCGGGGATTTGAACCGCTGACCTTCTGATTGGCAGGCCCTAGGCTCTGTGGTTTAGACCACAGCACCACCCGCGTCCCTTTAATAAATTAGCTAGCCCTTTAAAGTTGGTACATGGCTCTTTGTTATTCTGCAGTGCTACTAACGTGGCTGCCCCTCTGGAAATTGTTCCGGTCGTACAGAACACCCTAGAATTCTACTCATAAAGTTGCCTGGGGGTCAGCGTTGGGCAGGCTTTGTGAATGAGTGCGGGAGGCAATATGGAAAGAGAACTTGCAGCCATTGAACTATAACAATAGAGGGCACGTGGGCTTGTTCTCAGATTGCTTTGAGAGAAAGAGAGTATTAGTTATCTGCTAAAGAATGAATGACTTGTATCAGTGGCTGATGAGGGGTAGATTGTATTGCCTTGAAAAGGGAGCAAAGTGAGGCCGTCAGAAAGGCCCCATCTCTTCCAGCATCCTGTTTCCCACAGCAGCCAATCAGATGCCTCCGAGAAGCCCGCTAGCAGGGCACGTTCCTGACACCCCTTTTCAGCTGTTCTTCCCCAGCGACCGGCATCCAGAGGCAGGCTGCAACTGATCCTGGAGGTAGCACGCAGCCAGCTTGACTGGTAGCCATTGATAGTCTTATGAAAGGTGAGTCAGGAGTAGCCTTATCCTCTGTGAAAGGTGAGAGTCAGTGTGGGGGTATTGCTTAGAGTGTCAGACTAGGACCCGAGTGACCAGGGTTCAAATCCCCACTTGGCCATGAAGCTCACTGGGTGACCTTGGGCCAGTCACTGCCTCTCAGCCTAACCTTCCCCGCAAGGTTGCCACGGGGATTAAATGAGGATGGGGAGAACCTTGTACGCCACCTTGAGCACCTTGGAGGAAATGGTGAGATGTAAATACAAAATTCGAGGTGAGTTAGGAGTAGCCGTTGATAGTCTTATGAACATTGAGATGGGAGTAGTCCTTATCCTCCATTAAAGGTGAGGAGTAGGGGTGGAGGGGGAATTTGAGTCAGTATACACTGAAAGCCAAATCGGATCAAAGCCAAGCTTTCCCAAATAATATGCAAACTGAAACACAGCTGTATGTTGAAATTTGCACTTACCTGAATTTTGCAATGCAATTCCCTAGTTTTGTTTGTAAAAATGCATGCATCAAGGAAGATATGTGTATAAAAATGGAGGTATTGGTCAAAATAACATACACAAATACGTTGCATTTGAGAAAATTGCGGCTGGAAATGTGTACATTAGTAAAAACTGCATGAATAATTTATTCGGAGAAATTTGCACTAAAATGCTTCCAAGTTTTCATGAACGTTTTTGTTATTATTATCATTGAAATTGCCACAACATTTAGAGAACAGCATTTAAGATTGGGGAGAAAATGTGAAACTCAGAGAACCAAACTGGATAGATATTTCCAATCCTGATTTAGGAGTGTCCAAGCTTAGCCAGAGGAGTGCTAATGTACTTCAGCAGAAAGCATCTCTTTGCAGGAATGTTGTTGCTCTTTCTGTTAAAAGATGAGGTCAATAACCAATCTGTAAAACAAACAAAAAATGCTACTGTGGTATCTGAATGCAATGAGACCACCTGCGATAGGAAACTGGGTGGGAAGGAACTCTGGGATATTATACTCTGCTAAACTTTACATTACAAATAAGACCCCTGTGAGCATGAGCAGGCCTCTCCTGGTACGCTGAAATATACAGTTGTACCTTGGTTCTTAAACGCCTTGGTCCTCATACATTTTGGCTCCCAAACGCCGTAAACTTGGAAGTGAGTGTTCCGGTTTGCAAACGTTCTTTGGAACTTGAACGTCCGACTCTGCTTCTGTGGCTTCCGATTGAGTGCAGGAAGCTCCTGCAGCCAATTGGAAGCTGCACCTTGGTTTTCAAACGTTTTCGGAAGTTGAACAGACTTCCGGAACGGATTCTGTTTGAGAACCAAGGTACGACCGTACACCTAAAATGTACCATGGGTTACTTCATGCAACACAAGTTGGCTAGATTTTTGTTATTGTAAGTCGCTCTGAGTTGCTTTGGGCAAGATAAAACGACTAATAATAGTAATAGTAGTAGTAGTAGTAGTAGTAGTAGTAGTAGTAATAACAGTAATAAATACCAGAAGGGCCCTGCCTGCCATAGTATTTAAAAAAGGGTGGGGAAAGAGGCAAGGAGCTGGGAGGCTGCAGGTGTAGTAAAAGTTTTTGTCTGCTAAATCACTGCACCAGCCTCATTCTGCCACCTGCCTGTCTTACCTGCTCCCCCCCCATCTGAGTGTTGTCCTTTTGCATCTCAGGAGGGCAGGGGACAATACTAGAGTTGGTTGGCTCCGCCTCTTGTTGACTGGCTCCGCCTACTGTTGGTCTCCCAGCCTTCCACCCTCCCAGTCCCATGGAGCATGTCCTGTCACTGTGTGTGTGTGTGTGTGTGTGTGTTTCAGGCCGCCCAGCCAAAGGGGCTGTCTTCACACCACAGGGGCCCTTGCGCTCTGCCGCTGTGTGAGATTTGCAAAGGCAAGCTGGCTGCTTTCGCCTGCCCTCCCCCAAAACTGATCCATATGACGAAGCTGAAGACCGAATGTCAGAGGTGGTTAGCCTCAAAATGGTTGTGTGCTAGATGAAAAGTCTCGTTGAAGCAAGGCCAGCGACTCTCGGGCGCTGTTCCACTGACATGGTTCCTTCTGCGAAGAGCTGGCGATTAATGCAAGAGTTGCCAGCCCAGATCAGCCAAGCTGCTCTGCCTCAGCCTGACAGCGGTCGGCTACCTGGAGAAATATGCAGGAGCTACCTGTGAGACAGATTAAACCTCTGCAGGGGGCTGTGTCCCGTCAGTCTTGCCTCTTGCTGCTGCTTAGGATACCACCTCCCGGCTTAATGGTTCTTCTGCAGGCAAATACGATTGCACGATTGCACCTGTCTGCTGTTGACTGCTCTGCACCCGTCAACGGTCTTCCTTTTCTCGTGCAATTTCGCCTCCCGTTGCTTGCTTTCAAAATGTTTATTTTCTAGCTCAGACTTGCCCTCCAGAAGATATTACGGACTGCATCTTTCATCAGCTCCAAGAACAATGCTGTACTGGCCAAGGTGTGATATCATAATGATTAAGGCCTTTAATGATAATTTTAGGTTATATTTTAGTGACTAAGTTTTAATTTATATATTTTTAAACTGTTGCTATATTTGTATTGTCCCTGTTATACCCAATTGCAAATTCAAATGTATCCCTATCGTGTTTTATGGCTTCCTTGATATTGTATGTGGGTTGGAACTGGTCTGTGACCGAAATAATTCATTCATTCAGTGCTGTACTGGCAGGGGCTGATGGGTATTGAGAGCTAAGGTGCTGTAGCAGTTACAGTGTTGGACTAGGACCTGGGAGACCTTGGTTCAAATCCCCATGCAGCCATGAAGGTGACTGGGTGACTTTGGACCGATCACTCACTTTCAGCCTAATCTACCTCACAGGGTTGCTGTGAGGAAAATACACAGAGAGGGAGGGCTCCTTGGAGGAAAAGGTTGGCTATAAAAACAAGTAAAATGTTTGTAGTCCAAAACATACAGCAAAGGCCACTCTAGCTTCTGCTTATTCTCTTTATTGTCTATTACATTTATATCCCATTTTCCCTCCTAAGGAGCTCAAGGTGACACACACACAGTTCTCCCTCCTGTATTTTATCCTCACTACATCCTTTTAAGGTAGGTTAGGCTGAGAAATAGTAACCGGCCAGAGGCCATCACCCAAGGAGCAACCATTCTTATCCTTTGTTTAGAGAAATGCCTTTAAGCAGTGGTGTAGCATGGGTTGCCAGTGCCCAGGGCAGGGCAAATGTGGCTCCCCCTGCTGGATTGGGGTGGAGGTACATGGGGCCCGTGAGGCACATGGCTGCGGGTTCTGCTGCTGCTGACAGTGTTGGCCCTTGTTGCTGCCCTCTCAGAATTTTGTGCCCAGAGCCACCACCCCTTTGCCCCCTCATGCTGTGCCAGTGCCTTTAAGACTCATTTATTTCAGCTAGCCTGTCTTTTTGTGTTGGGCCTTGTTTGGTTGGCCTTTGTTTACTTATCTCCCCCCCCCCCCCTTTAATAATATGACTATATTGCAGTTGCCTACAAAGTGCCAATTTAAAACCAGTGCAAAATATAGCAGACAAATCGATGCATGAAACACAGCAAAGTTTGGGCTTTCTTTTTAAATTTAAATTACAGTGGTACTTGGTTGTCACATGGCTTGGCTCCCGAACAAATAGGCTCCCAAACACCGCAAACCCAGAAGTGAGTGTTCCGGTTTGCGGACGTTTTTTGGAAGCCAAACTTCCGACGGGGCTTCCATGGCTTCCGGTTGAGTGCAGGAAGCTCCTGCAGCCAATCGGAAGCCGCGCCTTGGTTTTTGGATCGTTCCAGGAGTTGAACGGACTCACGGAACGGAATAAGTTCGACAACCAAGTACCATCTAGTCCAGCATCCTGTTCTCACAGTGGCCAACTAGAAACCTTTCCATAGAAGCCTGGAAACAAGACCTAAGTGAAATAAGCACTGCTGTCCCCACTCAAGATGCCCAGCAAAAGTGGTATTCAGAAGGATTGCTGCCTCTGAGTGGGAAGCCAGAGCATATCTGTTGTGGCTAGTAGCTGTGGACGGCCTTCTCCTCCATGAATTTGCCCAATCCTCTTTTGAAAGCCATCCACGTTGGTGGCCATCCCCACACCTCGTGGGAGCAAATTCTACAGCTGAAGGAAAGGTATCTCCAAGGGTCATCTAGTCCAACCCCCTGAAATGCAGGAATCTCAGATAAAAGCATCCAGGACAGGTGGCCATCCAGCCTCTGCTTAAAAACCTCCAAGCATCCGTCTTGCTGAGACAACAATGGTTTTAAGCTGGCATCCGTAAACAAAAATGCAAAGCTTTGATTTTAAGTTTAAATTACCGTATTTTTCGCTCTATAAGACGCACCAGACCACAAGACGCACCTAGTTTTTGGAGGAGGAAAACAAGAAAAAAAATATTCTGAATCTCAGAAGCCAGAACAGCAAGAGGGATCGCTGCGCAGTGAAATTAGCAATCCCTCTTGCTGTTCTGGCTTCTGGGATAGCTGCGCAGCCTGCATTCACTCCATAAGATGCACACACATTTCCCCTTACTTTTTAGGAGGGAAAAGGTGAGTCTTACAGAGGAAAAATTACGGTAGATTGTATATCCAATGGGCAAGGTTGCATGGACAGTTTTAGAGGCAGTACTGCTTCTGAGTACCAGTTGCTGGAAACAGCAAGAGGGGAGAGCACTGTTGTGCTTGGGTCCTGCACATCCCCAATAAATAACGAGACAGTAATCTTGTTAACAATAAATTGATGCTGTAAATAGGATTCACCCCCCCCCCCCCGCAGAACCAGTCTGCCTGCCAAAAACCACTTGCCAGAGCCTTAATATGGAAATTGCTTGCTGTCCCCCAGTAGCGAGGAAAGGATTATTTTTCATGTAATGCATTTTGAGAACATCACCTGTAATTACACAGCTCCCTTTTAAGAGCTTCGAAAGACTCTTGCAGTAAAATGGCCATTACGGTGCCATCGGGTGTTAAGAGAGCAAAGGAGATGATTACAAACTGGCTTTAGAGATGCTTGTCAAAATGCACACATTTTAAACCACGTTTGGAGGTTCAGGATGCAAGCGTAAGGAGCTGGTGGAAAGGAATGTTGGCATGATTTATAAAGGAGCTCAGGTGGTGTGTATGTGGTCACTAACATGTTGCTGTCCTTCCCTCAGACCCAGAGGGCTCTCTTGGAAGGATCCTTAAGCTTTCCAGCTATCAAGGTAGTGACAGTTGAGAGGAACAATGTAGAAATGATACACCGGGTGATAGTTTGGCTTAAAGAGCTGGTTTTTTTAATTTGCTATGAGCATTATGAAAACCTATTTTATCCCCCTTCCTTCCCCTCTTTTGCCCTCTCTTCTATGACCTTGTTCCTGGCCTCCTGCTCCAGGTTTCTTTCCCCCACAAAACAACCACCTACTCCAGCCTTGGAAACAAAAGATGGCTTGTGTAATCTCCAGAAGGACATGAACGAAGCCCAACTGAGCAGCTGTCAACTGGCGTGATGTGTTTGTGTTTGTGTGTGTGTGGTTTGTTCCAGCCTGTTGGGGTCATGTTGCTGATCCAGAGAGGGGTGCTTGACAATAGAAAAGCCAAATATTTGACATTCTAGATTAAGGTTTAGGAACTGGCAGCCGGTGGGCCAAACCAGGTCCATGGAGTGATAGCTGTCATGAAATTCTATTCAATATTGATCCAGAGCAGAACTTCAACATATAGTTAGCAGAGTAAAAAATAAAACATGTTGCAGGATTCCCAAAAAATAGACCAGGCAATTGTATTTCATCCAGCAGAGCTTTACTGCTACTGAAGGCAAATGAGCATAATGGTCAGAAATCCAATACGTTCAGTATGGACATCCATACTGTCCATAAGAAATCCAGTTGCAGCAGACTTCACTTAAACTTACAATAACTTACAATAACTAAGCATACTATGTACAGAACACCACACCAGAAGGAAAGAGAGAGAAAAGAGTGAATCCCAGGCTCCTTCTGGCCTTATTATTATAGTCAGCATGACCTTCACAGAAAGAGATAACAATCAGTTTAAACTAGTTGTACTCAGCTTCTCTGAAGGAATAACCCAAACATCATGAACCTTCTGCTGGTTTCTTTCACACAGAGAAGCTTCCAGAACCCTCTTGAATTAATTAGAATAGGAAAGATCTCTACACATCAGATCAACACTTTCTGCACTAAGAATGCAAACTGACAATAGCATCTATACCAAGGATTGTTAACTTGCAGTCCATAGGCTATGTCCACCACCCAAAAGGGGTTTTTGTGGGCCTCCAAAAGCTGTCATTAATTAGGGTTTTTGTTTTAATTCTTGACAGTTCCATGGGTTCACACCCCCTGTGATGCCAAAAGCTTGTTTTCCATGGCCTCCCAAGGACCCCCAAAAACTGCCAATTTCTTTAATTCATTGATTGATTGATTTTTGAATGTATTCTTTAAGTTTTATCTTTACTAACTGCTCCTATAGCTTCCCCAGTGTTGTTTCAAAAGGGATTTTGTGCTCCCCAAGTCCCCACCTTTCAAAATCAGCCTTTATTTGTTCTGAATTTAATAATAAATCATTAAAAAACCTGATTTAAAATAGTAGAAGACTCTATAAAGACTTGCTGAATAGGAGGCAGATACGAAATAGCCTGCCTTTAGTCACCTTTTGGTGCCACACACAATCGCTCTCAAGGGAGAGAGACCTTTTTTAACAGAAATGTCTTTCAAGATATTAAGGCCACATTGTTATCTGTGCTGCTTTTCAGTTTGCTGCGGTTAAATTTGAAACTATGGGTTGCATTTTATGTTGTGTTTCTTTGCTTCTCTCTCTCTCTCTCTCTCTCTCTCTGTGTGTGTGTGTGTGTTAGAAATTTAGAAATAAGCTAACAGTTGTTTAGGAGCCCATCTTACAAAATTCAGCCCGGATTGTGAATTCCGACACTGAGCATTTGGAACTAGAAACGCTTGTTAGAGAGCTCTGCTTTGCACATCTGTGTTTCCCCAGGAGTCTGACCTGTCCTTGTTCCACCTGCAAAAAAGCAGGGCTTTTAAGCTGTCAGGAGCATCTTGCCGTATTGTGCCTTTAATTGCTACACAGGGGATTGCCTGTCTTGTCTGGACTCCGCTTGACTAAGAATAGGAAAAGAGGGCTAGCCATTCTGCCTGGCTTCGGAGGGGAGGGAGGATGGGAAGGAATTTGCAATGTGTGTGTCTGTCTGTGTGTGTAGCGGAGCTTATGTCCAGGGAGGGGCTCAGTACCGGATTTACGTGTAAGCTAAACAAGCTGTAGCTTAGGGCCCCACTCTCTTGGGGGTCCCAAAAAAATTTAAAGGGGAAAAAACTAGATGTACATTTCCAAAATATAAGATAAAAAACAAATAAGACCTACATACAGCAACAGTGTTTTGTGTTGTGTAGGCTCCTATGATGTAAGTAATGGGCCCCGTCTGCTAGCCTGCTCCCTAAAATATCACTGGTTTGCTCATTTCTAGATATAGGGTGCCTACATTCTGCATGTGCAAATGGCTTTGGATACCTATTAGGTCCATAAATTACCATATAGCATATATTCAACGCAATAAAAACAGTGACAATTCGTTGTTGACAAAGGACAGCTGGACATATAAAGGGCCCCATTACCTTCAGTAGCTTAGGGCCTCATCAAACCTAAATCCGGCCCTGGAGGGGCTCACGCTCTGCCTCAAATACCCCAGTCTGAACACACACACACCAGTTGTGCAGCTATATATATTAAATAAAGTATGTCAACTAAACAGGGATATGAGCTCAGTTTGCATGACTGTTTCCATTTAGGGGTTCGTGGCTGCAGATTTAGGATTGCGGGGTGGGGCGGGGGGAGTCAGAGCACTAAATAGTGTGTGCTGTGGTGGAATGCGAATATCAGAGAGCTATTTTTTGCAACAACAGCCTTGGACTCTCTCTCCCTGTGTGTGTGTGTGTGTGTGTGTGTGTGTGTGTGTGTACATATGTGTGTGTATGTCCCCATCTGGACTGGTCCCTTCATTTTCTCCTGGAGCATAATTCAACATTCTCTCTGCTAGAAACCTTGACAATTCTCCGCCCTGGCAATCCAAATCCTATGGCAACCCCACCACCACCACAACCCCCCCCCCAAAGAAAAACCCCTGACTTCCGCTACCTGTATAAATTATGAAAACACAGCAAATGTGCATAGGTTGTTTTATTTTGCATGGTTTTTCAGTGCACAAGTCTAGTTTTGCTAGAACCTCCACAACTCCTGAAAATCTTATTCATCCAACATATCTCTGGCTTTGCAGGTTTCAGTGGGTGTTGCCTGTATTCACAGATAAGACTTAAAAGGTACATTCACAGCCTAAAGAGCTAGTAACCAGCTTTTAAAAGGAAAGGAAAAAGGAAAGGAAAGGAACTTGAGATCCTCTTGAAGTTGATATTTAGACCCAGTTCCGCTTTCTAGGTTCTTGTGTAATCTGAACATACCCATATAAAAAGTCCTGTGGATTAATGTCCCATTAATTGGATTAATACCCCATTAGGATTCCCATTAGGGACGCGGGTGGCGCTGTGGGTAAAACCTCAGTGCCTAGGACTTGCCGATCGTATGGTCGGCGGTTCGAATCCCCGCAGCGGGGTGAGCTCCCGTCTTTTCGGTCCCAGCTCCTGCCCACCTAGCAGTTCGGAAGCACCCCTAAGTGCAAGTAGATAAATAGGTACCGCTTTATAGCGGGAAGGTAAACGGCATTTCCGTGTGCTGCACTGGTGCTGGCTCGCCAGAGCAGCTTCGTCACGCTGGCCACATGACAGCGCTGGCTTCCTGCCTCTTAAGTGAGATGAGCGCACAACCCTAGAGTCGGACACGACTGGCCCGTACGGGCAGGGGTACCTTTACCTTTACCTAGGATTCCCATTAGGGTCTTCTAACCTCCTATGAGGGACCACTTAATTGTTCTAGCTGTGTATTTTGGCTCCTGATGATGCCCAAACATTTTTAGTGCCTGCCCGGCAGGTGTGACAGCCCCTTCCTCTTCAGACTTGCCAAAAGCAAGAGGCGCTTAGAAGCAACTCGGTATCTTTCTGTGTAGGCTCACTTTTGGGGAGCAGATTTTAAGTTTTTGGAGAGGCTTCCCACATGTGCTGGGGCATTTCCTGGGAGTCGCAGAGCCACTGGCAGTGATTGGCTGAGCAGCCCCAGTGTCAGAGAGAGGTAGGGCATGCAGCAAAAGGACCTCTGGCTGCCATTGGCTGAACTGTTCAGGTCCTAGGGAGGAAGGATAGACAGGGGGAGAGAAGCAGAGGGTGGGGGAGCCTAGTCCCAGGTCTGCGCTCTATGGAGCAGTTGCAGCAACTCCTCCTCCACCAGTTTATGTAGCTGCCCCCGACAGGCTGTGCACATGCAGCTGGAGACTACGCTTGCATGGAAACTGCCTGTGCTCTTCCCTCTTCATTCCCCTCCTGGTTCTGGGAACGGGTACAGGAGAGGGTTGGGAAGCATCCAGGCCTTCACTTGCCTGGCTTGCCTCTTCCTCCAGTGCTCCACCCTCCAGCTCTGAAGCTTCCCCTGCCTCTGTCTCTTTCCTACTGGCTGGTACAGGTCCCCACAAATCACTGCCCCCCTCTCCCAAGTCAGGCTCCAGCTACCCTCCAGCAACTATTAAAAGCCCTTTCCTTCAAAAAAACCCCCGGTCAATTTCCAAAGGCATTCTCGGAATAAAACAGCCTTCATTTTTCTCTGGGAGGCCAACAAGGAGGGAGCCAGTCTCTGGTTTCTCTAGGAAGGGAATTCCAAAGCCTGGGAGCAGCCACCGAGAAGGCCCTGTCCTGCGTCCCAACCAAGTGTCCCTGTGAGGGTGGCGGGAGCAAGAGAAGGCCTTTCCCCGAAGATTTCAGAGCCTGGGCAGGTTCATATGGGAGAATACGGTCCTCCAGATGGCCATAGAGTGCTGACCCTCCTAGAATCATAGAGTTGGAAGAGACCATGAGGACCATCTAGTCCAACCCCCTGCAAGGCAGGGATCTTTCACCCAATGTGGGGCTCAAACCCATAACCCTGAGATTAAGAGTCTCGTATCCCTGGGCTCCTGCAGCTCTCTCCTGCTGACTCCTTGCCTTCTCTCTGCTTGCAGGCCTGCCGCGACTTCCTAGATTTAGCCGAGACCCACAGCCGCAAATGGCAGCGGGCTCTCCAGTATGAGCGGGAGCAGCGGACCCGCCTGGAGGAAACCATTGAGCAGCTAGCCAAGCAGCACAACAACTTGGAGAGAGCCTGCCGAGGGGCCCCCTCCCTCTCTACGAACACCAGCATCCGCGCGTCCAAAGGTGAGGAGGCCCGCTGCCACGACTGCTTCCATATTTGACAAGCAGCTCTTGCTCTGCACCTTAGCTGGCTAGGACCTTTCGCAGGGAAGGGCTGGAGCTCAATGTTAGAGCACCTGTGTTGCATGCAGAAGGTCCCAGGTTTGATTCCCAGCAGCACCTCCAGGGAGGGCTGCAAGTCAATATACAGTGGTACCTCGGGTTACATACGCTTCAGGTTACAGACGGTTCAGGTTATAGACTCTGCTAACCCAGAAATAGTACCTCAGGTTAAGAACTTTGCTTCAGGATGAGAACAGAAATCGTGCAGTAGCAGCATGGCGACAGCAGGAGGCCACATTAGCTAAAGTGGTGCTTCAGGTTAAGAACAGTTTCAGGTTAAGAACGGACCTCCAGAACGAATGAAGTTCTTAACCCGAGGTACCACTGTAGGCAATAATGATCTGCGTGGACCAATAGTCTGACTCGACATAAGGCAGCCCTCCTATGTTCCTGCTTCATTCGGCTCTTTCCTTAGAACCATGGGGACTAGGAACTTAACTCTTTTTAAGGGGAAGGGCCAGAGGCAGAGCACCTGCTTTGCATGCAGAAGGTCCCAGATTCAATTCCCAGCATCATCTCCAGGGAGAGACCCTGAAACCATGGAGAGCTGCTGCAGCTAAGCAAATCAGTCTCTTAAGCTTAAGCCAAGAAAGAGTATTTTCTGTAAGATTGAATATCAATATACGTATCGAGACTTTGAGATTAGACCACTGAAGAAGCCTGGAAAACTATCTTGGGAGTGTGCTACCTGCAAGCCCCAGTAAAAGGGCCCCATCGGGGGCGAACAGCAGCCTCTTGATTACTTGGACCGCCAGGGCGAAACAGGTGCAAAACGCCAGCACCCTGTCTACAACTTCATTAACATCCATCTACAACTCCACTAAGGAGTTAGTGGCGCTGTGCGTTAAACCACAGAGCCTAGGAGTTCCTGATCAGAAGGTCGGTGGTTCGAATCCCCGTGACGGGGTGAGCTCCTGTTGTTCGGTCCCTGCTCCTGCCAACCTAGCAGTTCGAAAGCACATCAAAGTGCAAGTAGATAAATAGGTACCGCTCCGGCCAATAAAGCGAGATGAGCGCCGCAACCCCAGAGTCGGTCACGACTAGACCTAATGGTCAGGGGTCCCTTTACCTTTACCTTACAACTCCACTAGCATCTCTCGGTATTGTGAATAACACCAAACTTACCTTTTGTTGGTATCTTCATGAACTTACCTAAAAGACTGAGTTAAGCATTGGAAAAATCTATTGAAACCAGACATTATAAGTTCAACTTAGGTTGGGTAGTTCGCACGTCTCTGTGGCTTTGTTTAATGTTTTGCATTTTCCCAGGCAAGGTGGCATGACGGATGAGGGCTGGCAACAGAGACTCTGGGGCCTGCATTGCAGGGGGTTGGACTAGATGATCCTGGGGGGGGGGGCTTCCAACTCTACAATTCCATGATTCTAACTCCCATCAGCCCCAACCAAGCCAGCGGATTTGCTCACCTGGGTATTATTGCCTGTCTGCCAGCAGGGAGCGTACAGAGCGTGAAAGCGGAAGCCAGTGATGAAGATGAGGAGACGGAGTACTTCGATGCCATGGAGGACGCACAAGCTTTCATCACAGTAGCTGCGGATCCATCGAAGCACCACCGGTAGGTATGGCACCTGCTCCCTGGGAGCCTCCAGGCGGTCGGAAACCCTAGCATAACAAAATCCACTATAAAAAGAAGAAGAAAGAAACTGACCGCCTGCTGTTAGGGAAGTGACAGGGAAGTGCATTCAAAAGAGTTGGAATGGACGTGTGATTAGCGGGAAGTTGCATAAGCAGCCCCCAAGCAAATAAGAATGGAGGACTGT
This sequence comes from Podarcis pityusensis, assembly GCF_964106645.2. Lineage (NCBI taxonomy): Eukaryota > Metazoa > Chordata > Lepidosauria > Squamata > Lacertidae > Podarcis > Podarcis pityusensis. The sequence continues at coordinate 24,112,751 of NC_138041.1, forward strand.
TGTTGTGTAACCTGCCCACAAACAAATCAGAGTAAATGTTTGAGAGTAGATATACAGGTGAAACTCGGAAAATTAGAATATTGTGGAAAAGTTCATTTATTTCAGTAATTCAACTTAAAAGGTGAAACTAATATATGATATATTGCATGACTCATGACATGCAAAGCGAGATATGTCAAGCCTTTATTTGTTATAATTGTGATGATCGTGGCGTACAGCTGATGAAAATCTCAGAAAATTAGACTATTAAATGAAATCGGCAAAACAAGGACTGCAAATAGAGCAATATTGCACTTTGCATGTCATGAGTCTATCTCATATATTAGTTTCACCTTTTAAGTTGAATTACTGAAATAAATGAACTTTTCCACGATATTCTAATTTTCCAAATTTCACCTGTAATCTACCAGGTTGATCAAGGGTCTGGAAACCAATCCTGCTGAGGAATGGTTGAAGGAGCTAGGTATGTTTAGCCTGGAAAAGAGACCGAGAGGAGATATGACAGCCATCTTCAAATCTCAAAGGGCTGTCATGTGGAAGAGGGAGCAAGCTTGTTTTCTCCTGCTCTGGAGGGTAGGACTCGAACCAACAGCTTCAAGAAAGGAGATTCCGACTAAACATCAGGAAGAACTTTTTGATAGTAAGAGCTGTTTGACAGTGGAACAAGGTCTCCCTCAGGAGGTTGTGGACTCTCCTTCCTTGGAGATTTTTAAGCAGAAGTTGAATGGCCATCTGTCACAGATGCTTTAGCTGAGATTCCTGCATTGCAGGGGGCTGGACTAGATGACCCTCGGGTTCCCTTCCAATTCTACAATTCTGTGATTCTATTATTCTAACCTCTGCGCAAGCTTTGTGCAGGTGGATCAGGATGAATGCAAAACAAATAGGCTGTGTGAAAGAGGCCATTTCCTCTCTTTGGAGCCCTTGGCAATGGATAGCAGGCCTCTTTTAGATCTTGCCCATTTTCAGCAGACAAGTTTGGCTTCTCATTAGATGCTTAGAAGGCCACCCCTAATGAGTGAGCCAGTTGCATTCAACTTGGGGGAAAGAAGCCACCTTTCTTTCAGTGCCTCCAACCTATTCAGTGAAAGAGCAGATAAAAGAAAGTTCTTTTTTTAAAAAACCGTGGAACTCACTGCCACATGAGGCAGTGAGGACCACCAACTTGAATGCTTTAAAAGAGGATTGGGCAGATTCGTGGAGGAGAGGGATACCAGAATGGCTATGCTCTGCCTCCACAGTCAGAGAGGCATCAATGTTTCTGAATACCAGTTGCTGGGAACCTCGGGAGAGAAGAGGGCTCTTGCGTTTGAATCCTGCTTGTGGGTTTCCCATTGGGGCATCTGGTTGGCCACTGTGAGAACAGGATGCTGGACTAGATGGACCACTGGCCTGATCCAGCAGCCTCTTCTTCTGTTCCTGTGCCCAGTTCACTCTTCTCACCTGCCTGGTCCAGAAAATCTTGCCTTTGGGGCTTTGGACAACCTGGCTAGCAGGCTGGCTTTGTAGGAATGTGAAGCTGTGCATTTGCATATCAGAACCCGCCCATTTGTGACACTCCCTCTCAAGGGCATGTTCTGCAGCAGAGGCTTCCATTGTGGATGGGTAACTCTCGCTCGCGGCTCCGGGCTTCTGTGCGCCGCCTCACTCACTGCTGCCCCCTGCGTTTTCTCTGCAGGCGTGCCGGGAGCAACATTAGCGGGACCAGCGAAGGCCGAGGGGAGGGCTGGAACCTGGACGACAACGTAAGCGCATTTTGCAAAGTTTGAAATGGGAATTTCCCACCCCACCCCCTTGGTGGCACCATACATGTCCTAAGGAAGGGCTCACTGATGGGGCAGAGCTTCTGCTTTTCTGGAAGAGAAGCCTTATTTGAAATCCCAGAGAACCACTTCCAGTCACAATGAGCTTCCTATGCTTGTCATTGGCCTGCCAACACCCCCCACCCACCTGCAATACCTTCCTCCCCATAATAATAATAATTTTATTATTTGTACCCCGCTCATCTGATTGGGTTGCCCCAGCCACCCTGGGTGGCTCCTCATACAGACTTCCTCATACAGATGTCTTCTCAAAGTGGTATACAGTGGTACCTCGGGTTACATACACTTCAGGTTACATACACTTCAGGTTACAGACTCCGCTAACCCAGAAATATTACCTCGGGTTAAGAACTTTGCTTCAGGATGAGAACAGAAATCGTGCACCAGCGGCGTGGCAGCAGCGGGAGGCCCCATTAGCTAAAGTGGTGCTTCAGGTTAAGAACAGTTTCAGGTTAAGAACGGACCTCCGGAACGAATTAAGTACTTATGAGGTACCACTGTAGTTCTTTATCTTCTTGACATCTGAAGGGAGGGCTTTCCACAGGGGAGGTGCCACTACCAAGAAGGCCCTCTGCCTGGTTCCCTGTAAACTTCACTTCACACAGTGAAGGGAACTGCCTGAAGGCCCTCAATGCTGGTTCTCAGTGTAGGGGCTGAACAGTGGGGGTGGAGGCACTCCTTTATCAATATGATAGACGTTTATTTGTATCAGCTGCTAGCCTTTGCCATTCAGGGGCAAGCATATAAAAGCACAGCCAGGCAGCTAAAATTAGCAAGCTGAATTAAAGACAGCAGCCATTGCGATTTTGGGCTGCTAGGGAGATCACTTTCCCGTACGCAGAGGTTGGCGGGGAGCTGAAAGTCTCAAGGTGTGTTGCTGGCTGACCGGCCCCTTGAACTCTCCCTCCTGCTCTTCTTCCTCCCCAGGTGTTCGACAGCTCTCACCAAGCCAGCTACGACGGTTCAAGCAAAGATGGCGTTCACAAGAAGAAGAGGCGGACTCGGGTCCCGGACAAGCCCAACTACAGCCTTAACCTCTGGAGCATAATGAAGAACTGCATTGGCAAAGAACTGTCCAAGATTCCCATGCCTGTATGTGATTCCCCACTGCCCCATGCTCTGGTTCCGGGGGTGGGGGTGGGGCATTTCCAGGTCACGTTCTCTTTCTGGGTGGCCTTCCCGGGGGCCGCATGCCAGTGTTGGGTGGGGCCAGAGATAAAAGTGGGAAGAGAAATTGATGCGAACTTTACCTTCGTACAGTATGCTAGTTCCTACACACACAGTGCGATAAGGGTTTTTTTTTTTTTGTATTAAGTCCAACCAGTTGAGCATCTGTTGGAGGTGCTCCTCCTTACCCTGAAATCTGACACTTGAGTTGTATACTTTTTGGATCCACCTTATTCCTGTTACAGTAAGTCGTTTCAAACTGCTTTTAACATTGCGATTTTTGCGACTTGCCCTGGGACCTTAGGGGGAAGCGGGGATAAGCAATCACCATCTCGCTGGCTAAGTCAGGGAGATTTCCCAAACACTTAGGCTCTTTGACAGCAATCTGAATTTGAATGGCACCAATAGAGGAATCCATCTCTACTCCTCACTTCCCCTGAAACAAAATATAGTCGTACCTCCGCTTACATATCCCTCCGGTTACATAAACTTCAGGATATGTAAGCGGCAAACCCAGAAATGTATTTCCGGGTTTTTGCCGCATGCGCAGAAGTGCTCTACTGCTGCACACACATGCGCAGAAGTGGTCTCTGTGGTTGCAAAAACTCGAGATCCGGCCGGATCTCCAGAATGGATCCCATCTGCAACCGGAGGTACCACTGTGCTAGTTTCTTTCTTTCTTTCTTTCTTTTTAATGATATTTATTAAGGTTTCAATAAAAGATTAAACAGAAAAACATAAAAGAGAAATACACAATTCAAAAATGCACAATACATAATCCAAAAAAGAAAAAAGAACAAAAAACAAAAGACAAAAAAAGAAAAAGAACAGTTAAAAACAATATCACCTTTTCATTTCCATTTTTAAAATTACTTATTTTCTGGACCTCCTCATACCTCCCTCTTTTGTATTCCAGTTCAAATTGTTTGTCCAGCAATTTCTTTCCCACTTTTTTAATCCCAATCTTTAATCTTAATATAATATAACATTAAAATTTTACCTCTTAAAAACCAAATTTCCATTTCCTTAAACTTCTTTAATCCTAATCCTTAATCTTAGTCTATCTATAACTTTGAATCCTGTACAGCTGGAAACCACTTATTTTCAATCCAACATCACTCTAACATTCTTTAATTTTGCAGTATTTCTGTAAATAATCTTTGAATTTCTTCCAATCTTCCTCCACCGACTCTTCTCCCTGGTCACGGATTCTACCAGTCATTTCCGCCAGTTCCATATAGTCCATCAGTTTCATCTGCCATTCCTCCAGTGTGGGAAGTTCTTGTGTCTTCCAATACTTTGCAATAAGTATTCTTGCTGCTGTTGTTGCATACATAAAGAAAGTTCTATCCTTTTTTATCACCATTTGGCCGACTATGCCCAGGAGAAAGGCCTCTGGTTTCTTGGGGAAGGTATATTTGAATACCTTTTTTAATTCATTATATATCATTTCCCAGAAAGCCTTAATCTTTGGGCACGTCCACCAAAGGTGAAAAAATGTACCTTCAGTTTCTTTACATTTCCAACATTTATTATTGGGCACATGATAGATTTTTGCAAGCTTGACTGGGGTTATGTACCACCTGTATATCATTTTCATAATATTCTCTCTTAAGGCATTACATGCCGTAAATTTCATACCTGTGGTCCATAACTGTTCCCAGTCAGCGAACATAATGTTATGTCCAACGTCTTGTGCCCATTTAATCATAGCCGCCACTGTGCTAGTTTCAGGGTTGCAGCAGGGGAGAAAGAGGTTAAATTCCACCTTCATATTTGCTCCCATCCTGTTAATTTATCAGCCCCCTCCCCTGAAACACCCACTTCTCCCTTACTGGCATTTCAAGAAACCCAATTGTTAGATGCAAAGGCTCATTTAATGCTGCTTACAAGTGGTCCTATGAGGTAGCAAGCAGAGAGAGAGAGAGAGAAAAGAGAGAGAGAGAGAATGGGACCTTTGGCAACAGAAAAAGGGCTAAAGCAGTTTCACATCCCAGCCTTTTGTTTTCCCATTAGTGACAAGGCTGGTTGTGGCCACAGGAACCCAGTTGGCCGGTAGTGGCGAAGATTTGTGGCTTGTGTGGCTGAGCAAGTCCGTTCCTGTTGTGGGGAGTTGGTGGTGGGGAGAGGGAAGGTTTAAACTCTGCCTTCAAAGGCAAGAAAGCCACCTACATTCTCTGCTCAGGAGTGCCTGGACAGCTAGCCAGGGTTGGCAGCGGCCCAGCAGCACACAAGCCACTGGCAGCGCCTGCTTTTGAAACAATCAGATATGTTTAATCAGGAAGTAATTGAATGCTTGCTTGTTACATTTCCAGAGCTGCTTCCTGATTGAGCCCACGCAGGGCAGATGCTGCTGCCGATGCTCTCCGTAGCAGAGATGCTCTGGCAGTTCTTCCCCTTGCAGATTCTCATAGTCAGTATATTTATAGCCTGTATTTCTCACAAGTAAATCTGTGCCTAAAGCAGTTCTCATTAAAATAAATAAATGTCTACACAATAACAATACATAATAGGACATATGATGTTCCTGCAATGTAACACTAAAAAATTAATAATCAGCAGTTGAACCAGTGTTTCTCAAAGTAGAATCTCCAGCTGTTGTTGGACTACAGTTCCCATCATCCTTGAGCTCCTTGTAGTCCAACAACAGTCAGAGACCTGAGTTTGAGAAACACAAAGTTTAAACAGTTCATTTGACATATACATACAGCTTACCAATAGGTCAAGTCCAAGTATCCCATTAAGAAATTCATTTAGAAAGGTCCAGGGGTTGGACGGTGGGGCAAGGCAGGTGAGAAAATCTATCCCCCAATGGTCAAAATGGAATCCCCAATGCTCAACTCGGGTGCAGATATCCTTGTGCATTTTTTAAAGTTCAACACAAATGAAGCGCATTTAAATTTAATAAAGTGGGCCTTCACACCTCCTGGTTATCTCAGTCCCTGTAGGAATATTGGAAGCTGCCTTTTACTGAAGTCAGACAATTGGTCCGTCTAACTTAGGGCAGTCTGCACTGACTGGCAGTGCCTCTTTAGGCAGAGGAGATTCCCAACCCTCCCTGGGGATTGAACCTGGGACCTGCTGCATGGGAAGCAGATGCTTTTCCACTGAGCTACAGCCTTTCCCCAACACAGACAGGTATAATAATAATAATAATAATAATAATAATAATAATAATTTTTTATTTATACCCCACCCATCTGGCTGGGTTTCCCCAGCCACTCTGGGCGGCTTCCAACAAAACACCAAAATACAATAACCTATTAAACATTAAAAGCTTCCCTAAACAGGGCTGCCTTCAGATGTCTTCTAAAAGTTTGGTAGTTAGTTTTCTCTTTGACATCTGGTAGGAGGGAGTTCCACAGGGCTGGTGCTACTACCGAGAAGGCCCTCTGCCTGGTTCCCTGTAACTTGGCTTCTCGCAGCGAGGCAACCACCAGAAGGCCCTTGGCGCTGGACCCCAGTGTTCGGGCAGAACGATGGAGATGTTCGCCTCTTTCCCCCAGCGTCCCACTCTCAGTGAAGGGGATCTGCTTTAGCCTTGAGTATCTAACACCAGCATCTCCCCCTTTTGCTGCAGAGGGTCTTGCTGTTCCAAAATCTTAGGCCAGACATAGGCAAACTCGGGCCTCCAGATGTTTTGGGACTACAACTCCCATCATCCCTGGACCACTGGTCCATCTGGAGGCCTGAGTTTGCCTATGCTTGTCTTAGGCCCTTTCCTTCCCTCCCACCCCCAGTGGGTAGCAGAGAAAGAGGGGTGGGGTGGGGGGTTTGCTCACAGCAGAGCCTGGTCTTTGTACAGTGTCTCCACTCCCCCTTTGAGTCCACAGGGAGTCTTTCCCCTTCAATTACGCAGGAACGTGCCCCTGGCGAAGGACACAGAGGCCCCTTAATAGCCCTGGCCCTGCGATGTATAAATAATCCCTGCATCCAATACACACAATCCGTAAAATTGCAGCAGTGGGCCAAATGGAACGATCCGGTGGGGCCTTTAAATCAGTCATTGCCACTCCTGTGGCAGCAAAGAGATTAAAGTTCACATAGAAAAGCCACACTGGGAGAGGCTTGGAAATGTAATATCGTTTTGGCATGACGGTAAATCTTCCGCCTTCGCGGGGAGCTTTTTGTGTGGATGACAAAGGACTTCAGATACAGACACATACCACTTGCAATTATATATACATATGTATTACATGCTCCTTTATGGGTTTCCCAGCCAAGTTGCTAATCATACTCGCTCAGCTGCAGCATAACATTCACTCCCCTCCCGTTTTTTTTTTAAATAGAGAGATGCTTGCTGTTTCCCCATCCATATATCCCAGGCATAGGCAAAGTCAGTCCTCCAGATGTTTTGAGACTACAATTCCCATCATCCCTGCCCACTGGTCCTGTTAGCTGGGGATGATGGGAGTTGTAGTCCCAAAACATCTGGAGAGCTGACTTTGCCTATGCCTGATATATCCCTTCTTGCCTAATAAATAACAACAGAAGAGTCCAGTAGCAGGATCAGGCCAAGGGCCCATCTAGTCCAGCATCATCTTCCCACAGTGGCCAGCCAGGTGCCTCTTGGGAAGAAAGCCTGCAAGCAGGACTTGAGCGCAACAGCTCTCTCTCTCCCCCCATTTGCAGCCCCCAAAAGCAGAGGCAGTTTCCTCTTCGTACAGCAAAGGAGATCATCTGGAAGCCTTTGGGAGTGGTTGCTCGAGGACATTTAAACAGCTGAATAGCTCAGTCGGTAGAACATGAGCCTCGTAGTCTCAGGGTTGTGGGTTTGAGCCCCAGGTTGGGCAAAAAGATCCCTGCATTGCAGGAGGTTGGACTTGATGATCCTCATGGTCCCTTCCAACTCTACAATTCTATGGGTGGGTGGGTGTGATGGCGGATAGATTTCCACCCCTCCTGTCCCAACTTGCAAAAGTAGCCCAGACCACTCATGGGAGGCCTCTTTTTCTCACTGGCTTTCAGCAAACATCACAGGGTTTGCATTCTGCAGGGGGCGATCCAATAGAACTGGATTATAAGGTGTCTGCTCCCTTACTGCTGCGTGGAGATTTTTGAAATACTAAGTGGTATATAAAGGTAAAGGTACCCCTGCCCGTTCGGGCCAGTCTTGCCAGACTCTAGGGTTGTGCGCTCATCTCACTCTATAGGCCGGGAGCCAGCGCTGTCCGCAGACACTTCCGGGTCACGTGGCCAGCGTGACAAGCTGCATCTGGCGAGCCAGCGCAGCACACGGAACGCCGTTTACCTTCCCGCTGGTAAGCGGTCCCTATTTATCTACTTGCACCCAGGCCAGGGGTGCTTTCAAACTGCTAGGTTGGCAGGCGCTGGGACCGAAGTGGTATATAAGTGCCTTCAAATAATAATAAAAAATGAGATAGAAAGAGAGTGATTCCCTTCTCCTCCCCTTGGCTTAGCAACCAACCTCTCTGGCTTTCTGCAGGTGAACTTCAATGAGCCGCTATCCATGCTGCAGAGACTGACAGAGGACCTCGAGTACCATGAACTGCTTGACAAAGCCGTCAAGTGCGAGAGCTCCATTGAGCAGATGTGCTTTGTGGCTGCTTTCTCTGTGTCTTCCTACTCGACGACAGTCCACCGGACAGCGAAGCCATTCAATCCACTCCTGGGCGAGACCTATGAGCTGGACCGGCTAGATGAGCTGGGTTTTCGCTCTCTTTGCGAGCAGGTGAGGAAAAGGGGAGGGGAGCTGGTGTGCCGTTGTGGGGTGGGCCCACATGGGGCTTGGGCCACGGAGACCTGGGTTGACATCCTCTGCTTGGCCGTGGATGGGCCTGCCATTCTCTTCCAGCTCAGACCCAGATTACTCGCATCCGTTGTTTCATTTGTTCCTTTTTAAATGTTCAGAACTTTATTGTATACTATGTACTATACTATAGGGACACGGGTGGCGCTGTGGGTTAAACCACAGAGCCTAGGACTTGCCGATCAGAAGGTCGGCAGTTTGAATCCCCACGACGGCGGGGTGAGCTCCCGTTGCTCAGTCCCAGCTCCTGCCAACCTAGCAGTTCGAAAGCAAGTCAAAGTGCAAGTAGATAAATAGGTACCGCTCCGGCGGGAAGGTAGACGGCATTTCCGTGCGCTGCTCTGGTTCGCCAGAAGCGGCTTAGTCATGCTGGCCACATGACCCAGAAGCTGTACGCCGGCTCCCTCGGCCAATAAAGCGAGATGAGCGCCGCAACCCCAGAGTCGGTCACGACTGGACCTAATGGTCAGGGGTCCCTTGTGTACTATACTATACATAGTATATGACGAGCTTAAAAAAATGTTTAAGTATAACTTTATAAAAAATATAGAAGCTTTTCTATTAGGGATAATGGCCGCAGGTATAGCAAGAGAAGATCAGAATATATTCCTCTATGCCACAGGAGCAGCAAGGATCCTAATTGCTAAAAACTGGAAAAAAGAAATTGTGCCAACAAAAATGGAATGGCAAGACAAACTGTTAGAGTATATTGAACTGGCTAGATTAACAGAAGCAATTAGAGACCACACTAGACAAGAATTTCAAAAAGCATGGGGAAAATGCAGAGAATACTTCACAAAACAGTGCCCTAAAATTCATACCTGGACTTGTTTCAATTAATGTCTGCAGGAGACTTTGTGGATATTTAAGTTATAATTAGAAAAATATTAATAATTATTCATAAAGGAAACAGCTTATAAGAAGTAGATAAGGATGCCAGAAACAGGAAAAAGGAAGTATTTTATTTGATTGTTTGTATTGTTGTATATTATGCTTGTTGTTTGTTACGTTCATGTCTGATGGGGGTGGATTTCTGTGTTGGGGGGTGGGGGATTTGTGTTATGTTGTAAATAAAATTTCCAATAAAAATTAAAAAAAAGAAAGAAAGAACTTTATTGTATTAGTAAAATAGCAATCCAATAAGAAACAGAAAAGGGAAAAGGAAGGAAGGGAAACTTTACAGAACAAAAAAACTGAGTTCGCAGCCATAATCTCATAATACATTTAGTGTTTACAGCAGGCCTGCAACTTAACACTTATCTTTCTTACGCAACTGCAACTTTAGATGGATCGTGAATAAAGAAATAGAAAGGGAGCAGGAGACTGTTGGATACGGAGATCTTGTGAGATCTTGTAGGGCCATCCACAGGATTTTCCTTTGTGGAAACAGCTTTTGAAGCCCGATACCTTGCTTGCAGGGCTCTGGGACTGTTGCACAAGATCTCACAGGGCTCTCTGAGATCTGGGATGGTGGGAGTGGTTCCAGGGATCCTTCTGACTTCGTGCAATGTTGAGTTTGTGCACTGACCCCTGGAACATAACCCTTGCATAAGTTGTGGGCTGCTGAACTGTTTTGCCAACCACTTAGACCTAACACCATTCGGGTTTGTTTCTCCTTGGATCTCCCCTCACTCCAGGTGAGTCATCACCCTCCGGCCGCGGCCCATCATGTCTATTCCAAGCGAGGCTGGACACTGTGGCAGGAAATCACCATTGCCAGCAAGTTCCGAGGCAAATACCTCTCCATCATGCCGCTGGGTAAGCACCTGCTCCCCAGGTAGAACGTTCTGTGTCCTCAGCAGTTAATCATTCCTTGGCATAGATCACAGAATCATAGGGTTGGAAGGGACCCTGAGGATCATCTAGTCCAAGCTTCCTCAAACTCGGCCCTCCAGATGTTTTGAGACTACAATTCCCATCATCCCTGACCACTGATCCTGCTAGCTAGGGATCATGGGAGTTGTAGGCCAAAAACACCTGGAAGGCCGAGTTTGAGGACGCCTAGTCCAACCCCCTGCAATGCAGGAATATGCAGCTGTCCCTTACGGGGATTGTACCTTCAACCTTGGCGTTATCCGCACCACGCTTAGGCCCATTGTTGTTGGGGAATTCCTTGTATCTCTAAGGCAGGGTTTCCCGAACTGTTTTTGGACTACAACTTCCATCTTCCCTAGCTAGCAGGACCAGTGGTCAGGGATGGTGGGAATTGTAGTCCAAAAACAACTGGAGACCCAAGTTTGGGAAACCCTGATCTAAGAGATCTCTTCTTCTATTTAAGAGCACCAAATCAACATATATATTTTTGCCGGCAACCGACTGAATGAAGATAGCGACAGTCTGGGAGTGCCCTTAGACTGCCTTGAGGTTCTCCAAAGGCCTTTCCATGTTCATGGCTGGCAGCAATTCAGCAGGTCATGGAACTGATTCTAAACCTGACAGAGGAGTTGACAACCTCAGCAGTGGGAGTTGGCTGGTAGAGGAAGGGATGCTCTGAGCCATCTCCAAGTGCTGCATCCTCTCCCTCTAATGCTCCCAGTGATGGCTGCTAGAATCTTTGAGAAGAGCAGAAAGACCCCTTTCTAGACTGGCTTATGCTGTCATGTCAAAGTTGGAACATGTGGGAATCTGTGGGGAAGGCCCTGTGCACAGGGATGGAGCCTTTGCAATGCATGCAGAAGGTCCCAAGTTCAGGCCCTGGCATCTCCAGGTAGGGCTGGGAATGCCCTGCCCAAAACCCTGGGAAACTGCTGCCATTCAGTGGGTCCACAGATCTTGTTGGGACTTTTTTAAATTACCAAAGTCCGACCCCCCACCCCAGGAAGTGTAAATCTGGATCAAACTGGGGATAGGTGGGTGGGCTGGCATTTTGATGCCAACCATGTTATGTGGACCCTGCCCAAAAAATGTGCCTGCATGAGGATCCTATAATAAACACCCTCCCAGAAGCCCCCTTCGTCCCCTTTCCCCTGTTATGTGAATCCTGCTGCCCAGGCATGATGGAATATTTAGTCCATCTCCATGGTGGGCAGTGAGCAAGCACATGATGTTCATCAGAAATCCCACCCCTTAATGAGAGGTCTTTGAAGAGCCTGTTGCCTGGATTAGATAAGAAGTCCATCTAGCCCAGCATCCTGTTCCCACTGTGGCCTGTGGGGAGCCCGCAAGCAGGACCTAGAAGCAAGAGTGTCTCTTTTCTTCCCTGCAGGTTACATCCACTTGGAATTCCACTCCAGCGGCAACCACTACGTCTGGCAGAAGGTGACCTCCACCGTTCACAACATCATCGTGGGCAAGCTCTGGATCGACCAGGTCAGCTGAGCAAGAACTCCCCTAGCGGTCACTGTGGCGATCACACAGGGTCCCCGGACGTTTCACCGTCTATTGATCCCTGTGCCACCACTTTATTTCTCGCTGCCACCACCCAGGCCCTACCTGGTACAATACTGAGTCCAGTCAGTTTATTGGAACATAAACTTCTGTTTATTTATTGCAGTTTAACAAGCGTGTGGTTTCATAAACGGTATTAGTCCATTACAATCATGGGGTGCCTATCCAGACCTATAACTTCCGCTACCTGCTTTCACTCACTAAACCACCTCTCAGATACAGTGGTACCTCGGGTTACATACGTTTCAGGTTACATACGCTTCAGGTTACAGACGCTGTTAACCCAGAAATAGTGCTTCAGGTTAAGAACTTTGCTTCAGGATGAGAACAGAAATCGTGCTCCAGCGGCGCAGTGGCAGCAGGAGGCCCCATTAGCTAAAGTGGTGCTTCAGGTTAAGAACAGTTTCAGGTTAAGTACGGACCTCCGGAATGAATTAAGTACTTAACCTGAGGTACCACTGTATTTACTTGTCTTCCTAGCCCCTAACTGTTCCTGACTCAGCTTATTTCGCTACACTAACTCAACCTACCCACAGACTCTATCCCAATTCACTCCCACTCCAACCAACCAACCACCCAACTCCCAACGAACTGTCCCTTCGCCCCTCCCAGAGCTGATTTTATAGTCCCTCTGACTCCACCCCCTGGGTTCTGATTGGGTAGCCTGTTTAACTATTTCACCTCCAGCACTCTCCTATGTTAACGTCACAGTCACGGGTAGTGGGAATTAATGGAAGAACACAAGAAGAGCTCGCTGGATCAAGCCAATGGCCCCTTTGGTCCAGCATCCTGTTCTCACAGTGACTAACTGGATGCCCCAATGGGCAGGATTTGAGCACAAGAGCTCTCTCCCCTCCTGTGGTTTCCAGCAACTGTCAGCCAGGAGCACTGCTGACTCCAGCATAGCCATTGTGGCTGGTGCCCACTTCTCTTCCATGAATTGGTCCAGTCCTCTTTGAAAGCCATCCAACCTGGTGGCGGTCCCTGGTGCCTCCCTGCAGGAGTGAGTTCCATAGTTTTAACTATGTACTGCACCGAGAATGGAGCCCATACTAGGGACAGTGGGTGGGCCTCCTTATACATTATTGAAGGCTTCCTGTGAGTCTTCTCACACATTGTGCATTCATGTGCTCCCCTGAAGGTGCAAAGAGTGAAAGCAGCAGCACACATTTGCAGGTGAGCGACAGAACAGGTACACTCTTTGGCAAGCTGAGATAGGGCACGGTGACTCCCTTCCGACTTTACCCTCGATGGCAAGCCCAGACTCGCTGCCACCAAATGTGTGAAATGGCCCAATAGACTTCCCATCCCGCAAGACAAATACCTGTTGCATCTGAGTAATTGGCCTCTCTTACTTCTATGTAGGAATGATTAAATATTCGCGGAAGCAACCCTGTTGCAAGTTGATATATTATTGCTTTTAACTTAATAGAATTTACATGCACATCCTGTGTTTTAAACAGCTGCATTCAATCTTATTTTGGCACGTGTTTGGCGTTGCTTAAAAAAAGGCATGATTTAAAGCCCTTTTGTGGTTTAGAGTAACGTACATGGAGCTTTCAAGATACTCAGAGGTTAAGGTAAAGGTAAAGGGACCCCTGACCATTAGGTCCAGTCGTGACCGACTCTGGGGTTGTGGCGCTCATCTCGCTTTATTGGCCGCGGGAGCCGGCGTACAGCTTCCGGATCATGTGGCCAGCATGACTAAGCCCCTTTTGGCAAACCAGAGCAGCGCACGGAAATGCCATTTACCTTCCCGCCTATGTATCTACTTGCACTTTGAGGTGCTTTTGAACTGCTAGGTTGGCAGGAGCAGGGACCGGGCAGCAGGAGCTCATCCCGTCGCGGGGATTCGAACTGCCGACCTTCTGATCGGCAAGTCCTAGGCTCTGTAGTTTAACCCACAGCGCCACCCGCGTTACCTCCATATTATTTTGAAAGTCGAGAAATCTCTCCTGAATTGCTGGTGGGGTAGATATGGAAGAAATGTAAAACTAATCTCTTTGCATTTTCTTTCCTCTCTTTTTCCCTAGTCCGGTGACATAGAAATCATCAACTACAAATCAAAAGACAAATGCCAACTGAAATTCACTCCCTACAGCTATTTCTCCAGAGATGTCCCCCGAAAGGTAGGCCTCCCCCCCCCCCGAGAGATGCAGGGCTACTCTGCCTTTATACTGGGGGTGACTAACCTGTAGCCTTCTAGAATTCGTTGGACTCCAACTCCCATCATTCCCTGACCCCTGGCTGTCCTGGTTGAAGATTATGGGAGTTGGACCCTCAACAGCATCTCACAAGCCACAGGAAAGGACTTGGAATATCCACACAAGGCATGATGATGGCAGAATGTAATCTTTGTCTGAAAAACAGACAAAAAGGGGTGCATGCTCTGAACTGCACATGTGACTTCACTGAAATACAGTGGCCTTTTATAAGATTGTCAAATAACATTTCAGTGACCAGCACCCACCGAATTGACAAACAAGTTTATGGCAAGACTTGATGAACGGATCATCTGTTCTGGGAGAGAGAGAGGGGAACTTTTATGTTCAGTTAGTTGAAAATTAAATAAAAAGTTCTATTTTAAAAGGGAAAAAGAAAACCAGAGAGCATAAGTTAGTTGAAACAGGGGTAGCCAACATGGTGCCTTCTGGGTGTTGTGTTGGACTATAACTCCCATCATCTCTGACCACTGGCCCCATGCTGTTGGGATTTGATGGGAGTTGTAGTTCAGCAACATTTTGTGGGCACCACATAACGTCTGAACAAAAGCATACACATGTATTACAATAATAAAATTGAATCATCCGGTTTATAATTGCAATGGTCATTTCATGGCCAAAGACCCATCTAGTCCAAGATGCCCACAGGCTTCACCCCTATAAAGTCCTTTATGGTCATCATCAATCTTTTCTCCATATGTAACCAGAGTCCGTTGGACAGTGCTAAGTGCTAGCAGAATAGCTAAATTGCAGCTAGGAAGCTAAATCCTGTGCAATACCTACTCTCTTCTTGAAATTAAAACAATGTCCAAACACCTGTTGATCTATTCAAAAGATTTTACAGTGGTAGCTTGGTTGTCAAACTTAATCCGCTCCGGGAGTCCGTTCAACTCCCGGAACCATTCGAAAACCAAGGCTTGGCTGCAGGAGCTTCCTGTACCCAATCGGAACCCGTGGAAGCTGCATCGGATGTTCATCTTCCGAAAAACATTTGCAAACTGAAACACTCACTTCCAGGTTTGCAGCGTTCAGGAGCCAAGCCATTCAACAACCAAGGTACCACTCTACTTGCTGAACATAGAGCTAAAGAAGAATATATGCAAATTATTTACATTCACATGCTTATTCAAGCATCAGCTTAGTTTTTCTTAGTTGAAGATTACAGCTTCTTTACAGATTAAAACAAGCTGTGTCTTTCTCTCTTTCCAATACTTGCACTCAGCCTTAGGTCCATTACCCAGCTAGGCCACGCAGTTCCAACTGAGAGGTTTCCACTTTCTCCTTCTGGCAGACTTGTCCTTACTGCTTCTTTGGGAGAACATCAACTTCTGTACTTCTTTCTGTCACATTCACACAGAAACAGCATCATTCCTCTCCTGTATTGCGTTTAGAGAGAGAGTTATCTGATACAGTCTTTTCTTCAATATTCAGGGAAATGCAGCAGTCACAGTCAAGTCACTCACAAAACAAAATGGAGAATGTAATAGGATGCTGCCCATGTGGCCAAAATTAGCCAATCACACGAGAGTTACTGGGGAACGTGAATTACACACGTTCCAGAATTATACACACAGCAATGACATTCAAGCATTCCCAGTTTCGGTAAATTAAATCACTATACTTGACAATAAAAACGTAAGAGCCCAATTGCCCGTCTAGTCCTGCTTCTTCACAGTGGGCAACCAGATGCCCTCATGGGAAGCCCTGACATGAAATTCTACTCAATATTGATCCAGAGCAGATTCCAACGTATAGTTAGCAGAGTAAACACGTTGCAGGATTCCCAAAAAATAAGACCAGAGGCAATTAATATTTCATCCAGCAGAGCTTTACTGCTACTGAAGGCAACTGAGCATAATGGTCACAAATCCAATACATTCAGGATTGGCACTGTCCATAAGAAATCCAGTTGCAGCAGACTTAACTTAAACTTACAATAAATTACAATAAGATTAAAACCTTAACACTAAGCATACTATGTACAGAACACCACACAGTTGGAAAGAAAGATAAAAAAAAGTAAAACTCAGGCTCCTTCTGGCCGTATTATTATTATAGTCTGCATGACCTTGACAGAAAGAGATAACAGAACCAGTTTAAGCCAGCTGTACTCAGCTTCTCTGAAGGAATAACCCAAACATCATGAACCTTCTGCTTGTTTCTTTCACACAGAGAAGCTTCCAGAAGCCTCTTGAATTAATTAGAATAGGAACGATCTCTACACATCAGATCAATACTTTCTGTACCAAGAAATGCAAACTAACAAGCCCCACCAGCAGGATGTGGGCCTAAGAGCACTCTCACTCTAAAAAAAGCCTTCTCTAACCCAGTGCCCGCCAGATATTGCTGGATTCTAACATTAATCAGCCCTAGCCAGCTTGTCTAATGGTCAGGGATGAAGGAAGTTGTGCTTTTAAACATCAGGAGGGAACCAAGTTGAGGAAGGTTGCTCTAGACCATGAGCTGGGTGGGACGCGGCTGCTGGCGGACGTTGCGTCTCTACGGAGGGGCTTTGAATCCTCAATGTTCCTTCCTAGGTGACAGGCCTAGTCATGGATGCGGAGGGCACAAGTCACTATGTCATGTCCGGCACATGGGACGAGAAGATGGAGTGCTCCAAAATCGTGCAGAGCAGCCAAGGAAACGGCAGCTCAGAGGGCAAGGTGCCCAAAACCGTCTACCAGACGCTGTCCCCCAAGGTCCTGTGGCAGAAATACCCTCTTCCGTGAGTCTGCCCAACAGGGCTCGGGTGCCGCGGGTGTCGCCAAACCCACATGCCTGCGTATTTTAGGGGCTGGTGTAAGAATCATGTTTCCGTGGTCTGACAAACAGCAAACAATCTTGTCTCCAGATGTTTGCCTCTCCAGATGTTGCCAAACAGCATCTCCCATCAGCCCCTGCAACCAATGGCGAGGGATGATGGGAGTTGTAGTTCGGCAACACCTGGAGGACCCCAGGCTGCCCACACCTATTATGCTGAGTCAGACCATTAGTCTTGTCTCTGTCGCTGCTCCCTAATCTGGCTGATGGTGGTTCTGGGAGGTCGCTGGTAGAGGTCATCCTTTTCAAACACAGAGACCCAGAATTGAACCCTGGACCTGCTTACGTTCTGCCGCTGCAGGGCAGGGGGAGGGAGGGTGTAATAGGCGCAGAAATCCAAATGGCAGCCTGCCTGCCCTCATTTTAACTTTCCAAAGTAGCATTTATATCCCACCTCTCCTCCAAAGAGTGTGTGCCTGGGTTTTCCTCTCTGTGTTTTCCCCTCACAACAACCTTGCGAGGTAGGCACCCTTTTGGCAATTCCCCAAGAGTTCTGTGGCAGCCCCTGTGGAATTCCTTCCTGGCGAGAGTTGCTTCTTGCACATTACAGAGCTTTTGTCGTAAGCTGAAGGCCTCTTTATCCTGACCTTTGACACATACATACAAATAATATATAGGTAAAGGTAAGGGACCCCTGACCATTAGGTCCAGTCGTGGCCGACTCTGGGGTTGCGGCGCTCATCTCTCTTTATTGGCCAAGGAAGCCTGCGTACATGTGGCCAGCATGACTAAGCCGCTTTGGGCGAACCAGAACAGCGCACGCAAACGCTGTTTACCTTCCCGCCGGAGCGGTACCTATTTATCTACTTGCACTTTTTGGCGTGCTTTTGAACTGCTAGGTTGGCAGGAGCTGAGACCGAGCAACGGGAGCTCACCCCGTCGTGGGGATTCGAACCGCCGAGCTTCTGATCGGCAAGTCCCAGGCTCTGTGGCTTAACCCACAGCGCCACCCGCATCCCCCAAAGAATATATGCCCATCCTACTAGTCTGATTGCAAATTGTTTTAGCCAATTTTAAATATTGTATTTTTATAATGTTGTCACTTTCCCCCTTGGACCTCATGGCGAAGGGCCAGTAAGAAAACCAGGAAATATTAGTAAGCAGCTGTACAGGCCAAGAGGCAGTAACTGGCCCAAGGTCACCTGCCAGAGAGCTTTGTGGTTTAGTGTGTGTTTGAACCCTTGTCTCTCGCGGCCTAAGTCCCACGCCCTAAGGTACTCTAGTCACTGTTATTATTTACTAAGTATATTAGGTGGGGTTTTTGCCATGGCCACTCAAAGGGACTTAGAGTATTTTAAGCAATATAAAAATAAAAAACCATACATACAAACATGAAAACCAGCTTTAAAAAAATCTAAAATATAATCTTGTTTGTTTGCTTTTAACTACATTAAAGCATCTCGCCTGTGCAAAAATGCCATAGATAATTAAAAGCCAAGGCCTGGTGAAAAGAGAATGCTTTTGTCTGGTGCCTAAGGATATGTAGCAGTGGCGCCCGGCGAGCCTCCCTGGGGAGAGCATTCCTACAAGCAGGAAGCCACATTGAAACGGCCCGTTTTTGGGTTTCCACACTATGCTCATAACTACATTGGCATGATTGCGCACCACTGGGGCCTGATCCCTTGGGAAGTTCTTTCTGTGTCAGTTGAAGTGCAGCTGCATGTGATGGGCGCAAAAGTGTGTGGGCGCAAAAATGCCACCGCATGTTTTTATTTAATTAATTTATTTATTGAATTTATATACCGCCCTGTACCCGGAAGTCTCAGGGCAGTTCACAGAAAAGATCCCAATATATAAAATAAAAATAAAAACAATCCCCCCCCCCAAAGAGTCACATTTTTAAAAGGGCATAGGATGTCCATCAGGTCAACCATCAGGTTAAAAAGGAACATTTTTGCCTGGCGCCTAAAGGTGTCTAATGAAGGCGCCAGGCGAACTTCTCTGGGGAGAGCATTCCACAGACAGGGAGCCACTGCAGAGAAGGCCCCGTTCTGGACTTCATGAGGAGGAGGCACACAAAGAAGGGCCTCAGAATATCATCTCAGGGTAGGTTCATATGGAAAGAGGCGGTCCTTGAGGTATTGTGGTCCTGAGCCGTTTAAGGCTTTATAGATCAAAACCAGCACTTTGAATTGGTTCTGGAAACTAATCAGTAGCCAGTGCAGTCAGACCAGTATCAGTGTAATATGTTCAAACCATCTTGCTCCGGTGAGCAACCGTCTTGCTGAGTTCTGCACTAGCTGAAGTTTCTGAACCGTCTTCAGAGGCAGCCCTACATACAACGCACTGCAGTAATCTAACTTTGAAGTTACCAGAACATAGACAACAGTAGTTTGGCTATCCCTGTTATGATCTTAGCCATGGGAAGGGACTTCAGATGCCCAAACACCTAAGCCCATTCATGCAATGGACACACGCTCTTTCTTAAACCGGCCATGGGTCTTCCTCCTGCAGGGAGAACGCTGAAAACATGTACTTCTTCTCCAACCTGGCTTTGACGTTGAACGAGCCCGAAGAGAGGATAGCCCCCACGGACAGCCGCCAGAGGCCTGACCAGCGGCTCATGGAGAACGGCAAGTGGGACGAAGCCAACGCGGAGAAGCAGCGGCTGGAAGAGAAACAGCGGGCCGTGCGGCGCAAGCGGGAGGCAGAGGCGGCAGAGGCCCTGGAGGAAGGTACTGGTCAAAGGCCACATTCACGCCATACATTTAAAGCAGTACGATACCCCTTTAAATAGTCATGGCTTCCCCCAGAGAATCCTGGGAGATGTAGTTTGTTACGGGTGCAGAGAGTTCGTGAGGAGAGACTCCTAGTCCTTTCCCAGGGCATACAGTACATTATTACAGTGGTACCTTGGGTTACAGACGCTTCAGGTTACAGACTCCGCTAACCCAGAAATATTACCTCGGGTTAAGAACTTTGCTTCAGGATGAGAACAGAAATTGCGCGACGCGGCAGCAGCAGGAGGCCCCATTAGCTAAAGTGGTGCTTCAGGTTAAGAACAGTTTCAGGTTAAGAACGGACCTCCGGAACGAATTAAGTTCTTAACCAGAGGTACTACTGTGATGGATTATTATTAACGACACGTTTCCTCCACCTTTTCCTCCAAGGAGCTCAAGGTGGCTCAAGTTCTCCTCCATATGTTGTTCTTACAACAACCCTGTGATAGGTAGGTAGGTTAGGCTGAATGAGTGACTGGCCCAAAGTTACCCCCAGGGAGCTTCATGGCCGAGTGGGGATTCGAACCCTGGTCTCCCAGGTCCTAGTCCAACACTCTAACCACTACATCACCACCGGCTCTCTCTCAACCCATTCCCTCTTCCCAGGGAACTCTGGGAATTTTAGCTCCAGGCGAGGAATAAGGGTCTCCCCACAACTTTCAGCACCCTGAATTCTTCAAGGGAGAGACCTGACTGCTTGGAGGGGCATCGTGGCACTTTAAATGTATGCTGTGGTTGTGGCCAGGGAGAGTTCTGAGGCCAACGATCTGCCTGGAGGGCCCTCCTGCTAGAGCAGAGCTTTCCATGTTGGTGACACACTTTTTAGACACGCATCATTTCGCCACACTGTAATTCAGTTTTACTAGCAAACCGGGAGTTAAAACCAACCCCTTTCTAGCCCCAGAAGCAGTGTGGAGAGCATTCACATGACACGCCTACACACTAAGGCAGGCTTCCTCAACCCCGGCCCTCCAGATGTTTTGAGACTACAATTCCCATCATCCCTGACCACTGGTCCTGCTAGCTAGGGATCATGGGAGTTGTGACACAGTTTGCAAAGCTCTGTGCTAGAGCAAGCAGTCTGTCTACTCAAGATGCTGATGCTGAATTATTTTATTTTTGTTTTATTTTATTTTGTTTTAATTTATTTTATTTTCCCCGCCCATCTGACTGGGTTTCTCCAGCCACTCTGGGCTGCTTCCAGCACATATAAAAACATAATAAAACATGAAATATTAAAAAACCCTCTACCTATACAGGGCTGCATTCAGATGTTTCCTAAATGTTACATAATTACTTATCTCCTTAATATCTGATGGGAGGACATTCCACAAGGTAGGCGCTACTACTGAGAAGGCCTGCTGCCTGTAGCTTCACTTCTCGCAGGGAGGAAACCGCCAGAAGGCCCTCAGAGTTGGACCTCAGTGTCCGGGCTGAACAATGGGTGTGGAAACGCTCCTTCAGGTATACTGGGCTGAGGCCATTTAGGGCTTTAAAGGTCAGCACCAGCACTTTTAATTGTGCTTGGAAACGTACTGGGAGCCAATGTAGGTCTTTCAGGACCACTGTTATGTGGTCTCGGAGGCCACTCCCAGTCACCAGTCTAGCTGCCGCATTCTGGATTAGCTGTAGTTTCCGGATCACCTTCAAAGGTAGCCCCACATAGAGAGCATTGCAGTAGTCCAAGTGGGAGATAACCAGAGCATGCACCACTCTGGCATAACAGTGCGCAGGCATGTTCGTTGGACTACAAGTCCCATCAGCCTCAGCCATGCATCAACCGGCCATGCTGGCCAGGGCTGATGGCAGCTGGTAATCCAAAACATTTGGAGGGCACCAGGTTGGTACTAATGGAAGACCCACATAGAAACCAGCCATGGGAAAAATGGGCCACACATATAGAAAGGAATTGAGGAACCCAAGGGTTAGATTGCATCACAGGTCAATGCTCCCGAGCATGGAATGTGTGGTATGAGTCTTCATCAAGGGTTGACCTGTCTGTTGCGTCGTCATCCTCTGAAACCCTTTAGAATCCTAGTGCATTTGTGTGGCGAATGGGGAACAGCTCAGGGCCAATGAAGGTGATCGTTGAAAGATGCAGGACAGATAAAAAAAGAAAGTCATCCTTTAAGCAGCGCATAGTTGAAATTATGGAACTCCCTCCCACAGGAGGCAGTGATGGGCCCCCAACTTGGGTGCCTTTAAAAGAGGATTGGACAAATTCATGGAGGATGGGACTGTTGGTGGCTCCTAGCCAGTGCTTTTTTTCTAAAAAAATTTTTAGGGGTACTCTCATTTTGACTCAAGAAAATCACCATTTTATAGTTCAAATCAGGAAAAATAAATACAGTAAATGGACAAAAGTACGGGTGGCGCTGTGGGTTAAACCACAGAGCCTAGGACTTGCTGATCAGAAGGTCGGCAGTTCGAATCCCTGCAACAGGGTGAGCTCCCATTGTCTGGTCCCTGCTCCTGCCAACCTAGCAGTTTGAAAGCATACCAGTGCAAGTAGATAAATAGGTACCACTCCGGTGGGAAGGTAAACAGCGTTTCCGTGCGCTGCTCTGATTCGCCAGAAGCGGCTTAGTCATGCTGGCCACATGACCCAGAAGCTGTATGCTGTCTCCCTCGGCCAATAAAGCGAGATGAGCGCCACAACCCCAGAGTCGGTCACGACTGGACCTAATGGTCAGGGGTCCCTTTACCTTTTTTTTTACAGAGAACATGCATTACCTCATATTACACAGCTGACAGCGCACAGTAACTTCCACATTGGCATGAGATTGTGTGCACTAACATCCTCCCGGTTCCTCTGCTTGCTGTTGGTGTCCGTCGCCAGGTGTCGTCCTTTCAAAAACCATGAATTTTCATACACTGAAGGCTTAAACAAACTCCAAGGGGAGGGCCTACCAATTTTATAAATGTTAAGTTGGCTACAGTGTCTAAATGCATTCCACACTGCTTCACACATTAAACGCCCGCTTCTGTCCGAGACTCAGGAAACACCGTGACAGAAAATGAGGCCGCCATCAGCGGTAGCAACGGAACTGGTGATTCACTGTGCTAGAGAAGAAACTAAAACTGTTATTTTTTTTAGTATCTTCTCCCGTTAGATTCACAAAATGTTTCGGGGTATGCGTACCCCTGCGTCCCGTCCCCCTTAAAAAAACCCACTGCTCCTTGCCATGATGGACGTCCTCTGCCCCCACAGATGGAGGCAGCGATGCTTCTGAATGCCAGTTGCTGGAGACCACAAGAAGGGAAAATGTGCTCAAGTCCTGGCTTCCCACAGGCACCTGGTTGGCCACTGCGAGAACAGGACTCTTCTTACGTAAATTCCAAGACCGCTGTGTTAACCTCTTCCCTCTTCCTTTTCTTTACAGGCAAGGACTACAGAGGCTACAGCCCGCTGTGGTTTGAGCGGAAGGTCGACCCGGTCACCGGGGAGCTGATGTGCGTTTACAAAGGTGGATACTGGGAAGCGAAGGAGCACCAGGAGTGGAGTGCATGCCCCAATATATTCTGAGCAGCTTCTGAGCTGGACTGGCGTCTCCTGGGGTGGGAGAGGAACCTCCCCCCATCCTGCCCACGGGGAAGAGGAGCTGGTAGCAGAAGCACTCCAGGCAGCGTCCTGCTGGTCAACACACACTTCAAAGAAACACACAAGAGTTTAAATAAATGCAGATTTTTTAAAAAAAGAAAAGAGAAAAACTGCAAGACGAAAACCAAACAGGGAATTCCAAACCTATTTTTATGCACTAATGAAATGGCATTTGGGGGTGTTATTTTTTTTCTTTTAAGTGACTTTTTAAAGCTACCAATTAGGATTGAGATGGATATTTTTTTTCTTTCCTTTTCTTTTTAAGCCTGGCCTATTTATTGCTGCATCAGGAGATGCAGCTTCCTTACATATTTTGAGTTTCCGGTTCTCTTAACCGAAGCTCTGACATTTCCAAAGATGCACGTATTTGTGGGGGAATGATGTATGTTTGATTCTTTTTTCTTTCTTTCTCATTTGTGCGCTGGGGACTTGAAATATCTTTTATATATAAAATAGTATATATATAATTCAGGTTCTTTTTCTAAAGATGCAGCAACTCCCTAACCCATGTCCCAGATGGGTCCTAAATTCTAGGGAGAAAGTGCGGTGTCCGGGGGGGGGGGGGGAGTTAACAAGCCAATAACTTTCCCCCACCCCATTTTGAGTTTTGCATCTTTGGAGAAGGGTTGGAGGAGCGTTCTGACAACTGTGGTTTAAGTTCCCTCCCATGCTTTTTGGAGTACTTGGATCCAGAACAGGCAATATTTTTGTTACTTTGTCTTTAAAAATCAAGTCTCTGGACGGTTTTGTGTTTTGGGGCGTGTATGGCCATTTAATTTTGGTTCCGTAATCACTTCCTTGGTAGAGAAGTCCCCCTTTTGCCAGCTGGTTGTTCTTTTCCGAAAGGACTTTCCCGGTGCGGCTAGGCTTGGGGAGAGCTGGAGATGAACTCTGGCACACCTCGATGCCATCTTGCTAGTTCCTACCCCCCCCCTCACTTTGAGATTATGGCACAGGAACCGGGTGCAAGCCCAGGCAGGGTGGAACTGAAGGCTCCCCCACAATCTATTTGGTTAGAAACAGCACCCCCCTTCTCCATCACACACCCACAAGGCTGCTCATTCACACAGCCAGCAGTCACAACAAACTGCCGAGCCCCTGGCGCCGTGGATTAATGTGACGTCGGTGGCGAGGAGCATCTGGGCAGCACACTCTCCATGCGCAAACGTGAGACACCTCTGTGGGCCTCGCTGGCGCCATCTTTGTAGGAAGCACACATGGACCCTCCCTCTCCTTGCTTGCTGTCCTCTTCATCAGAGGCCTGGTGACTGGAAGATGCAGAGAGCGGTGCTGGCAGAGATGCCAGGGGGCACTGCCCTCTGCTGCAGTCAAGGGGAAAGTGGGTTTTCCAAGGACAAACGCCTTCATCCCAGATGCCTCACAAGTAGCAAGTCAAAATGTGCTCTCTCTGTCGTTCTCTGAGCATCCCATTCTCTCTCCTGCCCGTTTGTCATTCAAGGCTAGCCACTGAGCTGCCGACAAACCCACGTTCTCTGAAATCGCAGAGGCATTGATACCGTTTTGCCAGCTGTTCTTAAATTGCCCGACTGACCACCTTTCTCCCCTGACCAGAACTTGCACAAGCAGGCTCTAGTTTCAGCCCTAGTTCTGGGTTTTTTTGGGGGGGGTGTTCCAGGGAAGTTCTGCCTGGCAGCTGGAGTTGCACGTCCCTCTTTCAAACCGGCTGGTTTGCCGATGCCGAAGGCCTGGCTGCCTGGTGTTCCCCTCTGAAAGAATGGTGCTTGGGACAAATGACCCTTACGTCCAATGGGCTGGGCGGCTCTTTTTGAGAACTGAACAGGGTCCATAAGGCCTTTTGCCTTTGGAAAATAACAGAGCCGCCCGGTCCTCTGGCTCACAAAATCACATCTTGACAGATGCAGGAACCAGTGGATTTCTTGTGGCCAGGCACATTTTTGCGGGGCGGCGGGGAGAAAACGAGCAATAACGAACTTCAGGGCTTCACTCTCTGCCCCCAGATTGCAAAGGGGAGGTCTTGAGTCAGGTTATCCCCAAGAGGGATTTCCAAAACCCTTTCCCTCACAGCACCTGTAGGAACTGATATTTACTCTCTGTGTTCGCAAGTATATATGTATATACATGCACACACACCTTTGCACAGTATATTTATATATTTATACAAATCTACATAACCTGTGCAAATACACACACAAACACGCATATACACACCGTACAATGTAACTGTAGTGACTGAACATCAGTATGCCAACAGCTGATTTCAGTGTGCTCTTTAATCTTAATTATTTATTTGCTTCTAATTTATATATATTATATATATAAAAATATATATAAAATTATTTTTGTTTAAATTTATATGGTACATAAAGTAGGGGTGGGGATAATAATGAAGACGGGTGTGTGCCTCTGTCTGAATTTTCTTTTTATAGTGCAAATTACATGTACGGTAAATCTTGATTCCTCTTTTCAGGGTAGGTGTCCTCTGTCTCTCTTTCTTTCTTAACGAGAAAAATAAAAGTGTCGAGGTTAGAGGCACCGTCCATGCTGAGCTCCTGTTCATTTCGACAGCTTGCACAGGAGAGCGGTCTCCAGGATCGTGCCCCCAGACCATTGATTTATACACAGAGAGAGGAGATAAGGGTCTTGCCCTGCTAACATTTGCTCCAAAGCCGCAGACTGAATAGATTCAGCAGGCCGGATGTGCGCCGGCTTCCTCTTGAGCAAGCCCGTTTCTCTCAGCGGGTGTTTCAAAGGAGGCGCTCCTGGTAGATATTGCTTCTAAGGGTCCCGATTGCTCGGCCTCCCCCAAACCTGTGCGCTTCCAGATGTTTTGGACTACTGCTGGGGAAGGCTGATCCATGTCCAGTGTGAGGAAGCTTTGGCCCTCCAGATGTTGCTGCAATGCAATTCCCATCGTCCCCAGCCATGGGCCATGCTTGCTGGATCCGATGGGAGTTTGTCTGGGGAGCCAAAGGTTCCCCCGCACCCAAATCTAGAAGAAGAAACCATCCCTTTCTAAAGCAACACATTTCCTGTTCCTGAAAATTCCCATCGAGCCAAAACAGTAGCTTCTGATGGAGTGTTCCTCCTGTGTTTTACTTGAAAAAAATTACTCAAGGTACTACCACTTTTGGGGTGCTTCTTTTGGATTTGTTTCCCC
Organism: Podarcis pityusensis; assembly: GCF_964106645.2. Lineage (NCBI taxonomy): Eukaryota > Metazoa > Chordata > Lepidosauria > Squamata > Lacertidae > Podarcis > Podarcis pityusensis. The sequence goes on from NC_138041.1 coordinate 24,139,400, forward strand.
TCCTGTATCCTGGCGGGGGGTGGGGGTGGGAATGTAAATGTGTGCGTCTGAATTTTTATTTATTTTTTTAAAAGTCAAAACCTGCTGCAGCAGTGTTGCCAAAGCCCACCACGAACTGCTGTTTTAAATATATAAATACGTATATATAGATAACGTCTCGATCGAGTCAGCATTATGTCCTCGACAAGGGTAGTTTTTCTTAGGTAACAACAACAACATGCTGCAAAACTCGTGGGCAGAAGTGAAAGAAGTTTGATACCGTTCTTGAAAATCTGATGTCTGTGTGTGTGTGTGTGTGTGTGTGTGTGACAGTTGTACTCCAAATGAATTGAAAGAGGGTTTTAATTTGGATAAATGATTTCTTTCAAACACACTTTTTGAAAATTGACTTTCCCCTGTTCATTTATACAGCCTAGCGTAGAGGCAGTTCTGTGAGCTCTGAGGCTGCAAACGGGTGTCGTTTTTCCAGAATCAAAAGGGAAGCGACAGAGCCATTGTTGCACCAACGTGGGCACAGAAACCATTTTGTTGTTGTTGTTGCATCCATTACCTGTACAAGTATGGCATGGTTTGTTTTTAATGCTTGAAAAACCCACCAACCTATTTGGCCTGAAGTCACAGTGGGACAGGAAAGGATATCTCCCTCCAGAGATTACGTTTCTTCACCTCCTTTTACTTTCTGCAGCTGGAGACAGTTCTGCAATGAGGGGGTCTCGTTTTTTTCCTCTTTCCAGACAGCTGATGCACCATCTTCAGAAATGGGAATGGCTTGCTGGAGAATTAAAACAGGTCCGTTGCATTGTGAGGAGCTGCTCTCCAATAGTTGAGGACGATGGGTGTCTGGCTTTTTGCCAGGCTGACTCTTTCCCCTGCCACAAACTGTAGCATTTTCCTAGAACTTCCGAGCCAATGTGATCCAGTCTGCTGGACCGCCTCAGATGCGATTATTCCGCACGAGCTTTTCCTAACCTGGTTTCCTCCCAGTGTTTTGGACTACAACTCCCATCAGCCCCCAAGATCACTTTACCGTGCTGGCTGGGGCTGATGGGAGTTGTAGTCTAAAACATCTGGAAAGCACCAGGTAAGAGAGGGGAGGTTGCTGAAGACACCTGGATGCCCCTCTTCCTAAGATGCTCCTTTACCTAGAGCCGGAACAACCGAGCAAGCAGTGGTTTTCAACTCTTTGTACACTCTTTCTCAGTTCAGTTTTTAATGCTGTAAAAAATAAAAGATACAGGGGTTTCTTGCTTTGCTTTTGTTTCCACTTTAAAGGCCTAATTCAGTTCATTTTTTAAAAAAATAAAACGGACTGGGAATCACAGCTCTTTCCAATGCCTTATTGTCTGTGCTTACTTGACGGTGAGTCTTAGCAAAGCAGTTTGTCACTTTCCCTCTTATCTTCAACTCGGCAATAACAAGGTCTCGTTGCCGCTTAAATAAATGAAACCTGACAAGTGCAGGCTAGGCTCATTAGGCACCGGCACCTGAATGTGCAGGGATTGGAGCAGGAAAGGGACATCCCGTTCCCAAAGCAGAATATACTGCCCAACGGACCAAGCCAAAGAGCTGAGCATTTGGCCCGAACCCTGAGCAAATGGCGGCGGCTTGACTAGAGATGGCACAACTCCACAGTCTGCCTTTAAGAAATAAAACGGGGAGAACATGGGAAGAAATGTTACAATGCCATGCTCTGTAAAGGTAAAGGGACCCCTGACCATTAGGTCCAGTCATGGCCGACTCTGGGGTTGCAGCGCTCATCTCGCTTTATTGGCCGAGGGAGCCGGCGTACAGCTTCCGGGTCGTGGGCAGCATGACTAAGCCGCTTCTGGCGAACCAGAGCAGCGCACAGAAACACCATTTAACTTCCTGCCGGAGTGGTACCTATTTATCTACTTGCACTTTGACGTGCTTTCGAACTGCTAGGTTCGAAGCAACGGGGCCGAGCAACGGGAGCTCACCCCGTTGTGGGGATTCGAACCGCCAACCTTCTGATCGGCAAGCCCTAGCCTCTGTGGTTTAACCCACAGCGCCATCCGCGTCCCTGCTATGCTCTGTAAGAGTGTTATATTGCAGGGGAAATATCAGACCGCTTGTCTGGGAGGTTTGTGGGCATCCATTCCTTTCCTTTGAACTCACTTCCTGGCATTACTGGAGAAGGTGCAGAAATGTCCTTTCTCCTCAGCAACCTGCCACCCACTCCTGCTGTCCTCAGAAGCTTTGCGGCCAGGCATGGCACCCAAATTTGGGGAGTTTAATCGCAGCAGGGGAGTCACTCGGCAAAGCAGCCCCTTTAACCAAGAGCCTCTTCCTGTCCTCTCCTGCGTGACAGCGACACTTAACAAGAGCACCGTCTTCCTGGTCTTTTCTACTTTTGTCTCACCAGAGGATTATAACGTCATTCTACCGTAAATGCTGGTTGAATGTAATACTTTCAAACAAATATTATTGTGAGCGATCCCTCTTTGCTGACACAGTAATAGTAATAAAAAGTGGATTCAGGAGTTTTAAACCTTAAACTGTGCTCAGACCCATCGCTTCTGCCCAAAGGTGGGGGATCATAGGGAGGTTGGGCTGTTTCTTGGTTTGGAAGCAGCATTGGGAACCTCTGGCCTTCCAGATGTTGCTGGATTGCAACTCCCCCATCACCCCTTAACCATTGGCTGTGCTGGCTGAGGCCAGTGGGGCGTTAAAAAACATCTGGAGGGCCACTAGTTCCTCATCCCTGGCTTGGAGCATCGTTGCCTGATAGCTTAGAATTCACTGAAGTTGGAAGCAATGGGCAGCTTAAAGGTCGCTAGTTCGTGGTGAATGTGTAAACAGGAAAGTTCAGGGGCTCGCGGTTCTCTGTTCTTCCACCTGCGAGGTCAGTTGGCTTTGGAAGGAAATGCACACTGCATGCGCTCAGAGGCATGCTGCTTTGTATTATAACTTCCCATTTTCCCATCTGGATTTGGCAAAAGCTTCTGGTTATGGGAGTGGGGGCCTACCTAGTGCCTGAGGACCTTGATTAGCTGGAAATATGGGTAGGAAAGGTCGCTGAAGACCCCCCCCCCCAATTTTCTTTGAAGCCACAAGAAGCACCATGAAGCCCAGCCTAATCACAATGATAGGCAATGAACTGTTTCTTAAGGAAACTTCACTGCATCCCTGCAATTGCCTGAGTGGCCACTTATCATTCCAGTGGATTCCAAGGGGACCTTGTTTCCTCCTCCATTATAATAAATAATATTTTTTTTATTTATACCCTGCCCTTCCCAATTTACAAATTGGGCTCAGGGCGGCTAACAGCAAATATAAAACATTGATTAAAATGCAACTATAAAACAGCATAAAATACAACGTAAAATGCAGCATCAGTATCAATAAAATTCAAAAATTCAGGGGTCATTTTGGGAAGGGAGAAAAAAAAACCAATCAGTAGATATCAAATGATCACCAGGGCTAACTGGCCAAGTTGGTCCTACTAGGGCCAGCAAGGAGACCAGGGAAGAATTTAAATGTGGGGTCCCAGAAAGGGTTTCTTCATAGAAGAGGAAAGGGAAAAGAGAATAGAGGATCAGGCTAATTCAAATTGAAGGCCAGGCGGAATAGCTCACTCTTACAGGCCCTGCGGAAGGAGATCAAGTCCTGCAGGGCCTTAGTCTCATGGGGACAGAGCATTCCATCAGGCTGGAGCCATCACTGAACCCTAACCCTAACCCTGCGGGACATACCAGGAGATGCAGTCCCGTAAGTAGCAGCTGAGGTGGCACCACTCCATGTATCAGATCCTCCAGCATGTGATGGGGATCACAGCTGCTAGAGCCGTCTCTGCAACCTAGTGCTCTCCAGTTGGTTTTGGACTGTGGCATGCTAGTTGGTTGTAGTCCAAAACAGCTGGAAGGCACCAGGTTGGAGGAACTGCTGTGTCAGGGGAAGGCAGTTTCTCTTGGGCTCCGTTCATCACTGCCAGTTTTGAAAAAGGATGTAGAGGGGCTCTTGAACTCAGGAACAGGCGGACCATTTTAGTGGGATGCTTTTAAAACTGTTGTTTTCTTTTTATCCTGCCCTCCATCGTAGAACTGAAGGTGGTGCATATTTGTTTATAAAATACATTTATTCTGCAATTGCATAAAAAATACCAAAGCAACGTTCAGCAAACACACACACACACAATATCACATAAAAAGTGTGGTTGCAAATCATCAATCAGCTGTTATAGATGTTTTTCTTAATTTTTAGAATAAGCCTGGCAGCATTAAAAAAAAAAAAAAAAGTTTGAAGGCGATTCAGAAGGTGCACCTCCTGAATCTCTTGGAAGAGCATTCCAGAGGAAATGACACCAAAGGCTTGGTTTTGTGTCAATGTCAAATGAATCTCACTAATTTGGGGGATGACAAGTGAAGCTTTACCTGGGACCTTTTCCTTTTGCAGGGGCCTTGATTTTCTATGAAGGCCTGTGCAGGACTCAAATGAAATAAACACAGTCTGTGCCGCACAACCACCATTCATTTCAAGGCTTATGGAGGAAGACCTCATTCATGCCCTCTCTTTTCAGGCCCCTGCAGTTGGCGGCGGTGGTGCAACAGGAAGGAGCAAAGTACTTATGGAAAGGTGTGCGTGTGCAGGACTTATGGTCTCCACCTACACAAAAATCCCTTTCTACATTGCATTATAGCTGTAAAAAGGGTCAGATGGGAGGTGCGCTTGCAAAATGGTTGTGATCCTAGGAGAAAGCTGGGTGGAGGTATAAGACCAACAGTGCCCCCTTGTGGCGCATTTTCCCCCTTCATTTACAGATCACAGTTGACGCTTGGATCTGCAGACTAGTCTTATAGCCATGGGCGTAGCCAGGATTTTTGTTGGGAAGCCAAATATTTATTTTAGGAGCTTTTTAAAGGAGATCCCGCCCCCTCAAGTAGTCCTTGCGCTTTTTTGCGGGGAGGCAGTCACAGGTTAAAATACCCCCAAAAGACGACATTACGGGAAGCAAGCTTCCTAGGGCGCAGGGGAGGGCAGGCATCTAGGGGGAAGTAATTGAGTACTTTCAATACTTTTTGCGGATCTGCCCCCCTCCCTTGGCTACGCCCATGCTTATAGCCTTGCTTTCCCTTAATACTAAAGACTCGGGGGTTGCCGAGGAGAAGCGCTTTGCACGTGCACAAAGGCACCCTTTACCATTAACACCTGCTCCCTCCCCCCGCCCCAATGGTGGGTCTCTGCAGCGCGACAGAGACGCACCCCTTCCCGCCGCCTCTTGCAACTTTCCGCCGAGCCGCGTTGTTTGGCAACGGGCACGACTCCCCACCAATAGGAGCGCTCCGGCCGCCCAGCGTTCCACGGTTGCCTGGCAACCCTGGCCCGGGGACGTTCCACGGTTGCAGAGGCGGCTCCGCGCTGGGGCGCAGCGGAGGTATGCGCGGCGCGGCCTCGGGGCCACGGGTGAGTCCTGATCGCCCGGCTGGGCAGTAATGCAGAGTCCCGAGCTGTCGTGAGTGACCCTCGGACGGAGCCCGGAGCTCCCACCCGGCCCACACTTCCTCCTAAGGAGGAGCCCCGCAGGCAGAAACTTTTACTCCACTCCATCGCGCAGGAGGAAAGAGCGAGACTCCCGCCCCATCGCCCCATAAAGTTGAAAACACTAGTTCGTTTGGGAGCCCGGTTTATACTTTTGCACATTTGACGGGGGCTTTGCAATAAGAACATCGGAAGAGCTCTGCCAGCAACTTCATTTCCCAGGATTCTTTGGCAGGCTTCTTAAAGCTGCACGATATGGAGCCTTGTTTTAAACACCCGACTTTACTGATAATTTTAATGTCTTATTTCATGTAGAGGTATCAATGATTAAGCAGTACATAAATCCTGGTCAATAAAATAAAAATAAACAAACCTGCCCCCCAGCGCCTGGACGTCGGGTTTCTTTGCAGGGCCAAGGGAGCCTCCTTGCCCCTGTGGGCCCAGATTCTTTGCCTTTTGTCCCCTTCCTAGGAGTGATAATAATGTCTTCCGTTCCCGAGAGACCAGGACCTTGGGCGAAGGATCATTGTGATTACCTGCTAGATTCTATTGATGCTCAACTCAGCCAGCTCCAGGTAAGTAAGTAGGGAAGGGATGGGCTTTTCTGGAGTTGTTTGTTGGGCAACGCTGGGTTTATACAGCCCTGACTAAAAGATACCCTGGATTACGAAGGGAGACTTTTCCAGGGTGAGACCTATTATCCATGGCAGTCCTGGTGCTGTCCTGCTGTCCCGTGCACTTAGCTCAGTGGGTAGAGCATCCACTTTGCTTGCAGAAGGTCCCAGCTTCAATCCCTGGCTTCTCCAAGTAGGACTGGGAATGTCCCTTTGCCTGAAATCCTGGAGAGCTGCTGCCAGTCAGTGTAGACAGCATGGAGCTAGATGGACCAGCTGGTCTGACTCCATATAAGACCACCTTCTATGATGGGCGAGGGGCCATTGCTCAGTGGTAAGCATCTGCTTTGCATGCAGAAGGTCTCAGGTTCAATCCCTGGCTGGGAATAACCCTGGTCTGAAACCCTGGAGAGCTGCTGCCAGTCAGTGCAGACAACACTCAACAAGATGGGCCGGTGGTCTCACACAGCATAAAGCATCTTCTTGCATCGCTCCCTACCCAAGACCAACAAAGGAAATGTGTTTTTTCATCTCCACCCCTATGTTCAGGAACCCAGCGGAATAATCAAGGGCAGCAGTGACAGTGGGAAGGCTTCTCTCAAGAAAACTGCGGGCACTAATGCCACAGCAGGTAAGACCTACCCTCTCCGCAGGCTGACTTTTAACCATGTCCCAAGCCTCTTTTCCTCAGTCTTCCCTTCTGCAAACTGGGCACAGTTTACCGTATTTTTTGCTCTATAAGACTCACTTTTTCCCTCCTAAAAAGTAAGGGAAAATGTGTGTGCGTCTTATGGAGCGAATGCAGGCTGCGCAGCTATCCCAGAAGCCAGAACAGCAAGAAGGATCGCTGCTTTTGCTGTGCAGCGATCCCTCTTGCTGTTCTGGCTTCTGGGATTCAGATTATTTTTTTCCTTGTTTTTCTCCTCCAAAAACTAAGTGCGTCTTGTGGTCTGGTGCATCTTATAGAGCGAAAAATACGGTACTTATTGGTCTGCATGTCTTAGATGTAAGACTTAAGCCAGGGAGAGACCTGGTCACAAATCCCCATTCAGTGATGAAGGCCAGCTTCCTTTCAGTCTAGTCTACGTCGCATGGTTAGTTTGAGGATAAAATAGGAAAACCTTATGATTCACCAACTTCAGCTCTTGGGAGGAAGGGTGTGGGGTGGGAGGACAGTGTATATGTAAGTAGTCTGGCCTGTGTCGGACATTCAAATTTGGAAAATAATCCATTGGAACGCTAAAATAATCTACATTGGAGGGAGGAGAAAAACCCCATCACGTTGGATTTTTCTGCTGCCAGGCCAGACAACACTGGTAGCTTGGATCGGTGCCTTCTTCTGCCTCCCTGCTGCAAAGAGTTTCTGCATCAGACAGAATTGCCTTTCTTGACGAAGATAATCATACCCTTTGAATGAAGCATTGTGCATCAATAAATGGACGTTTCATTTGTGGTCCTGAATCTGTGGGGTTTGGGTCACTGGCTGTGCTCTGCTCCTTCGCCCGCTGGGCAAATCTGAACCCTGGTTAGATCGCCAAGTAAATGAGCTCCATCCATCCTGTGGCCCTGGCAAGATTTTCTGCCAGATTGGAAACTTGCCTCCTTGCTAGCGCAGGTGCGCCATCGTTGGGAGAGATTTCGCAGGTATGAATTCTGATCCAGGAGGAAGCTCACTGCTCTCTTCGTTTGCTTTCTCCTCCGTGCAGATCTGGACGGATGCTCTGGGGTCAGGGACAGAGAGGCCTCTCCGGGGGAAGACCCGTCCTCTTGGGAAGAGGATTATGCCTGGTGGCCGGTGCGTTTCCTCGACTTAGGGGCCGCCCTAGGAGGCAGGAGCAGATCGGACTCGGTTTGCACGGAAGACTTTGCGGCCAAGTTTAACGAGGTCCTGGTGGATCCCCTGCCCGGCTCTGAAGAGGAGAGCAGTGCCTTGGCTCTTGACTCGGGGTCTCTAAAACACGCTACTCGCGATCCGGTTAATACTTCTTCGCCTTTCGCGGACTACGAAGCAGCCTCGGATTGTCTCTCAGTAGATTCAGCAAGAAAGCAAGGAATCGCCCAGTTGCCTAAGGGAGGGTCTGAGGAGGAATGGGACCAGGAGAAGGAGTTGACTGGCAATTTGAGAGATGCTCCACCGTTGTGTATTCCGCGCAGAATTAAGAGCGCAGAGTCTCTAGGAGAGCAGATCTCATGGCTTAGTCAGAAGTGGTCCACGGATGAGACATGGAAGACAAGGGGCTTGAGCTCTGGGGAGGGGTCTCTGGGCTCGGAGATCTCTCCGCGAAGCATCTTCCTGAGGCCACAGCAGGAGCAAAGAGGTTCAGAGGACTCTTTTGAGTGGGTTCAGGATGCTCACGAAAATAAAGAGAGCCCGTTGCTCCTTGAAGATTTGAGGCCTTCCCAGCTGCTCCCAGCATCTAACGTAAAAACTGTTTTGGATGGTGGGTCCCCATCTGTGGGGACAGCAGGATGCGGCCACCCCGTGGAGCGGTCCAGCTGCCCAAGGGGTTTGTTGGATGTGGCCTGCCCGTGCACCATCAGAGCATCTTTGGTACCCTCTAATGAAGAGGATGGAGGTGGATCAAAAACCCCTTTGTGTCTTTATCCACAGGGAGCCTGGGACTCTGGTAAAACACAGAGGCTGGCTCTGTCAAGGATCGGCATGGACAGTGGTGCCACTCGGGCTACTGTGTATTCCCATAAGGCTCCAGGCTCAGCCAATGATGGCTGTATGGGATGCAGGAAGGAATGGATCATGGATGCCCATTGCACAGATGGGCACAATGAGGCTCTGGAATCAAAGGAGTGTGAGTTGGAGCAGGATCGTTCCCTTGCATCATTTAGGTTAGGGTTGGGGAGCCTGTGTCCCTCCAGATATAGTAGGACTCCAAATCCCATCAGACCCAACAGCTAGAATGGTCAGGAATGATGGGAGTTGTAGTCCAACAACACCTGGCTGGCCAGGTGTTCCTCAGCCCTGATTTGTGTGTGTGTTTTAAGGGTTCTGCCGTCTTTATGCATCCAACGCTTTGGATCAGGTCACTCTGCCTTTTAACTAAGGGGGAAAACTGAGGCTGAAAGTGTTGGGTGACATGACCAGCACCACAGAATGTCTGTTGCAGACGAGGGACTTGAACTCGGGTCCAGCTGCGATAAGAGCCAACATTTTCATGCTCTTTGTGTGCCCAAGATTTATGGTTCCAATGATGATTTGATAAGCTAGCTGCTGTTTTACAGTAAATCCACATTAGGGATTTATGTCTGTACTCTGGTGGAACGCTCTGCCTCATGAGACCAGGCCCCTGCAGGATTTGATTTCTTTCCGCAGGGCCTGTAAGACAGCGTTGTTCTGCCTGGCCTTTGGCTTGGAATTAACTTGATCTCCGCTCCCTCTTTCTTTTTTCCTTTTTCCTTCTGTGATGGAACTCCTACTTGGGGACTTCCCTGGCCTTTTTCTGGCCCACGTAGGACCAGTCTGGATAGTTAGCCTTGGTGAAGACTTGACGTTTTCATCCCCAAAAAGGTTTTTGAGTTTCTGCTGAAATGAGGCTGCATTTTAATGTTGCATTTTAATCTTGTTTTTAAGTTGTATTTCAATCAATTGTTTTATATCTGGTGTTAGCTTCCCTGAGCCTGGTCTTGGCTGGGGAGGGCGGGGTATAAATAAAATTTATTATTATTATTACTCTGCTGATGCAATATTCCAGAACGGGTTTGGGGTTTTTTGCAGGAGAGAGAAGGTGTGAGGATGCATGCCTAAACTTTAGTTTGAGAGTGGATTGGCAAAGTGACATTGTCATCTGGCTCCACTGGCAGTGGTTTGAGCAAAAGAATCTGCTGCATTGATCTTGAAGAGGAAACGTTGGAGTAAATACAGTACACCTTCTGTTGTGATGTTTATATTCCACCATTCCTGCAAGCAGCTCTCAAGCTGGCGTAGATGGCTCAGTCCCCTCCATTTTATCCTCACAACAACCCTGTAGAGTAGGCTGAAGCACAGTGACTGGCCCAAAGTCACCCAGTGGGTTTCGTGGGTGTTTGAAGATTATTGAACATGGGTCTCCCAGGGCCTCATCCAACACCCTAGCCCAAGAGTGCAGGCTCCACAGCCCTCCACATCTGGCTGGACTGCATTTGCCATCCCTCTGACCATTATCCATACCGGCTAGAGCTGATGGGAGCTGGGAGTTCAGCAACAGCCAGAAGCCCCCAGGGTGCTCACTCATGCTCTGACCACTGCACTGTACTACTCTGGGTGAATTAATCCTCTGAAAGAGAGAGAGAGCCTCTCTTAGGACTCTCATGGCCAGGCCACTTTGAAACTTCTCTGACGTTTTTCCTTTTGGTCCTCTCTTTAGGTGGCAGTTTGGGCTCTCAGCACCATGATCCCCAGTCTGAGCTGAACCAGGGCTGGATGGAGCCCTTTCAGGGCAAACGTGTGGCAGGTGAGGTTACCCGGAGCCGGGAAGGGCTGTGTCAGTATTTTCATTAGTGGAAAAGGCTGGATTTGGGGCTGGGGAATACAGGGTGGCGCTTTTCCTCTCCCCGTTGTGTCTGAAAACCTGGGATCAAGTGCTTTTCTTGTCTTCTAAATAGCCACCAGCCTCAGTGTCAAGAAGATCCTCTTGCCGCCGCAGCGGGATTTGCTGAGGTAAATATTGATGAGCCTTGGACTGTTGAGATAAAGATGGCCAAATATGTCCATTTTTGGGTCTTTCTCCGTTTCTCGTTTTTCCTGCCTCAAGTTCAGTTCTTCCCATTTCCACATCTTGTGAACCTGAACTTTCACTTTGTTAAATTGTTTCTTCTGGAGAACAAGGCACTAGCCCTCATGGTGGCAAAAGCTTACGGGCGATGCCTGCTGGAATCACAAAAGGTGGGGAGGTGACTGGATAAGTTGCTGGCAGCCGAGGACAGGAGGACTTCAGTATCCCTGCTCCTCCCGTGAGCTAGCGAAACCTTAATAAAGTATGCAAATGTGTGCACAATTTCATGATTCACGTAGGTCACAGAATCCGCCTTTTCTCAATGCAGGAATTTAAACGGTGTGCTTAAATAAAGCATGGAGTAAACAAGTCCTGCCTATATAACCTTTCAGGCAATAGGAAATAAGGTGGCATTTATTAAGCATCCTTGCAGTGCATGCTGGCCAGGAATGTATGTCCATCTTAGCTGCTGGGCCCAAATACTCCCACCTGGGGTACTGAGCTCTGGATAAATCACACAACAAATGCCGTGGCCCTTAATTCTGCTGTCCCTCTCTGGTGTGCTTTCTGGGGCAAGGCAGCAAGGTGATCACAGTGCTCTTTGCTCTTGTGGTGCAGTGGTTAAGAGCGGTAGTCTCGTAATCTGGGGAACCGGGTTCGCTTCCCCACTCCTCCACATGCAGCTGCTGGGTAACCTTGGGCCAGTCACACTTCTTTGAAGTCTCTCAGCCCCACTCACCTCACAGAGTGTTTGTTGTGGGGGAGGAAGGGAAAGGAGAATGTTAGCCGCTTTGAGGCTCCTTCGGGTAGTGATAAAGCGGGATATCAAATCCAAACTACTCTTCTTCTTCTTCTTCTTCTTCTTCTTCTTCTTCTTCTCCTGTGGCCTTTCAGGTCCCCCGGTTGCAGTGATGGAGGCAGCAAAGAGGAAGACGAGGAGTTTGCCAGGTTATGCAGGGCCAGCGAGTCGTGGAAGTGGGATGCGAGCAGAGGATCAGAACCCAGTGGGAGGAGAGCTGAGCTGGGAGGCTACAGAAACCTCGAGGTAACTCCTGGTGGATGCAGAACATCACAAAAGTCAGAGGTGGAAGGGGCTCTCTACTGAGGTATGTGCAGCTGGGAAGGGAGAGGTGTGGCGGAAACTTTGGTTTTGCTGGACAGATTGGAACAATAAATGTTTATTTTTTCTTTCTTTCCCTGCCAGCAAATGGTTAATGAACGGCAGCCTCTGATTGGCCGTGGTTCCAGGAGGGAGAGTTTAAAAGGAGAGGATTTGAGGAGAGACAGTTAAGGGGTTAGGAGTTAAGGGATTAAGAGGGATGGAAATGAGGGAGGCAGGTTAGGAGACAGGTTGAGGTATAAAGAGTGAATGGGAGAAAGAGTTGGTTCTGGAAAACCAACTTCCACTCTGAGCATATTGTGAAGGACAGAGTGTGGTGTCCTGTAGAAGGAATAGACTGGAATTTTACTGGGAGGCAGAGGTTGAGCCAGGAAAAATAAGAGCTGGAAAGGAACAAGTAGGGACTCAAATCTAGTCTGGAGGGGAGAAATTCTTTTAAGGAAAAGAAGAAACTCCCAAACCCAGTGAAGGGAGCGGGTGTGGAGAGCCCTTTGGTCTATTACTTAAATTACCTCAGGAGCAGGATTGTTAAACGGGGTGGATAACTGAAAGAACGTGTCACCGTATAAAGGAACCAAACCTATCACACAAAAAACAACTGAGGATGAATTGACATGAAATCGCACTGTGTTCCTGAAGTAACCTAAGTTTAATCCATTTTGTGTTGTATACTATCTTGCCTTAAATAAATCTTTATTGTTTATTTAAAGAAGACCTGTCTGAGACTCCAACTTACTAGTTATCCCCTCACAAAAGTCCTCTGCAGGATACTCTGGGCTAGAATTCTAAGAGGGAAGGAAAAGAAAAATTTGAAAGAAATCTCGATGAAATTGTTAAAGAGTAAATTATAAATATTTGACGGGTGCACTGAGATATAACAAAATCCCTTATCGCTGAGAATATCCTGAAGGAGTATCTTTTACAAATAAAGGAAGAAAACAAAGGTGTCGGGATCCCAATGAAGCAGGCAAATTCTGGAGAAAATATGGAAAAGAATTAGCAGGAGAAAGGGCATTTGGTTTGGAAGAAGAAGAATCAACAGAGGTTGAGATGGGAGACAAATAAATGAAGAACAAGATGGTGTTGAAAATCTTAACTTGGAATGTAAATGGACAATAATAAAACCAAAAGGAACAAGATTGAACATGTGGTTTAAAAAGTTAAATTTGGAAGTGATTTGCTTCCAGGAAATACACGTTGCGAAGAATCTGTGATGTAACAAAGAAGAGAGGAGTGGTAATGTATATAAAACCCAAACTGGATCCACAGCAACTATTTAAAGACGAGCAAGGAAGAATATTGATAACTCAGATAACATCACAAGGAGAAAAAAAATATTGCTAATAGGTGTGATGATAAAAAATCAATTTAAGGAACCGCAGAAAGAGGAGGAAGGAAGTCGAGTTTTGAAATGTTAAAATGAGGGCGCTGAGTTGGATAAGACTGCAAAGTAAAGATAAAGGTGTGATCAAAAGAAACCCAACATTTAGGGCGGGATTTATGGGTTTGTTTGCTTTTTGTAGGACAGGCAAACGGGCTTAAAAACAATAATGATAAAAGCCTTTGTTCGACAGGAGTTGGAATCGGAAGAAGAAAAATTGTCGCAGAAAAGGGCCCAGATCCGCGAAGCTGACGTGTCCCTGCAGAGTGTCCTCCAGCAGAAAAAGGTACAGAGCCAAAACTCTAGTGGGAGGGAGTCCCACAGGCAAAGGACGTGGTCTAGCCACTGTACAGCCTGCTCTAAACTACCCATGACCTGGAGGGGGATGGCAGAGGAGCAGAACCCACGACTTTCCTCCTCTTTCTAGCATGTCGCTCTGGAGCTGGAGACTTTTCGGGAGGCCCTGGAAAAGAGCCAGAGGGAGGCGAGGAGGCTGCAGCTGATCATGGAAGAGAAGCGGAGCCAAGCGGATGAGGCCAGGTGTGTGGAGCAGGGGTGGCTAGGGCAGGGCCGTAGATAATGGGGGTCGGGTCTAGCTAGGGTCTCAGACCCGGGTGGGGAACCATTGACTCCCCAAAACACCTCAGTGATCACGCAGAAGTGTAAGGAGTCAGCGTCAGCAAGGGACCACGAGGGTCATCCAGCCTCTGCAATGCAGGAATCTTGTTGCTGTTTCAGTTGTTATGATTATCCTTGCCATTACAGTGGTACCTTGGTTTTCAAATGTAATCTGTTCCGGAAGTCTGTTCCAAAACCAAAGCGTTCCAAAACCAAGGCGCACTTTCCCATAGAAAGTAGTGCAAAACAGATTAATCTGTTCCAGACTTTTAAAAACAATCCCTAAAACAGCAATTTAACATGATTTTTACTATCTAACGAGACCACTGATCCATAAAATGAAAGCAATAATCAATGTACTGTACTATAAAATAAATAACACAGTATTGTAGATGATTAAAATTAAAATTAACAAAAAAAATTACCTGCACTAATGATAGTCATGGGGGGCTTTTATCCATTTCCACAGTCAATCAGTCAACCAATCAATCAATCAGTAGCTGAACTAGGATCCACATAGTCACAAAAACAAATTAACTGAAAAAGCCTCAAAACAAAAAACGCAAAACAAATAGCAAAAACAAAAGCACCAAATATAAGCTCCAATTATCACCTCAGAACACTGCAATTGGAAACGGAAGACTTGAACTACTGTGCGGGGGGGAGGGGACACAAATTAGAAGCGCAACAGGAAACAGGGGGACTCATAACGGAGCACGTTTGGCTTCTGAAAAGGAATTCAAAAACCGGAACACCTCCTTCCGGTTTTGCAGTGTTTGGGTTCCAAGTTGTTTGTGAACTAAGCTGTTCGAAAACCCAGGTACCACTGTATTGATTTCCTATGTAGCGATTTCACAATAAAAGCCCTATACGAGACAGTTGCATCTGTTAAAATGCAGTGGCACAGATATCAAAATAAGAAATCATTATGGAGGTACTTCAGAATGCTGAGCCCAGCGCCCTTTCCTCCTCTGCTGCTGACCTGAGGCCACAAGGTCCTTTTCCCTCCCCGTCTCTCCTTCCCATTTCTGTCGCCTGACCTGCTGCTCTCTGTGACTCAGGGCTGATCTGTTACTCCTGGAGTACAAGCGGGAAGCCTGCCTGAGGGACCTGCTGGCGCTGGAGCAGGAGCTGAGCGTGCTGAGGAGCCAGAGGAGCCAGCATGGGGCTGCCCAGGCAGACGTGAGTAGCAAGGGTTGCAAAGCCTTTGGTGGGATCTCTTCCATGGGCATCAAGCAAAGACACAACTCAAGTATTTGGACTGCCCTTCACAGAAATCTCAATAATAATAATAATACATTTTATTTATACCCCGCCCTCCCCAGCATTTTTGGGGGATGAAAACGTCAAATCTTCACCAAGGCCAACTATCCAGACTGGTCCTACCAGCTCCCATCAGCTCTAGCCAGTATGGATAATGGTCAGAGGGATGGCAAATGCAGTCCAGCCAGATGTGGAGGGCTGTGGAGCCTGCACTCTTGGGCTAGGGTGTCGGATGAGGCCCTGGGAGACCCATGTTCAATAATCTTCAAACACCCACGAAACCCACTGGGTGACTTTGGGCCAGTCACTGTGCCTCAGCCTACTCTACAAGGTTGTTGTGAGGATAAAATGGAGGGGATTGAGCCATCTACGCCAGCTTGAGAGCTGCTTGCAGGAATGGTGGAATATAAACATCACAACAGAAGGTGTACTGTATTTACTCCAACGTTTCCTCTTCAAGATCAATACAGCAGATTCTTTTGCTCAAACCACTGCCAGTGGAGCCAGATGACAATGTCACTTTGCCAATCCACTCTCAAACTAAAGTTTAGGCATGCATCCTCACACCTTCTCTCTCCTGCAAAAAACCCCAAACCCGTTCTGGAATATTGCATCAGCAGAGTAATAATAATAATAAATTTTATTTATACCCCGCCCTCCCCAGCCAAGACCAGGCTCAGGGCGGCTAACACCAGATATAAAACAATTGATTGAAATACAACTTAAAAACAAGATTAAAATGCAACATTAAAATGCAGCCTCATTTCAGCAGAAACTCAAAAACTTTTTTGGGGATGAAAACGTCAAATCTTCACCAAGGCCAACTATCCAGACTGGTCCTACGTGGGCCAGAAAAAAAGAAGGGAAGTCCCCAAATAGGAGTTCCATCACAGAAGAAGAGTGAGGGTTAAGAAGCTTTCTTCCAGCTTGAGGGCCGTGCTTCTTCAAGGGCAACTTTCTGGAGGGGGCCTGATGCCACTGGGGTGGGGCCAAAGGCAAAACTGGGGGGAGCCATGGCTGTGCCCCTACCTGTTCTGCAGTGTGCGGCAGTCCAGCCATGCAGATGTTTCTGCGCAATGCAAGCAAACAAGAGCATCGTTGGTACACTTGCCCGTTTGGTACACTTGCCAGTGTGGTGTAGTGGTTAAGAGCGGTAGACTCGTAATCTGGTGAACCGGGTTCGATTACCCGCTCCTCCACATGCAGCTGCTGGGTGACCTTGGGCTAGTCAGCCCCACTCACCTCACAGAGTGTTTGTTGTGGGGGAGGAAGGGAAAGGAGAATGTTAGCCGCTTTGAGACTCCTTCGGGTAGTGATAAAGCGGGATATCAAATCCAAACTCTTCTTCTTCTTCCTGCTGCTGTAATGCTCTTTCAGCAGGGAGTGTTTTCCATCTTCCTCTTCTTCTTTGGTGATCACTCGTTGCCGAGTAAGATTGTCTTGCATAAACACGGTTTTAACAGTGAGTCCATAAGTGACTGTGGAGGCCTATTCTGGATCCACATGTCCTTCCACAGTGGGGACATAGGTTTCCGGGCAGGAATTGATCACGTTGTGGATTTGCCAAGCGTGCCTTCCTCTTAGCAGGTTTCTCCCTTGCGTCCTGAGTTCAAGTGTCTTCAAAGCCCATGACACCTTTGGTAAAGGCTGTTCTCCAACTGGAGCGCTCGCAGGCCAGTGTTTCCCAGTTGTTGGTGTTTATACTACATTTTTCTAGATTTTCCTTGAGAGAGTCTTTGAACCTCTGTTGTCGACCACCCACATTACGCTTACCATTTTAAAGTTCTGAGTAGCATAGTTGCTTCAGAAGACGATAATCAGGCATCCGCACAACAGGACCAATCCAACAAAGTTGAGGTTGGAGAATCATTGCTTCGACACCGGGTGTGTGTTCCATAAGCCCAGTTTCACCAGTGAGAAAGCCGTCTCCTGCATTGCCACAAGCTGACAACCGCCAGGCTGTGGGAAAGCTGGCCAGTTTGTGGATCTGAATGCCCTTAGCAGGCAACGGGCCTCTTGAACTCCTGCTGTCTCCTCCAACAGGTGTCTCGGTTAGCCGCTGAGAGGGAAGAGCTGAAGTTCCAGGTGAGCCAACTGGAAGGCAAGCTGTCTTCCTTGAAGCATCAGCTGAAGTCCTCCAGAGTAGAGCTGGCCTCTGTGAAGGAAACCTCAGGGGATGGAGCAGGACCACTGCAGGAGGTAGGAATGCTAGGCAGACTCTGGGCTCATGCCATTGGACCTTGGCAGCCATCTTTGAGGCCCAGTCACCAGGGTTGCTAAGCTAGGTTTGCCATACGTTGGAATTTCCCAGGCATATTCAGAATATCCGGTCGGAAGCAGTATTTCCAGGCGGAAATCGCAAAAATGTCCGGTGAAATCTGGAGGTATGGAAACCTATGTGGGACATGTCGTTTTGGGCAATTTTCCTTAAAAATAGCCCAAAAGAAAATGGTCGCAACAGGAGCGGGAAACCTGATTTTTTAAAAAAGAACTTGTATTAAATTTAAGTAATTTGTTTTGATTTGTAATAATTTGGGAAACTAATAAAAATAAATTGAAGAAAAATTAGCTGAAACACTTTGAGCTTTTTTTGGCAAAGCTATTGAGCTTTTCTTTTGGGGGGAGGGGGACTATTTTGAGCTATTTTAAGGGAAATTTGCCCCAAAAAATCAACACTTCTGACATGGGTTGCCATACAAACGGGTTTTCCCAGGCATTTTTTGTGGTTTTCAGAAATTCCTCCCGGACACTATTTCCAACGGACAAATCCTGGATATATCTGGGAAATCCCGGGCGTACGGCAGCCCTGTGGTTGGCTGTGCATCCGGGGAAGGGCGGCAGCTGCGTAAATTCCCCCCAGATCTTACCTGCCACGTGTCAATCTTCCCAGGGGTCTTCTGCACCAGCTTTGCGGCCTGCTCACTCCAAGAGAGGCCACTGTTGTGTGACTTCCTCCAAGCACAGGTTGCTCCAGGGGCCAGCGAGGCCGGCGTGTGGCGGGTGCAGGGGCTGGAGCGGAGGATCTCGGCTCTGCAGGCAAGCCTCGGGGAGAAGGAGCAGGAGCTCTCGAAGCTGCGCCAGACCGTCTCTGCCTTGGAGGCTGAAAAGGCGTCTTGGAGCATCACTGCAGAGGGCCTGGCAGAAGAGCGCAAGAAGCAGCTGGACTTGTTGCGGCAACAGAAGGTGGCTTTTTGTTGCGGGGCGGGATTTGCAACTGTGTGCGTGGCGACTTTGTCGCTCGGTCTAACTGTGGAACTCCCTGCTGCAGGGGTAGGGGTGGCCCCAACTGGGGTGGCTTTAAAAAAAGGATCGGACTAATTCAAGGAGAAGAGGGCAATCGATGGCTACTAGCCACAATGGCTGTGCTCTGACCCCATGGCCAGAGGCAGCAATGCTTCTGAATGCCAGTGGCTGGAAGCTGCAGGAGGGAAGAGGGTTCTTGCACTCAGGTCTTGCTTGTGGGTTTCCCAGAAGAGGCATCTGATTGGCCGCTGTGAGATGAGGATGCTGGACTAGATGGGCCATTGGTCTGATGCAGCAGCCAGGCTCCTTTTTGGTTCTTATGTACAGTGGTACCTTGGTTCTCAAACTCAACCCGTTCCGGAAGTCCGTTCCAAAACCAAAGCATTCCAAAACCAAGGCGCGCTTTGCCATAGAAAGCAATGCAAAACGGATGAATCCGAACCTGATCCAAAACACCCACCCACCCCACTCACATATGAAAACAAAGATCACCACAGCCAATCACAACCAACCAACCACACCCTAGGCCAACCCCAACCTCTCTCACCACCAAAGGAACACGAGTGAACAGCAGAGAACCTGCACAAGCAACGCTGACACCAAACCCTACGAATAGTAAGTAAAATAGAAACATCGCCACCCGACCCCACCCCCACCCATCTTCCCCTCCGCTCTACCTCTTTCTCCCTTTTCTTCCTAATGTCTCAACAAATGAAACTGATTTGTAAAAATGTTACATGGAAAAAATACAAGAGAGAGACATTACACATACTTTTGTAAATCAAGAAAATCTTTAATAAAAATACATTAAAAAACAAACAAACAGATTAATCCATTCCAGACTTTTAAAAACAACCCCTAAAACAGCAATTTAACATGAATTTCACTATCTAACGAGACCATTGGTCTATAAAATGAAAGCAGTGATCAACGTACTGTGCTATAAAATAAATAAGACAGTATTGTACATGATAAAAATAAAAAATATTTTTTACTTACCTGCACTAGTGATAGTTATTGTTTGGATGGGGGGCTTTTATCAATTTCCGCAGTCACACAATCAATCCATCAGTAGCTGAACTGGGTTCCACACAGTCACAAAAAAAAAAGAAATGAACCGAAAAAGCCTCAAAAACACAAAATAAATAGCAAAACCAAAGCGCCAAACTTAATCCGTTCCGGAAGTCGGTTTGACTTCTGAAATGTTCGAAAACCAAGGCGCAGCTTCTGATTGGCGCAGGTTCCCCGGAAACAATAGCCGACAGCCGCATCGGACGTTCGGCTTCCGAAAAACGTTTGAAAACCGGAACACTTACTTCCGGGTTTTCGGCATTTGAGAGCCAAGGCGTTTGAGACCCAAGGTACCACTGTAGATGCAAAAGGGCAGTACCACCACATGTGTGTTAGGGAACCCCTCACTAGACAGCTGTGAAGGCATCTTTTCTGTCCACCTGCAGGAGGAAGAACTTACTCAGCTGCAGGAAGAGCTGGAGGGCAAAAAGCAGCAGGCCCTGCGAGAGGTAGGCATGGCAGCTCCCCTTGGCTCCTTCCCCTCAAGAATTCCCCTTTCTCGAGCCCCACTGCATGGAGGAAACGGGCTTAGCTTCACTGCCTTAGCTGTAATTGGGGTTTGGTGTGGTTCGTGGCTGCAACCATGAAACCCAAATCCTGCCTTTGGATTAAGCCGTTTTAATTGTTATTTTATTTAACACAGGTTGTAAATAGCACTTGGTTTATTAAAAAAAACAAAAAACCATTAAAATTCTCCACAAATTACAGAGTTAAAAACAGACATTTAAGCATTTCGAAATATAATTAAAACCAGCAGCTGCCTGTTTGTATCGTGCAACATCTTTGGTATCGCCAGGAGGTGTTTGGGGGTGGTTCATTGTAGGCTGAGAGTCGTGCCCAGAGTTTTTCTCTACAGTCCTTAGAGCTAGGAAGTTGCTTTTGCTTCTTATTTTCTGCAAAAAATAAATTTCGCTTCCCCACCCCCTGTTAAGTTGTGGGCGAACATATCAGACGACACAGCGATTCTTCCAAAGCAGCTCTTTATTTGTAAGCTGGAACAGAACTGAACTGAGGAGCTCAGTCAGCCTGCTTATATAGAGCTCCAGAACAACGTAACTGTTGCAACTTTCTAAAACTATCCAATCACTGAACGTCACTTTCGATCCTTCATTTGCATAACTATCTACAGTATCCCCCTGCTGGCCCAGGGTGAGAACTTCAGTACATAACACCCCCCAAGTGCCAAATGCTGCATACAGCATGAATTTGCTGGCCCCACTACTGCCTTTGCTAACCATCTTTTTGTGGGTGCTGCTGGGGGGAAGAGCAGGGCATCTGTTGGACTTGTTCCATATTTGCCATTGGGTCCCCGGAGCACAGATTCACACAAAGTGTCAATCAACCTTGCAGGATTCAAAAGGATTTATTTGAAATGCATATGCAGGACAAAGGCACAGCGCGATAAGCTGGCAATCTGCACACCCAGTTCTGAGCGTGCCAGCTTTTTATACCCCTTAGAATGCATAGACACATGTTCACATGTATATAATAAGATATAGTTTTGTTTCTTGTGTTACCTTCCTCCTTTTCAGTTCGCCTCCTCCTTTTCAGCCTCCCTCTGGGGTTACAATAACACCCATTCAACCTTGCTCTTATCTCTACCCTCCTAGGCCAGACATTCCAGAGAGAGAGGCCCATTTTCACTGTAACATCTAAGCAAGAAGAAAAAGCCTTGTTCTTCTGGCTGGTGTAAAAACCTCCCTCCTCCCTTTAAGGAAGGCGATTTGGGGATAATATATGAGAGAGGGAAAAATGCCTCAAACAGTTTTTGGGATCATATATAGAACAATATTCTAATGGCCCTTCACATCTGCTTGGCTTGCAGAAGGTTCCAGGTTCCATTCCTGGCAGTTTCCCCTGTCCAAAACCCTGGAGAGCTGCTGCTGGTCAGTGTAGACAGCACTGGACTAGACAGGCTGATGTTCTGACTCAGTGTAAGGCAGCTTCTGAATTTAACCATCCCTTTAATTCAGAACTTTGAGGACTGGGAACTTATTTTATTTTGAAGGAAGGGCTGTAGCCCAGTGACAGAGTACCTGCTTTGCATGCAGAAGGTCCCGGGTTCGATATCCAGCATATTCAGGGAAGATTGGGAAAGACTCTCTGCCTGAAAATCTAGAGAGCTGCTGGCAGCCAGTGTAGGCACTACTGAGTTAATTGGATTAATGGTTTGACTCAGTATAAACCCCCATCTTTCAGCCCGGACACTGAGGTCCAGCTCTGAGGGCCTTCTGGCGGTTCTCTCACTGTGAGAAGTTACAGGGAACCAGGCAGAGGGCCTTCTCAGTAGTGGCACCCTCCCATCAGATGTCAAGGAGATAAACAACTACCTGACTTTTAGAAGACATCTGAAGGCAACCCTGTTTAGGGAAGTTTTAAATGTTTGATGTTGTATTTTGTTTTAATTTGTTGGAAGCCACCCAGAGTGGCATATTTTTATTATTATTTCTCATTGTTGTTGTTGTTTTGGATCTGATTTCTTTCCGCAGGGCCTGTAAGACAGAGTTGTTCCGCCTGGCCTTTGGCTTGGATTTAACTTGATCCCCTCCCCCTTTTTCTTTTTTCCTTTCACCTGTGATGGAACTTCTATTTGGGGACTTCCCTGGCTTTTTTCTGGCCCATGTAGGACCAGTCTGGATAGTTAGCCTTGGTGAAGACTTGAAGTTTTCATCCCCAAAAAAGTTTTTGATTTGAGTTTCTACTGAAATGAGGCTGCGTTTTAATGTTGTAATTTAATCTTGTTTTTAAAGTTGTATTTCAATCAATTGTTTTTATATGTGGTGTTAGCCGCCCTGAGCCCAGTCTTGGCAGGGTAAAAATATTATTATTATTATTATTATTATTATTATTATTATTATTATTATTTATTATTTGCAGTGGCTCTTTGAGTGACCAAAAGCAGTGTGAAATGTGGCATGTTCTAACTGATTTTCCCCTTTCTCTCTCTCAGCTTGCAGAGAGCCTGAAGCAGGCAAAAGCCAGAGCCCTCCAGGAACAAGCGGCCAAATTTCAGAAAGAAGCAGAAGACCTTTGCAAGACCATAAAGGTGGCTATTACCCACGATGCCTTGAGGCATGGGCTGCTACTGGGCTGCTCTTGCGCTAGCAATAACATTTGTATTCCAACCTTTTTTCCTCAAGGGGTTAATTTGGAAGCTTGGTGGGGTGTCTTCCCCTTTAACCCCACAACAAGCTTATGACTGTGCCAGCAGTACTGAGATAGATGGACCATAAGCCTGACTCGGTCCAAACTGGATTCTTAGGTTCTTAAGGCAGGGGTGGAGAACTGCAGACCCAGAGACCCAATGTGGCCCCTCACGCCTATCCATCTGGCCCTCAGGTCAAGCCAACTTGCCCCACCCAGAAGATTGCCCACATAGCAATGCATCTCTCAGGCTGGCAATGACTTCTTGACCTTGTCCTAAGTTTAACCACCGGTCTGGTTTAATTCTGTGGGCTTTTCCCGCTCTGAGACCCCACAGCTAATTCTCCCCTGGCCTCCTCGCTGGCCCAAGCAGGACTAATTAAGCCAGCTAGCCCTGGTGATTATCTAATGCTTATTAGATGGATTTCCCCTAAATTGATTTCTGAACTTTGAATTTTATTGTTAGTCATGTTTTTATACTGTATTTTATGCTGCTTTTACAATTAAGTGTTTTAAATTTGTTGTTAGCTGCCCTGAGCCCCTTTTTTGAACTGGGAAGGGCGGGGTATAAATACAAAAATATTATTATTATTATTATTATTATTATTATTTTCTGCTTTCTTCCCAGGAGCGAAATGCTGAAATTGCCCAGCAGCGGAAAGCTATGGAACAGCAAGCCAAGGAGCTAAAGCAGGAAGCTCAGGAAATGGTAGTACATTATTATTATTATTATTAATTGCATTTATAGCCCATTCTTCCTCCTTATGGCAAACAGATTTTAAAATAGAAAGGAAGCAAGAACATTTCAAAACAGTTTGAAACATTTGAAAAACAACTACAGTTCAGATATTCCAAAACATCTAACGCATTTCTTAACTGTCTTTTGGGCAAAAATCCACATTGTTGATTGTGAATAAAGTCCTGCAGTTTAACGTTTTAGCTTCGATTTTTTAAAAAAGGGTGCTGAGAGTTGTTAGGAGAGGCCCTCTGTTCCCTTCACAGAACTGCAATTCCCCAGAGTTCCCTGGGAAGAGGGAGCGATGGCGAAAACTGCTCTGGGGATCATAGCTCTACCCTGTTCTTCTCAGGCTCAGAACTCGCTGCTCCAGGAACGGAAGAGCCGGGAGGCCGAGACGAGGGCCGCCCTCCAGATGCAGCGCAAGGCCCTGGAGGAGCAGGAGCGGAAGATGCGGGGGGAACTCCAGGAAGCCCTGGAGAAGGAGAGGAAACTCAGCCTGGCCTTGCGGGATGAAGCAGCCGACCTCCGCAAGGTAGCTGTTGAGAGAGGAGAGCGATTCTGTGATCTCTGTGACACATAGCTGTCAACTTACAGATTTGAAAATAAGGGACCAGCAGCCAAAATAAGGGATTTTGCTTAGCTTATGCACATTGGGGCTGCCGTCGTCCTGGTGCTAGGAGTTCCATCGGCCCTTCCCTGCCCAAGAGAGAAGGAGGGAGGGAGAGAGACTCTCGCCCGTGAGCCCGGCATGAGGTGGTTGTGGTGCAGCCACTGAAGCGCCGCCCTTCTGCGTCCCTCCCCATCCCCTCCTCTTCCTCCTCCCTCAGGCCGCCTCCGGCTTCCCCTGGCAGCGTGGTGGAAGTCTCGCAAGAGAGGGGCTGCTTTCCTGCCCACCGCCACCCGTCTCCTCACAATGTGCCCCTGAGGGGGAAAAGGGAGAGACGGAGGCGCGGCAGCTTGTGCGCACGCTCTCTCTCGCGGCGGAGAACCCCGAGCCACTGCTTCCCTCCCGAGCCGGGCGAGCATGAAACCCAGGAAATTTAAGGGATATCATCAATCCGGGACAGCAGAGGGACACGGCGCTAGGATAAGAGAGTTTCCCGCCAAATAAGGGACGGTTGGCAGCTATGCTGTGACAGCCGCTGGCAGAAGGAATGGGATGGAGAGAAAAGGATGCACATGGACCAGGCAGGAAGAAACTTTTGCAGTCTTGAGGGGCACATTCCTTTCTATGGGAGCTGCATGCCAATGGGAGACAGAAGAACAGTACCTTTGTTCTGTAGGCAACGTTGCAGCGGTGCAAATATTTTCCTTATGCACACACATCGTCATCCAGGCCACAAAGAGGCGATATCAATTAAAAGTGTAAAAGAGCATTGGGAAATAATTTATAATGAATTGGGGGGGAAATATTCAAAAGCACCTTTCCCAAAAAAACAGTCTTTTTTGTTGGGGATAATTCAAATGGAAATACCCAGGTGTCAAAAAAGGTTATTTATGTACACCACTACGGCGGCCTGTGTTTTGTTAGCCCAAAAATGGAGGACGGGCGAGTTCCCAACCAAAGAAGAATGGCAACTTAAACTGTTGGAATATGTGCGGCTTGCGGATCTAACTTAGAGAACAAGAGAACAAGCAGAACATTCGTTTAAAGAAGATTGGAAAATATTTATTGAATATATGGGGGATAATTGTGTACACTTGAAAACATTGGCAGCGTTAAGATAAATTCAACAGGGTAAATAAATTTTGATGGAAGAAACAATGGAATGCTGAATGGCAGGAATGGCCAACTTCCAAGAGACTGCAATCTACTCACACAATTAAAAACTGGCAGTTTTGGGAGGGTTCAGGTCAAAGCTGTTGAGCTTTTTTAGGGAGGGAAGCCCCATTTGGGGGGGGGGGGATCAGGGTGAAGGAATAGATAGAAAAAGTTGCTCACCAAGAGATCGCCTCACAGCGAGAGGTATCCGTCTTCCGGTATAGCGTTCTAGAGGGCGGGGCGAAGGGCCTGATGGAGGACCCAGCAACCGATCGCGATCCAACAAAACCTCTCAGGGATCGACCAGTAGATCGCAGTTGACCTGTTAGATATCCCTGCTGAATGGTTTAGTTTATATAAAATATGCAGGGATTTAGTGCTATGTAAAATGAACCATTTTAGGGCCACAGGTGGCTCTGTGGGTTAAACCACATAGCCTAGGACTTGCCGATCAGAAGGTCGGTCGTTTGAATCCCCGTGACGGTGTGTGTGTGTGTGTTTGCGGGGAGTGGAGAGCTGAGAAACCCCTGGTTTGTGCATGGCCTAATGTCCAAAGGTAAGAGTCGTTGCTCCGCCCACTTTTTTGCCTTCTGCCCCGCCCTCTAGTGGCATGTGACCCCGGAAGCGTTGTCTACAAAGGGATACAGCCCTGGGGCTGATCTCCTTGGGCTGAAGCAGGGTCCCCACCCCTGAGAGGAGAGAAGGAGCAAGTAGGACAGGGAGGTTTGAATTAAAACAGCTTCTCCTGATGTGTTTTTTTCTGCCCTAGAGGATCCAGGTGTTGGAGGGCGAGGCTCGGGAGAAGAAGGGAGCCATGGAAGACCTCCGGGCTCTGCTGCAAGCAGAGAAGGCAGAAGCCTTGAAGAGGCTGCGAGAAGAGCTGGAGTTGGTGAGCGGGGAAGAAGCACCCCTTCATGTACTCTGGGATCCCCTTCCCCCAGAAACAAGAGTTGTAGCTTCAGGATGTTATAGGGAAAAACCTGCTCCTTTTCCCTTATGGGGTATCCAAGAGCCTGTACGGAGTCCTTAGGAGAAAATAACAGAGGCCAACCAGAGTATATTGAGAAGCAAAGCAGCTAGTAAGCCTGATCTTTATTAAACTGTTGCAACAGGGTCCCCACTCACCACACGCATGAGGGAGGAGGAACCCAGAACAATGGTGCACAAGCTGTTATATAGACTTTTGAAATCGCCCACCCTGGTGCCCAAGACCACCTCCCTAAAACATCCTACATACATCACAGAAGGAGGTGTTCTACAGCAGAAATGCTGTCTGCCAGGATACCTGATAATGGCCGCTGATTACATTACCTGGGCAGCCTGGCCATTCTTTTGTGATGGTTAATACTTTAGTTCTGGGGTCCCAGGTCCCAGGCTCAACCTATTCATACACAAATATGCCCTTAGGACAGGATTTGTAAGCAAAAATACAATGGGGAGGCTTTTCCATTTCCTTTCTCCTTGCAGACAAATATTTGAGGTCAATTTCGAAGTGTCAAACTGGCTTCAGGATTGCTCTCCTGTACTATTTCAGACACGTGGTTAAATACTTATGTATGTGTTTGCCTTGTACATTTATGAACATTTATATTTGGGACCTTAGAATTCTTATAACAGCAACAACAGTTTGGCTTTGCAGTTCCACCTCTCTCCTCCTCAAAACCTCACCTTAGCACAGCCCTGAAGTCCCACAACCTGCTATGGAAGTGGGAAGCCTAAAGGGAAAGGAGAATGCAGACCCGGGCTGATGCCAGGTGTGGCCTGGGAAGCTGCCTTCTACTGAGTCAGACCAGTAGTTCAGTATTCAGTATCCATCTAGTTCAGTATTGCCTACACTGACTGGCAGCAGCTCTCCAGAAGTTTTGGGCATGGAGTCTTTTCCCAGCCCTACCTGGAGATGCCATTGGAAATGGAACCTGGGACCTTTTTAGCATGCAAGGCAAGCGCTCTTCTACTGAACTATACTGCCCTTAGCCTAAAAATAAATCTAGACTCTAGTCCTTATGGTTCTTTTAAAAGAAGCAGTTGCATTAAATAGGAAGTTGGTCCATCTAGTTCAGTGTTGTTGGCGCTGACTGGCAGCAGCTCTCCCACGTTTCAGGCAGGGGACATTCTCAGCCATTGGGTACTGAATCTGGGACCTTGTATAAGACTGAATCAGATAAGTGCTGGAGATGCAAAGAGGTGGAGGGAACGTTCTTCCATATGTGGTGGACTTTTAAAAGGGTAAAAGAGCACTGGGAAATAATCCATAATGAATTGAAAAAAAAATGTTTAAAAGTACTTCCCCTCCAAAAAAACAGAGTCCTTTTCATTGGGGATAATTCAGACTGAAATTCCCAGGTGTCAAAAAATGTTGTTTATGTATGCTACTACTGCGGCCTGTGTTTTGTTAGCCCCAAAATGGAAAACGAGCCAGGTCCCAACCAAAGAAGAATGGCAACTTAAGTTAACAGAATATGCGCAGCTCGCAGGCTTAACATATAGAATAAGAGAACAAGAAGAACATACGTTTAGAGAAGATTGGAAAACGTTTGTGGAATATATGGGAAATAATCTCGTACAGCTGAAAACGCTGGCAGCATTAAGATAAATTCAACAGTGTAAATAAGTTATGATGGGTGTAATAATGGAGTACTTAATGGTATAGTTTCTGTAAAACATGCAGGGATTCAAGATATGTAAAATGATCCATGGAAAGAGAAGAAGGGAAGTCACTGATATCTGGATGTCAGGGAACTGCCATCAGTGCCGGAGGGAGAGAGCAAGATCCAGAGGGATTCCAGAGAGCGTTCCGGGATTGGGAGAGGCAGCCCATCTTCTGGGGAAGAGAATCAGCGTAGCACCAGTGGAGAAGGGGGGCAGACGGGGGAAGCGGCGAGGCGGTCCCATGACTCCTTGCCGGGGACCAGCGGGGAGAGTAGGGGTCCTCCGCTGCCTACGCCCTCCTTGCGCAGAAGGCTTTCGCGCAGAGAGAGTAAGAGGAGACTAGGCGTCAAAGAGCTTCTTTGCTGGAAGAAGTTTAAGAAACGCCCACTGACGGATTCTGCCAGCGATTGAGACAGCCACGGGTGAGTGGCTGTCCGGACAGAAAAGGTTCACTCAGGCAACCCAGCCAGGTGTTTGCACCGGCTTACGCACGAGCAACCCCTAGAACCATTACACTTAAGGATGTAAAAATGAGTACTTTAAATGGTAAAACAGAAAATTTAATAAAACTTATATATATTAAAATAAAGAACCTGGGACCTTTTAGCCTTTCCACACTGATACCATGTACAGTGGTACCTTGGGTTAAGAACTTAATTCGTTCCGGAGGTCCGTTCTTAACCTGAAACTGTTCTTAACCTGAAGCACCACTTTAGCTAATGGGGCCTCCCGCTGCCGCTGCGCCGATTTCTGTTCTCATCCTGAAGCAAAGTTCTTAACCCGAAGTACTATTTCTGGGTTAGCAGAGTCTGTAACCTGAAGCATCTGTAACCTGAAGCGTATGCAACCCAAGGTACCACTGTAAATGTTAGCTGTGACAAACCTGGGGTGCATCAGTGATCTCTCATCAAGGCAGCGTGGTTTCTGTCTCTCTCTCTGCCTAGGAAAAGGAAAAGTGGCGAATGCAGTTGCAGCGGACGGAGGAAGAGCAGCGCCTCCTGCTGGCCGAGCAGCGCGAGACGTCCCAGGCACAGACTGCAAGGGCTGACGACTCTCTGGCCAGGGACGTTGCCTTAGCATGCCAGAGACTCCGGGACCTGCTACCCCAAAAGGCTGGCCTGCCCCAGACACTGCAAGGGTACAAGTTGGATCCAGTGGGGAGGGAGCCTGAATGGCATTGCTTTTGCAGAAACACGGAACTCTTCCTGGGTTGAAATTAGTTCTTTATATTTTATCTCGCCTCCACCAGCCCTAGCCACTTTCTAGCTTCCTGCCTTTCATGGATTCATAGAATGGCAGAGTTGGAAGGGACCCCTGAGGGGCATCTAGTCCAACCCCCTGCAATGCGGGAATCTCAGCACATGGTTTCCCCATCACCTCTGTCTTTGGTTGTTGTTTTTTTAGCTTTGCAACCTGATTTCAGGGGGTGGGGAGGCTTTGCTTTTATTTCTCCAAAATAGCTTCACACCTTCCTGTTGTCTGCATATACAGTTTACAGGGTTTTTTGTTTTTTTAAAAAATAATTTGTATTGTTTCTTACAAATATAACGCATACTACAACAAAGAAAAAAGAAACAAAATCACAAATCTAAACAAAAAAGAAAATAAAAACATAACTACAAACACCTAAGCAACACAAATTAATTGGTTAATTAATCTCCTAACCTCATAAACATATTTTTTACTTCCTCTGGCCCCTCCCATCTGAATTTCCTTGTATTTGAATGTAGCAGTTTTCTAATATCATTATTAACACACAATATTCCAATTAAAATCCAATTTCTTAACTTTTCTTAAAGTTCTAGATCTCATTTATTTAACTAATTCCTAATTTAATCCTAGGCCTATTTGGTACTTTCAAGTAATTTCTAATTTTTAATATTACAATATTTATTCAAATAGTCTTTAAATTTCTTCCACTCTTCTTGGTATTCCTCTTCTTTCTGGTCGTGGATTCTTCCAGTAAGGTCAGCCAACTCCATATAGTCCATCATTTTCATCTGCCATTCTTCCACAGTTGGTAATTCTTGTGTTTTCCGTTTCTTGGCTACTAAAATTCGAGCAGCAGTTGTGGCATACAAAACTAACTTTACATCTTTCTTGGGTAATTCAAAACCTATTATATCCCAGTTTTACTTCTGGTCTTTTGGGTGTTTTAAAAAAAAATTTTTTTTTTTTAACTACAATCCTCATTGACTGGAATGAGGGCAAACCTCAGGTCCAGGGGGCCAAATCTGGTTTCGAAGTCCTTAAAATATTATTTGTTGCTATCAGAGAGTTGGGCATCTTATCTATGGCCCATGTTCAGCCTGCCCATCCCCCCCCCAAGGAGTTCAGGCACACAGTTTCCCCCCCACCCAACATGTTATCCTCACAACAACCCTGTGAGGCAGGCCGGGACAGTTGTGTGCTCTCTTTCAGCCAATGGGCCACGCAGTGATTTTCACAGCCAGCTGGGGATGAGTCCAACAGCCCAGTTGCTAAACCATGGGAGTACCTTGTTTTTCCCCACAGTCTCACATTGGCCTGTGGCTTTGCAGCCTGTGGTGTAGTGGTTAAGAGCAATCGACTCGTAATCTGGGGAACCGGGTTCACGTCTCCACTCCTCCACATGCAGCTGCTGGGTGACCTTGGGCCAGTCACACTTCTCTGAAGTCTCTCAGCCCCACTCACCTGACAGAGTGTTTGTTGTGGGGGAGGAAGGGAAAGGAGAATGTTAGTCGCTTTGAGACTCCTTCGGGTAGCGATAAAGCGGGATATCAAATCCAAATCCAAACTCTTCTGTTCATGTGTTGCATTTACACGGAGGAAGGGATTGTGTGGATTTTTTGGGGGGGGGGTGTGACCTGCTACTAAGTGACTGCACTTTCCCCCAAAGACCCTGGAAGTCCTGGCCGCTATCTCAGGCTACCTCTCTTCACCCCCCAAGGAAGCCAGCGCTCCTCTCCTCCAGCCACGCCCTCCGGGCCTTGCAAGAGGTGACGGAAGAAACTCAGCACTACCTCCGAGAACTGAAGCACGAGGCAGAGGCGCAAAGGCACCAGGCCCTTCAGACCCAGAGGGAGAAGGTGAATGGGGTTGAGCTGCCATCTCTTGGCTGGGGTGGGATATAACTAAGGCAGCCTGGGGGCCACTGAGCAAGGAGGGTGTGGGATCAAACAGGTTTGCTCCATTAATGATGGGAGAGAAATTGGCTGCCGGCCAGAGCCCAGAACACCAGAGTGGAGTGTACAGTGGTGCCCCGCAAGACGAACGCCTCGCAAGACGGAAAACCCGCTAGACGAAAGGGTTTTCCGTTTTGGAGGCGCTTCGCAAAACGAATTTCCCTATGGGCTTGCTTCGCAAGACGAAAGCCCATAGGGAAATCTCCGGGACAGCGGGGAAGCGCCGATGCCGGGGGGGGGGGAACGAAGCTCCGATGCCGGGGGGGGGGAACGCTTCCTCCCCCCCCCCCGCCCGGCATCGGAACGAAGCTCCGATGCCGGGCGGGGGGGGGAATGCCTCATCCCGCCGCCCGGCATCGGAACGAAGCTCCGATGCCGGGGGGGGGGGAGAACGCCTCCTCCCCCCCCCGCCCGGCATTGGAACAAAGCTCCGATGCTGGGCGGGGGGGGGGGGGAACGCCTCCTCCCCCCCGCCCGGCATCGGAACAAAGCTCCGATGCCGGGCGGGGGGGAACGCCTCCTCCCCCCCCGCCCGGCATCGGAACAAAGCTCCGATGCCGGGCGGGGGGGGGAACGCCTCCTCCCCCCCGCCCGGCATCGGAACGAAGCTCCGATGCCGGGCGGGGGGGGGGGGGAAATGCCTCCTCCCGCCGCCCGGCATCGGAACGAAGCTCCGATGCCGGGCGGGGGGGGGGAACGCCTCCTCCCGCCGCCCGGCATCGGAACGAAGCTCCGATGCCGGGGGGGGGGGACACCTTCTCCCGCCGCCCGGCATCGGATGGCTTTCCTGAAGACTTGGGGTGGGAGGAGGGTTTTCCTTCCCACCGCCAACATTCAGAATGCTGTTCTGAATGTTGGCAGTGGGGAGGAAAAACCCTCCTCCCACGCAAGCCCCGGGAACAGAGGGAAAGCGCTTTTTCTACTTGCACTTTTTGGCGTGCTTTCGAACTGCTAGGTTGGCAGGAGCAGGGACCGAGCAACGGGAGCTTACCCCGTCACGGGGATTTGAACCGCCGACCTTCTGATCAGAGGACCTGGGTTTAAAAGAGCACCTATCCACAGCTGCACATGTAAAGAAAAATAAATTTTCATCATACACAGAATTTCTTAAAATTATAAAATAGTCAGTGAAGTAAAGCTCTTCTATAATTCTAGAACTGGTGGGAGCAGGTTCCGTAGTTCTAACTATGCACTGCTTGAAGAAATATTTTCTCTTTTCTACCTGGAACCTTCCAGCTTCATTAGTGGCCCTGAGGCAGGGATGGCCACCAATTTGGATGGCTTTATAACAGGATTAGGCAAGTTACAGATAGGTAGCCGTGTTGGTCTGCCATAGTCAAAATAAAAAAATCCTTCCAGTAGCACCTTTAAGACCAACTAAGGATTAGGCAAATTCATGGAGAGGATGGCTCCACGGTCAGAAGGAAAGGAGCAGGAGGGGAGAGGTGCTGTTGTTTGGTGGGGCTGAACACATCCCTGTAAGCTGGTGGGACTCTCATTCCAAAGGCTAGGAAGCCATTCCCAGCTGTCAGGAGCCCAGTTCCTGTCCCATTTGATGGAACATCAGCCAACCATTCCGGACAAAGGTCAGCCACCATCTGTGGCAGCATGGATTGATGCTTGGTTGATGCTTGGCGGTGAAAAATGTTTGCCAAGCCTGCAAGTTCTGCTGGGGAGTCAGACCATTGGCAGCTCTCCAAGGTTTCAGGCAGGGGTCATTCCAGATCTTCTAGCACCCTTCTTCGTGAAAAGCTCTGCCACTGAGCCAGGGCAATCCGGTTCCCCTTCAGGAGCACCTGGAAGACATCGCCACCTTGCAGAGCAGCTGGGTGAAGGAGACGGTGGGGAAGGAAGACGCATCGCTGCGCCAGCAGCTGCAGAAGGACGGCGAGCAGCAAAGCCAGAGAAGTGTGGCCTCTGGGAAGGGCTGGACATCCTGCCAACTGGCCAGTGAGTTTAAGGAGGAGCTGGAGGCGGAGGTGGAGAGGTGAGGACCCCAGGAGCTATCGGAAAGTGCACATTAATTGGGAGAACAGGTTACACCATGGTGAGAGGTTTTGCGGCTTTCTCTCTCCCCTTGCAGGTGCCTGTCCAGGGACAAGCCCATGGATTTTCACAGGAACCTGGAGGCATCCGGTTCGGAATTCAGACATTTCTGCATGGTAAAGGGGAAGGGGTGCTTGGGAGGCGTTTGGCAAAGGCCTGCCCCCTTTGGGCAATGTGAGAGTTGGGACCCCTGCTCTGTGCACACTGAGCCACTGCCTCCATGCACCCCTCTTGTCCAGCAAGGCTGCAGTCCAGTGCTAGAGCATATGGGAAGGGCTGTGGTTCAGTGGCAGAGCATCTTCCTTGCATGCAAAAGGTCCCCGGTTCAATCCCAGGTAGGGCCGGGAGAGACTCCTTCTGAAATCCTGCAGAGCTGCTGCCAGTCAGTGCAGATGATTCCAATCTAGATGGGCCACTGGTCTGATCTGGATATGAAGTCTGGGCAGCCATCTTGGGGCCACATGCCAGTGGTGGGCGGAGCCCAAGGCAAAAGTGGGCGGGGCAACACATGAGTTTTTTTACCTTTGTATGGTAGGTTAGTTTCCACTCTCTGCCCCCCACCCAAGGGACACAATTGCAGAACAGACTCTAGCCAGACAAAAGCACTTGAGGGGGCTGTATCCTTGGGGAGAGTCTGGCAGGCCAGACTGAGCCCTGGAGGGCGTCACCCTGCCTGATGTTTGTCTCCCCTAATTGATGACCTCAGTCCTTTCTGCTGCATTTTACAGCTTTTCCTTCCTCTCTCCTACCTGCTTTCTGCAGGGCCGAAATGAATACCTGCACCCCGGCCCACTCTGTTCTCCGGCGCTGAATGCAGACGCTTTCTCCAGCCAGCGCCTCTTCAGCACCCCAAGACTGCTACAGCACCTGCAGAGACGAATCCGAGAACTGAGGGCGGAGAATGCCCTGTATTGCAGAGGCGGCACAAGTAGCTATGGCCATTTGCGAGGAGATCTCACCTGCAGAAGCAAGGTAAGAGCTTGTTTCAACTCTTGGGGGACAGGGGAGTAGAAAGGGCAAGGTCTTAATTCCGCAGGAGCACTGGGGGGGGGGCCCACTGAGAATTATTTGGCTTACTGAGAAGCTGTTTCAATTTTTTAAGGCGAGTTTCTAGTCCATATGGGGGAGAAGATATGCTTGAAAGTGGCCTGTGGAGTACCGAGAAACTGAAGATTTTGAATGGCTGTCCATAGCATTTCACAATGGCGAGCAAAACAAAAATTATGCATTTATTTATATTTTGCAGTCTGTTATTTTACATGTGTGTGCGTAGCATATTGCATTTTCCTGTACAGTGGTACCTCTGGTTACGTACTTAATTCGTTCCGGAGGTCCGTTCTTAACCTGAAACTGTTCTTAACCTGAAGCACCACTTTAGCTAATGGGGCCTCCTGCTGCTGCCGCACCACCATCGCGCGATTTCTGTTCTCATCCTGAAGCAAAGTTCTTAATCCGAGGTACTATTTCTGGGTTAGCGGAATCTGTAACCTGAAGCGTCTGCAACCTGAAGCATATGTAACCTGAGATACCACTGTATTTTCCACCATTCCACCTCATTGACTGGCCCTGAATTCTAGCAATATGAGTTTTCTGCCTGATCCACTTTCTCCACAATCGCATCATCTTACATATCCTGTATCCCACGCCCCTTCCTGCATTTCAGAGGCACCTGACATCAGAGCTCTCTTCCTCTCAGTTGCACAGGAAGAGCAGCTGGAAGTAGAACAGTCCGAGTGGGACAGATGAGGCGTCACAACAGCGAGGAAGTCGGAAAAGCTTCACCCAGTAATGGCGCCTTGTGCGGAGTACAGCAGAGGAAGGAATAACCATGACCGGAAGAGCAGATTTTGAAGCTGCTGGTTTGAGGACATCACAAGAGCTCTGAAGCTGGAGGTCCAACTCGCCCAGCTTCCTGTTCTCACATTGGGCAACTTGATGTCTCTGGTGGCCAATTAGATGTCTCTGGGAAGCCTGAAAGCTGGACCTGAGATACTAGTCTCTTGCAGCAAAGAATCATGTAGCACCTTAAAGACTAACACATGTATTCTGGCATAAGCTTTCATCGGCTATAGACTGCTCCGCAAACACATGTGCCATCTACAAGTAGGAAATTCATTTTTATAATACTAAACAGAGAGCCAGCGTGGTATAGTGGTTAGTGTCAGACCTGGGAGAACCAGGGTTCTAAATCCCTGCTCAGCCATTAATCTCCCTGCCCATCACTGACTCTCAGCCTAACCTACCTCACAGGGTTCTTGTGAGGAAAAATGGAGGGGGGTCAAAGCGTTCATGCCACATTGAGCTCCTTCGAAGACAGGTGGGATATAAATGTAACACATAAAATGATGTGATGGGGAACTTTTTTTAAAAAAAACTAAAAGTGCTGAGTTTGGGCAGCTGTTTGCGGCTAATCTGGTCAGTTGTGTGATTATGGCTATAATTGTGCTATAATGGCAACCAAGGATGGCAAAGGGTCCCTAAGAGATTCCTAGCAAGTGGTGATAAATTTGTCAGAATAAGCCTTTAGCTTTAAAAAATAATAATAGTAGGATTTCTAATCAAATTTTTGAAATGGAAGTAAAAGGAGTTCAAATTGATGATGTTGAACAAGAACTAGACAGTAAGAACTGTTGGATAGTGGAACGGTATCCCTCAAAAGGTGATGGAATCTCCTTCATTGGAGGTTTTTAGCAGAGATTGGGGGGGGGGGCACCTGTCAGGGATTTTCTTTAGCTGCAATTCCTGCATAGCAGGGGGTTGGACTAGATGACCCTTGGGGTCCCTTCCAACGCTCCAGTTCTGATAAAGGTCTGGAGATGTCAAAACAAGAATCATCCCAAGTCATGTGCTCACCCTCTTCCCTATAATGCAGGGATAGGGAACCCTTTTCTTCCCCAGTCTGAGTTTTAGTCACAGTGAGATAAGCAGAGTGTGTTGTTGCATTTTATTTCTGGCTTTGCCAACCTGGTGTGCTTTGGATGTTTCGGACTACAACTCCCATAAGCCCCAGCCAGCGCATACACCAGGTACATGCTTACTTTACGAAGTCAGAAATGTAGTGCAAGACTACTTTAAAGGTTACTATTATTTTAATGCGTCATGGGTTGTTTTTTTTAAAAAAAAAGTTCACAAGGCTTCAATAAAATGTAGACTTTATTATACATATCAAACCATAACACACAAAATTACCCTCAACTTGTAAGAAAAGTAGCCGTGCCGTCCTATAAATAGTTTTGTACAGCCAGATATTTCTGAAGTCCTTTTATACACACTTCTTTCTTCAGTGTACAACTGAGTTCAGAGGTTCTGCTCGGATATTCCCCAAGTCAAGGGCTGAATCCGTCTCTTCATCAATTTCTCCAATTACAGCCCTATAAGAAAAGTACTGTATTGTAAACTCCTGCAGGTGAAATGCTTCAGCTCTGAAACAAAGTTGATATGCTGAAACAATATTTCTTCCACTCAGCAAGTACTGTATTTTTCCATCTATAAGATGCCCCCATGTATAAGACACTCCCATTTAAGAAAATGGAGGGAGATACTATCCGTGTATAAGACGAGCCCAGATTTTGAACATTATTCTAGAGTAAAAAAACATAGTCTTATACACAGAACAGTACGGTATCTTTTTATCCTAACATACAGCACAGAAAAACTTAACAGGTTATTTCAATTGGTCTACTCTGGACATGATTTTGTTGGATATATAATCTATTGTTATAGTTACTTGTGAACTATAAAACAGAGACATCAAAAGGGAAACTTTCTGAAATAATGTCAAGCTACAGTAGCTCAGGAGGGAAGAGCATGAGGCTCTTAATCTTGGGGTTGTGGGTTGCCACGTTGGGCAAAAGATTCCTGCATTGCAGGGGGTTGGACTAGATGACCCTCCTGGTCCTTTTCAACTCTGATTCTCTGATATCCACCTGGAAAAGAATGGATTGTACTTTCATCAGACATGTAAGGTCCTTGACTTCTTTTTGCCAGGTGGAACAATCACCCCATGTGCTGTTCTGGGGGTTCTCCTGACCCCATTAGAGCCAACCTGGGGGACAGAAAGTGAACAAGTGTGTGAATGTATGTTGTGCTGGTGGGACTACTTGCGCTGGACCTAACTAGCACAA
This sequence comes from Podarcis pityusensis, assembly GCF_964106645.2. Classification (NCBI taxonomy): domain Eukaryota; kingdom Metazoa; phylum Chordata; class Lepidosauria; order Squamata; family Lacertidae; genus Podarcis; species Podarcis pityusensis. The sequence goes on from NC_138041.1 coordinate 24,176,540, forward strand.
CTGTTTAGTTGAATCTGGCCCCTTGAGAGCTAAGAAAATGCTTTGCTACTTTAGCTCAGATTGCATTACCTTATTAAAAAAAAAAAAGGAGGGTGAGGCAAACTTACACGTTATCACCTCTTACAATGTACAATCCCAATACTACTTGTTCCACTCCTTGTGAAGAACTGAACACTCTTTCATGACTTTCATCCAAAATCAAGTTGATGGTCTGATCAAAACCCTTGAGAGTTCCCTTTAAGAAATAAAAATGTAAATTGAAAAACAATGAAGTACTCCAAATTCTCAATATTTATCTCAATTCATAAACATGTCCTAAACACAACATTACACCACTTACTATGATAAAGCTTTAATGATTAAAAGATTTTTTACGTAACCCTTCAGAGGAACTTCCTTCACTAAGTGATTTTAACTTATCAATGCAATTCATTTTTCCATGGGTTCTTTTGTTTTTCCCAAACAGCAGCCTTAAAAAGTAGGGAGATAAGGCTTTTGAGAACAGTGGTCACTGATTTGCAACTTGCTGTCATTGATATTTATATATCTCCTGCAAAATTTGTATCTGTTCAGCTCTCAAACAAGTTTCCAGCTCTTCTAGGATAGACATATTTTGCAGAAGTAATATTAAGTTATTTTCAGCAAGGATCTGGGCAAAATGCTCACTTCTAGTAAATTGCCTATAACCACATAGCACTAAGGTCAGTGGCACCTAATTCAGAACATTTTTAATTGGCATGTCTGATGAATTGTATTACAATTAAACTTGCAGTCCAGCAAAAGCCAAGATATGTGTGCAGCCTAAGCATCTACTTCGAAGTCTGAGGGAAAGGCCATAGTTCGGTGTTTGGAGCATCTGTTTGAATGCAGAAATGCCCACATTCAATCCCTGTCATCTTCAGGTAGGTCTGGGAGAGACACCCTTGCCAGAAACCCTGGAGAAGCACTGCTGGTCAGTGGAGACAGTACTGAGCTAGATGGACCAACTAGATGGTTTTACTTAGTAGAAGGCAGCTTCCTGTGTTCCTAAGTGCCACTCTGCTTACAGAACTACTTGTGTATTCCTGTAAATACAACTCAACCGCCTTTAAAAGATCAGGGCTTTATTTTCCCACGTAAGTATAATCTAGTACAAAACATTTCCAATCATTTACATATTTAAAAACAGGGTAAGACTTATATTTACAAGCAATTCTTACCACGATCATTCGGCCGTCTGAAGTAATTACAGCAACAGTACCTGAGACTCAAGTTAAAGAAATATTTTGAAACAACATACATATAAACAACAGGAAAAGGAGTTTCCTCTGGATTTAGTGCCTTTTAAGAAGCTGAGTGTGAGGTTGAAGAGGTGTGTAGACCAGGAGGGCACAGAACACAAAGAACTGAGGAAAGAGTGAGAATCACCAAATCATCTTGCAATCACCAAAGCTGATAGAAAAGGTTTCCCATGCCCCACCTGTTTTAAGGATTTTTTTTGTGTGGGGGGGGGGGTGCCCTTGCTGTTGAGATGCAAATCTTAGACTACAATACCATAGCTGTCAACCTTCCCTTTTTTGAGGAAAATTCCCTTATTCCAGCGCCGTTTACCACCGCTTTCCTGGATTGTTAGATATCCCGTAGACTGTCCCTGGGACAGGTGAGGCTGCCGATCCCTTATTTTCAAGGCTGCTGATCCCTTATTTTCAAATTTGAAAGTTGACAACTATGCAATACCCATCAACCCCTAGTAAGTGCAGCCAATCTTGGACCACAATTCCCATTGACCCCGAGCTAGAGCAGCCATCTTGGATGATTAACTAGCAAGGGCTGATGGGAGTTGTAGTCCAAAACAGCTCCCTCTTTGTGTCGAACGGGGAGTACCTGTATCCCAAACCTTCTGGAGGGGAGAAGATGGATGGAGGCTGGTTTCAAATGGTTAAAAACCATTTTAAAAAAGAAAAGAAAAGAAGAGCAGCGGAAGTGGCTGCGCGCATCCCACCCAAGGCAACCCAGCCCACAAAAGGATGGAAATTCTCGCGTGTAACCGAGGAAAAGCAGGAGCGTTAACGCGCAGGCGCAGAATTCCGCTTCAAACCAGTGTGTTCCCCCCCCCCCGCCCGGTCTCATAATGCAGCGCCCCCCCCTCCCGACAGACAGGCCGCCCGCGGAAGGATACGGTTAATGTAGTTCTCCAAAGCGGAGGTCATGGCGGCAATCCTTCCCGGCTCCCGCTGAATCCAGCTCCCGCGAGGCTTCCCGGTATCTCGCGTGAAAGTGAGCGGAGGCGGCCCCTGAAGCGAAGCGACGTCCGGGACTTCAAGCGGCGCATGCGTAGAGACGCTTTTTTATGTGCGTAGAGATACTATAGAAAGAAAAAAAAGGGATAAGCAACGCCTTTTGCCGGAGACGGAACTTCCTGGTTCCTTCTGGAGTTTCTCCACGACCGCCCCAATAGAAAAGTATGATGGGTGGCAGAATCGTGTGTGTGTGTGTTGGGGGGCTGTCTTTGCACCAGCTCTGATAGGATAATAGCACCGTGTCTTGCCCCCGCCCCGAACCCAAAAAATACTAGAAGCAAAGGCGGGACATAGAGATAGGAAAAGGAAAGAGCACGGCTGTTTTGCAAGGTAAGTGCAGCCACCCATTTATTTATTATATTAGGGTTTCTATACCGCCCTTCGCCAGCGGGCTAACACACAACACATTCGTACTGCATAATATAATACACAGGGCACGGAAAAATCAAAACAAGTATAATAATAATAATAATAATAATAATAATAATAAAAAATGCACTGTTCTGCCCGAATTCTCCTGGCAGCAACAGCATAAAAAGAGGAGAAAATCATCAAAAGGTTACCTGAAATACAAAGCCAGCACACTAATGCAGGATTAACTTAAAAGTGTGACCCCTCCCTTGAATTCAGTAAGGCTTACCTCTGAGTAGGCATGGTCAGGAGTCTGCTGAAAGTATATATAAGAGCCATTGAACTGAATGGACCTAAATAAGTCACGTGTACATCGATTTCAATGGGCCTGCTCTGATTTGGGTGGGACTAAGCTCGGATGCAATCCTTGGGAGGTTTGGGTGTCTCTCTCCCAGTTTAGCAGCACAACACGACCCGTCTTTGACTGGTTTCCTATATGGAGAGCCTGGCTGCTGGATCAGACCATCTAGCTCATTATCCTGTTCCCACGGTGCCCAAAGCAGATGCCCCAAAGGGAAGCAACGCAAGCAGAAAATGAACACAACAGCAACTGTCCCCACTTGGGGGTGATTTTCCAGCAAAAATGACATTTGCGTTATTGTCTCTGGCCCCTTATGCAATTTTTTGCCTCTGGACTTGAATGATCTCCTCCCAACCCCCACTTAGACACGTAACGGGTACAACTTCGCACCCTTCCCAACACTGCAAGCCGGATCTGCTGCTGCTGCGCTTGGGGCGCCTCTCCTGCTCACGAGAAGGGGCTGCCGGCCAGGGGGTGGCGGTGTGCGGATCTCCTGCCTGCCTACCGGGGTGCTACTGCTGCTGCCGCCGGGGAGGAAGGGGTTAAAGCGCTGTACGCTTTGCGGAAAACCCCCGCCGCCTTTTCACTCTGAACCTGCACTGCTGGGGAGACGGAGGAGCGATCGGGAGCGGGTTTTACGCCGCCTGCTTCCTCTGGTCTGCTATTATTTTAAAAGGGCTGGTCGGGATTCCGATCCGGATTGAGCCAAGCGGTGTGATATGAACGCAATCACTCCCCTTTTTTATATATATACTGTAGTTACCACTTTTTGCAAAAGCGGTTAAGACATCCGCTGGCATAGCAGCAGCAGCAGCGGGTTGCAAGCCACAGCGGCCCCGATCCGCAAAAGCGGATGCTTTTCCTCGCGCAATGGGACTACTCGTGGGTAAGTGCTGACCATCTCAGCTGGCAGACCGGGAAGGCCCCAGTTTACAGCAAAGGTGGGCTTTCTTTAAAACCAAAGGAAACGAAATGAAAAGTCTCGCTGAGTCCAGTTGGGCTTGCTCCTGAGTAAGCCTGCATCTGACTGAAGCTGTAAGTGTTGGTGAGTTTGGGTGGACTTTGGGTTTACTTTCAGAGATGGCTAGTCCACTCCAAAAAACTCTCTGAGTTAGGCTTCCCACCAAAATGGGAGAAATCTCTAACATTCCTGGACATGAAAAGCAAACCTGGTTTAATTTACCTTTTTTTAAAAAACACAAAAAGCCTTGATTTTTGGTAGGTGTCTAAAGACTCGCTCACCTGCCCACCTACAAATTCATTTACAAATTGCAGCTATAGCTATAGATATGGGGAAAGGTGTGTGGTTTACTTGAGTCGCTTTAATTTTACAGCGTCTTGATTTTTCCCTCCTTTAAAAATTACATCCCACTTATGGGGATGTGGTAGTTGTACATTGTTGATAGCTGGTCTTTGGGAACAAATTCTGTAGCTCTATCGGCTGCAGTCATCCACTTACCTGGGAGTAAGACTCACTGAGCCACTGTGGTGCAGCGGTTAGAGTGGGTTAGAGTGTCGGACCTAGATCTGAGAGACCACAGTTCAACTCCCCACTTAGCCATGAAAATCACTGGATGACCCCAGGCCAGTCGCTGTCTCTTAGCTGAACCTACCTCACAGGGTTGTTGTGGGAACTGAAGAGGGGGAGAACACTGGATGCTACCTTAAGCTCCTTGGAAGAGAAGGTGGGGTCTAAATGCAATAAAAATAATAAAAACTCAACTAGGTGTTACTCCTGAGTAAACACGTCACAGAGCAACCCGATATAGCCACTTTCCAGCTGGGGCTGATGAGAGTTGTCTTTCAAAACATCTGGAGGGTCTGATACCAATATCTGGCATTCGGGGTTATCTACTGCCTCTGACCATTAGGGCAGTTCATTATTTGTTTTGAGATATGTAGGTCCCGCTCCGGTGGGAAGGTAAACGGCGTTTCCGTGCGCTGCTCTGGTTCGCCAGAAGCGGCTTAGTCATGCTGGCCACATGAACCGGAAGCTGTACGCCGGCTCCCTCGGCCAATAAAGCGAGATGAGCACCGCAACCCCAGAGTCGGCCACGACTGGACCTAATGGTCAGGGGTCCCTTTACTTTTATATCTTGCTTTTCTGCTCCAGAATGACTAACACCGTATTTTTGCGTGATAAGCATACTTTTGTCTGCCTGCCTGGAACCATGTTGTTTTTGGACTACAGCTCCCATCATCCCTAGCTAGCAAGACCAGTGGTCAAGGATGATTGGAATTGTGGTCCAAAAACAGCTGGAGACCCAAATCTGGGAAGCACTGGCCTAGAACAAAGTTCCCCAACCTGGTGTCTTGCAGACATTTTGAACTACAGCTCCCACAAGCTCCAGCCAGTTTATATTCCCTTGGGTGAGCTACCGTATATGTTGTAGCATCATGAAAACTACGACATAGCTAACCCAAGATTATATATCAGTAATCTTAGTGATACACTCTCTCATAATGTGATAAACTTTTCACATGTGGCCCCTTAGTTCTCTAGCTGTGGACATCCAACATAGTTGAATGCTGGAAAATTCAGGCCAGACAAATGAAAGCACTTCTCCACTCAGCACATAGTTAAACTATGGAACTCACTGCCACAGGAGGCAGCGATGGCCACCAGGTTGGATGGCTTTAAAAGAGGATCGGACAAATTCATGGAGAGGACGGCTATCCACGACTGCTAGCCACAGGGGTTTTGCTGTGCCTCCAGGTCCTGAGATCAGTTGCTGGAAACTACAAGAAGGGAGAAGGTTGTTGTGTTTGAGTCCTACTTGATGGCTTCCCATCAAGGCATCTGGTTGGCCTCTGTGAGAACAGGATGCTGGACTCAATTGGCCACTGGACAGCAGATTCTCCTTATGGAATGGACCACAGATTTAAATTGTTTTGAGACTCATGGGTATTGCAGCTTGATGAGGGTGTTTCAAACTCAGTTGAAGATTACACCCCCTGTCCCAATACAGTGCTACACTTCCCAGGCCCTGAGGCAGTTATTAAACTTCAGAATCTTAAGATGTGCATATGTTCCGAAATATTCCAATTTCCAGCCTTTTCATAATATTAATTTTAGGACTCAGCTTTTCTCGAACTGGCACAGGTTCTGGCTGAAGCTGATGGCTGTTATCGTCCCAAACATCTGGAAGGCACCAGATGAACGAAGCCTGGATTAAGGAAATGTCACACTTCTAGCAATCCTAAACAGGTTTACTCAGAAACAACTCCCACTGAGCTCAGCGGGGATGAATCCCCAGTACCTGCGATTCTGCAGCCCTTTTGATGATGTAAATGTGTGGGTTTTGCCAGCCTTACCCAAAATAGCAAGGCGGGAAGGAGAACTCAGTAGCTGTTTATTTGCATATGTTAATTAATTTAAATGTATGCACATTTTTAAAACAGCCTATTGTCTAAGACTGGGGCTTGCCACTTTGTCCAGAGAAAGAGAGAGGGAGGCAGACGCTGCTGTTTGCATAGAACATGTAAATGGGTGCATATTTTGTTGGCATAGAACATTTAAATGGGTGCATATTTACATTTCCCTGAACAAGGATGCTGAGATGGGCGAGGAGAGGAGAGGAAAGGAGGGGAGGGGAGGGGAGGGGAGGGGAGGGAAGGGACCCTGTCAGGCAGGTTTGAAGCATAGCTGGTCCTGATTCTGTCTAGGTGCTGGGCGTACCTGGAATGGATGTGCTTTTTAGCTGGCTTCGGGAGTGTTAGGATGATGGTGGGCAGGATGTCAGATAAGGCACCAGAGAGTCAGGGGGGCTTCTTTAGTAAATGGAAGAAGGCAGCTCTTGACTTCTGATTGCATCCTAAGGAACATCATTGCTTCTACTTTCTGTTCAGGGATTATCAGCACAGTTCTCTCCAGATGTTGTGGACTACAGCTCCCAGTGATGGCCGGCTGGCCAGCTACACATGGAGGAAGGCCGCCATGGAAATGCTTTGGCAGCCAGAGAGCTGTGACTTATTTGCATGCTTAATCTTGTACATTGCTCATGCTGTTTTGTGTGCAATTTGCATGAATGAGCTGGACATAGGGCCCGGCTTTTGAAACGCCTACTGGTTGCGTGAGGCTGGTTTCTGCAGCTTTTTTCCAGGATGGAAGCTTTGTTTGGTTTGGTTTGGTTTTTTATATAAAAAGGGCAACCTTCTTAAGATGCTTTAGAAACAGGTCTATTAAAATGAAGACATCACCTCGCTGATGCTATAAAGCAGCAGACTCACAATATAAGATTGCCTGTTCTCCATCCGCCTGTAAGGACATGGGCTGTATTCAGACTATACACTGAAAGTGCTGTAATGCTGTTTTCAACACTCATGGCTTCCATCAAAGAATTCTGGGAGCTGTAGTTTGTTAAGGGTGCTGAAGATTGTTAGGAGACCCCAATTTCCCTCTCTGGGTGAATTACAAATGCCCATGAGTAGACAGTCCCTGCTTTACATTCTGAATACCAGGACACAAAAGGAAAATGGATTCAAAGGAAAAGGTAAAAAGCATACTCAAGCACCATTTCTTTGTACATTTATTTCTCCTATAGCCTGACAGAAAGACTGCTATAGACATCTCGTATACAGTGGTACCTCAGGTTACATACGCTTCAGGTTACATACGCTTCAGGTTACAGACTCCGCTAACCCAGAAATAGTGCTTCAGGTTAAGAACTTTGCTTCAGGATGAGAACAGAAATTGTGCTCCGGCAGCAGCAGGAGGCCCCATTAGCTAAAGTTGTGCTTCAAGTTAAGAACAGTTTCAGGTTAAGTACGGACCTCCGGAACAAATTAAGTACGTAACCAGAGGTACCACTGTACTGGTGCCCTGACAGTTCAAAGCTGACGCAGACCAGTCATGGATTGCCCCAAAGAATTATGGGAGCTGTCGTTTGCTAAGGGTGCTGGGAATTGCTGGGAGACCTCCGTTTCCCTTGCAGATCTACAATTCCCAGAGTGGCTTAACAATCAATCTCTCTTCCAAGGAACTCTTATATAATTGTAGCTCTGGGGAAGGAAATGGGCACCTCCTGACAAGTCTCAGCACACTTTACAACTCCCAGAACTCTTTGGGGGAAGCCATGACCCATAGCGCTTTAAATGTGAATGTGTGAACGTCACCTGCTTCTTTCTCCTATAGTGATGGGAAGAAGGACGAGGAGACAAGGCGAGTGTTGAAGGGGATATCAGTGCACCCGACAGCATGTCATGCACTCACAGACGGGCTACAACACTGCTAAGGGTGGCCTCCTTGACAGGGAGCAGCCCTCACTTTGAAGGCATCTCCTCTCTGAAGGCTTGTCTGGTTTCAAGATAAAGAGCCCTGGAGGAAGGAGAGCAGGAGGGGGCTTTGAACTGCCTGAGCCTGAGACCTCTTGGTTTCGGCTTTCCCCGTTATGGTGAGGGTTTTATTTACTTCTGCCTGAACTACAGTCATTATTTCTAAACTGGCATCCCTACATATACATTAGCACATGCAGTTTTTGCATAGATCTGCCTCTTCCTTTGTCCTCCCTTTTGCCAATGCTGTAAGTTGCGACCACAGTCGCTCTCCAACCACCGATCGACTTTCCTGCCTGTTCTGTTTTTGAAGACTTTTCGCTGCCTTGCTCTACAACCACAATGTTTACACCCTCCAATGGACATGTGGGTCAGAAATCCAAGAGGGCAAGGATTCGGAGGGGGGTTCTGTTACTGCAGTTTCAATAGAAATGCAATTCTTCCCAGTGAAGACTGTGGACAGGTGCCGCTGTGGGCCTGTATGTTTTTGGTTTCTTTCCAATTTTTTAAAATTAATTTTCACAATATTATAAACAAACAAACAAACATAAACATAAAGGGCTGTGGGCCTGTATGGGTCTGTTGACCAGGGTCGGCGATTCGAATCCCCGCAACGGAGTGAGCTCCTGTTGCTCTGTCCCTGCTCCTGCCAATCTAGCAGTTTTAAAGCACATCACTGCAAGTAGATAAATAGGTACCGCTCCGGCGGGAAGGTAAACAGCATTTCTGTGTGCTCTGGCTTCCATCATGGTGTCCCATTGCGCCAGAAGCGGTTTAGTCATGCTGGTCCATGACCTGGAAAGCTGTCTGTGGACGAATGCCGGCTCCCTCAGCCTGAAAGCAAGATGAGCGCCACAAGCCCATAGTCGCCTTTGAGTGGACTTAACCGTCCAGGGGTCCTTGACCTTTTAATTGTAGATGGTCAGTTTTGAACCCCTGCCACGCTCTCCCACCTTCAAGTATTTTTAAAACTGATTTGGAGTGGTTGGCTCTTCACATCCTCTGTGACATATTACTGTGGTTATTATGGTTATTGTTTAATTACCTGCCCTTTGCTGTAAGGTCCCAGGGCAAGTTGCAACCATTATAATACTGAAAACAATTTGAAACAACTTACAGTCACAGAAATAAGATGGGTCCTGAAATACGCATCTCAAGTGTCAAAGGCCAGGGTAAAAAAAGGTGTCTCCACCCCCATCATTCAGCCCAGACACTGAGGTCCAACACTGAGGGCCTTCTGGTGGTTCCCTCACTGCAAGAAGTGAAGTTACAGGGAACCAGGCAGAGGGCCTTCTCAGTAGTGGAACGCCCTCCCACCAGGAAATAAACAACAATTTCACTTTTAGAAGACACCTGAAGGCAGCCCTGTACATGTTTGAGGTTTTACTGTATTTTTAACCTTTTGTCAGGAGCCACTCAGAATGTCAGGGACAACCCGGTCAGATGGGCGGCATATAAATATTGACATTATTAATAATAATATTCACCAGAAGCTGAAGGTGCCAGGTGCACCTCTGTGGGCAGGGAGTTCCACAGGTTGGGGGCTGCCACAAAGAAGGCCCTCTCCCAGGCCACCACCCCCTAAGTCTCTGAGGGTGGAGGAACAAACAAGAGGACCTGCTCTATCAATCTTATCACCCGAGGGGATCGATAGAGAAGGAGGCAGCCTTTAGGGTATTTGGGGCCTGAGTCGTTTGGGACTTTAACAGTGGGGGATGCCTTCGCCTAAAGAACCGCCCATGTGGCAGCCTTTCTCAGAGGACTGTTCTCTATAAAGTAGGACACACCTTATTCTACAGGCTTCTCTACGTGCCCAGAGGCACTTTCATGTCTGACAGCAGCCAGTCTTTTTAATGATTGTTCTGCACTGCTTTTAGCATTTTTGAGAAAATGTTGCTTTTATGCTGCCGTATACCACCGTGATGCTTTATGAGAGGGCAGAATACAAATACTTTAATGAGGAATTAGCATTTATGCCAGGCCTTGATGACGGGCAGCAGAATGTGTGAACTGGCCCCTAGTGGGGGCACCAGTGTGCTGCCGCCATTTTAATTTCCCAGAATGCCCCTGATATAGCCTCTCAACAAATAAAAATGGTGGCGATCAGATCCAGCTGACCAGGTCAGAGGGTCCAGAATCTGTGGGTCTCATGGGGTAAACTGGACCCTGGCAGATGCCTGAGGGAGCTGGCTGCTGATGCCAGGCCAGCCAGGGGGCCCTGTGAATAGTGCTTTGTGGAAGCTGGGCTTTGGTGGATAAACAAAGATTATGGAGTGTGTTAACTCGCCTGGGGTTAGCTCGCCCGGTTCTTCCTGGGGCTCCTTGACTCAAGTCGGCAACCTCCCACTGCAAAGAGAAACATCCCTGCTGTGGGGCTGCGTGCCAGGAAACGGTCTCCATCTGCTTCCTTCCGCCCCATTGCAGAATCATTTCGATGCAGCGACAGAGAGAACATGTGATGCAACGAAGCATTTGCAAATTCCCTTTATGCAAACGAGTTCTTCCTCCCGGAGCAAAGGAGCGATTTGCATAAGCTTCATGCAAATTTATTCAAAGCCACCAACGCCTTTGAGTTTCTGAAACTTGCAATTTGCAGTCATGCCTGCCTCTTTTCCCCGCCCTCCCTCCCCTCTGTTTTCTCTCCCCCACCCCACCCCCAGGCATCAAAACTAAAATTGGAGCCCTCCTCTTGACGCTCCCCTCTGCTACTGAAGGACGTCCCGCAAAAATGGATCCACCTAGCCCTTGGTGGTGACTCCACCCAAGACCTCCCCACGGTTTTTTTGAGGCAGGTAAACCATTGACCGCCCTGTTCAGAGGAGCATCGACTTCAGAGATGGCTGGGGCTGCTGGGCCCACACTCTGGGTAAGAGGCTCTTGCCCTTTTGTGTAAAAGCTTCTGTCAGTTCTGCATGTTATCAGTTAGGATGTCTGTAGTGCCATCATTGTAATTACCTGTAATGGAAGCAAAAAACAAACAGGTCCCTACCTCAATGAGTACAGTCAATGTTCTCATTGACTGAGCTTCATACAAGTGGGGCGTCACTTTCACATCTGTTTTTGGTGTCAAGAGACCCCAACAGTGTGTATGTGTGTGTGTGTGTGTAAAATCCACACCCCAACATTTAGAAAATACCTGGATTATCATAGAATCAGAATTGTAGAGTTGGAAGGGACCATGAGAGTCCTTGTCCAACCCCCTGCAATGCAGTAATCTTTAGCCCAATCTGAGGCTCAAACCCACAACCCTGAGACCAGGGGTCAGCAAACTTTTTCAGCAGGGGGCCGGTCCACTGTCCCTCAGACCTTGTGGGGGGCCATACTATATTTTGAAAAGAACAAAAAAAATGAATTGCTATGCCCCACAAATAACCCAGAGGTGCATTTTAAATAAAAGCACACATTCTACTCATATAAAATCACGCTGATTCCCAAACCGTCCGTGGGCCGGATTTAGAAGGCAATTGGGCTGGATCCAGCCCCCGGGTCTTAGTTTGCCTACCCATGTCTGAAACTCTTGAGCCACAGAGACGTGGAGCATGGCTTGACACTTCTTTGGGAAACAGTGTGGCATAGAGGTTAGAATGTCGGATCGGGACCTGGGAAAGTCCAGGGTTCAAACCCCCCATTGAGCCATGAACCTGGCTCTCAGCTTAATTTACCTCTCAGGGTTTTTGTGGGGAATTAAGTGAGGAGATGGGAAACCAGCTATTGCCGCCTTGAGCTCCTTGAAAAAGAGGTAGGATATCAATGCAACAAATAAATCAATAAACGAATGAATTCCTCTTTCAGGACCCAGTGACTTTTGACGAAGTGGCCATTTACTTTTCCCCAGAGGAGTGGGCAGAGCTGGCAGATTGGCAGAAAAATCTCTATAAGGATGTGACGAGAGCCAGCTACGAGATGCTGGTTTCATTAGGTAAGCTATTTGCTGTTTATTGGATGGCTCACGGGTTGTGCTCACCCGATGAATTTGAAGGGCTCCAAAAGGCAAGAGGTTGTTTCACTTCAGTTATAATTAATATCCCACTTTGGACCTTGAAAGCTTTGGGCCTCCAGATGTTGCTGAGGTACAACTCCCATCACCCCGACCATTGGCCATGTTGGTTGGGACTGATGGGGTTTGGCATCCCACCTCAAACCTCTCAGAGCTGTGTATCTCCGGAGAGTCAAAGCTGTGCTGTTGTAGTTTTGCTGCTCTTGCAACGGCTCCCACCAGCCCTGACCATTGGCCCTGCTAACTGGGAATGGCAGGAGTTCAGCAGAGGACTCTGCATTGGCCACTCCTGCTGTAGACCCATCTAGACTGATCAATGTGGTATAGTGGCTAGAGCTGGGGTCAGCAATTTTTTTTATCCGTGGGCCAGTCCACTGTCCCTCAGACCTTGTGGCAGGCCGGAGAAGCGGCACCGGGGGGGGGGCTGGAAGAAGAGGCGAGGGGGGCAAGTAGTCTTCTTCCCCAGCCCCAGCTGCTGCGCTTACCTCCCAGGGGCTGCCACAGCGACAGCGGAGAGAAGATGAGGGGCACGAAACGGCTGGGTCCGGAGAGGGGCTGCTTAAAATGGTGCTCAGCAAGCTCAGCCCAGCCCAGCCCCCTTCCTCCTCTAGGCAGGGCAGGGAGAAGCCAGGAGGAGGGAGGGAGGAGGCGTCGCCACGGTGTGTGTGAGGGAGAGGGTTGTTGTGAGGATAAAATGGAGAGGAGGGAAAGTGGTTCCACCACTTTGAGCTCATTAGAGGAAAGGTGGGATATCATCATCATCATCAACATCATTATCATTATGCCACACCCATCTGACCCACTCTGGGTGGCTTCTGACATATATAAGAACATTACATTACACATTAAAAGGCTTCCCTATACAGAGCTGCCTTCAAATGTCTTCTAAAAGTTATACAGTTACTCATCTCCTTGACATCTGATGGGAGGATGTTCCACAGGGTGGGGCCACTACCAAAAAGGCGCTCTGCCTGGTTCCCTGTAGCTTTACTTCTCGCAGGGAAATATAACTAACAAACAAATGGATCTAAACCAGAAACATTGGAAGTTGCTTTATACTAGGTTCCTGACAGGAACTGTAAGGAAAGGGTAATAATTCATCAAGGGTGTGGGGAGGGAAGAAAGGGCAGTGAGTTGGCCTGCTCAAAATCCTAGAAAGGTTAGGCAGTTAACTACCACAGGCCATGAGACACAGTGAGGCATCTTTTAACAATTGTTTAATTATTGTTAAAAGTTACAAAAACAAAGAAGCACGGGACTGAGTGAGGGAGCAGTTTTTGGAATAACATCGGGATATTAGCTCTGCGCAAGGCCTGACAGACAGCAGCAACAACCGGGAAAAGATAGACATAATATTTTACAAGAACAGGAAGAAACAATATGGACAGAATAAATGTCACACACAGGAAAAACAAGGACACAGTATGAGATCTTCACTTGTAGTCTTATAAATCATTTAATGTGTTAACATGAATAGGAGTTATAAAGATTGCAGCTGTTGTATAAGGGATTACTGTTATGACTGGAATGTGATTGAAATTAATAAGATTTTGGAACGCAGAAATAAAGTAAATCATAAAACCATCAATTCTAGCATGCCTAAATTCTAGCCACCTAAATTATATAATTTGGTATTTGAATGATTGGTAATAGGAATTGTATTATAATTTGGCATTGATATAATGAGGCTATTATTGGATTATTGTCATTGAAAACTAATTAAAATTATTATATTAAAAAAAGAAACAATAGTTATACAGTGGTACCTCGGTTTGTGAACTTAATCTGTTCCGAACCGAAACTGTTCTTAAACCGAGGCATGCTTTCCCTTCCACTGGCCCTTCGGTCAGTTTAATCCAGCCCTGGCAGTTTATTTCCTGGGGCAGTTTATTTCCTGGGGTAAAATCTCAAAAAAAGCTCAACAGCTTTAGTTGGCCTTCACGCATGTTTACTTCATCAAATCAGGCCCTCTTTGGAAAAAAATTGGGCATCCCCATCGTAAACCGAATCGTTCGTAAACAGGACTGTTCTGAAACCAAGGTACTACTGTACTTAAAAAATAAAGAGAGACACTGAGGCAGGGGCAAAAAATGAGGGGGTATGCCATCTTGTTCTTTGCCTCAGGTTACATAATGTCTTGGGCTGGTCCTCAAGTGCCCTATCCATCTCCACTTTACTAGGCCTCGCCTTACAGAAGCCCGACATCATTTTGAGAATCGAGCGAGGGGAGGAGCCTTGTGTTGGGAGACTCCAGACCTCAGAGGCAAGAGAGGTTACACACCACAGCATCTTTGGTGAGTCCCAAGCTCATAGATCAGAATACTGGCAGCTTCTGATTGATCTGAAGATGGCTGCCAAATCCGGTGTGCCAGTGCGGCGGGAGATCTGCTCTACATTGCATGCTCACATGGTGTTACTGGGAAGAAAAGTGTACTGAAGATTTCCTTGTCTCTAGAAGCAAATGGTGTTGCAGGCTAAATGTTTTATTTTGCTTAAGAGGAGGACGGAGACCCCTTTCTGCCTCAAGGGCAACAGGCTTTCCAGAGCAGCTTTCCAGGGGCCACATGCTGGAATGGGTGAAGGAGAAATTTGGGTTGCCTTGAAAGGGGAACCCTTCCGAATTTGTGTTCTTTGCAACAATACACAAACCGAATCACAGGTCCTGCCCCTCGAAATTCGCACATCTCTGAATTTTGCAATGTGGCGTGTACAAAATTGCATACAGTACAGGTGCATGCCTTAGTGAAAACAACTTATAGCAATACATCATATTCAGGGAACATCACCGTTACTATTTCTGCAGCAGGGGCCCTGTCTCCAGGGCCCTAGAGCTGCCCAATCAGCATGAAGTCTTCACGTCCTTTGTGCTGATTAGAGCCAATCAGAGTGTAAGGAGGTGGGTCAGCCACTCAGGATTGGCTCCTAGGGCCACTCTGGAGAATGCGTGCAGGAATGAATGAATGAATTAATTTATCCATCTACCCTGCCCCTCTGACAGGTTTACCTCAGCTACTCTGGGCAGCTTCCAACAAAATACGGGGGGACCAGAAGAAAAAAACACATCAAATATTAAACGTTTCCTGAAACAGGGCTCAAATGTCCATGAAAAGTCATTTAGAGAAGAAGAAATAGTTCTGTGTGCTCCAAAAGCTAAGCATTTCGGAACCCTGAAAAGACAAGGGGCTTCACTTTCAAGAGAATGGTGTGCAAATATAAACTTGAAAATTCTAGTAATGTCCAGGGGATAGGGGCTAATTTGGTGTCCTCTGTCTGCCTCTGCCAATCGCCCCGCAAAAAGCTGAACAACTAAGCAACTGTGTCTGTACTTTTACTTCTTGAAATAGGGCAACCCTAAATTAGAAGGTTATTCTATAACCTTAGAAAAGGACTCGGGTGTGAGGAGGAGTTGCTGTGGCTATTATAAAGGGCCCTTGCACTTCTGGATTTGCTGCTATGCTACTGTAACATGGTCCCTAAGGCTGGACCTCTCCACACTGGGCGATGGTAAAAAGGCAGGTTTTTAACCCTTCTTGATCAAAACATAGTCAGTTCTTCCGTTGTGATCTCACCAATTTTCTGTTGGCTCACATACAACCTTTCGCTCTTGTCTCCTGTCGTTGCAGATGGCCAAATCCTGATTAAGAAAGAATCCTGCCTCGAGGAGCGGCCACCATGCTGTGTGGGGCACCCAGAGGTGCTGAAGGCAGGCCCGAACAACGGGACCTTTGGTGAATTTTCCACGTGGCCAGGGAGCCACCTCGGGGCCAACTCGGCTGTGAATGGAATGGCCGCACTGCCAACTTGGTCCACCAAGCTCCAGTGGCAGAACGTGCAAGCGCCCCCCGTGGAATTTCAGGTGGGGCACCCAGGGGTCTCTGGCAGCGCTTTCTGGCCTGGCAGTGTCACGGTGCCCCCACCTAGCACCTACGAGGAGACGCTGCTCATCTGCACCCAGTGTCAGAAATGTTTCCCTGCCCGCTCGGCTCACGGCGCCCCCTCCGGGGGAGAAGCGACGCAAGTCTGCCCCGAGTGCGAGAGCAGCAGTGGCCACAAGGGCACTCCCGCCGCGGCAGACCCGCGAAGCCACAACACAACAATGCAGCCCTGCTCTTGCAGCCACTGTTCGGGGCTTGGCGTCCGCCAGAGAGTCCCTAAGGAGGAGCGGCCCTACAAGTGCGGCAAGTGCGAGAAGAGCTTCCGCTTCGTCCACGAATACACGTGGCACCAGAAGGTCCACGCCGGGGAGAAGATCTACAAGTGTGGCGTGTGCGAGAAGGTCTTCCGCCACAAGCAGGAGCTGATGTGGCACCAGCGGGCGCACACGGCCGAGTGGCCCCACAAGTGCGGGGTGTGCGGGAAGAACTTCCGCTTCAAGCAGGAGCTGACCTGGCACCAGAAGACGCACTCGGTGGAGCGCCCCTACAAGTGCGCCGATGCGAGAAGAGCTTCCGCTTTCAAGCAGGAGTTCATGTGGCACCAGCGGGCGCACGTCGGGGACCGCCCCTACAAGTGCACCGAGTGCGAGAAGAGCTTCCGCTTCAAGCAAGAGTTCAGCTGGCACCAGAGGAGCCACGCCGGGGAGAAGACCTACAAGTGCCCCGGGTGCGACAAGAGCTTCCGCTACAAGCAAGAGTTCTACTGGCACCAGAGGATCCACACGGGCGAGCAGCCCTACCCCTGCGCTTCCTGCGACTCCACCTTCACCTGCCGGCAGGAATACATGCGCCACCAGAGGCTGCACGACGGCGAGAAGCCCTACCAGTGCCCACACTGCGATAAGACCTTCCGGCGAGGGTCCACCCTGATCCGGCACCGGCGGATCCACATGGGAGAGGGGCCCTTCAAGTGCTCCCACTGCGACAGGACCTTTGGCCAAAGTGCCAACCTCATCAAGCACCAGAGGATCCACACGCTGAAGGACGAGCCGGTGGAGAACGCCCACAGAGAATGGGCCCTTGTTTGGAGGGCGTGGGGTCCCCCTCTGTCCAGCCCGAGGCCGTCAGTGTGCTGAGCCTGAAGACGGTTTCCGTGGGGGCGCTTCTCTTGCTGAACCTCCAGGAGCCGAAGCAGGAGAAAGATCCAGCCGGGAATTCTTGGGAACCCCAAATGTGACCTCGGGTTTTTTACAGGACCCCTGTTAAAAAAAGATGGGGAATTGGGCTTTGTAGAGGGGAGAAAGAGAGAGATCGACTCCACACTGTAAGGTTTTGGCCGATCGGTCGATCTCCAGAGTTTTGGGGCAGGTCGCCCAATGGCAGACATTACAAAACTAAAGTAAGGCAGTGCCCTCTGAAGTGTGGAGGGAGGGGGAAAGGGACCCCCATCAAATCCCAAGGAAGAGGCAAATTATGTTGGTGAGGCCTCTTTGGAATATGTGAAGGCAGAGCTGCCCCCAGTTGAGCTGTAAATGGGAGCGATGCATTGAAGGAAGTGGCTGAGGCTCTTGCTTCCAAGTAGACCAGCAGCATGGTGACATCTAGGTGTTTGGGACTACATGTCCCATCAGCCTCAGCCCACACGATGGTGTGAGCTGGGGTTGATGGGAGTTGTAGTTGAAAACAGCCCCATCAGCTGGGGCTGATGGGAGCCGTATTCCAAAGCAGCCACATTGACTGGGGCTGTTGGGAGTTTAGTCCAAAACAGACACATTGGCCGGGGCTGATGGGAGTTGTGGTTGAAACCAGCCCTGTCAGTTGGGGCTGATGGGAGTTGTAGTCCAAAACAACCATATTGGCCAGGGTTGATGGGAGTTGAAAATAGCCCTGTCAGCTGGGGCTGATGGGAGTTGTAGTCCAAAGCAGCCACATTGACTGGGGCTGTTGGAAGCCGGGTCCAAACAGCCACATTGACCAGGGCTGATGGGAGTTGTAGTCCAAAACAGCTGCATTGACTGATGAGAGTTGTAGTCCCCCAAACCGCCTGAAGGGCACCAGGTTAGATGAAGCCTCTGCGTTCACAGCCTCTGGTGGTTATCTTAGCACCACCGTAGTGTGAGATGTGCTTTATTTATTCATTTTTGCCTGATCGTGCCTGGCTCTTCTTGGGAGACAAGGTCGCTGATAATTGTTTCTTTATAGACCTGGCACCATGCTTATTCATCCCTTTTGTCTCAACTTGCTTTGCACCCAGAAAAAACACACCCTCCCTGCTCCCAGGTAGTCGCTTCAAACTGTTGGCCGAAATCTTATTGCTGGGCCGGGGGTAGGGGGTTGTATTCCAAGTGCAGACTGAGAATAAATGAGAAATGAGAAGATAAATGAGAAAGCAAAATAGCCCCTTGAGGGTGTGGTCTTGCACCTGCCCAAAAGAAGACTTGCAGGTGTTCCCCGTCAGAATTTGGAAACCGCAAGGAACAGACACCCACCCTCTCCTCTCAGACTCTCTGCATCGTTACAGTTGCTCTGAGCCTAAGTTTCCCCAATGCTCAAATTTAAGCTGGTTGGACATTTTCTCTCCAGCTCTCCCTTTGCCACCCAAGAAGCTTTCGCCTAAAACCTTCCTTGCTTTGACTTCAGTGCTGTTCCTTTTGAGCATTGGCACTGAGAGGTCCTTGCTTGGAGTGCACGTTGTAAGGTTCTTGCTTTGGGAGACCCAAATAAGCACCTGAAAATTAAAAGCTCTGTTGCCTGGGATGTTTTCCTGTAAATGAACAGAAGACTTCTGCACAGCCCCTGCCTTGTTCAGCGTGTCTTGCGAAGAAAGGCATCCCGGCTGACCGTGCCGAATTTGGTTGCCTGTTTCTGCCTCCTTTCATAGCCGCGTCCCATGATGGCTTGGAGGGGTGGACTCCTTATTTGGGACAGTACCCGAGCGCTGATGGTTTCTGCACATTGAAGCAAAAAGGCAGCAATGTAGCTACCCTGGGACTTTGCTTGCACAGCCCAATTCTGTGACAGAGCCTCTTACTCCAAACTGGCAACCTCCAGCACCGTTTTTAATCTCCCGGTTGACGCTGTCTTGCCATCCTTGTGAGTTTCCGTGAAATCCGCCCGAGGCTGCTATTTTCTTACTTAAACGAGTATTTTAATGTTGAATTGTGTTTGGATAATGTGTCATGAAATATGCAATTTTTTTAAGGGTGGGAAGGGAAGGGGGTGCGATACTATTTGGGGTGCAGAGGTGCCAGCATTTTCTTTCTCAAGGGGCTCTTATGGCTTTACAAGTGGCTTGATAATCAGAAGCGAGACTGTGGCAAGGCAGAGGTAGGCCGGTTGCCATGGATACCCTGTTTATCACGGAAGCTGCTCTGCCAGGGCTCACTTCCTTGTTGCAGGGAGTGGCAGGGAAGGTTGGGGTTTTTTTAGGCTGAGGGCCACATTCCCTCACAGGGAACCTTCTGGGGTCCACATGTCAGTGGTGGGCGGGGCCAGAGACAAAAGTGGGTGGGGAGATGGGCGTGGCCTTTACCTATCTGCAATGGGCTACATCGGAAGCCAGAGGTTTCGACACACACACCTCCTCCATCCTCCAGCCAGCCAGGTGAACAAGAGAGATGATCCCAGGTCAAGGAATCATCCCAGCCAGGAAAAAGCACTTGAGGAAGACTTGAGGAGGAGGTACGATCTGGGGAGCATACCAAGGGCCAGAGAGAACTAGAGAGCCTATGGTTCCCCACCCCTGTCTTATTTGAGACCCCATGCATGAGGGATAGCTCAATGGGCAAAGCACAAGGGTCTTAATCTGAGAGTCGTGGGTTTGAGCCCCATGTTGCGCAAAAGTTTCCTGCATTGCAGGGGGTTGGACTAGATGACCCATGGGGTCCCTTCCAATTGTACGATTCTATGATTCTGAGGACCCCAAGGTTTTCCTCTACCACAGCACACTATAATTGGGTTACCCTGGTGCTCAGATCCCACCCCACCCACCTCTCAATGCAACACAGCTGCCCCAAGCAATGGAGGAAAAGGAGGAATAGCCACCAAGAGGCTTGACTGGAAAGATTCAGTAGCCTTGATATGGATACTGAAAATAATAATAATAATAATTTATTTATTTATACCCCACCTATCCGGCTGGGTTTCCCCTGCCACTCTGGGTGGCTGCCAACAAAATATTAAGAACACGATCAAACATCAAACATTAAAAACTTCCCAAAACAGGGCCGCCTTCAGATGTCTCTTAAAAGTCAGGTAGTTGTTTATTTCCTTGACATCTGATGGGAGGGCGTTCCACAGGGCGGGCACCACTACCAAGAAGGCCCTCTGCCTGGTTCCCTGTAGCTTCACTTTTCGCAGTGAGGGAACCGCCAGAAGGCCCTTAGAACTGGACCTCAGTGTCCGGGCTGAACGATGGGGGTGGAGACGCTCCTTCAGGTATACTGGGCCGAGGCCGTTTAGGGCTTTAAAGGTCAGCACCAACACTTAGAATTGTGCTCGGAAATGTACTGGGAGCCAATGCAGATCTCTCAGAACTGGTGTTATGTGGTCCCGGCAGCCACTCCCAGTCACCAGTCTAGCTGCCGCAGTTTCCGGGTCACCTTCAAAGGTAGCCCCACGCAGAGCACATTGCAGTAGTCCAAGTGGGAGATAACTAGAGCATGCACCACTCTGGTGAGACAGTCCGTGGGCAGGTAGGGTCTTAGCCTGCGTACCAGGTGGAGCTGGTAGACAGCTGCCCTGGACACAGAAGTGACCTGCACCTCCATGGACAGCTGTGAGTCCAAAATGACTCCTTGGCTCCTCCCTCCCCTGCCCCACACACCCCTTTTGTTTCTACTCTAGCACCCCATGGTTGTGACACCCGACCATTTGTGTTGCAGTTGTACACCAGCTCAGACGGGGACCTTTCGTCTTCAGGGGGGTGGGTTTGCCTGTGGAAGTGACTCATGCGATCCTGAACCAACATTGATATTCAAAATGAGTGAATAAATCAAAAGTCGGGGGTGGGAATTAAAAACAACAACAACAGTGTCCTGTGCGTGAATTGCATCATGACCGACAACTGCCAGTACTTTGGGGGCATGGTCTGGGCAAAGTCCCTGAGGGCCTGATAGTGGGATTTGGAGGGCCACATCCAGTCCTGGCACTTGAGGACCTCCATCCCGGGCATAAAGGCTCTGTTGGAGACAAGTGTCTTAGGTGCTTAAAGGTGAGGGCTGACAGGTGGAATCTCAGGTGGGGCTAGGTTTTTAAACTAGTCCCACATCTATCCAAGCAATGCCACTTTCCACCGGATGATGGCACTCTATCCTTTTCAGCTGAAGAGTCGTCTTTTCCCTTTGTCCATGAAGGGGCAGCAATCAGAAGGGATTCCTGCTAAGGAGCAGTTTATGGCAGCTTCCAAAATTATACACCTTCTGCCCGCATGTTAGATAAACCAGGTGTGGGGAAGTGGCCAGACAGCAATCACAGGAGAGTATGTATGGCTTTATTATGGTGCAAATAAGAGACCCACCTCTTGCAATTTTCCTGGAGGAGTAATTTCCTGGCGGTTTTGCCTCCTTTACATAACACAGAAGTTTCTTGCCTTGCAAAGGTTTGTTTCGGCCCACATTTTTAATACGAACCTGCCAAATTCGTACTACCCAAAGCAGTTTGTGCACCAAAACAACTTTGGGAACCTGCACTTCTCCCAATTTTGTGATGCAGCTTTTCCAGCCAAATGAATGTGTGCAAATATACATACGTTAGGAGACAGTGTGCATTTAAAAACTCACACATCAGTGAAAACAACATCTCAAATGGCATTCTGCTCCGGGGAAGTTACGTGCAAAACGTGTCTATTAAGCAAAACTGGAAATTACAAGAACAATAAAATGTGTTCTGAAATGCCAATGAATTTCAGACGCGCACACAGAAATTGATGCAGAAATGTGGAGAAGTGTGGAAAATGAGAAACTGAGAGACTGTGGGATAGCTCAGTCGGCAGAGCACGAGACTCTTCATCTCAGGGTTGTCGGTTTGAGCCCCACTTTGGATGAAAGATCCCTGCATTGCAGGACTAGATGACCCTCGTTACCCCTTCCAACTGCAGTTCTGAAATTGGCAGATTTCATTCAACCTTGCTCAGAAGTAAGTTCCACTATGTTCATTGGGATTACTCCCCAGGGAAGCACACGCAGAATCACTGCCTTCATCCATTAAGCATCTGGGTTCACATATCCCTTTGTCTAGACCCCTGGGCACTTCACATGAGAGGTATTGATATATATTTTAACATGAGACCATAAGAGCAGCCCTGCAGGATCAGGCCAATGGCCCATCTAATCCAGAATCCTGTTCTCACAGTGGCCACCCAGAAACTTTAATTGGAAGCCTTCAAGGAGGACACTGACCCTAGAGCAACTGTTCCCACTCATGTGGCTTCCAGGAACTGATCATTTTTCTTTCATTAGATCCTGGTGGGCCGTGTTATGACCACGGAGGGGGGGCGGGGGGGGAAGAGTGGAGTGGGATGCAGGTTTCGCTCGTTGATGGAGCACATGTGCTAATCAAAAAGAAAATACAGCCTTCCCAGGACTGTGTCTTGAGTCCATCCAATTAGCCTTTATCAATGCTATTTTAAACCCTGGGTGGACCCCCGATCTGCTTCCTATTTGGTACTGCTGCTTAGCCCTGAGTTGATTCCCAGCGTGCCTGGGCACACCACCCCTCCCTGCTGTTGTTGACCAGAGTTACTCTGGGCCAAGAAGCATTTAGGGGAAAGGAGAAAACTCAGCACAATTTTCCCAGCCGCTTAAGCTATAAATAATCAGGGGAAAGGGCCTGTTGACACAAAGAAAGTAAGGGAGAGCCAGACTTTTTCCTCCTTTACAGCATTCCATAATAAGGGAACTTCGACGGGTTCAGCTCTCGGGGACAAATCGAGGAAAGGGGAGATTACCTCTGAGTGTATGCAGAGTGCATTTCTCATTTGGTTTGCCCTATCCAGCTCACGTGCCCTATGGGTTTTGCAAAGGGACTGTTACTTTAAATCCCTCCACTGAAGTGATGGGACGATACCAGCAAAATAATTGTCAGTCCCACTCCTCTCCTGGCCCCCAAAGCCCTTTGGCAGCAGCCTGAGGGCCAGTCAAGGCTGGCCCAAGACATTTTGCCACCTGAGGCAAAGGGAAAGATGGTGCCTCCCATTATACCACAAGCATAAGCTGAACCAGACCAGGAGTTGGATCTTGCACTAGCATCCTCTAATACACTTCAGCAGCACACACACACACACACACACACACACACACACACACACAGGCTTGCCTCCTGGGCCTCCTGAGGCACCTGCCTCTCTCTGTCTCATGGTAGGGCTAGCCCCTGGTGCCAGAGGTCAGCAGAGGAGAGGGTTGCTGGCTAGCTGTGTGTGCAATGGGGCTGGAGAGGAGAGGGGGGCTCTGAAGAAGTCAGGTGGGATCTGTAGTAGCTTAGGAGGTTGTGACCTCTCCTTTGGAGGTTTTGCTTTAGTTGAGATTCCTGCATTGCAAGGGGTTGGACTAGATGACCCTAAGGGTCCCCTCCAAGACTACAATTTTATGATTCTATGATTCTGCCACTGAGCCTTGAAATCTGGAGTTGACACACTTTTAAGACCACCTGCCAAAGCACCGTTTTATTGATTTCCTCAGTGAATACTAGTCAGGGTAGGGTTCTTTTTGGGGTGGGGACTGCCTCTTATGATGTGCCCTTGAGGTTTCCAGTGCTGAGTTGAAGGTTTTCAGGGGAGGAGAGCAACTGATGTTTCAGAAGCAACCATAGGCATTTCCTGAGAATCTTCTACAAGGTTATGGACCCTGCTTGGTTATGGCCCTTGTGGTTTCTTCCAACTCTATGATTCTATGATCCCTGGGGACTCTTCTATCAGTGGTGGGGGAAAGGCGGGGCAGGGCTGGGTGTTCCTTTGGGAAGGGGAATTAAGGAGATGGAGATGGAGTGAGCCTTGCTTTTCGCTCCAGGATGAAAGGAATAATTGTTCTAGAGTTACCAATTTGCAAGCATCTATTGTTGACAATGATGGAAAAAAACCAGGGGGGACTCAAGAAAAGTAACAAGTTTATGAGAGACTTGTTTTTTAATAGCCGTATAGTTTTTTAATAGCCGTATAGATGCAGCCCCATTGATTTTGTTAGATCTTATCTATGATTTAGCTGGATCTCACCCAAAGGCTACATTTTATTCTGCCACAGGATCCATTTCAATTTACAAACCACCTGAAGCCAAATAATAACATTATTTTTTTAATGTGAAAAAAAAATCAGAAAGAAATAAGAAATCAGCCCATTCCCAGCTGCACATACCAATGTAAAGAAAGGTCACTGCATCCCCAGCTTTCAAAAAAGCAGGGGAAAGATACCCAGGGTGGCCTCCTTTAGGAGTGAAGGGGTTGACCAGTCCCAAGAAGTCTCTGTTTGATCCTGATGTTTGACATTCACTGTGAAAATTAAATGCTCTGCTTTTTGCATACTAGTTGAAGTCGGCAGCGCCTGGCTTAGGAGAATAGAGTTCTGGAGCTAAGCTGACGCTCCTGCTTGTCATAACCACTTATTTTTGGGGTTTTTTTAAAGGACGTTGGCTGGAAGTCCAAAGGAAGCATCTTAAGTGTTTGTGCAGCTCCATCCTCTCCTTAACTCCCCCTTCATTACACAATGGGAGGAAGCAACAGGGGTGGGTGTGCTTGATCCTGTTATTCTCTCTGAGTATCTAACCTGTGTCTCTTTCCCTCTACTCCTTCTTCCTGGGCTAGGAGCATTAATTCAGTTCCTTTTATCTGCTCCCCAAAACATTTGCAATTAAAAGTAGAGCAGTCCAATTTACTTCCTGCTCCCCATTCATCTTAGGCAGCAAAACACTTCGGGGCAGCTGAAGCACAATTTTGCCTTAAAAACACCCTCTTGGGGCAAGCAGTTCCCCCTAATGCAATACCTTTCGCATGTTGTTTTCGCTGATCTCTACATATCTATGCACACTTTTCTCTAACGCATGCATCTATTGCAAACGCCATTTTGGGTAGCCTTGCAAAATTCCGAGAAGCGCAGATTTCAGCACACATATCATTTTTGGATAGTGGGAATTATGCAGGTCTGTGTCAATGTGCAAACTGAACTGACTTTTTTGCTCCCTCGTGGCCCTCTTTGTCAACATGCCTTTTTGAAACGGAGCCATCCGATGCCTCCCGGCTCCATCTGCCTCGCAAAAATAATTCCCACATTTTGACTTCCCACTGACAGATTGGGAATGGGCTTTGTCAGCCTCCGAAAAGTCGCGTTTGTGTGTCTGCTGTCTAGGGTGCCGGGCTCCCCCTGCCCTTCCCAGACCCCTGCCCTGCTCCTGCCATCCTCAACATCAGTAGCTTTTATTGGCTTGGACCAGGGAGTTAAAAATGGCAAGATGACGCTAAACAAGGCGGACACTCTCACCTGGCAGGCTTGGGAACCTCTCCCAACTCCATTCCCAGCTCCATTTTGCTTTGGCAGTGGGGGGAGGAAGGGGGAGTGTTTCAAGACATCAGGCAAACAGCTAGCAATTTGGGTCCGCTGATAAACACGGCCATCTAGGGATCAGCCCATGTTCGTTGTCACTCACATCCTCCTCTGGAATTCCTGGGGGAGGCCAGAAAAAAAGCAGAGCACTCCTTGGAATAAGAGCTGAGTGCTGGAGGGAGCAGAGCAGCCTCCCACAGTCTGAGACCCACCAGAAAGTTTCGGGCTACAGCTCACATCAGCCCTGGCCGGCAACACCACCCCTGCCCATTGTGGAGGCTTCATCAGGCATTATCTCTACCTCATGAGGACTAGAAACCTGCTTTTAAAAGGTGCATGCAGCTTCTTGGGATGCCAAATCCCGCGCCTAATAATCTGTGCTGCACTCAGGATGGAGGGTTTGGTAGTATTGGAAATGCAGTCTGCACACACTCAGGGGTATTTTTCAAAAACAGAAGTACTGTTTTTGGGGGACAGGAGGCGGACAGGTGTGGGGGACTCCCTGGTCCTGAATGGGGTCACTGTGCCCCTGAAGGACCAGGTGCGCAGCCTGGGAGTCATTCTGGACTCGCAGCTGTCCATGGAGGCGCAGGTCAATTCTGTGTCCAGGGCAGCTGTTTATCAGCTCCATCTGGTATGCAGGCTGAGACCCTACCTGCCCGCGGACTGTCTCGCCAGAGTGGTACATGCTCTAGTTATCTCTCACTTGGACTACTGCAATGCGCTCTACGTGGGGCTACTTTTGAAGGTGACCCGGAAACTACAACTAATCCAAAATGCGGCAGCTAGACTGGTGACTGGAAGCGGCCGCCGAGACCATGTACCGGTGACACCGGTCTTGAAAGACCTACACTGGCTCCCAGTATGTTTCCGAGCACAATTCAAAGTGTTGGTGCTGACCTTTAAAGCCCTAAACGGCCTTGGTCCAGTATACCTGAAGGAGCGTCTCCACCCCCATCGTTCTGCCCAGACACTGAGGTCCAGCACCGAGGGCCTTCTGGCGGTTCCCTCGCTGCGAGAAGCCAAGTTACAGGGAACCAGGCAGAGGGCCTTCTCGGTAGTGGCACCCACCCTGTGAAACACCCTCCCACCAGATGTCAAAGAGAAAAATAACTACCAAACTTTTAGAAGACATCTAAAGGCAGCCCTGTTTAGGGAAGCTTTTAATGTTTAATAGATCATTGTATTTTAGTGTTTTGTTGGAAGCCGCCCAGAGTGGCTGGAGAAACCCAGCCAGATGGGCGGGGTATAAATAATTTATTATTATTATTATTATTATTATTATTATTATTATTACTCGTCTCACTTCAAGCGTCTCAGGGTTGATATTAAGGAATGAAAGTGCCATGAGGTGTGCTTGTGCTTGTGGGTGTTTTAAATGTCACATTCATAGAAGCATAGAGTCATAGAATTGAGAGAGTTGGAAGGGACCCCAAGAGTTGTCTAGTCCAGCCCCCAACAATGCAGGAATCTTAGCTAAAGCATCCATGACAGATGACCATCCAACCTCTGTGTTAAAAACCTCCAGTGAATGAGAATTCACAGCCTCCGCTGTTGAACAGCTCTTACGGTCAGAAAGTTTCTCCTGGTTTTTAGTTTCCTTTCTTGTAACTTGAAGCCATTGATTTGAGTCCTAGCTTCCAGAGCAGGGTCCCAAGTCTTATAGGGTTGGAGACAAAAGCAGTAGTTATGAGCACAAGATACATTCTGGGTGAAACACATTCCCTGTTACAGATTAGATGGAGGGATGGATGGATGGATAGATAGATAGATAGATAGATAGATAGATAGATAGATAGATGATAGATGTTCAGAGAGTTGGAAGTACAGTGGTGCCTCGGTTTTCGAACATAATCTGTTCCGGAAGACCGTTTGAATTCTGAAACGTTCAAAAACCAAGAATTCAATAGCCGACAGCTAGGCTTCAGAATCTTGCAATCAGCGGAAGCCGTGTGGCCTGTTCGACTTCCAAGGCATGTTCGAAAACCAAAGCATTTACTTGTGGACAGTGCTTTTTTCCCCTAAAAAAAATGTTTATGGGGTATTCTCATTTTCCTACTCATATTGAAATACTGCCCCTCAATGAAGCCAAACTTAGATTCACAAAATGTTTAGGGGTATGCATACCCCTGCGTACCCTCAGGGGAAAAAGCACTGCTTCCGGATTTATGGCGTTCAAAAACTGAAATGTTCGTCAACGGAAAAGTTTTAAAACCGAGGTACCACTGTATATAATATTTCCCATAATGTAAACATGGTCACACACATACAAATTTCTCTCCCCCTGTTCTTGCCTGAGGTCTGGCAATGTTGTCTGGGCAGTGCAGGCTGAGCAGACACTGAGTGAGGTGTCCCTGCTTCCAGCATTATTACAATTCCTGGAGGAGTCCTAGAACAGGCATAGGCAAACTTGGCCCTCCAGATGTCTTGAGACTACAATTCCCATCATCCCTGACCACTGGTCCTGTTAGCTAGGGATGATGGGAGTTATAGTCCCAAACATCTGGAGGGCCGAGTTTGCCTATGCCTGTCCTAGAATCATAGGATTGGAAGGGACCTCAAGGGTCATGGACAGAAGGCCACCCAGCCTCTGCTTAAAAACTTCCAAGGAAGGAGAGTCCACCACTTTCTGAGGGAGTCCGTCCCACTATCAAATGGCTCTTGCCATCAGAAAGTTCTCCCTAAAGTTCAGTCAGGTTCTCCTTTCTTTGAACCAATCGTTTCTGGTCCTCCCCTCTGGAGCAGCAGAAAACAAGCTTGCTCCACCTTCCTTGTGACAGCCCTTCAGATATTTGAGGATGGAGTTTGAACGCATTTCTGTTTGTTGTTTAGTCGTTTAGTCGTGTCCGACTCTTCGTGACCCCATGGACCAGAGCACGCCAGGCACTCCTGTCTTCCACTGCCTCCCGCAGTTTGGTCAAACTCATGCTGGTAGCTTCGAGAACACTGTCCAACCATCTCGTCCTCTGCCGTCCCCTTCTCCTTGTGCCCTCCATCTTTCCCAACATCAGGGTCTTTTCCAGGGAGTCAAGTCTTCTCATGAGGTGGCCAAAGTATTGGAGCCTCAGCTTCAGGATCTGTCCTTCCAGTGAGCACTCAGGGCTGATTTCCTTAAGAATGGAGAGGTTTGATCTTCTTGCAGTCCATGGGACTCTCATGAGTCTCCTCCAGCACCACAATTCAAAAGCATCAATTCTTTGGCGATCAGCCTTCTTTATGGTCCAGCTTTCACTGGATTCCCTTCATGGATCACTGCCTTGCCGTGGCGAAGGGGCTTGAATAACTCAGAGAAGCTATGAACTATGCCAAGCAGGGCACCCAAGATGAACAGGTGATAGTGGAGAGTTTTGACCAAACGTGATCCACCTGGAGTAGGAACCGGCAAGCCACTCCAGTATCCCTGCCAAGAGAACTCCATGGACAAA
Organism: Podarcis pityusensis; assembly: GCF_964106645.2. NCBI lineage: Eukaryota > Metazoa > Chordata > Lepidosauria > Squamata > Lacertidae > Podarcis > Podarcis pityusensis. Next base: position 24,205,629 of record NC_138041.1, read on the forward strand.
GACAACAGGCATTCCTGTTTACCCATGCGCATTTGGTGGCCAAAAAATGCTGTTCTGGCAACCTCGAGATGACTGGACAGATGGATTTTTTTTAAATTGTAACTTCCTTTAATAGTTTTGAGCTGTTTTTGTTTTTAAAATCTGTTTGCCATCCTGGGCTCCTTGGGGAGGAAGGTTGGGATGGGATAAAAAATTCATGAATAAAACAATAGCAGATAAAAGTCCCCGGGCCTCAGTATCCCTACTGTAGCATCAGGAGGAGATGAGCAAACTCCTGCTGGGAAAGAGCATTGTTTTAGTGGGAGGGTATCTTCCTTTCAGGTGGGGGTGGAAGGGATGTTTTGCATCAAGATGGGGGCTGTTTTGGCTGCTGCGCTGGAGTCACCTTGATGCAAAGGCCAAGTGGGTCAGGGCCCCCGTCGGCTGCAGACCAGCAAACAGGAAAGAGCCTGGCTATCGCCACTTTCCGCTCCTCCGTCCTTAGGAAGATGCCCTTGGAAAAAGAAGCAATCAGGGATAAAAAGGGGACAGCGCAGTCAGAGGAAGACCTTGCGATCAGCGAACTCTCTGTGGAAGGCAAAGGAGGAAGCCTAGGATATGAACCAGCAAGGGGCATTTGTAGGAAAGCACACAGGCAAATCTCTGACTCACGTAGAGGGACAAATTTACATAAGAGCCAGCTGGATTAGGCCAGTGGCCCGTCTAGTCCACCACAAACAGAACCCTCAAGCAAGACCCCAACACAAGGGCCCTCTCCCCTCCTGCGGTTTCCAGCAAGCATCGTCGACTCCAACTATGGAGGCAGAGCAGAACCATCAATGCTAGTAGCCATGGATAGCCTTCCTGATGAATTTGCCCAGTCCCTTTTTAAAAAAAAGTTTTTATTGTGAAAATAATTCAGCATTAATACACACATATTGCGAATATACAAACATACATTTCATACAATCCTTAAAAATGTTCAAACATACCTACACTCAATCCCACAGATAATTCCTTTTCCCATCATCATCCACCACCCCTCACCCCACCTTTGTGTTAGACTTCCAATCTTCTCAATTGCAATTTCTTTCCACTTCTATTACTTTCTTTCACACACCTTTAACCTAATTTCATACTTCTTTTTCTATTACACATTGTTATCCATCTTATTTAGTATTCCAGTATTTAAAACGGAACTTGTTTATTCTAATAGGAGTTCTGATTTTTCAATATGGTTTTGCAAGTATCCTTTAAACACCTTCCAGTCCCTGTCTATCTTCTCTCTTGAGATCCTTCCAATTTCTCCCATTGTTTTGGATATATTGTAGTACTCCAATAATTTGGCAAGCCACTCTATTTTTGTCGGTATAATACCACTTTTCCAATTTTTCGCAATCAACTGCCTTGCGGCTACTGTTGTATATAAATATAATGTCTTGTCTTCTTCCAATTGGAGAACAGCCTTTACAAAGGTGTCATGGACTTTGAAGACGCTCAAACTCAGGACAAAAGGGGAAAACAAGCTAAGAGGAAGGCATGCTTGGCAAATCCTCACCTTGATCAACTCCCATCCAGGAACCTATGTCCCCACTGTGGAAGGACGTGTGGATCCAGAATTGGCCTCAACAGTCACTTATGGACTCACTGTTAAACCCGTGTTTATGGAAGAAGACAATCTTACTTGGCTAGGAGTGATAGAAGAAGAAGAAGCAGCAGCAGCAGCAGCAGCAGCAGCAGCAGCAGCTATATACTTGGCCTATTTCCACGTGACCTGGAAGGGCAGGACCTGACTGACTCCAGCTCCAAAGGCTTGATATGCTTAGGGACCAGCAAGGGGTGGGGTACCATTTAGGGCTTATTGCTGAGGTCGAGATTTAAGTAGCTCAGTAGCAGAGCCTCTGCTTTGCATGCAGGTCCCTGGTCCAGTCTTCAAGATCTCCCAGTTGGGCTTGGAATGTCTCTCTCAAAGATCCTGGAACAGCTGCTGCCAACCAGTGAAGGCAGAGCAGACGGATGAATGGTCTGACTCAGAGCAGAGCGGCTTGGTCATGTTCCTAAATGGAACAAAATTGCTTCAAAATGTGTTTATTTTTGCAGGAAGGTTTCCAAAGCCATCTGACCTGCAATTAAGAGATCAGGCGAGATAAATTTGCAAGAACTGAGCTTCGAGATTAAAAACAAAACACACCTACTTGACAATAGTGAAACTGACCAGAGCTCCTTTTCCCAGTTAATTCCAGCCTTCAGATAATCTCCCAAAGGGTTGGGCTGTTGGATCAAACCACACAAATGATGACGTTTGCCAGAGCTCCTTGCACAAGCTTGTCTGAGAGATCGTTACATTTGCAAATTGAAGGGACACTTAAAGCACAAGGAATCCTGGGAACTGTACTTTACCCCTCACAGAGCTACAATTGCCAGTACCCTTGAGAAATTATAGCTCCCTGTATTATTTGGGGGAATGAATGGTGTGGATCTGACCCTTGTGTGAGGAAAGTAGAGGTAGAAAGGGGAGAAGAGGGGGGACATCAAGAGATGGTCTTCAACTTTCCTCCACATAAAGACCATATACGGTATTGAAACAATTCAGTAAATGTGCCTGATTGTAAAATTAATGAAAGTAAAATCCGCATGGGTGGCATTTAATATGCAAAATAGAATTAAGGAACCAGTTTAACATCAGGGATTAACATTAATGGAAAGTGCTGATAGAATCATAGAATAGTAGAGTTGGAAGTGATCCCAAAGGTAATCTAGTCCCTGCTTTGCAATGCAGCTAAAGAATCCCTGAAAGGTGGCCATTCAACCTCATTTTAAACTCCAGTGAAGGGGAATCCACCACCTTCTGAAGGAGTCTGTTCCGCCGTCAAACAGCTCAGAGAGTTATTACGAATATTTAGTCAGAATCTCCTTTCTCATCAGTTGATTCCATTGGTTCAGGGTTTCCTCTCCGGAGCAGCAGAAAACAAGCTTGCTCCATCTTCCATTTGAAAGCCCTTTAAATTTCTAAAGATGGCTATCATCTCTGCCTTCTCTTCTCCATGCTAAACATGCCCAATGCCTTCAACTGTTGCTCATAAGGCTTGGTTTCCAGACCCTTCCTCATCTATGTCACCCTTCCCTGAAAGGTAAAGGTAAAGGACCCCTGGACGGTTAAGTTCAGTCAAAGGCAACAATGGAATTGCGGCACTCATCTTGCTTTCAGGCCCAGGGAGCCGTCATTTGTCCACAGCCAGCTTTCCGGGTCATGTGGCCAGCAGGACTAAACCGCTTCTTGTGCAACGGGACACCATGACGGAAAGCAGTGTGCATGGAAATGCCATTTACCTTCCCACCACAACAGTACCTATTTATCTATTTGCACTGGCATGCTCTCGAACTGCTAGGTTGGCAGAAGCTGGGACAGAGCAACGGGAGCTCACTCTGTCGTTCTTCCCTGAACACATTCATACAAGCATACATAATTTCATTTGTATGCCACCTTTTCACAGTTCAAACCATGCTCAAGGCAGCTTACAAAACGGGGGGGGGGGGGATATCACATGGTTACAAACATAACCCAAAGTAGTCATGAACAATAAATAAAACATCAAAAAGAGTACAGCTACATTAAACGATTTGCACATAAATCATAAGTTTTTAAAATAAAGATACAAAAAAATAGTATCAGTCACACCAACAATCCCCACTCCAACGAAAAACCTCTAAGCAATGCCCCAACTCAAGCAACTGCCTTGTCGATATCCTTCTTGAATTGTGGTGTCCAGAACTGGACACAGGACTCCAGGTGGGGGTCTGACCAAGGCAGAATAGAGTGGGACTATTCTTCTCCTTGATCTGGACACTCTGCTTCTGTCAACATAGCCTTTTGCTGCTTCATCAGACTGCTCTTAAACTTGCGGTCTAGTTCCTTTTTACGTGCATACTGCTGTCAAGCAAGATGTCTTCCACCCTATATCAGTGCATCGGATGTTTTAATTATTTTATGTTTATCTCTTGTTTGTTACCTGTTCTGATAGATAAAGATTTGGGGGGAAGGGGGGAGGATTTTTCTTTTTTAATCCATGGAAAGTTAGTCCAGTTGAATATCTAGGAGTCTGCATACAACCCAGAATCTGAAACGTTTGTTCAATCATAAAAATAAAAAAATATCCATTGAAAAAGACATAGGGAACTGGACCTCCTTAGATATGTACTGGCTAAGGAGAATGGCGACTATCACAATGAAGCTCTTTTGAAAAGAAAAAGAGAGAAATCACTTCTGTTTTATCAGCACCCCACTCTCAGAAAGCCTGCTGGTTTTTACTGTCTGCTAGAAAGTGAACAGGGAGATTTTTCTCCCTCTCTTGGAATACCAGAACCCAACAGGGACATCATTTGATGTTTGAAGAGCCAAGACAAACAAAAGGAAAGACTTCTTCACTTAGCACATGGTTAAACTCTGGCATTTTCTCCTGAGAGAGGTAGTTGATGTCCACCAATTTGGATGGCTTTGAAAAAGGATTAGCTCCACCACTAACTCTCAAACAGCTGTAATGTCTCTTATAATGAACTGACAAGCACTGATAGATGTGGGGAAGGGGCATAGCTCAGTGGAAAAAACCATCTGCTTTGCATACAGAACTTCATGGGCTAAATCCCTAAGAGGGTCCAGGTAGGGTGTGAAAAGACCCCCTGTCCCAAATCCTGTAGAGCTGCTGCCAGTTAGTGCAGACAATTTTGTTGTTTAGTCGTTTAGTCCTGTCCGACTCTTCATGACCCCATGGACCAGAGCACACCAGGCACTCCTGTCTTCCACTGCCTCCCGCAGTTGGTCAAACTCATGCTGGTAGCTTCGAGATCACTATCCAACCATCTCATCCTCTGTCGTCCCCTTCTCCTTGTGCCCTCCATCTTTCCCAACATCAGAGTCTTTTCCAGGGAGTCTTCTCTTCTCATGAGGTGGCCAAAGTATTTGAGCCTCAGCTTCAGGATCTGTCCTTCCAGGGAGCACTCAGGGCTGATTTCCTTAAGAATGGAGAGGTTTGTTCTTCTTGCAGTCCATGGGACTCTCAAGAGTCTCCTCCAGCTTTTGATTCAAAAGCATCAATTCTTTGGCAATCAGCCTTCTTTATGGTCCAGCTCTCACTTCCATACATCACTACTGGGAATACTGAGCTAAAATATAAGTTTCACTAACAAGGTTTGAGCTGATGGGACTTGTAGTCCAAAACCTCAGGAAGCCAGAAGGTTGTCAGAGGCTGATTTAAATGTACGAAGTGGGGGTACAGTATAATTATAAGCAGAGAGGAAGAAAATCTTTGTCCATACTCAGCACTTTATTGGTCTGGAGGTCCAAGCCATGGTCCTGAACATTACCATGAGAGGTAGTGTGGTGTAGTGGTTAGTGTGTCAGAATAGGACGTGGGAGGCCAGGGTTCAAATCCTCCCACTCGGCCATGAAGCTCACTGAGTGACCTGCCTTTCAGCCTAACCTGCCTCACAGGGTTGTTGTTGCTGCAGGGATTGAAATGAGGAGGTGGAGAACTATTTACACCACCTTGAGCTCCTTGGAGAAAAAGGTTGAGCTATAAATGTGGTAAACCAATTAAAATACAGTGGTACCTCGGGTTACAGATGCTTCAGGTTACAGACGCGTCAGGTTACAGACGCGTCAGGTTACAGACTCCGCTAACCCAGAAATATTACCTCAGGTTAAGAACTTTGCTTCAGGATGAGAACAGAAATCATGCTCTGGCGGCACGGCGGCAGCGGAACACCCCATTAGCTAAAGTGGTACCTCAGGTTAAGAACAGTTTCAGGTTAAGAACGGACCTCCGGAACGAATTAAGTACTTAACCCGAGGTACCACTGTACACTGGTTAAGCCTTGAAATGTTACTTCAGTGCCGATAAACCTGCTTAAAACCATCCCAAGTACTGTAACCAGAGTCTATTTTGCTAATCTCATTGCTCCATCTCTGCATCATAAAGCAGATCAGGGGGGATGGAAAAGCAGTTGATGGTCCTGGGCAAACTCTCTTTGAAATCAGATCCCTATAAAGGAGGGGAGGGGATCCACCAGCAGCAAGCGTGGGGCTCTGTCCTGCCAAACAGACCCCCCAAATGCCTTGCAGAGGTGCTTATTTCAAAGGCAGCACAAATGGGGACCGCCTTTTACAGGAGTGTTTGAATCCAAGACCCCTTTCTATTCATTTCCCCACCCTCAGAAACAGAGATCAGCTGCCTCCCAAGTTCCACTCTCCTTTTTAGGATCAGAGTTGTGTGCAGTTTCAAACTTGCATTCAGAAGATGGGAGGAAGAATCTTCATGGGGCAGAGTTTGGGTGCCATCAGAGGTGGTTGCGTGGCGAGTTCCCGCCCCCCCCCCCCCGGATAAAGAAAGGCACGAGACACCATAATTTAAGGTTAAATGGGCGAATTAGGCCACAACTTTATTGAATTCAGGAATGAGAGGCATTGGCTTAGGCATTGGTCCTATCGACTATCCGGCTCCAGCCCATTTGCTGGAGACACGGGAAGGGTTAACACCATAGAGGGGGAGTCTCCTGCTGAGGCACGTCAACTAGGAGCTCCCCCGGGTCACCGCTCGGGGGCGTGCCTTTGGCCCACACCTCCATAGGCTTCGGACAGGGCCACGCCCCCCCGGAGTCCTTTATCGGACCACCCTTTGTTCACTGGGGGGAGGTGATGGCGTTCCTCCCCCCCCACATCCTCTTAACCCCTTCTTACCAATGCCTAACCGCCAATGCCGAGGAGTTGTGAGGAGTTGCTACGAGGTAGACAAAAAACCAAATAGCTGTAAATTGCCAATTGGGAAAAATTCCTACCATGCCCCTTGCGGCGACAGACCGAAGTCCATAGCAAAGTCAGAGACCTACCTAAAGCCTACCCAAAGGGAGGGAGGGTGGGAAAACGTGGGGGCTAGCCGGCGAAAAGAGGGCGAGCCCCCTCTGCGCCGGCCCTAAATAGGGCAGGCCACCCCCCCAGCCAGCCGATTGGCTGGCTGGGGAGGGGGAGACGCGGCCGGGATTCCCCTGCTCTCGCGGGGGCTGAAACCAGCCCCCGCTCATGTGGGGGTGGGCGTGAAGCCCGCAACCCCACCTCCTGGGCAGGCCGGAAGTGGCTATGTTAGGCACCTCAGACCCTCCTAGTACAACACTCACAACTCTCCAGAAAGTATTGGGAGCCCCCTGTGTTGAGTATAGTGATTTAATTCACTATAATTGGGAAATTGGGAATGCTTAAATGCATTAGGTAAAGGTAAAGGGACCCCTGACCGTTAGGTCCAGTCGTGACCGACTCTGGGGTTGCGGCACTCATCTCGCTTTATTGGCAGAGGGAGCTGGCGTTTGTCCACAGACAGCTTCTGTGTCATGTGGCCAGCATGAATAAGCCGCTTCTGGCGAACCAGAGCAGCGCACGGAAACGCCGTTTACCTTCCCGCCGGAGCGATACCTATTTATCTACTTGCACTTTGATGTGCTTTCGAACTGCTAGGTTGGCAGGAGCAGGGACCGAGCAACGGGAGCTCACCCCGTCGCGGGGATTTGAACCGCCAACCTTCTGATCGGCAAGTCCTAGGCTCTGTGGTTTAACCCACAGTGCCACCCGCGTCCCTTAAATGCATTACTGTGTGTTTAATTCTGGAATGTTCCGCAGTAACTCTTGTGTGATTGGTTAACTCTGGTCACATGGGAGGTATTTTAGGGTCGCCATGTTTCGAAGAGCCAAAAAGAGGACACATTTCCCCACTTCTGTTTTTAATTATGGATCACTATGATGACTCTACACATGAAAAAGAGGACGTGTCCTGGAAAAAGAGGACATATGGCAACCCTGGCATCTTATTACATTATCTATTTTGTTCTCTGTGTTACTGACTGGTCTTTGACCGCAATAAAGATTGGTTGATAGTTTTGTGTGTGAGTGACTTGACTGTAACTGCTGCATCTCCCTGAACACTGAAGAAGAGACTGTATCAGATAACACTCTCTCTAAATGCAATAGAGGAGAGGAATGATGTTTCTGTGTGGATGTGACAGAAAGAAGTACAGAAGTTGATGTTCTCCCAAAGAAGCAGTAAGGACAAGTCTGCTGGAAGGAGAAAGTGGAAACCTCTCAGTTGGAACTGTGTGGCCTAGCTGGGTAATGGACCTAAGGCTGAGTGCAAGTATTGGAAAGAGAGACACAGCTTTTCTGAATGCTTAAAGAAGAAGCTGTAATCTTCAACTAAAAAAAACTAAGCCCATGCTTGGAGAAGCATGTGAATGAAAATAATTTGCATATATTCTTATTTAGTCGTATGTTCTGCAAGCAAACGCTTTTGAATATATCAACAGGTTGTTTGGACATTGCTTTAATTTCAAGAAAAGAGTCAGTATTGCACATGATTTGGCATCCTAGCTGTAGTTTATCTACTCTGCTGGTCTTTTAGGAAAATATCAAAATCCACCAAAGGACAAAAACCTACGTGAGGAGCAATCAAAACGGCACCAACTCAGATGGCTTTAAAAGAGGATTTTAAAAATGAATGAAGGCTATCAATGGCTACTAGCCATGATGTCTATGTTCTCCTCTTCTGTTGGAGGTAATATGCTTCTGAATACCAGTTCCTGGGAATCACAAGTAGGGAGAGTGGCTGTGGTGCTTGTGGCTGGTCTAGATGGGCCATTATCTTGATCCAACAGGGTTCTTAATGGGGGTTGTTGTCCTTATGAACTGGACTAGATGAGCCTTGGGCCTGATACAGCAGGAAGGCTCTTCTGATCTTCTCAAAACGGTGAGCAAAGTTCTCCAGAACTTCAGGACACGCAGCATGACGAAGAAGGCTTCTGAAGAACGCAAAAGCTTAGTAACGACTCTGGGACCTTTTGGATGGTCCTAATAATACTAAACCGTAATTAAGATTGCCGGAAGAAATATCAACAACCTCAGATATACAGATGACACAACCTCGATGGCAGAAAGTGAGGAGGAATTAAAGAACCGTTTAATGAGGGTGAAAGAGGAGAGCACAAAATATGGTCTGAAGCTCAACATAAAAAAAACCTAAGGTCATGGCCACTGGTCCCATCACCTCCTGGCAAACAGAAGGGGAAGAAATGGAGGCAGTGTGAGGTTTTACTTTCTTGGGTTCCATGATCACTGCAGATGGTGACAGCAGTCACGAAATTAAAAGACGCCTACTTCTTGGGAGAAAAGCGATGACAAACCTAGACAGCATCTTAAAAAGCAGAGACATCACCTTGCCGACAAAGGTCCATATAGTTAAAGCTATGGTTTTCCCAGTAGTGAGAGCTGGACCATAAAGAAGGCTGATCACCGAAGAATTGATGCTTTTGAATTATGGTGCTGGAGGAGACTCTTGAGAGTCCCATGGACTGCAAGAAGATCAAACCTAGCCATTCTGAAGGAAATCAGCCCTGAGTGCTCTCTGGAAGGACAGATCCTGAAGCTGAGACTCCAATACTTTGGCCACCTCATGAGAAGAGAAGACTCCCTGGAAAAGACCCTGATGTTGGGAAAGATTGAGGGCACAAGGAGAAGGGGACGACAGAGGACGAGATGGTTGGACAGTGTTCTCGAAGCTACCAGCATGAGTTTGACCAAACTGCGGGAGGCAGTGGAAGACAGAAGTGCCTGGCGTGCTCTAGTCCATGGGGTCACGAAGAGTCGGACACGACTAAACGACAACAAATAATACTGCTGCCTGGTGCTGAATTTCTAAAAGAAAAGCACACTAAAAGATACTGGAATTAAGTTGCCGAGCAGCAAAAGGTGCAAACCACTAAGAATCAATAACAGACGTGTCCAGCTCTAGATTCAAAATCACTGGCTCTTGGAATAGATTCTGCTGCATTTTGGGAGGCACCTGCCATTCATCCTATCGCCCCCTTCGGCAGGTAACCCTCCCGGATGACTTCTCAGCTCTGCTCTTAAGGGACGGTACTTTCTGCCTAGGAAATGAATGTCGGTGAAATTACTGCCTTCCCTTCAGCTAGGCATCAATTAAGACCAGGAGGCCCTTCTTGAAAAGGAGGATGGGGAAGTCAGTGGCATGCAGGTATTTGCCAGAGATTATATGCTTCGAAAACAAAACAAAAATGCCCAGGGGGAAGAGAGCAGGAAAGGTTTCACACCTGGATAGTGATGGAGATTGCTATCATTCTGATTGCTACCTGCTGGAGGGCAGGTGACTCCTTAGAAAAGGAGGGTCCTTCAAACAAAATGAAGGAAATGGCAGTCAATGGGGAAAGATGTTTAAGCAGGCCATCCTTAAGGTGGTCAAAAGGTAAGGCTTTCAGGGAAAACAGATTGAGGCCCTTCCCCTGTCTTAGACTTAAATGGAGTCCCTTTGTGGAATTATGTCAAATAGAACATCATAGTGATCTGATCTACCAAGTATCGGTATTCTATAAAATCACAGAACCATAGAGTTGGAACGGACCAAAAGTCATCTAGTCCAACCCCAGCCTCTACTTTAAAACCTTCAATGAAGAAGCCTCCACCATCTTCTTTTCCAGGGAGTCTGATGTTGGGAAACATGGAGGGCACAAGGAGAAGGGGATGACAGAGGACGAGATGGTTGGACAGTCTTCTCGAAGCTACCAGCGTGAGTTTGACCAAACTGCGGGAGGCAGTGGAAGACAGGAGTGCCTGGCGTGCTCTGGTCCAGGGGGTCACAAAGAGTCAGACAATGACTAAACGACTAAACGACTAAACAACAACAACAACCATCTTCTGAGGGAGTCCATTCCACCCTTAGACAGTGCTTACCATCAGAAAATTCTTCCTAAGGTTTGTTCAGAATCTCCTTTGTTGTCATTTGAATCTATTGGTTTGGGTCCTCCCCAACCAGGAAAAAAGCTTGCTCCATCTTCCATGCGACAGCCCTGCAGATATTTGAAAATGACTATCATATATTCTTACAATGGCCAGGATACTGTGTGCTGCAACCTTGGAAGAAAAACACAGCCTGAGGTCCCCTCCAGGCAGATGATATTTGGCAGGAGGGAGTCAAGCAGGTGCTAGAAATTGAGGTTGAGGCAATTAAAGTGGGTTAAAGCACTCTGTCTCCCTAGCACAACAAATCTACTTTAAAACAACCGCTTTTTGCAGTTAGGAAAGTGAGGGGAAAATGTACTGAGAAGTGTGTGATGTGTTTGCCGCCCTGGTATCCTTTGGGAGGAAGAACCGGATATAAACCAAACAAATAAATAATAAAACAAATAAATATCCTGGAAGTTAAAAAATGAAGTGGGTGAGTGTGCGTGTGCACACATGCTTCCAACTGCTATTTCTTAGGGAAGGATCCACCGCATATTATGTTGCCTCTGGGAACACCAGCAGCAAATGCGTCAGTCAACACAGCGATATATACAAAGACCCATTTAGCCCAGCATCCTGTTCTCCTGGTGGCCAACCAGTTGCCTCCTGGTGGCCAACCAAAGCCCACAAGCAGGACCTGAGCAGAACAGCAACTTTCCCCATTTGTGGTCCTCAGATATTGGTGTGCAGAGGCCTCTGAAAGTGGAGGGAGAAGATAGCCATCGTGGTTGGTAGCTACTGATAGGTTCATCCTCCATGAATTTGTCCAATCCTCTTTTAAAGCTGGTAGCCAGGGCCGGCCCACTCATGAGGCACGGTGAGATGACTTCCTTGGGCTACAGGATCCCTAGGGGCAGCAGATCTGGCTTCCAACAAATGCATCGCCTGCTCCTGCTGTGATGTGCTCCTTGGTGGTTGGATCTTGTTGAACAGGAGGTGCTGCTGGTCTCCTCCCAGCCTCAGGGAGGAAATGGCAGGGGCTGCCCTCTGTCATCTCCTGGGCTCTGCACCTACTAGGCATGATTCAGAGCAGGCTCTTTTCCTGCCACAATGGACACTTCAACAGTTGGGTAAGGTTGATTTGATTGCCCCCTTGTTCTCAATGTAGATCTTCATTCACCCCTTCTTCCTTGGTGAGTGCCATTTTGCGGTTAACAACAACAACAACAACAAATTTATTATTATTATTATTATTATTATTATTATTATTATTAATACCCTGCCCATCCGGCTGGGTTTCCCCAGCCACTCTGGGCGGCTCCCAACAGAATTAAAAGCACAATAAAACATCAAACATTAAAAACTTGCCTAAACAGGGCTGCCGGCAGATTTCTTCTAAAAGTCAGATAGTTGTTTATTTCCTTGAGATCTGACAGGAGGGAGTTCCACAGGGAGGGCACCACTACCAAGAAGGCCCTCTGCCTGGTTCCCTGTAACCTCGCTTCTTGCAGGGAGGGAACCGCCAGAAGGCCCTTGGAGCTGGACCTCAGTGTCCGGGCTGAACGATGGGGGTGGAGACGCTCCTTCAGGTATACTGGGTTGAGGCTGTTTACGGCTTTAAAGGTCAGCACCAACACTTTGAATTGTGCTCGGAAACGTACTGGGAGACAATGTAGGTCTTTCAGGACCGGTGTTATATGGTCTCCATTTGCCTCAGGTACCAAAATATATCTGGTAGCTATCACTATTTCTATTGAGAGCAGATTCCATTGTTTATCTGTGTGCTGCTTGAGGAAGTCCTTACTTTTGTCCATCATGAATTTTCCATTGTTCAGCTGCCTGGTGTTTCCTAGCAGAACCCACCTGCTTGAACGGGATGGTGGAAAGGGCACAGCCTGGGACAGTTTCAAACCTACCTGAAAAAGCAAAGAGTCTATTCTAATTGTAATTTTTGCATTTGGGAGTGGGAGAGACTTCTGGGGAACTGATGCTACCTTGAAGACAGTAGGGGTATTTGCTGGTTCTCCCATGGTCAAAGGGGTCAACTGAGAGACATCACAGAATGTTCAGAAGCTTCCAGTATCTCTCTTCACAATAGAAGAGAACCTTTAACAGAAGGCAGTACTGCTTCTGAGCAATTTAAAAGGTCATGGAAAAGTCAAGTAGGATTTGCATTCCACTGCCCACCAAACGGTTCTCCTGCTTTGCAAAATGAATGTGGGTGTGAGCATGCAAACACAAACACCCACACATCCGAATGCAGGAGTCAGACCAACCTAAGGGAATCTCAAGAATGAGCTGGAGAAGGCTGTGCTCTGGACTCCAGGAGGGGTGATTTCAGCATCCACCTGGATTCCCTTTGCAGTATAAGCCTGGTCCAAGCAACCTAAGATGCACAGGGACCAGGTTATCAGCAAAGCTGGTAAATGGACCAATGTTACTAGTTTAATAAATATAAAGGTGTTGCCTTGGGGGGCACAGCTTCCCCCTCTGGAAACTTTTAGTTATTCCCATTGTACAGACAGGAAAACCAAGGCTGGAGGAATAGATGGGCCGCCAGTATTCAGCGCTGTAGGACAGTTGCCCAGGGCTGTAAGGTATTCAGCAGGCCCAGAAACCCGAGCCATGGAGCTGTCATGATCCCTAAAATTCCACTGTACCAAACCAGAAGAGAGGGCAGAGGAAGAGTCGTGGAAGTGAGAGTGGCATCGTCTCACTGTGGGACAGGCAAGATCCTTTGCTATGAGGGGGGCAGCTTGGATCAAGAGCCAGCCTTGCTTCTCTGTATGTCTTGAGCACAGAAGGTTTCATAACTGCTTCTTAAGTACCGTAGTTAGAAAAAAATGAGTGGAATTCAGATCTACAGTCCATATTTGTACAAATGTACAAACTGGTACATTTTCCTGCGGTGGGGATATTACAGGGAAAGTGAAAACATCAGTAAAATTTCCATATACAACCAACCTTCTGATTTATGCATGTTCAATACGTGCATGACTGTGCCAAACCTGGAAGTGACCCAGAAATGTCACAAAAAACATCACAAAAATGGGTGGAATGGGGTGTTTGCAGGCTTTATCAACAGTGTTTCACATATATACAATTCCACTTAAATGTTCGTACTTTGGAACACAACGCCCACGTAAATGGGGGGTTGCCTGTATTTAGTTCCATATATATGTTATTTTACAAATATGTAATGAAATACGTGTGTGTGTGTGTGTGTGTGTGTGTGTGTGTGTCTTAATGGTATCAAAGGTGTTTACAGTGATTCTACCAAGAAGGAATAAGACATATCCTGTATGTCACAGTTCAGGGGCAGAACTTCAGGCAAAATATGGCCCTTGAATCTTTTCTCTCTGGCCCTCAGAACTTTGCCGAGGCCATGTCCCTCACTGGTCCTGCTGTGCCTCCCAAGTGTTTTTGCTTGCTGGGGAAAGTCTTTGAACTCTGATCATGATTCCTGCTTGTCTGGATGGAGGCTGAAGATTGGTGTGGGTGACATTGTGTAGAGGTAAAGGTAAAAAGGTAAAGGAGCCCTGGATGGCTAAGTCCTGTCAAAGGCGACTATGGGGTTGCGGCGCTCATCTCACTTTCAGGCCAAGGGAGCCGGTGTTTGTCCACAGCTTTCTGGGTCATGTGGGCAGCATGACTAAACTGCTTCTGGCCCAACAGAACACCATGACTGAAATATACTCAGAGTCGAGAGTGGATTCCATGCTCTTTATTCAGCTCATAGTGGTGAGGAGGAACAGAAGTTCCCCCAGAATGTCTGCTTTATATACATTATTTACCATGTGATTGGCTAATTCCGGGATTCTCCTGTAGGCCAATCAGGTTGCGGATTCAGTTCTACCTGGAGCTGGATTGGGTGGCTCCTGTAGACCAATCAGACTGCTGCATTCTGGATCCTATTGTTCTAGGACCAATCAGACTACTGCATCCTGAATCCTATTGTTCTAGGGCCAATCAGACTGCTGCATTCTGAATCCTATTTTTCTAGGACCAATCAGACTGCTGCATTTTGGATCCTCTTCAACTCAGTACATAACAGTGATGGAAACCAGAGCGCACGGAAATGCCATTTACCTTCCTGCAGCAACAGTACCTATTTATCTACTTGCACTGGCATGCTTTCGAACTGCTAGGTTGACAGGAGCTGGGACAGAGCAACATGAGCTCATTTCATCATCGCAGGGATTCAAACCGCCAACCTTCCACTTGGCGAGCCCAAGAGGCTCAGTGGTTTATACCACAGCGCTACCCGCACCCCCTACATTGTGTAGAAACCAGCCTGCCACACACAGGTGAAATTTACACTCGCTGCTCTGCCCCCTTTGGCCTCAACCCTGCCCACCACTGGAAGGTTGCTCAAAAAATATTCCTCATTCCTGGCTCAGCTCCAAAGGAAGGATTTTGGATGAGAAACAAGATGAACCCCCTGGGGTTCTTGATTTGCTTGAACTCTCAGATGGTGTGAGACCAGTCCTGGGCAGTGAAAGCAGCATCTTTCCTTGTCTCTAATGGCTCTCCCCAACATCAGAATGTATAACTTTCTGCTGAAATGGAACACTCAGGATGAAACGGTGAAATCTGCTATGATTAAATGGGCACAAGACGTTGGACACAACATTATGTTTGCTGACTGGGAACAGTTATGGACCACAGGTATGAAATTTACGGCATGTAATGCCCTAAGAGAGAATATTATGAAAATGATATACAGGTGGTACATAACCCCAGTCAAGCTTGCAAAAATCTATCATTTGCCCAATAATAAATGTTGGAAATGTAAAGAAACTGAAGGTACATTTTTTAATCTTTGGTGGACGTGCCCAAAGATTAAGGCTTTCTGGGAAATGATATATAATGAATTAAAAAAGGTATTTAAATATACCTTCCTGAAGAAACCAGAGGCCTTTCTCCTGGGCATAGTCGGCCAAACGGTGTTTTAAAAGGATAGAACTTTCTTTATGTACGCAACAACAGCAGCAAAAATACTCATCGCAAAGTATTGGAAGACACAAGAGCTCCCCACACTGAAGGAATGGCAGATGAAACTGATGGACTATATGGAACTGGCGGAAATGACTGGCAGAATCCGTGACCAGGGAGAAGAGTCGGTGGAAGAAGATTGGAAGAAATTCAAAGATTATTTACAGAAATACTGCCAAATTAATGAATGTTAGAGTGATGTTGGATTGAAATTAAATGGTTTCTAGCTATACAGGCTTTAAAGTTATATATAGATTAAGATTAAGGATTAGGAATAAAAAGGTTAAAAGAATGGAAAATTGGCTATTAATAGATAAAAATTTAATGTTATATTATATTAAGATTAAGGATTGGGATTAAAAAAGAGGGAAAGGAATTGCTGGACAAATAAACTAAATTGGAATACAAAAGAGGGAGGTATGAGGAGGTCCAGAAAATAAGTAAATTCAAAAGTAGTAATGAAAAGATAGAATTGTTTTTAACTGTTTTTTCCTCTTTTTATTTTATTTTTAATTTTGTACTTTGTATTGTGTATTTTTCTTTTTACTGTTAAATTCTCTTTTATTGATGTGTTTCTTTTTATTTGAAACTTTAATAAATATCATTTTTTTTAAAAAAAAATGGCTCTCCCCAACATCCAAGGAACTCACGACCTCAGTGGGATGGCCTCAGTGGCAGAAAGCCCATCTGTTTATCTTCTTTAAACAAACCAGCCCTTCCAGGGATTGTCTCAGAGGAGACCCCGGAGCTGCCCACCTTCCCTGGCCTCAGATCCAACGGGCGACCCACTGTTTATCAACAAGAACAATACAGCCTCCTCTGTTTTGTGCCAGGTTACGCTGCCCCGGTCAAATGCAAGGCTGAAGCGTCTCTGGCCTGCCAAGAGTGCGTGTTTGCATTTTCATGGGACATGGATTGCAGCTTGATCTGCAGAAGGGAGAAAACCCAAGCCTTTTTTCCCTCTCTGGAGAGAAGGTGGATCATGTGCAAGTTCGGCTGCTGTGAAAAGAGCAGGAGTAAATGGGACGATTACAAAGCTGGCTGTGAAAAGTCCCCAGAGTTTGGGAAGGGCAGTAGCTCATTGGCAGAACATCTGCTCTGCATGCAGGAGGCCCCGGGTTCGAGCCCCAGCAGCATCTCCAGCTAGAGACAGAAAAGGTACAGCCACACTGGAGAGACCTGTCAGGAGTAAGCATGGACCAATGGTACCTTGCCAACAAAGGTCCGTATAGTTAAAGCTATGGTTTTCCCAGTAGTGGTGTATGGAAGTGAGAGCTGGACCATAAAGAAGGCTGATCGCCGAAGAATTGATGCTTTTGAATTATGGTGCTGGAGGAGACCCATGGACTGCAAGAAGATTAAACCTATCCATCCTTAAGGAAATCAGCCCTGAGTGCTCACTGGAAGGACAGATCCTGAAACTGAGACTCCAATACTTTGGCCACCTCATGAGAAGAGAAGACTCCCTGGAAAAGACCCTGATGTTGGGAAAGATGGAGGGCACAAGGAGAAGGGGACGACAGAGGACGAGATGGTTGGATAGTGTTCTCGAAGCTACCAGCATGAGTTTGACCAAACTGCGGGAGGCAGTGGAAGACAGGAGTGCCTGGCGTGCTCTGGTCCATGGGGTCACAAAGAGTCGGACACGACTAAACGACTAAACAACAACAATGGTACCAAAGAGTATGGGAAACAGCCCTACTAGAAAAATTAACCAATAAACTGAAACTGACATGGGGACAAATAGAAGAAGACACCTTCACCCCGGTATAGCTCCCCTTTATCATATACACAGCCCAACAAGACAATGACAATCATCCACCAACAGCATACAAATCAATATAGCTAACCTGATCCAAAACACCCACCCACTCCACTCACACACAAAAACAAAGACCACCACAGCCAACCACAAATGAACAACCACACCCTAGGCCAACCCCAACCTCTCTCACCACCAAAGGAACACAAACGAACAACAAAGAACCTTGACAAGCAACGCTGACACCAAACCCTACATATAGTAAGTAAAATAGAAACATTGCCACCCGATCCCCACCCCACCCATCTCCCCCCCTCCACCTCTTTCCCCTTTTCTTCTTAATGTCTCAACAAATGAAACTGATTTGTAAAAATGTTACATGGAAAAAAAAAATACGAGAGAGAGACATTGCAAACGCTTTTGTAAATCAAGAAAATCTTTAATAAAAATAAACAGCACAAAAAAAGAAGAAAAGATAAGAAAAGGTATAGCCAGTAGAAGGCAGCTTCTGAAACTACTCAGATTGTTTCAGGATATTTAGCCGAGATTTTTAAAGTCAAATTTAAAATTTCTTAATTTTATTTAATGGTGGTTACTACCAGTTTGATACTACCAGTGTTTTATAGATTTTTCTTACTTTCTCCTTTATGATCTTACTGTTTAAATTATGCCAATAAAGCCAGAAAGAAAGAGAGAGAGAGAGAGAGAGAGAGAGAGAGAGAGAGAGAAAGAAAGAAAGAAAGAAAGAAAGAAAGAAAGAAAGAAAGAAAGAAAAGGCAGCTCCCTATGGTGTCTCTGTGTGCGCAGAGCCCCTGCTTTGAATGCAGAAGGTCTCAGGTTCAATTTGTGGCAGCGTCTCCAGGTAGGAGAATGATTCCTGCCTGCAATCCTGGAGAACATTGTTGGCATCCATCTCAAGAGACAATGGAGTGCACTTCTGGGGGTGAAGTCAAAAGGCTGCGTTAGCAGCACCAAGGTAACCTCCCCGGGGTGCAAGCCTGGGCAGCGTGTAGGGAGGTTCTGGGCTGCCCAGATGACAAGACCCCCCTCTCGGCCTGGCGGATGTGGTCCAAAGGAAAGCAGAGCAATAGGTTTGGCACCAACTTGGCTGCAGGAGGTAGGTGTACATGGCGTCACTCAACTTTGGGACTCCACTCGGGATTTGTGTTGGGTTTACTCCTTAGCTATTTCTTCTCCTGAAGATATCCCACAAGGCAGTGGAGGTTTAGGATCAGAGTTTTCCTTCTCCTCGATGGGCTACCTTCCCACGTTGACGAATCCTATCTGCCCTTCACTTCCCTCCTCAGCACATGCAGAAATGATCTTCTTCTTCTCCAATTTTTTTTAATTGATTTTCACAACATTATAAACAAACACATAAAACAAACAAACATAAATCATAACCTTATTAAAAATTACACTTATTAACATTATTAAGTGACTTCCTCACTTCCCCTTGGTTGAATTTCATTGCATGTCCTTTTAACGGTTTTCCAAATCATAGTTCTTAAAATAATTTACCGGTAACTTAAACATTGACATCTTCTTGATCATTGGACCCACTATTGGTCTCATCTGCCAGAGCATGTCTTTGCATGTAGGGGAAGTCGCCAACTGTGGAGTTTGTACAGAGCTCCCGGTCATTTCCCAGACTATTGACTTGTACACCACTACTTTATTCTTCTGCTGCCACCAATTTTGTGGGGGAAAACCCAGGGCTCTCCAGTGAAGTACTGAGTCTTAGTCAGGTAAAGTTAACAATGAAGATTAAATTTTATTTCAAACACAAACGAGTTTTAACATATATTCAAAATGCTGCCACTCTATTCCCTCTCAGTCTTGTCCCTGTCTCACTCTGACTCCTCTATCCCCCCCTCCCCCAAAGAGAACCAACCGAACTAACTGTCAAATCCTCTGGGCTGAGCCTCAAAATCAGGTAGGCTCCGCCTCCGGGCTTTCTTATTGGTCAACCTATTAACCCTTTAAGGACGCGGGTGGTGCTGTGGGTTAAACCACAGAGCCTAGGACTTGCCGATCAGGTCAGAAGGTCGGCAGTTTGAATCCCCGCGAGGGGGTGAGCTCCTGTTGCTCGGTCCCTGCTCCTGCCAACCTAGCAGTTCAAAAGCACGTCAAAAGTGCAAGTAGATAAATAGGTACCACTCCGGCGGGAAGGTAAACAGAATTTCTGTGCACTGCTCTGGTTCACCAGAAGCGGCTTAGTCATGCTGGCCACATGATCCAGAAGCTGTACGCCGGCTCCCTCGGCCAATAAAGTGAAATGAGCGCCGCAACCCCAGAGTCGGCCACGACTGGACTTAATGGTCAGGGGTCCTGTTACCTTATTAACCCTTTGTCTCCCCCAACACAAACGTATCCCCAAAGAATGGGCAAACGCCACACCAACTCACCAAGGTTTTGAGACCCATCAGCTACCCTCACCTGGTTTAGCCAGCCAATCAAAGCCTTTCCCGGGGTGTGGCTACCGTTGCATGCTGACAGCTTCTGGGAGCCACAGGTGAGAGCTGAGTGTAAGGCGACGACAAAAAATGGACAGATTACCCCAGAAGGAGCACAATATGCTTCCCCTCTAGAGGTTCTACCCCCTCCCCTAACACCCTATACACCCCTGCAGCAAGACAATACAGACAGTATTGAACTGGGTGGACCAAGGCAGCCTACTTTGTTCCTATGGCAACCTCAAGGCAACAGCAAGAATGGACCAGACTTCACTGGAATGCCCATATGGAATCCTGGCAGGATAGCATCCATTTGTTCAGTTCACATCCCACCATTCAAGCCTGGATCAGGCCTCAAAACAGCTTCCTGACTCACGTATCATAAAATAGATTCATTCCATTTTTCATCAGGGTGGGAAGACCCAGCCTGTATCCCTAATCAGGCGCAAGAAGTTCTCAAGCTGCACAGGTGATAAGGGGCCACAATTACCTGAGATGTCAGGTGATCAAATTTGGCCTACAGTGGGCAGGTGAGAAAATGACCTGGCTCCCAGGCCTGATCTGGACCCCTAGCCCTGTTGTAAAGCAGGGGGTGCAAGGAGAATTAAGCTGATAGGACACAAGGACATAAGTGCCCACTCCCCACCATATTGACTGATGACATCTGGAAGTATAAATGCGTCTCGTGGCTGTAACATGTCGGGAGACAATGGATGAGTGTGCTTTTGGGGTGAAGTCAAACTATTGGAAGGTTACAATGCCTGTTGTGGCTATAGAGACCAATACAGGAGAGACATGTTTTGTTGCAGCTGCGGCAGATGCACCATGGGGTTTTCTTCTCTCTACAGTCCTCCCAGCGGTTATTCCTCCTCTGGATCACTGCTGTGGTTACACGACCTGACTGTCTGTCTCCAAATTAGGTAGGTGTGGTCCCCCCCCCCATGATTGCTTACTCCTTTGTACAAAAATAAAATGCAAAGTCTTTGCCTTGAACAGTTGAACTCACCAAAACCCGCTCTGGAAACTTGTGGTTATTCCCATTTTACAGACAGGAAAAACAAGGCCGGAACAATAAATGGGCCTCCAGCATTCAGCACTGTCAGAATAATCGGCACATCAGGGAGAAAGTTAGGGTTGAGCATGCAAGTTTTTCCTACGTACAAGGTTTTTCTTTCTCATTTAGCCTCCCGCCCCGCAGTGTGACATGATACAGCCTCAACACAGGTCCAAAGGCAGCACTGATGCACAATGATCTCACTTACGAAGGCAGCCTGTGCGAAACAGGAGAGCTGTGCCCCTCCTGGCACTGAGTGGAATTGCACTACATGACACACTCCATCTTTTTCACACCTTGCATCCTATGGCTGGCAGAAGCCCATCTGGGCTGGATCTATTGGCAAGACCTCCAGCAAGCAGATCTGTCTCTCAGCTGTTTAATTGAAATACTTCATTGTCACTTGTACAACTTGTATACAGTGAGATTACACAAGCACCCCCCACTCAGCTCTTAGTCTTAATTCCCCTCGTTTACTGACACACACACGCACCAAACCCGAAAGTCAGTTGCCCTGTTGTTATCTTTTCATTCAGCAGCCTAACAACCCACGGACAGAAGCTGTTCTTTACCCTGTTGGTGCGACTAATCATGCTTCTATATCTTCTGCCTGAGGGCAGGAGATCAAGAAAGTACCGGCCAGGGTGTGAATCATCCCTGAGAATTTTCCTCACTCTCCTGAGGCAACGTTCTTCCGCTGTTTCATCCAGGGGATTCATGGGACAGCCCATAATATCTTGTGCTGTATTCACCACCCTCTGTAGGCACTTCCTATCAGTTGATGTCAAACCAGCGTACCACACCGTGATGCAGTATTAAAGGACACTTTCTGTTCTTGACCAGTAGAAGGAGATCATCAAATGTTGATTGACATCGTTCTTTCGCAATATTCTGAGGAGATGGAGTCTCTGTTGGGCTTTCTTAACCATCTGGGTTGTATTGATTTTCCAAGTAAGGTCTTCACTGAGATAAACTCCTAGGAATTTAAAGGAAGAGACTCTTAATGATAGCAGCTGCAAAATAATTACCACCTCCCCCCCCCCCCGCCTGCATTATGTTGCTGCATTGCAGAAAGCTTAGGGTAGTTTAAGGATTAGACAACTTCACAGAATCATAAAGCTGGAAGGAATCCCCAGGGTCATCTAGTCCAACCCCTTGAAATGCAGGAATTCTGCCCACAGCTGTCCCAGGTGGGCTCAAACCGCCAACCTTCTAGTTAACAGCCAAGTGCACTGACCCATTGTGCCACTGGGGGAAGGAGGCAGGTAGCAATAGGTACCAGCTAACATGTGGCGCTGTGGGTTAAACCAAAGAGCCTGAGCTCCCGTTGCTCGGTCCCTGCTCCTGCCAACCTAGCAGTTTGAAAGCACGTCAAAGTGCAAGTAGATAAATAGGTACCGCTCTGGTGGGAAGGGAAACAGCGTTTCTGTGTGCTGCCCTGGTTCGCCAGAAGCGGCTTAGTCATGCTGGCCACATGACCGGGAAGCTGTACGCTGGTTCCCTCGGCCAATAAAGCGA
This sequence comes from Podarcis pityusensis, assembly GCF_964106645.2. Lineage (NCBI taxonomy): Eukaryota > Metazoa > Chordata > Lepidosauria > Squamata > Lacertidae > Podarcis > Podarcis pityusensis. The sequence goes on from NC_138041.1 coordinate 24,228,164, forward strand.
GATGAGCGCCGAAACCCCAGAGTCATCCGTGACTGGACCTAATGGTCAGGGGTCCATTTACCTTTAACATGGCTATGTTCTCTCTCCACTGTTGTGAGCCTGTAGGCCTCTGAATTAGTGATGTATGGAAGTGAGAGCTGGAAGTGAGAGCTAGACCATAAAGAAGACTGATCGCCGAAGAATTGATGCTTTTGAATTATGGTGCTGGAGGAGACTCTTGAGAGTCCCATGGACTGCAAGAAGATCAAACCTATCCATCTTTAAGGAAATCAGCCCTGAGTGCTCACTGGAAGGACAGATCCTGAAACTGAGACTCCAATACTTTGGCCACCTCATGAGAAGAGAAGACTCCCTGGAAAAGACCCTGATTCAGGGAAAGATGGAGGGCACAAGGAGAAGGGGACGACAGAGGACGAGATGGTTGGACAGTGTTCTTGAAGCTACCAGCATGAGTTTGACTGCAGGAGGCAGTGGAAGACAGGAGTGCCCGGCGTGCTCTGGTCCATGGAGTCATGAAGAGTAGGACATGACTAAACGACTAAACAACAACAACAACAAGGCCTCTGAATGCCAGTTGCTGGAAGCCACAGTTGGGGAGAGTGGTTCTTGTGCTCAGGTCCTGCTTGCGGGCATCTGGTTGGCCACTGTGAGAACAGGATGCAGATAGGCCCCTTTGGGCTGATTCATCTGCAGCAGCCTTTCTCAACCTGTGGGCCCCCAGATGTTGTTGAACTACAACTCCCATCACCCCTAGCTAGCAAGGCCAGAGCTCAGGGACGATGGGAGTTGTAGTCCAACAACATCTGGGGACCCACAGGTTGAGAACTGCAGAATTCTGAGCGTGAGACAGGAAGTCTCTGCCAGTTCTCATGTAACCAGAGTGTTACTTTCGCTTCTGAGTTGAAGATTGAGTCGAGTCGGAGACTCTTGTGTTATGCTGCTCAGGAGAGCAGTTATACTTGTACAGTCTTAATAAAGTACTGAGTAGACTACGAACTGTCTCTTTCTTCTGTGATGGATTGGCAGAAGATTAGCGTGGTTTTCTGTGGAAGGGTTGTGTTCTCTCTGTCCAAGTTCCGGAATTCAAAACAAACCCCTTGCTCAGAATTCTTTCATTCTGACTGTACGTTATAATTCTTCCATTCTGATTTTTGCACCAGGCTGCAGTTGGTGGTGGATCTTGGGTGTCTAAGTAGAAAATAACAATAAAGTAAATCCCATAAGCCTGAAATCTGCCCACACCCTGGCTGAGTTACACAGGGTGTACCGTGCAGCCCCAGGATAGCAGAGGCTAGAAAGCAGAAAGAATCTCTCCTATTATGGCTTCAGCAATCACCCACTTTATCAGCCTCATCCTTTTGGGAGAATTCAACCTGGCAAGCCTTGGGAAAATACCGGGAAAAGGAAGGGAAAACAAGTTGGGATTTCTTTCAGCTCATGAAGACCCCAGAGGGAAAAAGAGGGCAGTGACCCCCCCCCTCCCTGGCCATTCCTTTCCTCTGCCCCCAGTACCCAAGGAAAGATTGGGGGTAGAAGTCTCTATAGCCATTTTGTACCATTTCAATATTCTTTAGTATTTTGGGGGGGTGTATCTGCTGATGTTTTCATATGCTATTCACTGCTTTGGGGGCTTTTTGGCCCAACCATAAATAAACTGTAACAACAACAATTTTAATTGCTGTTGTAACTGGTTTAATTGCTATCCTTTTATCATGTGGTTGTTTCATTGAGCATTTTAATTTTTAGAATGGGTTTTGCACTTGTAAACTGCTCAGACAAGTGAGATGTGCCTGCCTGCCTCCATTCTCAGGAGGAATTTGAAAACATTCCTGTTTATCCAAGTGCATTTGGTAGCTGAAGAATACCTCAAGATCATTGGCTAGAAGGATGCTTTTAATGGCAATTGCTTTTAATTTTAATCTGTTTTTAGAATGTTTAAATCTGTTTTAGATTATTTCCCCCACTTTGTTTATAAATTGTGTATCTGTTTGCTGCTTGGGAACCCATGAGAGTGGGGGGGGGGAATATAAATTGGGAATGTCCCCTGCCTGAAACCCTAGAGAGCTGCTGCCAGTCAGTGTAGACAGTACAGAACTAGATGGACCAGTTGTCCGACTCAGTATAAACAGCTTCCTGTATTCCCATGTAGCTCAAAATGCAAACTGGAATGGTGCAAACAGACCCTTATTGTGCATGTACCGCTATCCATAATCTGAGTTTGGGAAGCTCCTGACTCTCTGTCAAAAGAGAGAGCAACATCTGGATAGGATTGCAAAGACACCCCCCTCCCTCCCTGTCACCCTATCCATCTGGGGTGATGAGCCTAGCAATGGGCATTGGGGAGGAGCACCCCCAATACTCCCCTCTGGTGTGGCCATGTGCCTGCACACAGTTCTGAAGCCCGCAGCTGTGCATCGCTGTGAGCACATCCTTATGATGCTGATGAAAAGCATTCGTGATGCTACTTTTTTGCAAGTGAGAGAGAAAGAGAAGGGTTTGCAATCTCTGGTGGTTTTTTCTCATGGGAAGCAGGAGCCCCTGAGCACCCATTGCGCTCCCCTGGCAAAGCATCCGGTCTGGAATATTCCCACATGAAGGCCAGGGAAAACGAAACAGCAGCTTCTCTTATTCAGACGCTGAATCGTCTTCTTTCTTTTGGGAAGGGGGAGGGGGCAGCAATGGCAACGAGGCAGTTCAGCGCCCAGATGCACACGTCGTTGCCCAATGTAGAAACCTCCCCAAGTAGACCCCCCCTTCACTAATGGACAAGGGTCAGGATCCAGGAAGGCTTCCTTGCTGAAATGAATGCGAACTGTGTCCAAGAGTGCGCACCTATTTCAAAGCAGCTGGAAAGGGAGGATTGTCCCATAAATTGCTATAGGAACGGGGGGGGGGGGGGGCTGCCTTATCCCTCAGATCTCTAAGTAGCGCTGGGAGAGAGATAGCTGCTGCCAGTCAGTGCCAACAATACTGAGCTAGATGGACCAGCAGTTTGCCTTGTTGGAAGGCAGTTTCCTAGGTTCTTATTTAAACCAGCCTTTAATCCTATGGTGACTGTGGGATCTTGCTTCATTTTTAGGGGAAGCTGTAGCTCAGGGTCAGAACACCTGCCTTGCATAGAAATGGTTCAGGGGCTCAGTCCTGGGCATCCCCAGGTAGGGCCGGGAAGACTCCTCACCTGAAACCCAATGCCAGTCACGGCTTACAAAACACTAGATCCGGGTCAGCAAACTTTCAGCAGGGGCCGGTCCACTATCCCTTAGACCTTGTGGGGGGCCAGACTATATTTTTTTGGGGGGGTGAACGAATTCCTATGCCCCACAAATAATCCAGAGATGCATTTTAAATAAGAAGAAGAGTTTGGATTTGATATCCCGCCTTTCACTCCTTTTAAGGAGTCTCAAAGCGGCTAACATTCTCCTTTCCCTTCCTCCCCCATAACAAACACTCTGTGAGGTGAGTGGGGCTGAGAGACTTCAAAGAAGTGTGACTGGCCCAAGGTCACCCAGCAGCTGCATGTGGAGGAGCGGAGACGCGAACCCGGTTCCCCAGATTACGAGACTACCGCTCTTAACCACTACACCACGCTGGCTCACATTCTACTCATGTAAAAACACGCTGATTCCCGGACCGTCTGGCGGCAGGATTTAGAAGGTCCTTAGTTTGCCTACCCATGTACTAAATAGACCAATCTGCCTGACTTGCTGTAAGGCAGCTTCCTGCAACGGTAAGAGAGGCAAGATGGATAGGGGCATTCTCCCCTATAAAGGACCTGTCACCTGGGAGAAGAGGGTCTGATGGACGGCTGCCGTCCATCCCAGCAAATCCTTTCGCTGGGGCTGATGTGCTGGCTGTCCCTGGCGAAGCAGGCAAGCAAAAACTCATCGCAAAATCCCAGACTGGCCGTCTACCCACTCAAACCCCTCTCAAACCCCGACGGGAGGGGCTGGCTCTGTCCCGGCGGGCGCGCAGCGAGAGGGCGGTGTCTCCTCAAGCCACCCCCCCTCCTCCTCCTCTGCCCACCCACCCCGCCGCTCTTTAATAGCTTCCCCTAGCCAGAGGACAGCTGTCGGAGGAGAAAGCCGCTGGTGCCAGCCGTCGGAAGACGAGACCCTTCGCGCCGCCTGCTGTCCGGTCGGTGGGCTGCCTGCGCCATGGAGCGCCACCAGCAGCCTCTCGACTACCCGTTGGCGGGGGACCAGTACGAGTATGAGGAGGAGCCGTCGGGGGCCTGGAACGACAGCTTCCTGGAGCTGCAGTGCGCCTGGGAAGAGGCCGAGACGGACTGGGAGGTCTCCTTCTCGCTGCTGCCCGTCCTCTACATGCTGGTCTTCGTTCTGGGCCTGTCGGGGAACGGCCTGGTGATCTTCACCGTGTGGCGCGGTCCGCCGGCGAAGCGGCGCTCGGCGGACACGTACATCGGCAACCTGGCGCTCGCCGACCTTGCTTTCGTGGTGACGCTGCCCCTCTGGGCCGCCTACACGGCGCTGCGCTTCCACTGGCCCTTCGGCTCGGCGCTGTGCAAACTGAGCAGCTACCTGGTGCTGCTCAACATGTTCGCGTCCGCCTTCTGCCTGGGCTGCCTCAGCTTCGAGCGCTACCTGGCCATCGTGCACGCCCTGCCGCGCTCCGTCGGGCGGCCCGCCTCGGCGCGCCCGCGCACCTCCACTCTGCTCTCGCTGGTCGCCGTCTGGCTGCTGGCCGGGCTCTTGGCGCTGCCCGCGCTCTTGCTGCGCAACACGCGTACGCGCCTTCCAACCCACCAGACCGACGGCAACGCCTCTGCTGCCGATGCCGATGCCGCTGCTGCAGCTACGGCTGCTGAGGCCGCCGTCGAGTGCGACATGGATTTCAGCAGCGTGGCCTCCAGCCCGCGGGAAAAAGAATACTGGATGGCGGCTCTGAGCCTTTCCACGACGGCGCTGGGCTTCGTGCTGCCGCTACTGCTCATGACGCTCTGCTACTGCTGCATCGGCGCCACCGTCAGCCGCCACTTCCAGCAGCACGTGCGCAAGGAGGAGGGCCGCCAGCGCCGCCGCCTGCTGCGCATCATCGTCACCCTGGTGGCCGTCTTCGCCGCCTGCTGGTTCCCTTTCCACCTGCTCAAGAACCTCTACGTGCTCTACTGGGTGGGGGTGCTGCACCTGCCCTGCTCCTGGCTCGAACTCATCCCCCGCCTGCACCCCTACGCCACCTGCCTGGCTTACATCAACAGCTGCCTCAACCCTTTCCTCTACGCCTTCTTCGACAGCCGCTTCCGCGCCCAGTGTCTCCTCCTGCTAGGCCTGCGCCGGGCCCTGCGCGCCCAGGCCGGCTCCGTCTCCTCCACCCTCAGCGGGCAGACCCAGAAGTCTGAGCTGCCCTCCTTGGGCACCAAGGTGTGAAGAAAGAGACGACGAGGAGGAGGAGGAGAGCGAGGCAGCCGCTCAGACGGCTACTCGGAGCTCTCCAGTCCCGTCTGATGGCAGCGGCATGGGCGGCTTTCAGCTCCACGAGCCGGCAGGCAGCAAAGCGAGAAGCGCGCTTTTGGACGAGGCGCCTGCTCGCAACCTGGGACTTCCGACGGCGAGGCGCCCTTCTCCAGCGATAGCACTTGGGCATCGCGTCTTTCTCGCCCGACGGGCTGGGGCGATTCAGGACACTGCCATGTCACCCCTTCCCTGTCTCTTTCTCTTTCTCTCTCCCCCCCCCCCTCTTCTATGCCGGACACTGGCGCTTTGGTGCTATCCGAGTAGGTCGGACAGTTCTTCATCACCGCCAAGACCCGAGAATCCACCCGGATTGGGCAGGTCCCTCTGGCGGGTGACTCCCCTTCTGACCTTTGTAATCAATAAATACTTTTTGTTGTTGTTTCCTCAGGAAAAAAAACCCCAACCTGGTTCTTTTTTTCTTCTTCTTGCCTAAAAACTTGCGCGTGGTGACCGAGAGTGACTGAGCTGCGCTTGACAAGGAATGAGTGAGCGAGAGTTTGTCGGACCGAAAGAGAAAGGTGCTGGTGGAAGGTCATTAAAACATACACACAGCAGCAACCCGAACCCATTTCAGGCTAAGTGAAAAGGAAATATTTCAATCCAAATAGCTTTGCGCCTTAGGGGATTTTTCAAACGAAAACCCGAATTTTCAAGCGTACGTAGTTTAATCCATCGCCTGCTATGTGTCCCTTTGATTACAGAGAGACTTCAAAATACTATTAATATTATTTGTTAAATTTGTATATCGCCCTTGCGTACCAAAGATCACAGGGCAGTTCACAACAGCAAAATGCAAAATGAAACAAAAACAAAACAATTTAAAAACTAAGAAATGAACTAATCTCTTGGTCCTTGCTGGGCGGTGTGTGTGTGTGTGTGTGTGTGTGTGTGTGTCTGTCTGTCTGTCTGTCTGTCTGTCTCCAATAAAACCCCTCCCTCCCTAGCGATCCTGCTTTGGTCAAATTCAGAGCCCTCCGCGTCTGATTAAAACATTTTTTAGAACAAGGAAACTGGGAAGGTACGGGCTAGGGGCAGTGAAAAACCCTCGACGAATGTGAGCTCAGCTGATGTTGCGGACTGGGCTGAGGGTCCGGGGAGCTACTTTGTGCTCTGAGTTTTATCCTTCTGGAACATCTATACCCCATCTTTCCTCCTAGGAGCTCATGATAATGTACATGGTTCCCCCCTCCCCTTTTCCTTCTCACAACAACCCTGTAAGGTAGGGTAGTCTTAGTGACTCACCCACGACCACCCAGTGATTTTTATGGCTTTGTCAGATGCAATCACTATTATGTTGCACATGCTCTCTTTGTGGTAGTAATCACTGTAATCCCTTTGAACATGTGCAGAGTGCATTTCTGGAAAGGGCTGTAGCTCAGCGATAGAGCATTTGCTTTGCATGCAGAAGGTTGCAGCAGATCCCCAGTGGCACCTCCCTGTAGGGCTAGGATAAACTCCCTGCCTGGAATCGTGAAGAGCTGCTGCTAGTCAATGAGACAATACTAATCTGACTCAGCACAAGGCAGCTGCCCGTGTTCCTATTTATTTCAGTCTTTTATTCTGAACAATAAGGACTAGAATCTTGCATTATTTTTACAGGAAGGAGACCATAGCACAATGTGTAGAGCACTTGCTTTGCATATAGAATGCCCCCAGTTCAATCCACAGCATCTCCAGGTGTGACCAGGAATGTCCCCAGTCGTAAATCCTGGAGAGCTGCTGCCAGTCAGCGCAGACAATAGTGGACTAGGTGGACCCGATGGTCTGACTTGGTATAAGGCAGCTTTATATGTTTACAGTCAGCCAGCTGAACCAGCTTTCTTCGACATTGCAGGGTGTTTACATGAGATCGAGTCCTCCCCGCTTCACAGACAATAAGCACTGGTTGCAACAGCCTCTTCCCTTGGTGAAATCCCTCCCACATCCTCAGAAGGTATACCAGAAGCCAGTGGCGTAGCATGGGTTGTCAGCACCTGGGGCAAGGCAAGTAATTTGCGCCCCCTAACCCGTGGATTTTAGTAGGGGCAGAGAGCTGCGAGTGCGAGCGCCCTCCCCCCCGATGTTGCGCCCGGTGCGGCCAGCCCCCCCCTGCACCCCCCACGCTACGCCACTGCCAGAAGCCAAGAAAGGGTAGGAGGGTAGGGGAACAAAGCAACTGGGACAATAGGTGGTGATTAATGGACAAACACCAGCCCGTCTGTTGGGAGGTTGTCATCTGCATCTGCTCTATAAGACACTGGCCAGGTCTCAACACGAGAGCAGTGGTGGGCTGAAGACTGAATGATCAGGAGGGATCTACTTATCAATCTGATTGGCAGTGGTTTGGAAAAGGTGTCCAACTGTTCGTTGCTGTTGTTTAGAAATTTGGGAAATGGCAGCAGTGGAGAGGTTAAAAATCCCACCAGAATCATGAGCTCTCTAGCTGTTAACTCACCCACCACATGGCTTGTTTAAATCAATCAATCAGTCAATCAATCAATCAATCAATCAATCAATCCCCTGCCATGTTGCCCTTCAGTTCTTACTTTCACCTCTTAAAAAAAACCAAGCAAGTTTCTAAACCTCATGGTGACTGGGCAGTATTTGACACCATCCTAGCTCCTGCAGGCTCTGCTTATCTATCTCACCTGTGTGCCAGTGTGGTGTAGTGGTTAAGAGCGGTGGACTCATAATCTGGTGAACTGGGTTCGATTCCCCGCTCCTCCACATGCAGCTGCTGGGTGACCTTGGGCCAGTCACACTTCTTTGAAGTCTCTCAGCCTCACGCACCTCACAGAGTGTTTGTTGTGGGGGAGGAAGGGAAAGGAGAATGTTAGCCGCTTTGAGACTCCTTCGGGTAGTGATAAAGCAGGATATCAAATCCAAACTCTTCTTCTCTTCTTCACCTGGTGATGAGGTTTGTTAAATCCAGGGCTCCTTATCAAACCACTCCCAAACCTCGCCATATTAAAAGCTGCAAACAAGCCCCTAGGACAGGTTTGGGCTACTGCCTCCTTGGTTCTGTAAATTCATCCCCAGTGCCCCCTCCCTACCCTATCAAAAGCATTATTCAGAATAACGGAATAACCACCCCGATACATTTCAAAGCAGCAACAATTTCATTCAAAATCCAATTAAAACCTGGATAGCTCAGTTGGTTGTGGTGCTGATAATGCCAATTTTGCAGGTTATTAATTCAACATAATTGATGAACTGGATCCAGTGGTACCAGCTCCCAAAGCCTGATAGTCATTTACACTTCCAGCGGACCCCTGCCACCTTGGGCGCACACACACAGTAATCCCCCTGCCCAAAAGGGGATGGCACTGCCTACTTTGGAACGGCTGCTCTACGCTGGCTGCTTGTCCCTTATTTCTCCTGCCTCAGTCCTAGTTCCAAGGTCCTGGTGGGCTGCTGTCACTCTTTATGCCAGTCTTCCTGCAAGCTAGTGCCCTCCATATGTTTTGGACTACAACTCCCATCCACCCCAGCCGACATGTTTATTGATCAGAGATTATGGGAATGGCAGTCGTCCAAAAAGTGACACAACCTTGGTGGCAGAAAGTGAGGAGGAATTAAAGAACCTCTTAATGAGGGTGAAAGAGGAGAGCGCAAAATATGGTCTGAAGCTCAACATCAAAAAAACGAAGATCATGGCCACTGGTCCCATCACCTCCTGGCAAATAGAAGGGGAAGAAATGGAGGCAGTGAGAGAGTTTACTTTATTGGCCTCCATGATCACTGCAGATGGTGACAGCAGCCATGAAATCAAAAGACACCTGCTTCTTGGGAGAAAAGCAATGACAAACCTAGACAGCATCCTAAAAAGCAGAGACATCACCTTGCCGACAAAGGTCCGTATAGTTAAAGCTATGGTTTTCCCAGTAGTGATGTATGGAAGTGAGAGCTGAAGGCTGACCGCCGAAGAATTGATGCTTTTGAATTATGGTGCTGGAGGAGACTCTTGAGAGTCCCATGGACTGCAAGAAGATCAAACCTCTCCATTCTTAAGGAAATCAGTCCTGAGTGCTCACTGGAAGGACAGATCCTGAAGCTGAGGCTCCAATACTTTGGCCACCTCATGAGCCGGACACGACTAAACGACTAAACAACAACAACTGGCATCCAGTGCCTGGGAAAGGCTGTCATGCAATGGCAGAGAACATGTATTGTGCCCAGAAGGGCCCAAAGTACTTGATTCAATCAACCACAATTGAAAGGAGTTTGCAGACTCTGCCACTGGTCAAAGCACACCAGCGATAGGTTAGCATTCCCAGTGGTCAGCGATGATGTGAGCTGAAGCCCAGGAGCATCTGAAGAGCCACAGGTTAGTCACCTGATTTAAAGAAAAGCAAGCATGCAATGTGGTGTAGGGGTTAGTGTGTCACACTAGGACCTGGGAGACCAGGGGTCAAATCCCCACTCAGCCATGAAGTTCCCTGGGTGACCTTGGGTAGGTCATCATCTCTCAGCCTAACCTACCTCACAGGGTTGTTGTGAGGATGAAATGCGGAGGAGAGCCATGCATGCCATCTCCAGCTCCTGGGAGGAAAAAAATGGCATATAAATGTGTAACGTTTAAATAAAAATATTTGGTGGGGAATATTTTTCAGACCAGGGACGCGGGTGGCGCTGTGGGTTAAACCGCAAAGCCTAGGACTTGCCAATCAGAAGGTCGGTGGTTCGAATCCCCGTGATGGGGTGAGCTCCTGTTGCTCGGTCCCTGCTCCTGCCAACCTAGCAGTTCGAAAGCACGAAGTGCAAGTAGATAAATAGGTACCACTCCGGCGGGAAGGTAGACGGCGTTTCCGTGCGCTGCTCTGGTTTGCCAGAAGTGGCTTAGTCATGCTGGCCACACGACCCGGAAGCTGTACGCCGGCTCCCTTGGCCACTAAAGCAAGATGAGCGCCGCAACTCCAGAGTCGGCCACAACTGGACCTAGTGGTCAGGGGTCCCTTTACCTTTACATTTACCTATTTTTCAGACCAAGAGGCACATTCCTTTCCAGGAAACATGTGCTGTTGGGGAGAGGGGTTGAGACAGAGGGGAAAGTGGGTGGAGCATCAAATGCAAATTTTAGCTTTGTTGGTAAAATGCTCTTTCTGATCATGCCTGGTAAGGAACAGGCGTGATCAGACTTCAAGGACCCATTCCAGTCAGGCAAAAACACTAAAGGAGGGTGTGAGGCAGGGCCAGTGAAGGGTGTGGCCTGGGCAGAGTCCCAAGGGGCACCTAGAGAGGCCTGGCCCCCCCTCCGCCGCACATTTAGCCCCTGGGCAAAAGGCTCCCCACCTTTGATTCTAGTGTGGATGGGGGGGTGGAACCTGGTGCTCTCTGGCTATTGTTGGACAACAACTCCCATCAGCCATAAGCACTGGCCATGCTGGCTGCTTCGGAGTCCAATAGCACCTCTAGGACCACAAATGCCTCATCCCCAAGCTAGTAGATCTTTAATGAAAAGATTGTCACCGTTTTGGGTGTTCAGGTTTTTTGCCTTTCAAGGTTTGCAGCTCAGATCATAAACAAATTTGGTTGTGCGAGAGGTGGAGAAAGGCTAAGGGAAGGCAAGACTGCCTCCACCCTTTCCAAAGCCTGTAAATTGAATGCAATCTGTTTCGTTAACAGCTCACCAATTGCTCTCTGCAAATCAGTCCAAAGCCTGCTGTCTCTGAGAAGGTGTGAAGGCAGCCTCTTCCCCAGGGATTTGGAGGCCATGTCACTTGCTTGTGTGAAAAGAAAGAAATTGATTTCCCATGTCTTAGCCAATCTAGGGCTAAGAAAACTCTGGGAAGTGGAGGTAGGAGCGTCCCCCACCCAGACTAAGGAATGCACCATCCAAGATAGAACCAGGTAGGGATGGGGGAGGGAGAAGTTTGATTCAATTCACATTTAAAGCTGAATCTACCTAAACCACACTTCCAGAATATGAGAACCAAAACACAACCGTCCTTCAAAACCTGCCCTGCTCCAAATTTTCCAATGCAGTTCTACAGTCTGGTAATGTGTGCAAAAATGCATTTGATAGGATAAAGTGTGCACATAGCGGTGAAAATAGCTTACAAACGTGAATTATATTTGGAGAAGTTGCTTTGCGTAAACACGTGTATTAAGAGAAAATGCAGACAAATTTTCATTGAATCTCAAACTGATGTAGGAATGTGGAGAACTGAATTTAATATAAAGAAATTGGGCAGATGAGAGAAAGTGTCATTGACAAGATTTGCCCAGCTATTAGACCTGGAGTACTTTGCTGGGGTTTTCAGCTGCAGGATTTAATTTGACTCAGGATCTATGATTAGTGCAAGGGCTCGGTTCCATAAAGGGCAGGTTGGATAAAAAGCAATGATTTTTTTTTTAAAAAATGGATTTTTTGAATTTAAATCAGATTTTTAAAAAATTTAAATTGGATTTTTAAAATAAAATGCTTTTGTAGGAGAAATCTTTCTAAAGATAGTTTTCTATTTAAGTTACATTATAGTCCAAAGGCTATTCATCAGGAAATAAGGATTTGTTTTAAGTTTTTCATGTGTGGTAAAACCCAGTCTATGGTTGTTGTTTTTTAAAAATGGTTTAACCACATGCGTTCACAAACATGGATACATATGCTATAATGTTCCTGTTTTAGTAAAATAAATTGTTTAAATTGTTATTAAGGAAGTGGTTATTTTTCTCCTTCCAATAAAGTACAGTAGAAAAGTTGTCCAAATATAAACAGTTAACTTATTAAACCTCACAATAATTTCATAATCATCTATGTATTTCTAACAGTATAATCAAATCAGTAATTTTTGACATGTAAAAACTACTCTAAAAATTTATTATTACAAAATGAAACCTTCATCTGGTTATACCAGATGCTGATTATACCAGCAAGAATGTCTTTCTGTAAAAAAATATCAGCTCCAAATCCTTCCTCCCTACACTCCTGTGGGGAGATGGGCAGGGGATGGGGGTAAATGGTCACTTTCGGTTCTTATATCTACAGTAAATTCAATATATTCATCGAAGAGTTCTTGGGAGACAAGGATGTAGTCAATAACAGAATGCCTTAAGCCTGACCAGTAAGTAAATTGGCCAGGACAGTCCCCCGAGGAGAGGCCGTTTAAAATAACAAGGTTTAATCTAAGTGCCATTAAAAAAAGACATGTACCAGCAAAATTGGTAACTGGGTCAAGTGAGTGACGCCTGAATAGGGGCCAATGTTCATCATTAGCATTTAGGGGACCCATTCCACTTTCCTTGATTAACTGTTCGTCTGAGTGGCCTAGCCTTGCATTAAAATCCCCACCAATAATTAAGGAGGCAGAGGGAAACTTATTTGAGACAAGGAGAATACAGTCTTCCAGTTCGTTCCAGATGTTTTTAAGATCAGTTTGTTTCATAAGTGGGTGAATATAAACATTGATGCATATGATCTTAAAATGGGTGGAGAATATTTTAACGGCTAAAATCCATTTTTTATCGATTTTCAATTGGATAGGGGAGGCTCCTAGATCTCTCGATACGAAGGTGCTCAAGCCTCCCGCCGGTCTTCCGCCTTTTGGGCCGATTGAGGCAGGGGAATGGAAAGCAAAGTAATTGTGTAGTTCAAAAGGATTTTGCATCCAGGTTTCTTGGAGCAGGATGATCTTGAACTGTGATACATAGGTTAAAACGTCTTTGTCCCTTGTTTTCGATTGCCATCCAGCAACGTTCCAGGATAGTAGTAGGGGTGAGAGTCATTTTGTCTCTTCAATAGCATCTAGGACTTTCCCGGAGTCGTGGAAGATGCAACCATTGGATGGTTGAGTCTTCGGTAATGTGATTAGGGGCGCCACAGAGATTTCGGCGTGGATTTCAGTTGGGCAGAGTAGGGGTGTGTGTTCTGCCGTGACCTGAGGAGATTCATGACCCATTTTTCGCTCCAAGTTAGGTGGAATATTAGCAGGGGATGAAGACAAGCTTTTCCTTCCTCCTGTGCCTTATCTGTTTGCCCTCCCTGCCCTCTGTTTTCTTTACTCATTGAGGAGGCATAGGGGAGGATAATTCAAGTCATTGATCTTAAATTCTCACTCCCAAGCACCCCTCCAGTGCCTATTAACACCTTTGCTACCTAAGATCAGAGAATCCCTCCCACACCCACCACTGCCCATTTGTCAGGTCCCCTCCCACTTCCCCCTAAAACAGCCCTCATGTCTCAGCTCTAACTGGTCACAATTTGTCTTTATTTGTATTGCTTTTGCATAGGCAGTACTGTATGTATTTTAACAGGGACACAGGTGGTGCTGTGGTCTAAACCACTGAGCCTCTTGAGCTTGCCAATCAGGTCAGTGGTTCAAATCCCTGCAAAGGGGGTAAGCTCCTGTTGCTCTGTCCCAGCTCCTGCCAACTTAGCAGTTTGAAAGCACGCCAGTGCAAGTAGATAAATAGGTACCACTCCAGCGGGAAGGTAAATAGTGTTTCCATGCGCTCTGGTTTCCATCAGTGTCCCATTGCACCAGAAGCAGTTTAGTCATGCTGGCCACATAACCCAGAAAGCTGGCTGTGGACAAATGCCAGCTCCCTTGACCTGAAAGCGAGATGAGCGCTGCAAACCCCATAGTCGCCTTTGAGTGAACTGTCCAGGGATCCTTACCTTTTATGTATTTTAAGAGTGCAAACATGAGAGACAGCAACCTTTGCCAACCTGGTGCCCTCCAGATGTTTTAGAGACTGTAACTTCCATCAGCCCCAGCATTGTATAGCTGCCATGGCTGGGGCTGATGGGAGTTGTATCATGAGGGCACCAGGTAGGCAAAATCTGGCGTTGTTTCAAAGCAACTACAGTGTTACTTCTGGTTACGTACTTAATTTGTTCTGGAGGTCCATTCTTAACCTGAGACACCACTTTAGCTAATGGGGCCTCCTGCTGCTGCCACTGGATTTCTGTTCTCATCCTGAAGCAATGTTCTTAACCCGAGGTACTATTTCTTGGTTAGCGGAGTCTGTAACCTGAAGCGTATGTAACCCGAGGTACCATTGTACATGTGTGCAGTGCTTTTTTCTAAAAAAAAGTGTTTAGGGGTACTCTCATTTTGACTCAAGAAAATCACCATTTTAGTTCAAATTGGTGAAAATAATTACAGTAAATGGACAAAAGTACAAAGATTCACAAAATGTTTAGGAGTATGCGTACCCCTTCATCCCCCCAGAAAAAAGCACTGCATGTGTGTATGTGAAGCTACAGCCTATTGGGACGTCCGCTTAGAGGTGCTAGAAGATTCTTTTATGATTTTGCTACAGCAGGCTAGCCCCCTTGAAGTTGTTGCAAAGGAAACCTTCTGTAACAAATCAAGTGATTGGTCCATCTACCTCAATATTGTCAACACTGACTGGCAGCAGATCTCCGGGTTTCAGGCAGGAGTCTTCCCCTCCCACCTCAGCCCTACCTGGAGATGCCCTCAGGGGTTGCACCTATGGCCATCTGCCTAATGCTCCACCACTGAGCTTTGCCCTTTCTTTTGGAGATCAGGAAAATATACCCCTGCCCAATACTTTGCAGAACAGCTGCCAGTCAGAGAAGACAGCACTGGGTTAGATGCACCAGTCAGCTCCAGATGCTCTTGATCAAGGAACAAAGTGCGCATTTGCTAGCTTGCAGGAAGAAGGGGAAGTTTGGTGTCAACACTTTCACTCCTGCCAAAGGGAGCAAATGGGTTCTAAATGAGAGGGGAATTGCAGCAGGGTAACAAGGGGGTGGAGGATGCTAAGGCCTGGTTAGAAGCAGGCTGAGAAGGGGAGTGTTGAAACTGGTGGGACAGCCAGCTCCCTCCAAACCCACAAAGGAGCTTTGGAGACTCGTCAGGGTGTAAGAGATTGTGGTGGACACAAGGCTGGGGGGGGCGGGCAATTTGTCCTCTGCCCATAGGAAAACCTGTTTGGGTTGTGCTCTTTCAGACCAAAGCTGACATGTCAGGGAAGACACCTTTCTCTCCAGCATGCAACTTTTCCAAGTTAAGTGAATGGATTTTGTGTGTTGGAGGGGTCAATTCAGCAGTGGAGACCGGTCCATTGTGGTGAATGGGATGCTGCCCCACAAGTCATTCCCACCTGCCTGCCTGCGGGCAACCAAATCATGGGTGGTGCTGGCATTGTATCCCATTCTGCCCTGTACTTGTCGCACGCAGCACCTTTCCCTTTCTGCCACATTCATCTTCCTCCAAAAACGCCACTGTTTGTCTCACCGTCCCGACATCACACTGAGAATTAACACATTATGGAACTAACTATACTGCACAACTAATGATGTTGCAAAGCCACATTAAGATCGCTTGGTTATCGCTGTACATTCCACTGGCCACCACAGACCTTTTTGTTGTTGTTGTTGGTAAACTTTTTAAAATTCATTCATACCTACGTGATAGAAAACAAATGTTTATTGAGACATTCAGGCATTCCCTTGTATGTCAAGAAGAGAGCACTGAACAGGCTTCGGACGCTGCCTCCCTGGGAACCCTGCCCTGTGAAACACCTGCATGCCTCTCTTGTCTGAGCTGCATCTTCCCAAGGGAGCTGAGGTGGAACGCCAGAATTTAAAAGGGGTGCAACAAGGCGCCAGTGTCCAAAATGAAGTAGGAAATCTGGTTTGGGTAAGGGGGGGCTGCGCAGCTCCCTCCCCTCCTGGCATGGGTGAAAACATCAGCAGCTGAGGCTTTCTTGCCGGTGGAGGAAAAGCCCAGGGTCCCAGACAGCTGCAGAGAGGGGAGGAGGGGTTGGTAGGAAAAAGGAAGAAATCTTTGCTTATCTCCGCAAGGAACCTCAATGACACGGCCGGCCCAGATGTCTGGCAGGAGGCAAAGATACCACCAGCTTCACCCGAGGTTGCTGTGGTGATGGGGCAGCTTGGAGCAGAAAGCAGGGTGGTTGGTGGGGAGAATTACCTTCAGAAGAGGCTGCTGGTGAGCTCAGGTTCTGGGGGACTCTGCCATTTGCGGACAATAAATGGCTTTATTTGCCCGTCTTATCAATAGGAGGTGGGGGGGGGCTATTTCATCAGTTCAAGGGCTGTTCTTAGCAGCTGCACCTCCTTGCCAGGACAGAGCAGCCTCTGTAAAATAGGGTACAGTGATGATGGTAGGAGAGAGTGAGTGTGTGCATGTGTGTCTTAGCAGCAAGGCCCAGCTGGGGAAGCCTACAAAAGGGAATCAATCAACTAGTGATTGTGCATTTGTCTTTCAGCTTGCAGCGACGGCAGTTAGGATGGTCTTTATAGGCAGATGCAGCTACCTACAATCTCAGCTAATTGCATGGCTCCTCAGTTGCTCATACTCCTATCTGTGCAAATAATAAAACTGGAGCACGCGGCTGTAATTGGGTCCCATGTTTTCCTCCCTGCCCTTGGGCATTAAGTTCTGCTTGCAGGTTTCCTGCGGACGTCTGGGTGGCCACTGCGAGAACAGGATGCTGGACTAGAAGAGCCACTGGCCTGATCCAGCAGGGTCTTCTTCTTTCAGTGAAAGCAGTTTGCCATGCTTTATTGTACCTGTGATCTAAGTTCCCACTGGTTAAATCTTCCCAAGACGTAGCCCATATCACCCCTTTCTCATGAGCAACTAAAGCAGGTGTGGGCAATGCTTGGCTGTCCAGTCCAGAGGCTGCTGATTGGCTGCTTTCTGGGGCTGATGGGAGGCCAAAGGTTCCCCACACCTGCACTAAAGCCTTGTTTTGCAAATCCTTATTCTCATCCTTATCTTCTGGTTTGCTCTGATCCGTGATCTTTAACATGCTGCGAATGTAACTGCTGTACTTTTGCTGTTCCTGGGAAAATAAAATAATAAATAATAAAAGCACCGTGCAAGTGATAGGAAAACACTGTTCCTTACAGAAGGAAGGACTTACAGAGCAGGCATGAAGTAACATTTCTGCTGAATCTGCATGAGGGCATTTTAAGGGCTGAAGGATGGGATATGAATTGTGCAAAGTAAGTACTTCTATTTCCTTCACCCCCCTTTGACTCCATCAATGGCTTTCGCCACCTGGCTGCTGCAATAGGGGTGCGAAGGGACATAAGGGCTCTGCACCCCAGTCTGTGTGGGACCAACTGGGAGACTCCCACTGCAGGCATTGCAGCGGGTCATATTGTAAAGAACACCTGTCTAAAGCCTGCCTTTCTTCTCCAGCGTGTGTCATTCCTCTTGTCTGGTATGTATTAGATAGGAAACGAGTCTCCAGTCTGTTCCTTTACCAGCTCTTTGCAATATTTGAGGGCCCAGGTGGAAAACAGTACAAGACATTCCTCACTTGCTGAAGCCTCTGATGAGTGCCCAGGGTGGAATGGGCCAGCAAACCTCTCTGTATTGCTTTTGAGGTCCATGAAAGGAGGCGAGGCAGAACAACATATAAACAAAATGACAGATCATAATCATGCCCGTGACCCAGTGAATTAAAATATAAAATATGTACCCAAATTCTGGCTAAGTGTCACCACCTCACGATGCTGAAGTCATAACTAGGCCCTGACATACCATTAGAACTTGTTTGCACTAAAAAAAAAATCAATCTGTGGAACTAGTCCACAAGGGCACTATGACCACCAGACAGAACCCAGTTAGTTCTACCACAGCCTGACATTATCAGTCTGTGGTAACAAAAAACTGGGTCTTCATTGGTGGCTGTAGTGTGGTTGGAATGCCCTCCCTGCTAAAATACACCACCTCCATCCATATTTGCATGTCACTGGCTCCTGAAGATGCATCTGTTTAGGGAAGCCCGCCCTTGCACTTCTGATGTTACTTAATTGTAATGCTTTTAAAATTAAGGATGTTTTAATGCTTTGACGAAATGGTTATTGGGTATTTCAAATGTGCATGGATCTCAGAATTGATTTTATAGATAGCTCAGTTGGCTAGAGCGTGACTCTGATAACACCAAGGTTGAAGGTTCGATCCCTGTAAGGGACAGCTGTGCATTCCTGTACAGTGGTACCTTGGTTCTAAAATTTAATGCATAGAGTCCGTTTGACTCCCGAAACAGTTCAAAAACCAAGGCACAGCTTCCAATTGGCTGCAGGAGCTTCCTGCACTCAATCGGAAGTGCCGTCGGACATTCAGCTTCCAAAAAACATTCGCAAACCGGAACACTCACTTCTGGGTTTGCGGCATTCGGGAGCCGATTTGTTCAGGAGCCAAGCCATTCTGACTACCAAGGTACCACCGTATTGCAGGAGGTTGGAGTAAATGAACTTCAGGGTCCCTTCCAATGCTGATTCTTTGACAAAAACTGCTCAGAAGCCATCTGGCATTTAAGCAGTATATAAACTAATGAATAACAAGTAATTCTCTGCTGATGTGAACCTATGGGAGGTCCCCATTCCTCCTTGGAAAAAAACAAAGCAGGAGTTGCTGTTTATCTATTTTTCTGGAAAGACAGATGTAGCACTGCATGATTTCATGTCTCCCTATCACTTTGCACACACAAGCTGTTTATTTCCTCTCCACTCCCCCGAGCCCACCTGCTTCAAGGCAAGCCAACTCTCAGTCACTTCAAACATTTTCCTTATTTAGTATGGGGCACAGGTGAGGGTCTTGTTTTTGTCCACCTTAACAGCATGATTGAATAGGCCGCTCTGCAGGAAGCATCCGTCTGGAGGTTGAAGTCTCTCTGCACAATTCTATAGAAAAAGGGGTGGGGGGGGAGGGCCCACTTCCCTTCTCGGGGATGGTCCCTCTGGGAACGGCTGCAAAGTGTTGTCACTGTCTTAATCAAAACTGAGGAAGAGATTATTTTTTCCTAACGTTTTTTAGATGCTTGCAGCAGCTGCAAGGGTCAGCTCAGTTTGCCACGGTAGTACACTTGCTGGGGAGTCCTCGGAGACAGAGCCTCTTTTCCTGTTTTTTTGGCTTGATATTGAAATTTATTATTTATTTTTCAAGAAAGAGAAATGGCAGCAAAAAGGGGAGAGTATATTTTGAGTCCCAAATTTTCCCTAAATTCTATTGAGCTCTGCTGTTATTGAGAGACTGCACAGTCAGCTGTGTTTAGACTGCAAAAGGCCTCCTTGTCCAGAGTTGGTTTTTTTTAATGGGTTGGAACAGTAGCTTCTTAAAATACACTACCACCCCAAACTATTGGAAATTGCCAAGTGCTGGAAGACATCATTCCTGCAACCCTTTCTGAGAGACCCATTTCACTGTGAGAATAACACACTGACCTGTGTGATCGTTCAGCAACCCCATAAAATCTGTCTTGAAGTGATGCTGTAAACGCCAGCCTTATTAATGCAACTGTGCTCTAGCTAATGCTTTTGGTCTTACCTCTTCTTATAAAGGACAGAACTGGTTACATTCTTTAAAAGGACAGAGTAGTACCTCAGAGAACTGGTAATCTAGCAAAGCGCTTGGGTCTCAGACTCAACAATGTGGAAGCAGCCGATTTGCAAGCAAGGGTTAGCCAAGCTTGGCCAGAAAGATGCCACCTGATGCAGGAGCAGCCGTTTCCCCATGGACTTAAACCCTGGGTTACTCCCAGACATCTCACCTTTAACTGAAGATACCAGGACCATATGCACGAACTCTACTGCTGAGCTGTGGCCCCTCTTTATGATCACAGAACTAAGATGGCAGGAGCTCTTTCTCCCTGTAATACACAGAAGAGTGTTAAAGGCTCCCTGACCCCCCCTCCCCAAGGCATCCTAAAAGAGAGAATATGCTCATTCAAGCTTATTGCTGCCATGCTGAAGATGGTATGACACGGTACCTAAGGTTTAACGCTGATCAACGTCTCCATGGTATCAGCACAAGTTTAAAGACCTACTGACGCTCAGCCCCAAGCCCTATTTTGGGTTGAGCTACACACCCTCTGTCAGCAGAGGTTTGCTCTCCCACTACTGCACAAGAACGCTTTCTGGCTGTGAGGCTTGTAGTTTGTGGCTTCTTCCTGTAAAGAGACACCCACAGGTGACAAAGTGGCAGGGTTGCCCTTGTGCCAGCAGCACGTTTTGTAAGCTCCACTGTACTTCTTCATAACAGGCACAACCCACCACATATCTTAAGCTTAACAGAGGCCACAGATCAATCCTTTGCACCAAGCAATGCATTGGGTTTTGTGCTATTATTATTATTATTACTACTACTATTACAGGTTGTTGTTTTTTCCAAAATATTTATAAACAAAAGGCTAATAACCTTCAACAGCACTTCTGTTACATATGTAAAAAAAAAGGGCTTAAGAACAAGTTGTACTCCAATGCACACTAATACGATACAGCGTCTAATGTCCTCAGCCACACTTCTCTACACATCACTCTGGGATTTCCCAGGGAACCGACTTCACACGGGTGTTGGAATCCAATTGGCTGGTCAGTCTCCCCTCGTGATCAGGTCCTCGATGTATGCATCCAGTTCATCATCTGTACTGAAATCAATGTCCTGAAACCAGCAAAGGGAAATAATAGTTCAATGCCTATGAGAAAGCACTTGATACAGTAGGGTGACTACTTGCTAGCTGGGGCTGATGTGAGTCGTAGCTGAAAACATCTGGAGGACACCAGGTTAAAAACATGCTCAGATTTTTGAGATTCTGCAGAATCTGCAAGATTCTGTCTGTTGTATTTTTGTGATTAAGAAATTTGTTTCCATACTCATACATTTCCTTGTAGCCAGAAGGAAGGGGGAAATAACAAGGAAATATGTAGAATAGCAATATAAATATGTGTTCTGTACAGCAGAGTAGATGCAACCAAACTTCTTGGATAATTTACATTTAAATAAAAAAGTCGTAATGAAAAAACATTCCCAGTTTTTTGCAATTCTGGCTGGGGCCTCACTCACCTCTTGGACTTTTTTGAGCAGTGATACTATGTTAGTCCTTAGCTTCTGGAGTTTCTCTTTTGTCTCCATGAGCTTCTGTTCTTGGATGTGAAGCTTCTCCTCAGAGGCTTTGGCCTGGGCATTAGCCTGAGTCTGGTAGGAGTTGCATAAATTTTTCAGCCCCTTCTCGTACTGCTTGAAATATTCTTTCTGCAGGGAGGCAAGACACAAGAGAGTCGGTTCTAGGAGCTTCAAGAAAAGCCACATGTATTGTTGCAATATGTCCTTATGCAGTGGGAGGCCACACTCACACCACACATTTAAAGCAGTATCATAGCACTTTAAAGTGTCACGGCTTCCCCTCAAAGCATCCTGGGAACTGTAGTTTGTTAAAGGGTGCTGAGAGTTGTGAAGAGATCCCTGTTCCCCTCAGAGAGGTACAATTCCTAGAGAGCTTTAACAGTCACTCTCTCTTCCCAGAGAACTCTGGGAAATGTAGGTCTGTAACAGTGTGGATGTAGCCAAAGTGTCTGTTTCTTTCCCTCACCCTCACTTGTGGCAGAGTGCCACAAGGCTCTTGTCTGAGGATGTAGATACACTGCAATCTTTTGCTGCGAAATTGTGTGTCTTTCTTTCTTTCTCTTAAATAATATCCATGTTTGCCAGAAGGCAAAAAAAATTAATTGGAGTTAAACTGTCAATTTGACAGTGGAAGCCTCTGCATTTGCTATTAAGTAAGAGCTGCCTTCCACCCCTGCAGTCTGCTGCCCTCTGCTGGCTAAAAAGTGTCTGGAAAAAGACAAGAGCTGTTCACATCCCAAAAGGGTCTCTTTTATCTTACACGCTTGCACAAAAGCTGTCAGGCAACCCTTTTCTCTCCCCTTTGTGGCACATTCAAATTATAATCTGAGGATTCGGCTCCTAATTTAGGCACTTTATATACACTATAAAAGGTTACAATTATGGATGGTGATATCATAACCACTGGCTCCAGAAAACGTCTCACTGAGTTAAAAGGGTAGCAATCTGCCCCTCTAAAAACTGGCAGCTAGCAAAGTATAGAGGAGTGGTTCTCAAAGTGGGTGGTACCACCCCTTGGAGACGTTTACCTAGGTGTCGCTAATGAGACAACGGGGAGGCATGGGGGTGCTGGAGGTGCTCCCCCTAAGTGCACTGAATGCTTATTTGCAATTGAGCAGGCTAGAGCCTAGAGCAAACACCTTCCTTGCTTCATATTTAAAGTTTTATTGCTCATCACTTTCAAAGCTATTTCCTTTGGTCACGTTTATATTTACAATTCTGTATTGTCACAAGTCAGAAGACAGCTATTGGTTTTCATATAAATTAGTTACTGTGCATCTGTGGTAGGTGAAGGTTTGTGCATGTCTGGTAAACTGAGTTATGTATGGATATTTTATGTTATAAATTTCCTTCAACGTTATGTTTTCAAGAGCAAGAATGTGTAACTATTCTTTGCTGGATTTTATTTTGACTATCTTCCTCAGTGGGTCGTGCAAACTGCTATTCTGAATAATGCTTTTTTATAGGGTTGGGTATTTGGGCACTGGAGATGAGTTCATGGAACCAAGTGGGCTGTGCCCCCCCCCAAAACAGGGAACAACTGGTGCAGAAGCTAAGAATGTAGCAAGAGCAGCCACCAGCTCAGGTCTTGCCTCCACTTGTAAGCACAGGACTTACCAGAGGGAAAGCTGCCAACTCTTCCAAATTCATGGCACTCAGGTCATTCTTGGAGATGGGGAAATTTGGGGGCAAGAAGTACCGCAAGCAATTCCTGCCCAAACAAAAACAAGCATGCTAAGAAGAGCAAGGCTATGTGTGCATTACAATTTGGAGAACACAGAATATTTTACAGAGTACAGAGTTCATCTTCTTGAACAGCTTATTCTCCCCGCCTCCCTTTTCATTAATACACCGAGTTTCTACTCCTTGTGATTCTGAAGATATGCTTCCAAAGATGGTGGGGGCAATGCCTGGTGGAACCACAACGAAGGCAGAATAAATTATGCAAAGTTGCTCAATTTGCATTGGCACAGGCTGCGGAGTTTAGATTGCTCAGGCACAGAATATTAACACTTTGGGCACTTTCTCTGTCCCAACAAAAGAAACTCCACAGCAGGTAACAGGTCAGATACAGTAAGAACATCACACTGGCAACAGGGTGTTAAAAGCAAAAGAAGGAGTCCAAAATTAAGCTGGCATCTATAAAGCTGCTTAGCAAAGAGGCTCACCGGAGAGATTGAGCTAGTAAGTCTACAGTCTCATGGCTGTTGCTGGAAGCGGTGGTGTCCGGCTCAGTCCGGACGCACTCCGAGGTAGAGGGCTCAGGCGCAAGGTCTTCCTTCTCTTGCTCTTGAGTGTCTGGAGTTCGCAGTTCTGGTGAGGGAGGCTTCATGAGTCGAACATCCTTGCTGTTTTTCTCGACCCTGAAGGGAGCAACAGACACATCACAAGGAATCCTTGCCATTCTAAAGACCTGAGTAACAGTCTTTGCTGCCTCCCCATGGCAAACTGATGTGCTGACAGCCATTCCCTGGGTCCCGAAGATTTGCTTTACATAGTGATGACCAATACTGGCTGGCATTCATTTCCCTTTCCCTGTCTATACACTGTGCTAGAGGCAGCAGCTACCACAGCCCCTGCATCCCAATATAGCTGTGATTCCTACATTGCAGGGGGCTGGTCAAGATGGCCCTTGTTGTCTCTTCCACCACTACAATTCTATGATTCTACACACACACACACAAATTACCAGCGATCTCTTGGGGTGGTATCTGTCGGGACATAGTCAAACTTCACTTTCCAGCGGATACCTTTCTTGCCCATCTCCACACATGTAACTCGGCCAGTGAACCACTCCTTGTTCACTCGGACTTCCACGTGGAGTCCTTTATCTGAGGGGCACAGAAGGGCAGAAAGTCTTGCATTAAGCATCTGTTTTCAAAGCAAGCAACTGCTTTCAAACAGGATTGAGGTTCAAATCTTTTGTTTAATCCAGAAACTGCATCCCATGGAAATTACATCGCTTAATGTGCCAGAAAGAGATACAGCTTGGTCCCATTCATTATTATGCAGGTTTAAGGGTTAGTCACAGTGGTTGTATTTGAAGCCAGGTGGTTTTGCTTTAACCTGGACTATAATCTTAATGGATGTAGAACAGATCTGCCCCAAACCTGCAGTCATCATGGTGTTCAATACATGCACCATTTTGCTCCCCTGGAAGAATCAAGTAGGTGCAGAGACCAAGCGACTTATTTCTTACCTTTCTGTGCCCTCTTCAGTTCTGCCAAATCTTCTTCCCCTCCGCTTTCTGTGAGCTGAAAGCAGAGTTAATAGAGACTCAGCATAGAGTACTTTATTAACTAAAAGAAGACCCAACAAAAAGCTAGCTTTAGAATTCAGCAAAAAACTATCTGTGGGCATTTTCATTTGCACTCAACTTTCTGGGCTGGGGATAAGCAGTACTTATGGAATAAAATGTTAATATATTGCTTAAACACAATAGCCTTGCAGCTATTTGCCACCTACAACAAAAGACTAGAGCAGTCATCCTCTAACTGTGGACAGAAGCTAGTAGCCACTGATGGCCTTATCAAGAAATAATAATAAATAAAATACTAAATTTAAAACTATTATTCTTTGTGAATTTCTCCTCTTTTAAAGCAATCCAAGTTGGTGGCCGTCACTGCTTCTTGTGAGAGTGAATTCTATAGTTAACTCTGCGCTGTGTGAAAAAGTACTGATGATTTTACAAGTTAAATTATGATGTTATGCAGGGCAGATTGCTCACTAGCCCTGAAGCAGTCAGTTAAGCTATAGCAGCACAGCAAAACAGGAATTTCCAGGCAGGAACACAAAGAGTCAGCACTGCTGAAAGTCATTGCCTAGTGGTTAGATTGGGTAGTGTACTGGAACTAAGGAGACCATGTAATTAGCCATGTAATTGTTTCATAACGAGAGCAATCAAATTTGCTTTTGTCATTAACACAAGCATCAAACCTTTTAAAGATTACTTTCCCTCTTGTTCTCATAACCTGAACTCCACTTAAAATCCCTGCCCATTATATGACAAGTTTTAACCACTTAATGAAACGGATTTCTTTTGATAAATCAAATGCCCAACTCCAGGTGAAACTGTAAGTCAAAACTTGACACACAATGGACAGATATTTTAATGGAGTTAAAGTCATGAGAAAAACAAATGTGATCTTAAAACAGGTTTGGCACTTCTGCTAATTGCAAAAGACACACATCTGATAGCTTTTGTTGTGAAACTGAGTGAAGGCTGCCATTTGATGGAACACATTATCATATCCTACCTGTCCTTAAGATGAAATACAGAACATTGAGGCAACTGGGGATTTTATCTCCATGTCCTATCTCAGCTCAAGCAGAGGAAAGACACGATAATACACTCCATCAATTGGCAGCCTTCACTTGAGGAGTTTAAGGGGAGGACAAATTCAGCTTGTTTAGCTACTCGTCTTGGAGCTGACTGTCAGAACTGTCTGTCCAGACAGTTTTCACTCACTGACTTCACCAAAATATAGATGTCCATATTTTGGCAAAAGTTCCAGAGGGGATGGAATAGGGACGAAGGACAGCAACTTTAAGGGATTCTGAATGGCAAAATCAGACTTGCAAATTTCTCACTCACTTCCACCTCCACCTCGTTGGCGTCTTTCTTCTCTTCTTTCACTGTCACGTGTCGCCCATGTTTCCTCTTCTCTTTCCTTGGCCCAATTTCCTCTTCCAATTCATCCTCTATTGAGCTAATGCTTCTCTTCTGGGAACCTGAAGCCTGCAGAGATTAAGACACACACTCAACCACCACAAGGAAGACGCACTGCTCCACGGACCATGCGGTTGCATTTCCAAAAGGCAGAGGCACAACGCAGCTACGTGAAGGCAGGAAGGGGCCTTATGTTGATTCTGAACCCATCAAGCTCAGACTTGCTGACACTGACTGCAAGCAGCTCTCCAGGGTTTCAGGCAGAGGCAATTACCCAGAGATGCTGGAGATTAAATGTGAGACCTTCCACAAAGCAAAGTTGGTGAACATAAGAACAACCCTGCTGGATCAGGCTAGAGGGGGCCCATCTAGTCCAGCATCCTTTTCTCAAAGTAGCCAGATGCCCTGAAGGGACATCCTATGTGTTTCTTATCCCGGTTTCTTAATGCTGGCCACTGACTGTAATAATAAATGAATCTGATTGGTTTTTACAGAGGAGGTGTGTGTCTCACCTGGGGGTGCTTCACGACAGGGGATTTCTTCAGCGACAGCTGTCCCTTTGCAGGTCTTGGGCTGGGGGATCTGTGGTGGTTCTTGGAGTTGTGAAGAGGAGCAGGGGGCACCCTGCCACTTGCTGCAGGCTTGGAGGCAGACCTGACAGAGGTGGATGTGGACCTCCCAGGTGTCACCACCACGTGATTGGAAAGCCTGGCTTCTTCCCTGGAGACTGAACTCTGTGGCTTAGAGCTGCTGGTGGCTGGCCGAGGTGGGGGCCCCTTATTCTGCTGGCCAGTGGACCTGGACCTGGAAGTGGTCAGTGGGGGAGGAGGCTTGCTTGGGGCATTTCGAATCACATCTGGCAGAGGGGGAGAGCGTGGCCGCTGTGGCCTGCTCAGTGGGTCTGAATTCTGTGAGGGGGAGGAGAGAAAAGGCAAAGTCAGCTCAGGCTAAGTGCGGAGAGCAGGTGTACAGGCAGCAATGGAAGGGGTGGCACTCACCTCTAGTGCTGGACGGGTGGTGACTTCCAAGGGCAGCTTCCGCAGGTCAGCTTGGGAACGTACTGGAGTCGTTTTCTGGAGCAGAGCAGATGGAACAAAGACATTGTGTTAAGAACAGCCACTGCTGGCTTTAAAGCTACTTCCTTAGCAAACCTCACAGACCCTCTTCATCCCTGAGAAATTGTATTAAGTACCTGATGACTCAGTGAAGCCCCACTATGTGAGGTGGGGCAATGCTTTTCAGACTGAGATTGCTACAAACTAAGGGGCTGGTTTGCACACACGTGCAACACCAGTAGCCGAAAGTGAGAATTAATATGGGAAATGGTGCTACCTTCAAGACAACACAAGTTCTATCTGTTCCTGGCTCAGTTTACATATGCAAATCACAACACTTGCTGCTGTGTAGGGCTGAAACAAAAATTATCCATGAATGGAGAATTTCCAGTTGAAATTTGGGGGTGGGGTCACAAAAGCAGATCAAGATCCTGGGGGGAGGGGAACACTGGCTGTCCATATAATACCCTAGTGGTTAGTGGCTGTAATTCTTTGACCCTGCCACCACCTGAATGCATTCCAGCAAGAAGCTCACTTGAAAGAGACAACTGAATATGCAGCGTCACTGGCGAAGAATGATACAGACTGCAGATCGGGGGGCCCAGTGTCCAGACTTGCCTGCAGCGCCTCCAGCTTCTCCTGCTCCCGGCGAATTTTCTCTGACAGCTCTTTCTGCTTTTCCTCCTGAGACTTCTCTTTCCGCAGCACACACAGGGGAACCTTCTGCTTCTGTTCAGGAGTTTCACACCTGCCAGGGAAAAGAAAAAGACAGCAAGAAGACTTCAGCAAGGTGAAGGAAGAATGTAAACATGAGCGCAAGTTAAAAAAAACAAAACCCCAGAGCAAGTTTGGGAAACGCCTGCTCTGTCCAGAGGCTAAACTTCCACACCATACAGGCTCCTCTCTGTAATGAATGAAAGGACAAGAAAAAAAAAGTGTAGGCTTAAGCTGTCAAGCCTATAAAACATCTCGTAACCCTGATGGGCTATGCTCTGCCTCCACAGAGGCAGTAAATGCTTCTGAAATCCAGCTGCGGGAAACCACAGGAGGGAAGTTGCTGTTGAGCCCAGGTCCTGCTTATGGGCTCCATTGAATCTCTCACCTGAATGATTTCTATGGGTTCCCATGTCTTTCTCCCTTGACTTTATTTACATGGCAGCATAAAAACATAGGTTCTCTGGATGGCTTACAGAAAATACAAAATGGTCACTTTATAATAAAAAATACAAATTTCAAAACAATGGTAAGCAGCATAAAAAAAGCTCTTTCTGGGAGCAGAAGAAATGTAACAACTAATAAATGCAGATAAACGAGAAAGCCCAGATAACAGATCGAGAAGATCAGTTATTTTAAATGGCCTGGGTTTATTAAAAAAACCTCCTATGGCAAAGATGGGAAAACATATGGCTCTGTCAAATATGGGACCCCAACTACTGCACAGTTACAAGCTAGCGCTTACAGACTGCTGTGCAGATTACAAAATTAAGAGGGCTCAGAGAGCTTCAGAACACATCCTCACCTGTCCTGATCAGGGCTGGGGTTCATGGCACAAACCCAGGTGTCTGGGTTTTCCTGCTCCACGGAGCTGAGCTGGAAGGGGAGGGTCCGCCATTTCAGACACAAGTCTATTGACACAAAGACAAATCATGCCGTTAGCAAATTGCAAAGCCAGATGAAAGAAACCCACTCTGCACCCAGAGCCTGTAAGCAAGGACTAGGTAATGTGAACAAACACTAAATATGTAATTGTTTTAACTGTTTTTTAGGAAACTGTTTTATTCCATGTGATTATATTGTAAACCACCTTGGGATGATTCATAAATTTTGGATTATTTATTAAATTTATTAGTTGCTTTTTTGCCACAGCAACTCAAAGTGACTTACAATATTTTAAATAAGAAACAAACACATACATACATTTAAGTCAGCATTTTAAAAATCTAAGAGACAAATCTTTTTCTTTTTTTTAAAGAACTACAGTCGTACCTCCTTTTGCGGCCGGGATCCGTTCCTGAGCCCTGGCCGCTAGCCGAAAAGGACACAGGACAAAGTGCCGTGTCTGCGCACGTGCGCGGAGTGGTTTGCGCTTCTGCGTATAGAGCGATTTAGCGCTTCTGCGCACGCGCGAGCGGCAAACCCAGAAGTAACCTGTTCCGGTACTTCTTTGCTGCGGATGTTCGCCAGAATGGATGCTAGGCAAGGCAGACATTCGTGGAGGTATTACTGTACATTAAAACATCCTACCCACTGTAGGAAGCCACAGATAATAAAAAGCCAAAGGCCTAGTGGAAAACAAATGCTTTTGTCTGGTGCCTAAAGATATGCAATGATGGCTCCAGGCTAGTCTCCCTGGGGAGCGTGTTCCACAAGCGGGAAGCCACCACTCTAATGTTGCCAGCTTCCAGACCTCCTGCGGAGAGAGCACTCAAAGAAGGGACTTGGCTGATGACTGCAGGGGTGAAGTAATAATGACAATGATATGCCTATTGTTTCTTTGCTCCCCCCCCCCCAGGAAAAAAGAACACCAAGAGAGGGCTGACCCCGCCCCCCCAACTCCTAGTTCCCAGCACAATTAAGAAATCAGTTCCCAAGATTCTTTGGAGGAAGCCACATGCTTTGAATATGCATGGTGTCAATCTAGCGTTTTATCACTATATTTTGGTTGTTTTGCCACCTAAGGCACTGCTGGGGCTTCAACTCCCTGCAAACACCTTTCCAATCCTGGAATGCTGGAAACTCAGCACTACCAGACGTACCGCACTGAATGGTGGTGGGGATCTCCATGGCTCTCCGACGCTTGTAACGCAATTCATTTGATGGCGGCTGGTTCCAGTTAGCAGATAAATAGCCAAAGTCATCCCAGAACTTGCTTATACCTTTCTGTGCTGGAGGGTTGTTGTTGTTGGGTTTTTTTGAAAAACGAAACAAAACATCAAGATGAGCAAGCAAACACACACACACACACACACACCCCCATGGTGTAATAACTATCTATTGTCCCTTCCCTGTGCCTAGCATTCCCCCTCCATGCCCAACTTCCCACCAGATTGCAAGAGCGGCTTACCAATCTCAACATCCTTCCAGTACTGAGCCAAATGTTCTCCCATTGCCCTTAGTAAGTGCCGATACTCCTTGGCATCGGCAAAGTCCTGCTTGTTATGTGTCGGCTCCAAAACCAGGTAGGGGACGTCAACCACTCCGACAACGCCACCACATGCCCTGAGTGGGAGGAAACACAACAGTGATAAGCTTGTAGGCAGCAACCAGCCTGAGAAGGACAGAGTCAGAAGACAGGCTCCTTCCTTCCCACTACAGCAAACATGAACCTGGTTCAGTGTAGGGCAGATGGAGCAGGTTAATTAAATATCAAGGATGGAATAACTCATGGAGGTGAAGGCTACTGATGGCTACCAGCCACAATGGCTATGCTGTGCCTCCAGAGTCAGAGGCAAACATGCTTCTGAATACAGTGGTGCCCCGCAAGACGAATGCCTCGCAGGATGGAAAACCCGCTAGACGAAAGGGTTTTCCGTTTTTCAATGCGCTTCGCAGGACGAATTTCCCTATGGGCTTGCTTCGCAAGACGAAAATGTCTTGCGAGTCTTGAGATTTTTTTCCGCTTTCCCCCCCCTTTTTCTAATCCGCTAAGCCTTTAATAGCCTTTTAGCAGCTAATCCGCTAAGCCTTTAATAGCCGCTAAACCGCTAATAGGGTTGCTTCGCAAGACGAAAAAACCGCTAGACGAAGATACTTGCGGAACGGATTAATTTCGTCTTGCGAGGCACCACTGTACCAGTTGTTGGAAACCGCAGGAGGGGAGAGTGCTCTTGTGGCTGGGTCCTGCTTGCCGGTTTCCCACAGACATCTGGGTGGGAACTGGATGCTGAACTAGATGGGACTTTGGCCTTCTCCAGCAGCCCCATCTTATGTTTGAAATGAAAAGGCTTGATGTAATTAAAGGCTCCAGCAAACAGGGTCCCAATGAATGAACAAAACTGGCTGCTACAGCAGCTGTGAAATTCGTCCACAGATGAAGCTTTCAGTTAATGCTGTGCCACGAACAACATGCATTTGTTTCTAGTAATCATGCGTTGCACATGCATCTCTGCGCAACATGGACAGATGGTTCCCTATGATAATGTTCTGCTGGAAACAGGTTATCTAATCTAAGAGAGTATCACCCTGACAAGATCATCTGTGTACTGTGCAGAGCAAAGGCTCTCTGTCAAATTGTAATTAGGATCAGTTTGGCACTATGATTAACTCAGTTTGCCTCCTGCTCTTATGAACAATGCAGTTTGCTACCTGAAGTCTCTGTTTCCTTGAAGTTTCAATTCGTGGTTGAGGGGACCTTTAACAATTTAGAAGATGCAACTCAGGGTATACATGCAAAACCAACAATGGATTACTCCTCACAATATATTTAACCATACATATGAAATCAGAGAGAATTAGAGAAAGTGTTTTCTCCATATCCCTGGAACATATATTTCTGCTTTTGGGTTTTCCAGAAGAGGTACCTGGTTGGCCACAGTGAGAACAGGATGCTGGACTAGGTGGCCTGATCCAACAGGCTATTCTTATGTTCTTAAGATAGTAAGAACTGAATAAAGCATGCAAAATAACTGTGCAATGAACTTGATTTGCTGCAGCTCCGTTTTCTTGTAAAGTACAGAATACACCAAGTGGAAGAGGAGGGTGGGGGTGGGGCTGATCAAGACTCATATAACACAGGAGGAAACAGGCCGATTCACTTTACTTGTCATTAAGGCAAGAACTAACTAGAGGTCTCTGCAAGAAACTCACATGCCACCCTCCAGCTGCGGGCCCACCTTCTCATACATCTTAATCAGTCGGCTGCAGTTATAGATAAACATCCCATCCAAATGCCGCTGCTCAATGTTCACACCAAAGATGAAGTTCAGCTCCTTTGGTTCCTTGAGGGCTCTGCAACAAAGATGTAGAGAAAAGACAGCAAATAAGGCTGGAAATCCATTGGCAAAGCACAGAACAACCAATGTATTTCCCAGTGCCCAGGAGGGCACACATGTCAAATGCTTCCGACAAATAACAAGCGTATTGTGGGTACTTATTGGAAAGTGGGGGGAAACAGGGGAATGAAAATGTATGGACGAGAAAAGGGTGAATGTACAACAAATGAGGGTCTGCACATGACAAAAATTCTGGCTTTTTTTCTGAATTCTTGATATTAGTATTTATTGAATCTTTACCCTGCCCTTCCTCTTGAAATCAAAACAAAAACATTCTAGATCAGTTAAAAATTCCAAAAACAATTAAAAGCTCTGAAAGCAGTTACATCCAGTGTGATCTCCGGATTGCCAAGAACAGTATTCTTCAACTTTGGTCAAATCCAGAACTGTCCACACCTAATTAAAACATTTTTTAAACAAGGAATTTGGAAAGCAGGGGTGCCAGCTTGAATAAAATATGGGGGGGGGACCTCTCCCTGCATAACTGTTCATGTGACACAGGGCACGCACAAAATTTGGATGGCAATGTCCATCAACTTTGGGGGCCCCCAGTCCCCACAAATATTTTATTGGGGGGGGGGGCAGAAGAACCCTTGGCCTCTAAGAGTTGGCTTCCATGGTAAGGTATAAATGAAATGTATACACCTTCAGAACTGCAAGATCCTTGAGAGTCGCTTATCAGCAGGGGAACAAAGCAAGAGGCATGGAAGAACTGGAGCTCTGCCACTCACCGCTGCTTTGCCTCCCTGATCCTCTTCTTAACATCTGCCTCTCTACGCATGGTTATCGCCACGTCCTGGGCTTGGCGCAACATGACCTGCGGATGTGAAGCACACTTAAAATGGTGACGCAATCTTGAAGCACTACCTAAAGTTTGTGTTTTAATATGCACAGCTTCTCCTTAGTGACCCTAAAAAAGCATTCTACAATGGTAGCGGTGAGACAGAATGACTGTCTTTTTTATTTATTTATTAATGCTAACTATATTCTCACAATATACACAATATCAGATTCTCATGAAGTCCATGTAGATATTAAAAACACACAAATTGCTGAACTTTAGACAAATTACTAACTTTCTTGTTCCAGCAGACGTTTTAAGGTAGTGTTCCGTTTAATGAAAAAGGTTTATTATTTTATTGTCCCATTTTCTGGGGATTGTTTTTATGTATACCACTCAGGAATGCAAATAATTAAGCAATATATAATATCTTAATAAATAAATGCTCCGTCTTCCTATTTATCTTCTTCAAATTATCATGTATTATTCTTTTAATTCATCACATTATTTATATTTATTTACAACCGCACCCTTCTATTAAACTTAAGCATTACATTTAGTCTATTTCATAGTGAATTATCATAAATATTGTGCCACAGATTTCCACCTTTCACAATAATTTTAAAAACTTCTATTCTTCCTTCTGATAAGAAATAAATGCAGATGATACTCAGCTCTACTTCTCTTTTAAATCAGAACCAGTGAAGGCAGTGAAGGACCTGTGTCGGTGGTTGGAGGATGGATGGCAGTGAACAGATTGAGGTTGAACCCTGACAAGACAGAAGTACTGTTTTGGAGGGACAGGGGGTGGGCAGGTGTGGAGGACTCCTTGGTCCTGAATCGGGTAACTGTGCCTCTGAAGGACCAGGTGCACAGCATGGGAGTCATTTTGGGCTCACAGCTGTCCATGAAGGTATAGGTTATTTCTGTGTCCAGGGCAGCTGTCTACCAGCTCCACCTGGTACGCAGGCTGAGACCCTACCTGCCCACGGACTGTCTTGCCAGAGTGGTGCATGCTCTGGTCATCTCCTGCTTGGACTACTGCAATGAGCTCTATGTGGGGCTACTTTTGAAGGTGACCCAGAAACTACAACTAATCCAAAATGTGGCAGCTAGACTGGTGACCGGAAGTGGCCGCCAAGACCATATAACACCGGTCCTGAAAGATCTACATTGGCTCCCAGTACATTTCCGAGCACAATTCAAAGTGTTGGTGCTGACCTTTAAAGCCCTAAACGGCCTCGGCCCAGTATACCGGAAGGAGCGTCTCCACCCCCATCGTTAAGCCCGGACACTGAGGTCAAGCTCCGAGGGCCTTCTTGTAGTTCCCTCCCTGCAAGAAGCGAGGTTACAGGGAACCAGGCAGAGGGCCTTCTTGGTAGTGGTGCCCTCCCTGTGGAACTCCCTCCCGTCAGATGTCAAGGAAATAAACAACTATCTGACTTTTAGAAGACATCTGAAGGCAGTCCTGTTTAATGTTTTATTGTGCTTTTAATATTCTGTTGGGAGCTGCCCAGAGTGGCTTGGGAAACCCAGCCAGATGGGCAGGGTATAAATAATAAATTATTATTATTATTGCTAGATTGTTTGTTTGTTAATTGTGCCTGTACTATTTTCACAGATTTGCAAGCTGTAAAACTATGCTCCTCATTCTGTGATTCTATGCAATTCTGATCTGTGAATATTCTGAAATGAATCTTCTCCAAAAGAAGAAACTCTATGAAAGTAAAAGGGAATTATGCAATTATTACCTACATGAGCCATTAATGCAGAGATGAATTGGCCAAATCCTATTCACAGGATGTTCAGCCTCCCTTCACCACACATCACTTTAGAACATAGGCACAACTCGTAGGGGCTTCTTAACTCCTGCAGAGGAGGAGTAAAACCAGCAGAAATACTGACTGTCACCTGCTAGAACAGACACTCGAACTGTTTTGAGAGCCTAACCAGACACCATTCTTTCAGCCTCTTGCATTCACTGGCAGCAGTCCTGCTTAGCTCAAGGAAATGTGCCCCTGTCCTTCTTGAACACTAGGAATTCAAATCAACCACCAGACACTACAGATCTTACCCTGGATTCCCTAGTGAGGTCCCCTCCCAAGCGCAGCTCCAAAGCACGGGCTTTGCTCTCAGCTTCCCGAGCCTTTTCTTCAGCTGAAAACACAAAGAGACAGTAGAATCAATGCAAACAGAGCTGCAAAACCAAAACAAAACAAAAAATAAAAACCCAGGCTCTCAGGGAAGATGTATTAGATTTAGTGTATCAGAAAATAGCAAGAATCTACACAGTGGAAGCAAGAAGCTACCTCTACTTGCAATGTCAATTACAGTTATATGAAGACCTGATCATTTTGGGACCAGGCTATCACTTTGCAAATGGTCCTTTGCACAGCTCCAGTGATATCCATGAACTGACCTAGGGAACCTGGTTCAGAAAATAGACAGGATACGTGTGCATGGAATGACCTGACAAAGGTAGAGACCAATGTGTGTGTGTGTGTGTGTAGATGCCCATCTGATTGCTGATCAACTGAAAAACTCCTTAAGGAACACAAAAAGCAGAGCTGGACTGGAATTACTTAGGATATCAGAACTTTGAGGCAGCAGGTGGCTGGGCGGACTCATCCAGCCCTGGAACTCACCAATCCGAGCCAGATGCTCTGTTTTCTTCACTTCCTGCTCCGCTCTGGTCTTGAACCGCTTGGAAGTATATTTGTACATCCTGCCAGAGGGGGCAGAGGCAGGAGAGAGAAAACATTGTGTTAAACAGCAATCTTTAGATACAACTTTAGATACAATCTTTAGATACAATCTTTAGATACAACCCAAAGTCCCTGAAGTCAGATAAAATATCACTTTTATTGTATAGTTTATTTAGGCAGCAAGTCCTTTATCGGGATTCCGTAATTTAGTGATTCCCAAAGTAGATGGTAGGCAAGGGGGTAACAGGTGGGTGCTGGAGGTGTAAAAAACTATGAGACTTTGAAAAACTGGGAGCCGTGGATCAAGTTTATTTGTTGAATAAACTAAGTAGTTATATGATTTTAGTTGTAAGCAAGGTGGTGTGGGCTCTAGATTTTGTAATGTCCTTTGAATGGACATTTTATGCAGACTTACAAATAAGAACAGTCTCTCCAGGCCACAGGCAGAGCCTTCTAGAAGGTTCTGTAAAACAAAGCACATCACCTCTCCCAGCCTGTGCATTCCACACACAGGGCAAAGAGGCAAAGCCAGCATCTTCCCACAGGTGGAAGAGGGCAAGACCAATGATCCTACATTTGGAAAAGATGAGGTGCTGTGCAGGGGCCAAATGGCACTGTTCATTCTGAGCTCATTCAGTCTTCCTTTTGTGGCACAGGCCCATGCTTTAAAGCTCTGTGTCTGAGCACTATTTTTTGTTCCTGCACTTTCCCCATGAAAACCCGCTCCTTACCACTTAATCAGAGAGAACAGCAATCCTCTGAAAACCCAAACTTTCGTTTCTTCCAATTCAGTGTTAAAGAGAAGACTTCACAGAGAAAGAGCGGAGAGGGGAGGGAGTGCTTACAGAGAGATTTAAAGCACAGGCCTGTGTCTGGAAAGTGTGGGGCAAAAGTTAAGTGTGGACAAGCCCTATGCAAGTTTTTCACCCTGCTGTGAAACTGTGGCACGCAGGCACAAACAGCCCCCTCGTAAAGTAAATCCTTGGCTATGACTCATACCTAGGCTTGAATAAGCAGCAGGAAAGACGCTTAGTCTGCACTTTGTGTCCATGGATAAATATCCTCATTCTGGGATCAATGTAGAGCACAGCAG
Source organism: Podarcis pityusensis (assembly GCF_964106645.2). Classification (NCBI taxonomy): domain Eukaryota; kingdom Metazoa; phylum Chordata; class Lepidosauria; order Squamata; family Lacertidae; genus Podarcis; species Podarcis pityusensis. The sequence goes on from NC_138041.1 coordinate 24,264,753, forward strand.
CATAAGCACGGAAGGAACGACGCTCTGGCTTCCTGAAAGAGGGGGGGAAATCATAGAATCGTAGAGTTGGAAGGGATCCCAAGGATCATGTAGTCCAACCCCCTGCAATGCAGTAATCACAGCTAAAGAATCCCTGACAGGAAGTCAAAGGAGGGAGAAAACAAACCGCGGCCCTTAAGATCAGCCTTCTACCCATTCACTAGCTGATCATCATCGTGTGCAGAAAAGGAGACCAAGATTATTCACATATGCCCAGCGTGTAAAAAGAGTCAGGGCAACTCAGTTAAACCCAGGTAAGGACATACATCTTCACCCAATCAACTTGGTTTGGGTTGAACATGACAACCCTTATGCTCTTCCCCCCACCTAACTCAAAGCTAAGTGAGTCTGTCTTCATTTCCCCAGAGGTGTTTGGAGAGTGACATGGTCCTACCTCTGTGTTTGTAGCACCTTTGGGGGAAGTCAGAAGCCATGAGAATCTCTCTCATGGCTTCTGCCCGTATTCTGAAGGTTGCTGTGAAATTAACAGTCTTACTTCAGGGCAGGCTTTGGAGAAACCATGATGTTCCACCCCCCCTCCATTTCTGACTTTTGCCACAGTGAGTGCAAACTGAGAGATGAGTCCCTAACTCTCCTAAGTTTTCTGTGTGTGAGAGAGAACTCGAGGGAGGAGAGGGGGCGACTACAAACAACAGAAAGCTAATACAGTAAGCCCTCTGAAGTTAGCTTTCCTTGAAAGAGGATTAAATGTGGATATGGCTTTAAGACTACATTCCATGCATTAACATCCACACATTCCCAACTTTCTGTTTCTCAAGTGAATACCTATGATTGACCAGTGTCTCATTTCTAGATCCTGTCAGCTAGAAACAGGCCTTGAATTTAAACATTCCTCAAGGGCCAGTTGCAAATCCCCTGTGTCTCGAGTGCTCACAAGCCCATAAAATTCTACTTCCTATATCTGAGTCATTTAACCCACAATCTCCTCCGTGAAGGGTTAAATGAAGACAGAGAACCTCTACTTCCACCAAAGCACAAAAATAATTCAGCTGCTACAAGCAAGGGATGCCCTTCCCTACAAAGTAATTTGCTTCATAGAAACAGACTTAGATATGAAGCTTAGGTTGCATCAAGCTTACGTTCCCTCAGGTGGTGTTTCAGCCATCTGGATGTCTCGGGGATCTGAGGTCACATCCAGCTCAGGTTCACCATTATCCATCAGTTTGAGGTTGAAGATTATCACCAGAGTCCCTGAGGCATCAGATACAACAATATTAACTCTGTCATATACCCGTTCCTTCTTTGGGTAAAAAAAACCCCATAAGCATTGGACTCTTATAATACACACAAGCATCAAATTTGGCATATATAGTGCCTTTTGGGGCACAAATCTCTGATCTTATGAAGATTATATTCTCACCTTTGTCCCCAGAGATCTTGTTAAACTGTTCCATTATTTCCTGCTCTGATTTAAAGGGAGAATACTTGTAAATTAGTTCAGTCTCAATGGAGAATTTCTCCATGTTGTCTGTCCAGGGTTCCCCAGTACGAGCATTCCAGGTGGGCAGTGGAACAATTACCTACCATTTAAAAAGATAAAATAGACTTGAAATGGACACTTTCAAACAGTTATTCAGTAAGGTTGCAGCTTCTAAAAGGTCCCCATTTATACAACTTATCCTCCACTATAAAGGCACTCCACCCTGCTAAGGACTAATCAACCCTGCTTTGGATCCTTGAATGTTTTGGCTAGCTGGAATGTGTCCTTGAACTTGGGTGATGCTTTTGGCTTGCCTGGACTGAGGGCGGAAAGGGATGTGTTGAGACCACACAAAAACTACCCTACTGCACAAAGGTAAAATTCTTATTAAATGTGCTGCCTTCTTTTGACATGTGGGCCTCAGGTTTCCCAGAAAGTATGTGGCCTTTGGGCTGAAAATGCTTCCTCATCCCTGTATTAAACAATCCAAAACTAAGGAGCGACTAATGAAGGTTATCTCCAACAAGCTTTCAAGAAACTCCAAGATTTTCCATTATTGATTCAGCTGGCTCATAATCTTAGTAGTAGTAGTAGTGATTTGTGTACTGCAGAAAGTTGAAACAATTTTAAGATAGTGTAAAATAGTAAAAATAATAATAATCGGAGGAAAGACCTCATAGTTAATACGTAATAAGAACATGGCTTAAGTTAATACAGCTGTCTGTATATACTGTTTGATTCTAAAAGTCACAAAATGTTTGCAAACCTCATCAATTCCTTCTTCCTCATGAAATGTGCGAGACAAGAAGAGGCAAGTGAGACTGTTGTCCTTCTTCGTGAAGAGGATAAAATCCTTGCCAATACGCATGGAACCCCTATGGGAAGATTTCAGTGTTAAGGTACATACCAACAAGTCTTACACAAGATCAATACATTTATTATAGCTAATCACAGATTTGAAGCAGAAGCGGAGTACAGTGGTACCTTGGTTTACAACCATAATCCGTTCTGGAAGTCCAGTTGTAAACCAAAACAGGCTGTAACCCAAGGCATGCTTTCGCCAATGGGACCTAAAAAAAAAGGGGGGGGTTGTAATCCCCCCCAAAAAAGAAGGGGGGTTGTAATAATAAAAAAGGGACACACACTTCCGGGTTTGACGTGGTTGTAATCCAAAACGGTTGCAAACCAAGGTACCACTGTACAGCTTAGGAGCAATATTAAAATACTCTGCTATCCACGTCCTAATAAACAGCATTTTTTTTCTGATAACCAAAGATGTAAACTTGTTTACTGTTCCAACTTGAAGCAAGTACCCGACACTTAAGTCACATTCCAGTGTGACCAAGATACTGACTTGTTCATAACGGCACAACAAAAACCAGCAACCTGCTAACTAAATTGAGTGATACTTCACATCCAATCAGCACCTCTGTTGTATAAATCGTAATGCAACACATTCATTTATCTGGACACTTGCGTGAATCTTATCACCAAACTTTCTGCCACATTTCCTGTTTATAGGACTTCTGATATGTAGTTACATCATTAATAAAGCTTGCAACCCTAGTTAGTAGATTAATAAGATAAAACCCTTGTTGATTAAGTGGAGTGGAACAGTTTTAATCAACAAGGACAATATTTAAGTAGGTTAAGGAAGACAGATTTGCCTACTTCTGAGACTATTTTGCTTTTGGTGTGTTACTTCCAATATGAAAAATATTAAAAAATAATATTTCTAATGAATGACAGCATTAAAAATATGTCATACTTCCAACTGATGTTTCAAAATATGGCACCTATGTTGAGATTGGGAAATACGTAAATCAAATGTGTATGATTACTCAACTAAAATTCTTAATTAGGGTTGTCAACCAGTTATCCAAAATAGTAGCTGATTTTTATATTATGCATTTTTCAATGGATAAGACTTTTCCTACAAATAATCCAATTGTCCCGCCCTACTCTGGCGTTAAAATTCATCAGCAATAATTATATGTAGATGTAAAATAACAGAATAGACACCATAATCCAGATTCTTCCCATATTCCAGAGTTCAAGTAGCTTCTGTGCCTTGGAGCGTCCATGGCAGTTTGATTAGATGTGCATATGGAGCAAAATATATAAATGTACAACAGATCAATGCTCTCCTACTTAGTTTCAGAAGAGAAACTTCTTGTTGACAAGAAATTTAGATTTCAACACACACTATTTGTTGCCCTAGTCCTTTTGAAGAGGGGACTGTGGCTCAATGGTAAACATGGTTTGCTTATAGACAGTCTCAAGGTATCTCCAGGTAGGGCTGGGAAAGGCCCTCATCTGGAACTCTGGAGAGGTGCTACTGTCAGCATAGACAATGATGTATTTGCTAGATGGTCAATGGTTTGATTCAGTATGAGGGAGCTTTTTTTTTTTTTTTAAATGATATTTATTACTTTTCCAAAATTTCCAACACAGCACTACAAACAAAGAGAAAAAGAAAAAAAAAAGAAAAAAGAATACGAATACAAAACAAAAACACTACATGGACTAACAAATCAAGCAAAAACAAACAAAAACAATTTAAAAACACCTCAAACATTTTCAATATCTTATATTTCATTCACTTATTTCCAGCGACTTCCTCATACCTCATACCTCCCTTTTTGTATTCCACTTCTATTATTTGTTTCAGCAATTCCTTTCCATCTTACTCTGTTTTCTGTTCTATAATTATCTTAACACATTCTTGCCATACTTTTCCTTTAATTTTCTATTAATCTATTTATACTTAATTCCTTATGACATTTCTACTAAAGCCATGTAATTTCATTCCAACATTTTTCTAACATTCCTTAATTTTACAATATTTCTCTAAATAGTCTTTAAAGTTTTTCCAATCTTCTTCCACCGACTCTTCACCCTGGTCTCGGATCTTGCCAGTCATTTCCGCCAATTCCCTATAGTCCATCAACTTCGTCTGCCATTGTCCAACACTTCAGTGTTTTCAAGGAGCAACCATTCTCTCAGCCAGCAAAAGGCAGGTGGTTCACAACGAAGTTTAAAGGTCTGGCAGGGCAGGTCCACCTCCTTCTTTAGCATCCATCAATATCTTAAGCTTAACTCGAGGCTTCCTGCCCTGCCAAACAACTCTAGGCGCATCCCTCTGCCACCTCCTGAGACCCTCCATCCCATCCAGAGCTTGCAATGTTTGAAACAAAAGCAACATCCCCAGCAACACAGCAGCCCTCATCCCCACCACAATGACTCGGCCCAACAGTAACAACTTCTGATTTGTCCATATTTCCAAATCCCCCTTCTCTTCACTCCAACATCCTTCACAGTTGTCCTTAAGCAGATTCACATTTTTGGCGGTCATACTAACTCCCAAATACCTCTCTTTCTCAACCAATGTTAGTCCTGTCGCCTCCTGAAACTCTGTCAGGCTTTCCTTTTCCAATTGAGATAGGGCTCTGGTCCTCAAATTCATCCGTTCTTCTTTAAGTTCAATCATAACGAATGTCAGCTTATGTTCATCAAGTTGTCTTTGTATGGATGGGACTCTCCTCTCCAGTTGTATTACTTTAAGTTCAGCAGCAAGGGTTTTTTCCCTGACTTCATCTGCAGTTTGCCGTATCAGAGTAGATTCCTGTATCAGTTTCTGGGTGGTTTCTGAATTGGTATTCACCTTTTGTCCCAAATTATTTAAACTTTCTGCAATTAAGTCAGTTTCAATATTTGCAACATCCAATTTCACATTTCACATTTATCGCATCTGTTTTCTTGTGGAGTTGTTCCAGCGAATCGTTTATTTTCAATAATGCAGCCACTAAGGCCTCCTCTGTCGACATCCCGTCTGTTTTTTCCTTTCCGTTTGCCATAACACTTAAGAGATTCAAGGTTAATTCCAAAGTCTCAGACTTTCCTTATCTTGCAGCTGGAAATTCCCCTAGCCCAGCTCCTATAAAGTAACCAATTTCAAAAGCTTCCACTAGGGGAAAACAGGTTGTATTTGTATCAGTCAATATGTCCTCTTTTAAACACAGTTTCAATAATCTGAAGTTAGTTTCAATTTTCAGTTACTTTCCTCCTTTTTTAAAAACAGCCGGAAACAGTAGAAACAATGTATTTCTCTTATTTAGCTAGCTGTCAATGAACGTTCTAAGCACTGTCAATGAACATTCCAAAAAAAAGAAAAAAAAATCAGTCTTACTAGCAGCCCGTTCCCAGGGTCAGAGCGGCGGTGTTTTAAGCCTCTTCGCTCTCTCCCGCAGGCATACTCAATCCGCAACTTCCCCCTCTCTTCTCCTGCCTCCAAGAGGGGGTTTAATGTTCTTTGCCGTTGAAATTTGATCTTTTACAAAAGACCTTCCAGGACTTCAGCTTGCAACTTCGTTGCCTCAGTCTATTTACAAAAAGAGAAGGCGGACTTCCTGTTTTGAACCTCCCCGTTACGATACCAAATTAAACTTTTAGAGATCCAATTCTTCCGTTTCAGCTCTACTCACGGGTAATTACTTTAAAGTCAAATTGTCCACAGGAAAAGGTCAGCGCTCTCCGGCAACAGCTATGCGGCTTCGCTCCATGGAAGAAGCAGACGATTCGATGCACCGTGCCGCTCACCCCACGTCGCTCCAGAGCCCCAAAAACCGGGGTTCCCCGCGAGTGGAGGAGGCACAAAAGGTGCCCGCCGAATCCCACATTCACAGGCTTCTCCCGCCTGTGATTTTAACGGGTCTCTGCCTTCGCCGTGGCGGCCAGACCCAGATTCCCACGGAGCAGATTCCTCCCAGTCAGAGGAATTCTGCCATTGCTGGAGGTGCCTCCCCCGGAAGTCCAGTATGAGGGAGCTTCTTACATACTGTATCTGCAACATGCACTTGAGGAAACAGAGGTACAGTACAGCACATCTTAGTGACAATTAAGTTTCTATTTCTCACAGCTCTTTCCTTTTGTTCCATTTTGTACAAGTTCATAGATAGGCTATCCTGTGAAGACTTGGGGTGGTCTTTCATCACAAGATCATTCTGAAGGAGAGAAGAGCTAATGACAATCCGAGTTGATGCCAGTTAAAAGTACAAATCGAGCACATATTCTGTAAATCATGCATGTGAAAGGGTTGCCCACAAGCACACTTAGCCTGTGTTAGAAACTGGGCTTTTAGTGTTGCAAATCTAGCTCTCTGGAACAAATTACCAGACAAAATCAGAAAGATGCCTTGAGTGAAGATGTTTAGGTACCTACTGAAGACATTTTTTTGTTTATGAAGGCTTTCTTTAAGGTGCAAACCAGGCAATTTTCTGTCTGATAAATTGGTTCATTGTTTTATGGATAGTTTTATTGTTTCAGTTTGTTGAATTGTCCAGTTTGTCCATATTTGCTATAAGGGTTTTCTGCGAGGTCATGAATTCTTCCTTTGGAAGAATTGAGAAGATCTCCATTTAGATCTCCATTTAGAGCTGTAACTTTATAAATATTCTGCAACTATTATTATGCATTTTGTGAAAATCCAAGAAGACAGACCACAGAAAACACCTAATATTGTTGGAGGAAAGCAAATATATTACCTTCTTTTAAGCTTCTAGTTGATGCATGTCGCTTTAAACCACTAGAGGGCACTGTTTGTGTAACAACCTAGCCAGCACTTACTTGTAACCTATCTAAGTTAACTCTACCCTTAAAGCTTAGCAATTTTGTTTGTTGTTTTCTCCAGACAAGATGTCTGCTATTTTTCTCTCTATTTCACTCATCCTATGAATAGTTCCTGCATGAATAAAGCATCTGAACTCCAGAAGCCATAAGTCATTATTGTTTAGTCGTTTAGTTGTGTCCGACTCTTCGTGACCCCATGGACCAGAGCACACCAGGCATTCCTGTTTTCCACTGCCTCCTGAAGTTTGGTCAAACTCATGTTAGTAGCTTCGAGAACACTGTCCAACCATCTCATCCTCTGTTGTCCCCTTCTCCTTGTGTCCTCAATCTTTTCCAACATACAAGGGTCTTTTCCAGGGAGTCTTCTCTTCTCGTGAGGCGGCCAAAGTATCGGAGCCTCAGCTTCAGGATCTGTCCTTCCAGTGAGCACTCAGGGCTAATTTCCTTAAGAATGGATAGGTTTGATCTTGCAGTCCATGGGACTTCTCAAGAGTCTCCTTCAGCACCGTAACTCAAAAGCATCAATTCTTTGGCAATCAGCCTTCTTTATGGTCCAGTTCTCACTTCCATACATCACTACTGGGAAAACCATAGCTTTAACTATACGGACCTTTGTCGGCAAGGTAACATCTCTGCTTTTTAAGATGCTGTCTAGGTTTGTCATTGTTTTTCTCCCAAGAAGCAGGTGTCTTTTAATTTCGTGACTGCTGTCACCATCTGCAGTGATCATGGAGCCCAAGAAAGTAAAATCTCTCACTGCCTCCATTTCTTCCCTTCTATTCACCAGGAGGTGATAGGACCAGTGGCCATGGTATTAGTTTTTTTGATGTTGAGCTTCAGACCATATTTTGCACTCTCCTCTTTCACCCTCATTAAGAGGTTCTTTAATTCCTCCTCACTTTCTGCCATCAAAGTTGTGTCATCTGCATATCTGAGGTTGTTGATATTTCTTCCAGCAATCTTACCTCCGGCTTGGGATTCATCCAGTCCAGCATTTCACATCAAGAATTCTGCATATGTTAAATAAGCAGGGAGACAATATACAGCCTTGTTGTACTCTTTTCCCAATTTTGAATCAATCAGTTGTTCCATATCCAGTTCTAACTGTAGCTTCTTGTCCCACATAGAGATTTCTCAGGAGACACGATGAGATGATCAGGCACTCCCATTTCTTTAAGAATTTGCCATTACTTCAATCTAATTCACCAAAGCTGCAAGGTCTGCAAACAGGTATTAGTGGTGCTCTCCACCCACTATAGATTTCGGGTATCAACTGTCATGGGATCACATGACAGCAAGTGAGCTTTTAGATGTAACTCCAACAAACCAGCTTGTAATGTTTTCTTAGACAAACCACCATGTTCACCACCATGAGTTTAGCTTCTCATCGTCTCCAGACTATGAAATCCCACTGACGATATGCAGGAAGCAATACTACTGCCTGCCAAGTGGTTTTCTTTGGATAAATGTGCAAATCCAGTGCCCTCTCCTGCTTTATGGAGCCCACTTGGCTCCCTGGTATATTCCAGAACTTAGGGAGAGGGAACAGGTTGGGAACCTTTTCAATTCGGGTTTAGTCCCGGTTTTGGCATAGAAACTCCTTTGGTCACTCTGTATGATGACCTCTATTGGGAGAGAGATAGAGGAAATGTGTCCCTGTTAATGCTCCTCAACCTCTCCGTGGCTTGATGCCACTAACCATGCTATCCTTCTCGAGTAGCTGTCCGAGTCAGGGATGGCTGGCACTGCTTTGCAGTGGCTCTGGTCTTACTTGGATGGCCATTTCCAGAGGGTGATGCTTGGGGAGTGCTCTTCACCTCCATGGAAGCTTCAACATATGAGTTCCTTAGGGTTCAATTTTATTCCCTCTACATGAAACTGCTGAGTGAAGTTATCTAGCATTTTGGAATACGTTGTCAGAATATGCTGATGACACACAGCTCTACATCTCCTTTACATCTGCAAGTGTGGCAGTGGATATGCTGGACTGTTGTCTTCCCTTGGTAATGAACTAGATGAGAGCCGGCAAACTGAAGCTCAATCCAGGTAAGACTGTTAGTTGGTGGTTCCCTAGATCAGATGGATGAGAGGTTGCCTGCTCTTGATGGTGTCACACTCCCTCTGAAGGAGCAGGTACGTACGTTATGGGTATTTCTGGATCCTTTGCTATTGCTTGAGGCTCAGGTGGCTTCAGTGGCACCGAGTGCCTTCCATAAACTTCAGCTGATGGCCCAGCTGCACTCCTACCTGGACAGGGATAGCCTAACTTCTGTTGTCTATGCTCTGGTAACCACTAGGTTAGATTATGCAACTTATACATTGGGCTGCCTCTGCACATGCTACATAAATTTCAGTTGGTGCAGAATTCAGCAGCCAGGTTGCTCACCAGGGCAAGATAATATAAGCGTATTACACCAATCCTGGCCTAGCTGCCGATTAGTTTCTGGGCCCAATTCCAAGAGCTGGCTTTGAACTATAAAGCCTTAAATTGCTCAGAGCTGCAATACCTTAAGGACTGCTCCTCCCCATATGACCTGAATCAGACCCTGCAATTATCAGCTCAGGCCTTTCTTTGTGTGCGTCCTTCATGAGAAATCTGCAACACGAGAATACGGCTTTTCTTCAGCAACTCTGTTTTGTGGAATGCTCTCCCCAAGGAGGCTGGGATCTTTGGATGAAGAACAGTATGCAAATTTAATAGATAAAATAAAATTTGAAGATGGCTTGCCAGAAGGTTGAATGGCTGTCATGGATGCTTTAGCTGAGATCGCAGAGGGTTGGACTAGATGACCCTTGGGTCCCTTCCAACTCTTAAGATTCTATTGATTCTAAGTTTGGGAAAGGGCAGAGTTCATTTGGATTTAGGGTTCAGTCCACAAAGGCATTAAATCCTCCTTGGCTGAAGTTATTTGTTGTCTCACGAACTCATACTGTGCACTTTCTTTTGCTTTCGGACAGCATGGCATAGAAGACTCAGCAGAAACCTCACCAACAGTTGCTGCTTAACTCTTATCTGCAATACAAATTATCAGTAAACAATAATGATGACGGTGATGAAATGGTTTCATAAGACACTCCAAAGGATTTAGCAATAGATCTCACCTCATTAATCACTCATATCACACAAAGACATGAGCAAGATAATGGAATAATTCTGTCTGCAACATGTTTGTTCAGCAGAGATTGGTTGTTGTGATTTCTGTCTTTATTAATGTCTCTACTGCCAGGCGTCAGTTGCCTCAAGGGAGCCATTACTCAGTCCCAAGTCAGCTGATTTTTGCTCAATCTCTATTGCTTGATTCATGAGCAACATACCTGAGTGTAACTGCCAACTAACTCCTGGCATACCTGGCTGAAATATAGTTGAGTTTGTGGGTGCCAGCCAGCTGTAACCCCCCCCCCAAATGTTAGAATATAAGCCAGCTCCCTGTGTTGAGGCAATCACCTGGGTGATGGGCCATTAAGAGAGCAAAAGAGAGGGGGCTCTGTGCCAAATGGGAGGGGACCCTCCTCCAGCTCTTAGATAGCTAGAAGGACAAAGTTTGAGGTCTGAGTTTGCTGTGGTGTAACCCAGAGGGGGAAAGCTGCAGATAGGAAATAGTGTGTGCCATGGCCGATTTCTGCTTGAATCCAAGGCTGCAGCTATGGGAGAAAGAAGACACTTTTTGGGGTGTCAATACAGTGAGCCCCTCCATTAAGCTGAGGTTGCATATGTGTGTGAACAAACCATATATCATAAAGACATCTCAGTTTCCACTGTGCTTCATTACCAAACGAAAACATGAACCCTGGGTTAAGCGCCTGGAACCCCTGGAATCTTGCACCGCTCTGAGATTGGGGTAGCATGCAACAATAGTTTTCATATGAAATCAGGATTTCGGGCTATATTCAAGTAATTTCTGTTCCAATGTTTGTAGCTACAGACAGCCAACTGGGAGTAGACACATGCTTGTTCATGAAAATCTGCAAGGACTATCTAATAGAGAAGACAACCAAATTCTTCTTAGCCAGACCAGAAGATTGCTTTTTGTATGAGTTGCTCTTTAAGGTAGTGCTGTGCAATGGCTACTCTGCCCACACACTCTGGGGGAATCAGGAAATATGCCCACACATTCCTATATTGTCTCCACTTAACACGCAGCAACTACTGGGTGGGATCACCCAGTGTTTCATAGGATGTTAGTTTAATTATTACCTATAAAGTGCTAAGGGTATTCGGGGGGGGGGATGTCCTGTCTTATACAAAATTGCCTTGAGAGAATAAAAACATGGAATGCTGTTGGCCTGCAACTTAAACTTGATTCCTGAAATAAGGTTAAAGGACATACACAAAGGACATAAGTAGTGCTAGGGAAGCAAGCCAAGTCAATGCAAAAATTCTGAATGATTTGAAAAGCAAAACTCTATCTTTCTTGCTTCTTATACCTCCTTAGCCAAACCAAAAGGTTTCAGGAGGTTTCAAATACCTACGATTTCAAGCCATTCCCATACTGTCCGATCTGAGTAGATTCTGGGGACCGTTTAGCAGATTTACCAAACTGAATCACACTTGCAGCATCATCTAAAAACAACAGAAACAGGGGGGTTGTTACTTAAAATAAGTGTCTCCCTAATTTTCTTTACTTCCATGTCATAATAACATACAGGTTGCAGCCAATGCTAGTCCTATACGGAACAGACCCACTGAAATTAATGGACATGACCAATTTAGGTCCAATAATTTCAACGGGTCTACTTTGTATGGGATTATTTATTCATTCATTTAAGCAGCACTTATGTACAGCTTGGTTGTTAGCATTTTTAAGTGGCATATATAAAGCATAGCCTTACAGAAAAATAAAAATAATAATAAAACCAAACATAAATCTAAACACTACCTTAAAAAGCCTTCTGGAAAAAGAAAGTCAACAACTTTTAGTTCAACAAGGAGGGTGCCTGTCACCCTCCAGGAGGTGCCTTCAGGGGTGAGATATAAGCTTTCACCAATGAGAGCAGCCATCTGGTCCTGGAGCTTTATGTAGTTTCAGTTTTTTAAAAACATTGTTAATTTCTTCCAGTGAGATAGAGCTATCTTAAAAAGTTTCCTCATCAGGAGTTAGTGATGGTATAGGTACGTTTACTAAGATATTGTGGATATCTTTCTTTGCTTGTGGATTGTGAGGTATATAATTTAGAATGAAAGGAGGCAAATTCTGAGACGTCTTTAGGAAGGAATTTCAGACGCTTTGCGAAAATTCCGCTCAGACTGCCACAAGTCGAATCCCGGATAAAATTCCGGATGTATTGCAGCCTTACTACATCAGTTAAGTCACGTTTATAACAGAAATACACCACTATCAGACCAAGAAATAATGACTAAACTAGGATATTTACAAATCCCTTGGCTGTTAATTCACCAAATCCAGTTTTATGGCTAACCCTATTAACAGAAAGACTGTCACAAGATCACTAACCTCATTTGAAAGTACTGCATTATACACAGGACAAGGCCCAGGTATAACATTCACAATCTGTAAAATTCTAGTCAGGGCATCAGTGGATTTACTTGACCCTATTAAACATCCAAGGGAATGTGATTTCGGTTATGAACCTGACCCAGGTCAATGGAATAGACTTTGGACAAAAAAATAAAAATAAGTATTCAGCAAGCAATAGAGAATTAACCCTAAAACTCATATATAGGTGGTATCTAACCCCTAGGAATCTGGCAATGCTCTATCCCAGTGCCATACCATATTGCTGGAGAGTCTGCCCCATACCTGGTAAGTATCTCCACATGTGATGGAAACGTGCAAAAACATCCAGCCTTTCTGAAATTCAGTATAGGCAACTTCCAATTTACGTGGGAGTTTATGTTCCAAGGAACCACCCATTTACGTGAAAGCACATTTTTTTGAAACACCACTGAAAAAGCCTGAAAAGACTGTGCCCAACCTCTTTTTGTGACATTTTGTGTCACGGATGCAGTACAATGCACGTGTGCAGTGGCACACATATCAGACACGCCTAAAACAGTTGCTGCCTGTATTACAAGAAATTATTAAGTCCAGTTGCTGGATCAGCTGTTGAACCTTGTACAGATGTACGAGTTCAACTCCAGCAGCATGGACCAAGGATAAAGTGGGGATTGTTGCAAGGTCCCTGGGGTGGTATCCATAACTGGTATAAAACGATATCTGGTATATACATGAGTGGTGTAGTTACAGGTGAATTCTGTGCATGACAAAAGAAGACCCATTCATCCTGATGACAGCTGAGGGAGCAGCAAGTTTACCAGTTTGCTGATTGATTTATGGGTGATATGCCATGGACAGACATACCCACATTATTCTCAGCAGCTCCATTAATGCCTTCCAGAAACAAAGAGATGAACGGAAACCAGTGGCCTGAGAGTACATTTATCCGTAAGCTCACAGAAGTGGAATGCCTGGTTTACAGTGTGTCGGTGGGGACAAGACAGTAGGCCCCAATTTGGAATGAAATGCCCCATTTCGAGGTGCATATCAATCACAATTAAGATCACTAGCATTTCCTCATGCAGATAGGAGTTTAACAATGAAGGCCAAAGAGTTGTTGACTCATAGTCTCCAAGGGGTAAACCCTGGGGTCTCTGGTGTGGGGTCTTGTTCCAGGTAACAACATCACAGAACTAGACAGTGTTTTACATCCTTTCATATGGATAGGCACCAGAAGTCAGAAGCTTCTCAGGAATGCAGTACCCCAGCAGGAGCAAGATGGCAGCCATGGAGGGTCTCAAGCTTAAGTGGACACTCATGAAAGTAGTATCTCTGGTGGTGGAACAGGTAGTAGCCCTTATATGGACATGAGGTCAGTCAACATCGGCTGCTACACCAATCAGATGCTAAATGGCATATGCATCAGTTGGCAGGGCTCTCTGAGCCTGGGAGGGAAGTCCACATTGATAGTTCCATGGAGGGGTAAGAATTAAGGATAGTAGAATCTATTCACAGGAACAGAGCCCATCTTTTCAAGATAAAAAAAAAAAATCAACCTTGCCATTCTTCCCGTAATATTGGTTTGCAACTACCAAGTGTAACAAATAACAACTGATGAGGTTTTGTACATTTTATGATCCAAATGTATGATACGTTTCTGTTATCAGATCCTGCCTTGATGGCCAGTAGCTCCCAATCCTAGAAGTCATCATTTTCTTCAGTAGGGGCCTGTTGCTGCAAATAAAATGCTGCATGTAAATATGAGGTTCTGGCAGTGGGACAAAATGGCCCCCACAACCTTACTGGATGCACCTGCTGTTATTATAATGGTTGACTTTGGTGAGGGTGAAGCAGAATGGGGTCAGAGATGAAGATAGCCTTCAGCCTTTTGAATGCATATTTCACACCTGCAACAGGGTCTTTCTCAGAAGCTCAGTGAAAGGTGAAACCAGATGGGAGGTGGTATAAACAAGTCTGCAGAAGAAGTTGGCAAAGCCCCAAGCACTGCTGGGATCTTTGTGTATCCATGGAGGAACATCATTTTCCATTAAACCATTTGAAGGTCCCTGGGAAAGCTTGTGTTCACATAGTAGCTCCAAGACTAAGCAGACATGTTGTCTATGTTCCTCAGGTTACTCACAGAAACTCAATATGTCATCTACATTTGTCATCACGAGCTAGTCAAGGAAGTCTAATCACATTGCTGGAAAAGTGCTAGAAAGTTTCAGAAACAATGCATAGGTAAACTACTTGAAATGGTTGCAGAGGGTGTGAGACATGGTCTTCCATTTATCCACCTCCAGGGTTCATACCAGGTCAATTTAGTAAACTATTGGGACTCATCTGCAAAAAGTTAGGGAATAAGTTAGGGAATATAGATGGACTGGCTGGGGAGATACGTGGCTCATAAACCTCCTTTCCAGGTTGTCCTGGAGATATTCCTACAAGACCTTGAACTCTGGGGCAGAAATGTGCCCATACAGAAGGTCTGCTCCAGTTTGACGGTTGATGGGTATTAGGGTCAATGTTTTCTCCATGTGGTTGAAGGTGTAATTACATGGAGTTTGTAAGGTTTTAGAACTACTTCCTTCACAGATGTGTAGGTCTATGTTTGGAACAGAGATAGGAATAGTAGTCTAATTAATCATATCAAACTGGAGAAAAAGGATAATGCTTCTTTCTCATCTTATAAAAGTTTTTGATACAGTGGATTACACCACTGTAGCTTCTCAACCATTTCAAACATTTGGTCAGAAAGTTTCATTCTTTCAGTTTATTATACTCAGGAGCAGGGGTCAGCAACCTTTTTCAGCCATGGGCCGGTCCAGTCCACCGTCCCTCAGACCATGTGGTGGACCGGACTATATTTTGAAGAAAAAAATGAATGAATTCCTATGCCCCACAAATAACCCAGAGATGCATTTTAAACAAAAGCACACATTCTACTCATGTAAAAGCACGCTGATTCCCGGACCATCCGCGGGCCAGATTGAGAAGGTGATTGGGCCGCATCTGGCCCCTGGGCCTTAGGTTGCCTACCCCTGCTCTAGAGTTTGACCACTGGAGAGCCATGGTCAGCCATAGGGAAGCTGACATGTGATGCTGCAAAGCTCAAAGCTCTCTCCACTGCACTTTAGTATCTGCACAAAGCCACCGGGAAAGATCCAGTGTTTGAAACTCCCATGGTTCTGGGCGTAGTTTACAACATTAGCACAAGCAGTTTCTGAGCTCTGGGTGCAGTGCTGCGCCTACGTTTTCAGATTAAAACTGCAGAGTGTAACGAAAGGAGGACCTTTTGCTGCCTCCCCACTTCCAGCTACTCTCTGAAGACTGGAGAAGAGACAATATTAGGGGGTGGGCAGGGGAAGGACTAGACCATGTGAAAAATGAACATAATATTTTATACAAATACAAAATTGCAAGTCATTCAACTCATTTTTTTCTAGCTAAGGTACAAAATACAGCAGTACATAAACAAACTATGGAAATCACTCCTACAGATGGCAGTGATAACCATCAACCTGGATGGCTTTAAAAGAGGATTAGAAAAATTCAGAGGAGGCTATCAACAACTACTAGCCATGTTCTAACTCCACTGCCAAACACATTGCACCTCTGAATATCAGTTTCTGGGAATTGCAGGTGGGAAGAGTGCTGCTGCATTCATAATAATTGTAATAATTATTTATTACTTGTACCCTGCCCATCTGACTGGGAAGCCCCAGCCACTCTGGGCAGCTTCCAGAAGACTATAAGAAACACAGTACATTAAATATTAAATGCTTCCCAATACAGAACTGCCTTCAGATGTCTACAGGAGGCTTATAACTGGTTAATTCTTTGACATCTGACAGGAGGGCATTCCGAAGGGTGGGTACCATTACCAAGAAGGCCCTCTGCCTGGTTCCTTGTAACTTCACTTCTTGCAATGAGGGAACTGGCAGAAGGCCCTCAGTGTCTGGGCTGAATGACGGGGGTGGAGATGCTCCTTCAGGTATACAGGGCCAAAGCAATTTAGGGGTTTAAAGGTCACCACTTTTCTTGTCCATTCCAGGTTGCCCAACCACTGCCACAGTGTCCTTTCTCTTGGCAGATCAAGATGAGCAGGTGACAGCAAAGGCAAGCAAGGTTTTTAGCTGGGGCAATCAGAATAAGATCTACTATTTGACTATTGATTCAAAACCCTAAAATGTATTTTATATAATTGACTTTTTATTTCTATTCTTTGTAAATCATATTGTTGTTTTATTGCTATGGCTGATGCAAATAAATATTCATTCATTCATGTCATCACAAATGCACTTAATTGTGCTCAGAACCAAACTTTGAGCCAATGTAGGTCTTTTAAACCGGTGTCAAATGGTCCCAGTAGCCACTCCTAGTTACCAGTCTGGCAGCCGCATTCTGGATTAATTGTAGTTTCAGAGTCACTTTCAAAGGTAGCTACACATATCCTGCTTGAGGGTTTCCTACAGGCACTTGGCTGGCCACTGTGAGAACAGGATGCAGGATTAATGAGCAATTAGCATCATACAGCAGGCTCATATTATGCTCTTTCAGCAGTGACATAGAAGAGACACCATCAGGTCACTTGATGTAGCAGACGGATTCCACCATTTTCACTGTTTGAAGACTGCTATCAGTCTTTGCCCCCAGAATATAAAACTTATTGCTGTTAAGTGGAGTTTGTGTTGGGATAGAGCAACTTTTTCGACTGATTTATTGTTTAGTAATCTATTATATTTTAAACATTTTCAAAAGATAATTTTTAATACTGTTGTAGTTTTACTATTTTCTCCATGATCACTTTGAAAACATGCTAGGAAGATGGGAAGTTTAAATAGTCTCATGACCTAGGTCACACTCTTCAGATGTTATAGTCCTTCTACTGCACAAACACTTTGCTGTTCTTAAAGATGTATTTTGCTCTCAATTGGCAATGCTAGATTTGAAGAGTTTGCAGGAGCCAACTTGGCACGGTAGTATTCTGATAGCATGAGTGCATTGACTGCAGGAGTATATATAATGGTATAGACTTGGCAATAGTGAAGACATCATTATCACGGATGAAGTGGCTGGACAAGAGAATAGCAGGTTTTAATATGTCAGCTGAACATAAAAGGAGCATGCCAACCAGAAAAGGAGTCTGAAGTGCTGCAAATGTAATTTTCAAGGTTAACCTCAGTTTTAACGATCTGTCAGATTGTATAGTTTGAGGCTCACAGTACCCATTCTCGAAGATGACAGCTGGGAGGCCTCTCTGCTCCTGCTGATACAGATTCCAGGCCAAATTCCACACTGGTGTAGTTAGCAAAATTAGTTGTCAAGTAACCTTGTCTTCTCCACCAACCTGAAGCCACTGAGGACCTTTCTTGGGTATTAATTTTTCTCCAATTTGATGCGCAGGATCCAGACAAATGCCTGGAAGTTACATAACTAGGTCATAAGAAGCCATCCTGCAATCAGCAGTGAAATAATTCTCATACATCTGGACATAATGCTGTACTCTACTTATTTCATGATCAAAAATAAAAATGGAAGCAGTGTAAATAAACCCAGCTGATGTGTGGGTGAGCAAATGTATACTTTGCTAGCTAACAGCATATAGCTGTTACTTTTTTATTATTTTCTGTGGCTGCAGCAAATTTTGCAACTCTGATTGCAACATACTTCGCTTGGTTTGACAGGTGATATATTTAAGTAGACCAGAATTCGCCAGGTAATCCAACAGCAATTGGATTTTCTTCTGGATTTGATAAAAATACCATGATGAAGGACACAACAGCTAGTGTTCTCAGTCCTCTGAACTCTGGAAGTTCAAGTACTCAGTAATCAGAATTCTACAAGATCTGTGGGGATCTTCTAATATTTGAATGTCTCTCAAGAGATCAAGTAAGCATAGTTTTGAATCCAACTGCAAAAACAACAACAGAGGAGAAAGGCACTGTACTAGCTGCTCGGTTCCTGTGTCTGACTCAAGAGTAATTTCTTCTGAAGAATCTCCATCATCTTCAAGATCATCTGGAAGCAATATCTGATTGCCTAATTAAACAGCGGAATTCAGAACTTTTGTTTTCGTGCTTCTGGGAAATGATGTTTTATTGTACTGCTTTTACTGTTTTGTCGATAGTTGTTCAGAACAAAAAGCAAAACATTCTCACTTGAAGGCTACTTTGCATGAACTTACACCCACATCCCTCTAACTACACTAATGGCCAAAATTGTGGAAACTTTTTGGGGAAAGTGTATTTCCAAGGTCTGGTGGCTCATTACACCACTTTTTTGGAGTAATACCATAAAATTATGTATCAATGGAAAAATAATTTAATGAAGAACATAATGCAATAACTTTTATGAAGGATCATATATTACAACAGCAGTTCTAAACATGAAACACATAGAAAAAATGAGATACACAAAAATTCTCACCATGTCAATTAATACTTAGTTGGGTAACCGTTAGCTTTAATTATGACCTTACAATGCCTTCTCATGAACTAAGTTTTTTTAGTTCTGCAGCTGTAATAACGTGAAACCAAGATTGAATTATTGCCTCTATTAATTGGGTTTTATTGCTGGGTTGTTTCTGACTAACAAGTTTCTTTTGTCAGCTCCATAGATTTTCAGTTGGGTTAAGGTATGGGCTATGTATTTTAGGGCATTTACATTCTCATTAATGACGCAAATTTTGCCCACACCTTTTGCTGTCATACAACCCCAGATCATAACACTAACTGGGTGTTTCATGGTACGTGTAATGCAAATAGGATGTAAATCTTCTCCAAAGCTTCTCCTCATGTATTTCATGCAATCACTACCAAGGAGATTTTGGTCTCATAATTCCTAATAACACAGCCCTGTTGTTCTACTATCCAGTTAACATGGGTTTGGTTTTCCCCAAAAAATTTTTTATTGGTTTTCCAAAATTTTAAACAAACAAACATAAATCATAACTAAACTTGATCCAATCTGAGTAACATTGTTAAGTGACTTCCAGTTAACATGGGTTTTAGCCCAGTTTAATCTTTTCAACCTTTGTTTAAGAGCTAACAATGGCTTTTTTCCTTGGAATTCTAGCATTTAGAACATATTCCTACAGTCTGCGCCGAACAGTCCTTGCACTCAACTTCACATTACATTTAGCCATGTCATCTTGAACACATCCAGATGATTTTCTTCTGTCATGTAGGCACAGTCTCTCAATTCTTCTATCGTCACTTGCTGTTGTGCACCTTTTCCTGCCTTTACCAGTCTGATTTTGCAGTGATTGAGTCTCCTTATACCTCTTCAAAAATTCAGAAATGCCACCTTGGGTTAAGTTTCCACCAATTTTTCTTCTAATTTCTTCATAACGGTAGCCTTGTTCACTTAATAGTACTATTTTATATCGCTTTCTGGGTGACCAGTCATCTCTTTACGCCATTTCTTTAGTTTTATTAGGTTTTACAAGCTCTAAATGAAAGAACACAAAAAACCCAACCAACTTGATAGCAATCACATAACATCAATAGCCAAATACTACTGCGACCTGATTGGATCATTGCAAAACCAGATGACACCTGATTGGCTCTCTAAACACTCATGCTCATTGGCTACATTCAAATGAAGGACAGCTACTACATATCAACCTAAGCAAGTTGTGCTTCCTTTTTCTGGTTATTTGGCTATAACTTTTGATAGAATACAGATAACTGAACAAACCTTGTTTTATTACATTCTTCATTAAATTATCTTTCCGCTGATATATAATTTTATGGTATTACTTCAAAAAAGGTGGTGTTATGAGCCATCAAATATTGGAAATACACTTCTTCCAAAAGGTTTCCACAATTTTGACCACTAGTGTATGTTAACGTAGAATGAATTTTTCCTAATCATCATAGTTCCAGTTGTAAAATAGTATCTTCAAGGTTCACATTTCCAGTTTTTCTCCAATCTCTTTTCACTTACTTGAATCCATTCCTGCTCCATCATCCAAAAAACACAGCATGAAGCCACCTCTCAAGCTCTCTTGATGTACTACAAAAAGAGAAAAATTATCAATGTCAAAGGTACATCATTTTTGGCTAGCCTTGGTAGCCGAGCCAAAAACTATGGTTCCTGGGGCTCTGCCCGTCTGCTTATCCTTGACCTCAAGCTGCATCTTCAAGCAAGGGCAAAATCACCTTCCAACTCCAAGAGTACAACTGGAGAACCATTCCTACTCCTTCCCCAGGTCCAAGATGGAGAAAAAAGCTCCTCTCAAATTTTTCCCTAACTGGTGATGGAATACTTATCAAGGCAAGTGGAACTGTGGAGTTCAGTAAGTGCCAAACTTGAAGAACCAAGAAAATATAAAATTGGATTGGATTGGCGATGAAACACAGGAAATTGTGTGTTCCACCCAATGTTAATCATACTTATAGTAGGCTCACTGAAATTAATGAATATGACTATCTTAGGCCCATTACTTTCAGTGAGTTTACGCTGAGTAAGTTAGTTGGATATAACCTATCTAAGATCCTAATATAAAAAAAGAAGTCCATATATTCAATAATAAAATTAAATAGGATGGTCACTAGCCATAAGGACTCTTAAGCCCAACTAATATGTACTGTATTGCAATGCTGGTGTGGACATCTCAGTTGCCAGATCCATGTGATACTTATGTCCCAAAGCTAGCAATTGAATGCAGAGAAGTGTACATGTGGGTCCCAGGTGGTCACCCATGCAGGCACTGACCACACCTAGACCTGCATAACTTCGGCTAGGTGTATTCAGACCATATCCTGAGATAACATGGATGCTGTTCCCATGCTGGAAGAGTAACATGAGAACAGGGCACAGATCTTTTTTATGGCAAAACAAGTACTAGTTGAACAGGATAAAAAAAATTTCTCAATTCTGCATCCAAAAATTGTAGAGCAGGAAAAGCCTTTTAACAATGCTCTAAAATAAAACTGCAAATCATAAAATTCTTTGATCCCAAACATGGAACCCTGCCATTTCATAGTGATAATTTTAATAATACAAAAGAGTGAATATTATCTTGTGCTTTGCCTTTTCAAAACATGGTCCATTTAAAAAAAATTATCTGCTTATCTTTTCTCTTACTTTACTCATGCATACTGCACCCTGGACAACAGTCAGATCTGAACTGTTACATTACCAGAAAGTGTATTTCAAACTTGCAGCTATTCCCCTTTGAACCAGTATCAACACCCTAAAATAACTGCATGGTAATTCAGCTTAAAAGAAAGAACTGAGCTACTTAATTTTGTTGTCAAACTGCTAACAAATTATTTCCTATTATCATGACAAATAACAGCATATTTACATCAGGAACTATTAAAGAATAAAACAATTCTTCCATTATGCCTTTCTTTTTGGGCAAAGATATTGGTCAGGGCATTATATATCAGCACATAAACACTTCATGTAGCTACCAACGTAACAAATCTATTATTTCTCCTTCCCACAGTCATACTCTAGGCTTATAAGCAAAGATGGCAATTGTAGAAAAGAGAAAACTTACCAGAAAAGATATCTATTCTTGTGGCATCAGCATCTCTATAAAACAGCAGACATTAAAATCAACATTCAACGTGTGGAGTGAAAATGATGCAATTGTAGCAGAAAAGCATGCCTGGGTGCTAATTCCAGAAACAACTGAAAGCATGGATAAAAATCTTTAGATGGTTGAAATGTCAATACTCTTCAAGGAGGCTCTCATGTATTTCTACCCTATGAGCACCACCTATACTATGCAGTATTGTTTTAAAAGCAGGTGTATAGTTCATCAAACACATTACCATTAGATCACTATACAGCACAAAAAGGAAAAATAAAATTGGTGTCCCATCTTTTTTCACAAGGACTGGATCTTATGAACAGCCCTGCCATGAAAATGGCAGATCTCATACACAGGCACAGACAACTGCAAGATCATTTAAGAGTTCTGTGCATAGAGCACAGTATTCATCATATACTAGAATCAAACTGAGAAATATCAAGCTATTTCTGTCAGTTATTCTGCTAGCATGCTTTTTATATGAAGTTTCACAATGTAACAGCACAATCCTATCCATATCTATTATTATTATTACAATTTATTATGCAAAAGCAAGCCCTGCTGAGGTCAATGTGACATATTCCCAGGTCAATGGATATAGCTAAAGGTAAAGGGACCCCTGACCGTTAGGTCCAGTCGCGGACTATTTGAATCGCCAACCTTCTGATTGGCAAGCCCTAGGCTCCGTGGTTTAACCCACAGCACCACCTGCGCCCCTAATGGATATAGGACTGCACCTTAAATGGTTAATATCTTACTTAAAAAATTGTTTAAAGTGCCCTCTATGGATGTAGTATCCTTTCCAGATTTTTTTAAAAGTAGCTTTCTATTATTATATCTTTTCAGCTCCATGAGAGTACATTCTGTTTAGCAGCTGTTCCTATAAAACAGAGAAACTGAACTAGATTTTATCAAACCTTTCTCCAGTCTTTTGTATATTTATAGGACAGATTCCTTGTCCAGACATGGTTGTGGCAAGCTTTCCATAGTCCTCTGGTGGAACACTGTGAGTACATGATGCTGGGCTAGATGTCCTTTGGTCTGATCTAGTAGGGCTCTACTTTGAATGGTTAAGGGAGTTGGGCATATTTAGCATGACAAAAAGAAGACTGATACCCATCTTCAAATATCTGAAGGGCTGTCACATGGAAGATGGAGTAAACTTGTTTTCTGTTGCTCCAGAGGGTAGGACCTCAGCCAACAAATTCAAAGAAAGATTCGGACTAAACATTAGGAAGAACTTTCTGTCGATGAGAGCTGATCAACAGTGGAATGGACTACCTTGGAAGATGGTGGACTCTCCTTCATTGGCGATTTTTAAACATAGGTTGGATGGCCATCTGTCAGAGCTTCTTTAGCTGTGATTGTGGGGGTTGGACTTGATGACCCTTGGGATCACTTCCAATTCTACAACTGTGATTCTTATGTTCTTATCTTCCTAGTTTCAGACACATTTTTTCCAGTTTAAAAGAACTAATGTAAAGTAAAAATAGTACTTGACAAAGTAGAAAACCTATTGCACAAAGCTGAATAAAATCACAATTGAATAGCATCCATCTTCCTAGCAAGCCCAATATTCACATCATTTGCCTCAATTAGGTTAAATGGTTAAACAATGTAACAAGAACCTCTTGCAGTTATGATTATGACTACATACCTGGCATTATCTACGAGCTCAGCAAGAGCCCCAAATAAGAATTCATGTGTGGTTCTGCAAGGTCAAAGAGAGCAAGTGGTTACTTTGGGAACTATTATACATATTGTCCATTTCTGCAAGATTATATTTTCAAACTGAACAATTAAAAGTCTTCTTACTAGTAACGAGAGATTCTTAACCAAAGCAAAGATCAGAAAATAATCAGCCCATAAGAACCAAACAAATTTTATATACTGTATTCAAGGCCACAGTCTGCTTGGAGCATTGCAACCCTATTACCAATATAGCAAATTAAAACTTGAGTATCAGTTAGGCAACAATAGTTTCAACACCCCAAATGAGGGAATTGTTAACTGGAGTTTCACAGCTTGTAATGGATAATTTGTGATCAGGCATTACTGATATCATTTCTTAACATATGCAACATTAGAGGCTTTTTTCATGAAATCAGCTTTTCCAATTTCATAGATCAGCTTTCAATAAATGGGAATTCCACAACTTTTTGGTGCTCCATATATCTAGTGATGCTCTCCACAGTGATGCATGCTGGCAGCTGCTGCTAATCCAGAACGTTTTAAAAAAGAATGTTGAATCTGTATTGGAACTATCGACATTGGCACATATGCTCCATGCTGGGTGCACTAGGTTGATTCCCAGGATTGTACCATCTTTAAGTGTTCATCTGAGCATGTATTGTTGCACGAAAGTTTTGAAGATGTTTGACTAGTTTATTGGCTTTGAGATATTTGTCAGAATAATTGAAACAATGGTTCCATTGACCTGTTTGGGACTAAACCATATTAACTTTTCAGTATACTGCATCATTATTCACAAATATGCTTCATAAGTAGAGAATAAAGAGCAATATCAAAGTCAAATTCACAGTAAACCCTCTGAAATAATTTTTTCAGTGGGTTTACTCTATGACTTTTCGACATCACCTTACAGGATTTAAATACAAAGGCAATTGTGAAGTTTTCGACAGCTGAAATATTAGTTTCATATCACATGATAAACAAGCAAAAACATTATTTTCTTGACATTTCTTCTCATCTAGGCCATCCAAACACATTCTCATCTAGGCCATCCAAACACATGCAGTAATTCCAATACATTGTCTTCAAAGTTGCCACAATATTTTTATTTCTGAAGTATTATAGAGCAAGAATTCTTGAGTCCTGAAAGCAATTTAGTTCTTAGGAAAAGTTCAGTATCTTGGCAGGTCTGAACAAGTTTGCCTATGCACAAAATTATGGTGTTGGCATGGGTATTCTCCAATTCTTTTCTCCCCATCAGCAAATGTAAGGTAAAATTATCCAGATGTGCCTTGGTCGAGTAACACTATTTCAAGTGAAAGACAAACTACATCATGAAGGTTCAACAGTACACATACTACAGGCATTAATATCCACATCAGTTGGACCTGCAACAAATGATGGCAGTGCTTAATACTCATATTCAAGGTGTTAACTCAGCCATGCCATCTTCCAATACACTTGGCTCTATTCCTTCTTCTTCCTTATTTTGCAATTTTCCTCTTCAAGACAGCAATCATTCTGTTGACACGAAACATGAAGTCCTCATTGGGCTGTTCTCTGCCCCTTAAAGTCCCCCACCCTCTCCTTTAGCTTCTACTAATACAGTGGTACCTAGGTACTCAAATGGCTTGGCTCCCAAACAAATTGGCTCCCAAACACCACAAACCCAGGAGTCTTCCGGTTTGCGAACATTTTTCAGAAGCTGAAAGTCCAGCGCCACTTCCAATTGAGTGCAGGAAGCTCCTGCAGCCAATTGGAAGCCATGCCTTGGTTTTCGAACAGTTTTGGGAGTCGAACAAACTGCCAGAACTGATTAAGTTCGACAAGCAACTGTGGACTGTACTGTTATTGTGCACAGACTGCAACATTTTGGCAACAGAAGGACCAGTACTTTTACTATTTTGTTTTAAAAATAACAAAATCATATGTGAAAACAAGCCTTAAATATTACATCAATGAAGTGAGGTTTGTTTTTACGGTCTCCAGGTTAAAATCCAGAACTTAGTGTCTAACTAATAAGACCTCTTTTTTCTGAGAAACTATGTCCTTGTAGGACTCAAATAGGCAAACTTGCTTACATCAAAGTAATTAAAAGCAGATATAAACAAAGATGATCATGAGCAAGCAACAGGCACATTAAACCTCCTTGAGAAACAGTACAGATGAATTCAATTATGAATGACATCCACCCACACCACTGAAGAGACAGGATTAGCTTTCCACAAGAACATACTGTTCCATCTGCCCGTTGGGAAGTTGTGTTTTCTCATCCCTACTTGCATCAAGGTGTCATCTATTCCAGTAACTCAGCAACGCGCAAATGCAGATGCCTCTACCCAGAGTTTTGCATAATGCAAACCTGAATATGCAATAAAGAAACAAGCACATGGACCTAAATTATCATTATCTCAGATAGCTTATTATCTCAGATAGATCGTTACTACTTGAGATCGTTACTACTTGAGGAGGGCAACCAAAATGGTCAAAGGCCTGGAAACGATGCCTTATGAGGAACGGCTAAGGGAGCTGGGCATGTTTAGCCTGGAGAAGAGGAGGTTAAGGGGTGATATGATAGCCATGTTCAAATATATAAAAGGATGTCACATAGAGGAGGGAGAAAGGTTGTTTTCTGCTGCTCCAGAGAAGCGGACACGGAGCAATGGATCCAAACTACAAGAAAGAAGATTCCACCTAAACATTAGGAAGAACTTCCTGATAGTAAGAGCTGTTCGACAGTGGAATTTGCTGCCAAGGAGTGTGGTGGAGTCTCCTTCTTTGGAGGTCTTTAAGCAGAGGCTTGACAACCATATGTCAGGAGTGCTCTGATGGCGTTTCCTGCTTGGCAGGGGGTTGGACTCGATGGCCCTTGTGGTCTCTTCCAACTCTATGATTCTATGAGATCGTTACTACTTGTTCTCAGCTAGGTTTCCTCCCTGCTGGATCACACCCTGGACAATTTCTCCCTATCAGTGTTCCTGAGGCTTATTTCTCAGTTCCCATCTTCAAAGAGGCGGGGGAGGGGAGAAGACCAATGGGTAAGCTTGAGTTCGATACCAGGAAAGATCCTAGAAGAGGTAGTTCAACAGCTAGTCTGTGAGCACTTACAAAAGGATGCTGTAATTACTAAAGTCAGCATAGGTTTCTCAAAAACAAAGTCTTGCCAGACAAATCTCATTTCTCTTTTGATAATGTTACATGCTTTTGATAATGTTACATCAGGGGATGCTGTGGATGAAGTGAATCTTGATTTAAGTAGGGCTTTTGACGAAGTCACCCATGATATTCTTGCGGAGAAGCTGGTAAAATGTGGACTGGACAAGGTAACTGTTGGGTGGATTTGCAGCTGGTTGACTGACTGAATTCAGAGTACTCACTAACGCTTCCTCATCATCCTGGAAAAAAGTGTTAAGTAGGCTGCCGCATGGTTCTGTCCTGGACCTGTTCATGTTCAACATCTTTTTAACATCTTAGATGAAGCTACTAAGGAGATGCCAAGCAAACTTGCAGATGACAGCAGACTAGGAGGGATAGCCAATATAAGATGGGAGATACCTGTCTTGGGATGCGGTGGCACTGTGGTCTAAACCACTGAGCCTAGGGCTTGCCGATCGGAAGGTCGGAAGTTCGAATCCCAACAACGGGGAGTTGCTCAGTCCCTGCTCCTGCCAACCTAGCAGTTTGAAAGCACGTCAAAGTTTCACCAGAAGCGGCTTAGTCATGCTGACCACATGACCTGGAAAAACTGTATGCGGACAAACGTCGGCTCCCTCGGCCAGTAAAGTGAGATGAGCGCCACAACCCTAGAGTCGTTCACGACTGGTCTTAGCTGTCAGGGGTCCTTTACCTTTTTACCTGTCTTGCCAGTACACATGAAAAGGATTCAGGGATCTTAGTAGACCACAAGCTTAACATGAGTCAACAGTGTGATGCATCAATAGAAGTATAGTGTCCCAATCAAGGGATGCAATAGTATTGCTCTGTTCTGTCTTGGTCAGACTAAACCTGGAGTACCGTATCCAGCTCTGTGCACCATCATTTAATGATATTGCAAAGGATGGCAACCAAGATGATCAAGGGACTGGAAACCAAGCCTTATGAGGAATGGATGAGGGAATTGTGTATGTTTAACCTGGTAAAGAGGTGACTAAGAGGAGATACAGTAGTCATCTTCAAATATGTAAAGCACTGTCACATGGAAGATGGAGCAAGCCTGTTTTCTCCTACTCTGGAGGGTAGGACCCAAACCAGTGGATTCAAGTTACAAGAAAGGAGATTCAAACTAAACATCAGGAAGAACTTTTTAACAGTAAGAACTGTGTGACAGTGGAACAGAATCCCTTGGGAGGTTGTGAACTCTCCTTCACTGGAGGTTTTTAATCAGAGGTTGGATAACCATCTGTCCTGTATGATCTACTTGAGATTCCAACTCTACAATTCTATAATTCTAAGCAGTGTTCGAAATTCCCCATTCAGCAGGTACATTTTGACTGGGAATGGTCTACTTGCGACCATTTGAGAAGTCTTGTCACAGGTATGGTGACTGACATCTTCACCATCTGGCTGCATGCTGCACGAGCCAGCTGGCTGGTGTTGCAGTGTGAAAGTAAAATAAATATTGTGATTTTGCCTACCAGATCCATTCCTTTGTTGAATACAAAGCAAAATTTCTATCCTTTGTAATGCCTTCCAATTGGTAGAATGTGTGATTAAATTGTTAAGAAAGCATGTAAAAAAATGTGACTAGACATTCTGTTGTGGCAACCGTAACCTAGGCTTAAGGTGTCATTTGATATGTCACTTTGTCACAATACAACAATAGATATTGCTATTATCTGATTTCTTATAAATTGAAAATCTTGTAATTTCATTCCAAAACAGTATTGCTTTCATAGATGGAGCATCTGTGCTTTGGATTATTTTGTTAGTTCAAGTCACCTATTTTACCAAACTACTCATTGTCTGCCAGCACATCAAACTACATGTTGAATCCTAGTCTGTACACAATACAATATAATCTGGATTATTAAAAATCTGTAGTGTTGATATGCAGAGGTTCCCAGTCCCATTATAATATACATCATATAAACTGGTAAACTAAGCCAATACCAATAACTTTGCTAAATTTTATCATAAAAAATGGAAATTCAAGACAAATTCAGTCTCCAAACTAGCTAGGGAAACACTTAACTGTGCTTAAAATAGCTGAACCTGTGGTACATATTTCAGTTTGTTTATTATCTCACATCTGGCTATGAAGTATCTAGAGCAGCTTAAAATCATTTTCAATAATAATAATAATAATAATAATAATAATAATAATTTAGTGTCATACAAGAATCAATAAAGTTAGAGAAATTCCATCAACATGGTGCTACTAAATGCTGGGGATGGGGAAAGTTAGCCATATGCTCCTGGGCTCTCTCTTGGTAGCAGTGATCCCAACAAAGGGCTGGGGTGATGAAGATGTCATGTCAGCCTTTATAGAAGCACACGTGTCCAAGCTGTACTGCTGATCTCTCTTTTGGGCCGAGTGGCAAACCCAGTGAACCGCCAGAGATCTGTTGCTACAGCTGCCAAGGGGGCAGCGCTTTCTCTCACTCTGGTGCTGATTACAGATAGGTAGCCGTGTTGGTCTGCCATAGT
Source organism: Podarcis pityusensis (assembly GCF_964106645.2). Taxonomy (NCBI): domain Eukaryota; kingdom Metazoa; phylum Chordata; class Lepidosauria; order Squamata; family Lacertidae; genus Podarcis; species Podarcis pityusensis. The sequence goes on from NC_138041.1 coordinate 24,294,205, forward strand.
AATACCCCTCCCCACCTTCTCACTATATAGAAGGATCTGGCAACTTCTGTTTCAGTGTATCTGAAGAAGTGTGCTTGCACACGAAAGCTCATACCAAGAACTAACTTAGTTGGTCTTAAAGGTGCTTCTGGTGCTGATGTCACACAAGTCCAGCTAGTGACTCTCTGGTAGCTGCAAAGTCTGGAAGAATAATGACGTTAGTCATTCTTCAGCCCATGTGCCCTGGATGGACTGTTGATCTCTCTCAAGGGCTAGTTGTATCTTCTTCCATTCATATATTATGGAATAGGTAGCGAGAATTTTAAAAGCTGAAGATTCAAGACTGTAGGTAAAATAAAGGAACCCTGGACATTTAAGTCCTGTCAAAGGCGACTATGGGGTTGCAGCACTCATCTTGCTTTCAGGCCAAGAGAGCCAGCATTTGTCCACAGACAGCTTTCCGGGTCATGTGACCAGCATGAATAATCTGCTTTTGGTGCAACAGAACACTGGGACAGAAGACAGAGTGCACAGAAACGCTGTTTACCTTCCTGCCACAGGGGTACCTATTTATCTACTTGCACTGGTGTGCTTTCGAACTGCCAGATTGGCAGGAGCTGGGAAAGAGAAACGGGAGCTCACTCCATCACGGGGATTCGAACCGCCAATCTTCCAATCGGCAAGCCCAAGAGGCTGCGTGGTTTAGACCACAGTGCCATTGCAAAGTCTGGGAGAATGATTATGTCAGCCATTCTTCAGCCCATGTGCTGCTGATCTCTCTCATGGGCTAGCTATATCTTCTTCCATTCCTATATTATGGAATAGATAGCAAGAATTTTAAAAGCTGCAGACTCAACACTATGATGAACCTAGCTTGTACTTGGGGAGAGGTAGTGTTGTACCTTCCAGTTCCAACAAAAGACAACCCTGTGGTGAAGAAAAAACCAAATAATTTCCTATTGCATGCCTTCCTTCAATGAAGTCCAATCCTGGTGGGATTTCTAAGAACCAGCAGGGTTACAGGCACTGGACAAAATCATACTGCAGGCTGAATGATGCCCATTTTCTGAGAGACATATATACAGATCAATAATATTGGCTGGTACTATAGTACCATTCCCTCCCTGATTATCTGTCACTATAACAGTCTTCTCTAACTAAAAGGTATTCATCATCACTGAGAAGGCTATCTGTAACATGAAAATCAAAAGCCAAGTTTCTGCACAATTGTCAAAATGAAGAAAAATTGCCCCAAAACTAGACAAACGTTTCTACAAGCATATTATATAGTTAAATCTATGGACTCCACTTTGAATCAAGGTGGCAGATCAAACCATACAACATTGCATTAATCTTCCCGGTTTCTTCGAATTCATGAACAATGCCAGGGACAAGTTTCCAACAAATTAAAATGCAGAGAATATGCAAATATACAATCTTTCCTAACAGCTACTAACATTCTTCCTTTTCTTAATTTTGCTACGTTCATTTTCAAGCGTGGTTGAACCGTCTGTTGCTCTTCTGAGCAGCAAAAATTCCACAGGCAAGTTGTGGGTAAACATATTTTCCATCTGTGCTTCAGTTTTTACTGTCATATCACGCACTGTTCCTTCCTTGCTCAATTTTCCCCAGTATTTTTCTTTCTTCCCAACGGCGACGATGCTCAGCTTTCGTTCCTTTCCAGGGAATCCAATTACCGTTTCGTGGGTTTTTTTCCTGGATTAGCAGCTGCTGCCAACGTGCAAGAAGCAGTGAAAAAGAGAACGCCTACAGCTACACCGAGCCCCACAACCTCCATTCCTACTCACGAGTTGGTGTGCAGATACTCGAAGGTCAGTTGAGCACGCTGAAGGCTGCTGTAATTGCTGAACGCCATGACGCAGATAAAGACGACGCCCCACCCACACCCCTCCCGCCAATTTTCAGGCGTGAGGGAAAAACAAGCTTGAGGCGACCCAACCGCCCTGACCACCACTTTTCTTCACTAACGAAGCTATAAAAGCTTGCCTACTGACAGGCGCGCGTACGAGCGCCCTCAGTGGCTCCCCCCGGCCCACCCGTATTTATCTTCTTCTTTCCCCCCTTCTGCTCGCCCCTGAGCTTCTTCCGTCGTGCTCGTTCCCCTTTCGCGCCCGACGCCGCCAACGGCCGTCAACCTCCGCCCGCGTGCGTTCGTTCGTTCTCCTCTTTATCGCAATATGCCTATGAAGAGAACCCGCCGACGGGCGCCGTCCTTTGTTCCTTCACCACGTCTCCCGCCCTCCGCCTCTTCCCTCGCTACACGGCTTCGCCTTCCCTCACACACTGCGCTGAGGGAAAGGCGGAGAAGCGAGCCGCCGCCGCCGCTTCCCCGCCATTGGGCGGCGGCGCCCCACGTGACAATTAAGCCTTGGCACCACGACACAGAGAGGGGAGGGGAGTCGAGAGAGAGAACGACAGCGGATGAGCGCTGCGTGTCCCGACGGCGCTGTTTGCACCGCTTGAGGTAGTGAAATAAAGCGGCTTCCCTTCCCTTCCCCCACCGTTTCCGGCCGCATTCTTCTCTCCTTCCGACCCCCTGCCCGCGTGACCGTTTTAAACCGTTGGGGGAGAGGCGGGGCGGTAGATTGCTGCGTCTGCGCATTGGGAAATTCTGGGGGGTTTTTCCTCAGACGGTTCGCAATGTACATAGAAGCCTCGATGCGGCGTTCACGGGATCGTCAGTCGAGCGAGGTGCGAGAGCGCGGGCTGTTTTCCCCTTTCCCCCTTCTCCCGATTGACGACTGGGACCCTCCTTCTCCCCCTTTCCTCCCGCTCTCCCTCGGACCAGGGCGCGCGTCCTCGTCATTCCGAAGCCGCGCCGCTTGCTGCTTCGCCCAGAAGCCATTTTCCTAATCGGCTGCATGAAGAAGACGGCGATTTAAAATGGCGTCGGCGGCGTCTTTCTCTCAATTATCGCCTCCTTTCTCTCAGGGGGTTCACCCCCCATTCTCGTGCCTTATTTTTATATGGGTGAATGTACTTAAGTCTTTTCCTGGGTGTGTTGTTTTGTGTAAAAAAAACTCGCGTTCATGTATTTTCCTTGCCTAATTAAATGTCATTAAAGATGACTTGGTTTTTTTCAAGGTGCATTTCAGCACCTTTTATTGGACTCCGTGTGCTCTTAAAGTTCAAAAGAATAGTATCTGGTTAACGTTCTCGTGTCGCACTTTGTATTAAAATATCCATCTGTTTCTGTGTCGTCCTTGGAATTAAAATAGTGTGCTTTTTCTTGAGTTTCTTTCGTCTGCTTGCCAGGTATTCCAGAACAATTAAGGAACAAAATATTGACTAGATAACGGCATCAGCCTTTCTCGGACAACAGTCATAGTTCAGAATAAGCGGCCAGTTTCTTACTGCAAAATGGCTACAAAGAGACATATAGGAAAAGTAGTAGGGAGAGTTGAATCTGCTGCTAATTGAAATAGTAAGTATTGGGTTGGGAGTCTCTATGCTAAGAACTGTCAGAAGCGTTATCATGTTTAATAGTAGAAATGCTAAATAGACAAAAATAAAAAAGTTGAGTAGATAGGTGTGGAATTTTAGCTCAAAATACATTTTATACCTTTGCCTGTTTTTTCATATTTGAATTGTGTTAGAGAAACTGGTCTGTTTTTTTGCCTCTTGTTTTTTAATAAATTGAGAAATGAATGTTTTACAAATGAATTTGGCAGCAAATTGTTTTCACCACTTTGAGAGCACCTGAAATATATTGGAAAGATACACGCTGAAAGAGAGTTCAGAGAAGGAGGGGGAAATCACTTGCTGTGTGAATGACTCCAGGAAAAAAAATAAATTCGGAAAAGCTGGAAAATATGCTTATAGCAAGACTTGGTAAGTAAATTTTTTCTGTGGTGTAGACATCACAGGAAGAATTAGGATGAAATTTTTAAAAGATTTAGCATAAGATGTACCACTGTCAAACATGTTTAGAATGTTGGTGTAAGCTACATTACATTATCATTGACCTATATCCAGTTTTATTCTTGAGGCTCTGCATCTTGTGAAAGAACAGAAGGCTAACCGTGTATTCAAGGATGAACAATATAATAAAATAATTTGAACTGAAAACTGGCTCTCACTTGATGGACTGCATGACTGCGGAACTTCTGGACCACCCATAAAAGACAGCAGAAGAATTTGACACATCTGTTCATCCAAGAAGCCTTTCCTTTTTTATCCAAGAATATGCAAAGACTCCAGGTGGCTTCATGAAGAAATTTAAAGTTTGTGAGCTGAAAACCTATATGTGAAGAACTAGATTTCAAGTTAAGAGTTTGTTTAATCTGCCAACAAGTAGCATATTAAGTTTCTGGTCTATTCGTTGAACTCGGCATTGCAGCTTGTAGTGTTAGTCTTGGAATACTCTCTCCAGGGAGACGTGCCTGGCACTGATACCTTTCAGAGGATCTTTTCATTTTCTCAGGCTTCTTGAAATCCTTGATTATAATCACTTTTAATGCTTTGGTTATTTTTCATTATTGATGTCATTACCGTCTACATCTATTGACAGTACCCATGTTGAGTCGCTTTGAGAACAGCTCTGGGACTGAAAATCAAAATATTCAATACAGGCAGTCCCCAATTTGTGCAGGAGTTGCATTCTGGGGGTTGCATGAGATGGCAGGACATGCATAAACCTACGCTCCTGCCCCACATTATATCTCCTTTTCCAGTCACTTCCAGGTCATTGTGATGTGCAAAGTTGTGCAGCTGCTGAACAAGTGTAAATCTGTTGTTGCCTGTAATTAAAAAATGCTAAGCTTAAGAACATATACAAAGCATAGGACCTATTTCTATCTTTAGGGCATATAAAGCATTCCTGTAACTGGATTATAAAGACTGATTTCTTATGAATGTGGAATGAGTATTATTGTACTGCTTGTAACGGTGCCCGTTCTGCATTTTGAATTAGTTGAGGGGGCATATATGGGGCAAGTCAACCTCACAGTAAACTGGTCCCAAGGTGTTACTGGCTGTATATACTAATGGTAACACTTGAACTTGGCAACTGGTGACAATTTGAACTTGTCAAATAGGCAGCTGGTACAGGTCTCTGAGGGGACGTAGGTGGCGCTGTGGGTTAAACCACAGAGCCTAGGACTTGCCAATCAGAAGGTTGGCGGTTCAAATTCCCGCGACGGGGTGAGCTCCCGTTCTTCGGTCCCAGCTCCTGCCAACCTAGCAGTTCGAAAGCACGTCAAAGTGCAAGTAGATGAATAGGTACCGCTCCGGTGGGGAGGTAAACGGCGTTTCTGCGCGCTGCTCTGGTTCGCCAGAAGCGGCTTAGTCATGCTGGCCACATGACCCGGAAGCTGTACGCCGGCTCCCTCGGCCAATAAAGTGAGATGAGCGCCGCAACCCCAGAGTCAGCCACGACTGGACTTAATAGTCAGGGGTCCCTTTACCTTACAGGTCTCTGATGGGATGCGGGTGGCATTGTGGTCTAAACCATGGAGCCTCTTGGGCTTGCCGATTGGAAGGTTGGCAGTTTGACTCGCCGCGATGGGGTGAGCTCCCGTTGCTGGGTCCCTGCTCCTGTCAACCTAGCAGTTCGAAGGTACGCCAAAAAGTGCAAGTAGATAAATAGGTACCGCTTCGGTGGGAAGGTAAATGGCGTTTCCATGTGCTGCTCTGGTTTCAGTTTTCCATTGCGCCAGAAATGGCTTAGTCATGCTGACCACATGATCCAGAAAAACTGCGGACAAGCGCTGACTCCCTCAGCCTGTAAAGCGAGATGAGTACTGCAACCCCAGAGTCATCTGCGACTGGACTTAATTGTCAGGGGTCCTTTACATTTACAGGTCTCTGAGCAGAGCTGTTATATGCTGGCATAGTCTCAATCCTGTCAGAACGCCGCAGCATTCTGCACTAACTACAGCTTCTGGATTAAGTGCTAGGGAAGCTGATACGAGTCCATTGCAGTACAGTGGTACCTCCGGTTACATATGCTTCAGATTACAGACAGTGCTAACCCAGAAATAGTACCTTGGGTTAAGAACTTTGCTTCAGGATGAGAACAGAAATTGTGCAGCGGCAGTGCAGTGGCAGCAGGAGGCCCCATTAGCTAAAGTGGTGCTTCAGGTTAAGAACGGGCCTCTGGAACGAATTAAGTACTTAACCCGAGCTACCACTGTAATCCAATCTTGAAGTAACCTACATGAACTACTGTGACCAAGCTTTCCTGACCCAGGAAAGGCCATAGCTGTTTTACCAGCTATAACTGGTACAACTAGCCGATGAAGCTACCCGGGCCTCCAGTGTCAAAGCTGGATCCAGAAGTACACCCAGCCTGCAAACCTCTAGGGGGAATGCAACCCCATCCAGGGTAGACAAGTTACCATTTTCTCAGACATGGAAACCACACATCCTCAGTACCTCTGTTTTGCCCAGAATTGAAACTCACCTTTGTTTTCCTCATTCATCTCGCCACTGTTTGCAGACACCCAGTGATGGAAACAGAGATATGAAAGCTGGACGCTAAATGGCACCATAAGCTTAGGTTATGGGCACAACAACTGAATGTCTTAAGCACACTTTTTAATAAGACTACAAAGATGAAAATGAACTGCAGCTAAAATCTATTTTTCACATGGTCTTGTCCTCTGAAGACCAAAAAACAAGGCAGTACTGTACCTTGAGCTCCGAAACTGCTTGCGCTAATGAAATTTCTTGGAAGTTTCGAACACTGCAGAGACCAGTCCAGGGACTGCATGATGTGATGACTCCTGGATGATAGTCAAAATTTCCAGCTGCTGAAGGTGAAACAGATTCTCCAGTTTAAAAGTTCATGTGTGTACATGTCATTTAAAACTATTAGAAATTGTGTGTATCTTCTACAGCTTATGCCCAAATTCCTGAAGGGGGTATGTGTTGGCTGCTGGTGTTGCTTAAGACTTAAGGAAAAAATACAACCCCACAAGTTTTTTCAGGAAAAATGCTGTTTATAGAACCCCAAAATACAACCAGGAGGAATGCAGTACGTCAGGACCTTGAGGAGCTACACTATCATCCAGTCTGTATTTTTGGGTGATCTGCAGAGAAATATACTAACTTGTACAGAGCTATGCCAAATGAGTTGGATGGGTATGGTTGGAAGCAGACCAAGCTCATTTCTGGCTACAGAAAGGTGTTAGGGTATTTGTGTCTCAACGCCTAGATTTCAGCGTCCATCTCATAATTGACATACAGTTATACATTCAATAGGTAGAGGAACAAGAATTGTTAACATAGCTGTTAAAGTTTCCAAGAAAATGTACTTTAAAGTTAGCCTGGGAACAGCAGAGATTGAAAGCTGCTTCCATTGGCTGACAGGATTATGACAGCATAATTCAAGATACAGCATCATCTACTGAGAAATTCAGTTTATACTGATGGCTTTTCACCCTCCTGCCATTTTTTGATAAGTCTACAGACAGTTGACAAACACCCACATCCTGGTGAACTATCAAGCTGATCGAATTAAAATCTTTTCGATTAAAGATGCGGGTTCTGTTTCACCTGCCGTTACCGTGATGAACTACCTTCTCTTCTGACTTTCCTAGTCTTATCTGCTGTCACTTTTTGTAGGCCCAAAAAATCTTGCCTTGGCATAACGACACTGACCAAGCAACATTTTAAGATTTTCTGAGGGGACTTGTCATTGCACAGCCACCCTTCCTCCAGAATGCCCTCCCTTGGTTGATTCAAGAGGCTGAGATATTAATGACCTTTAAATGCCTCTTAAAAGGATAAATGTTTACCCAAGCTTGCTTGGATTCTGACTGTTAAGCTTTTAGTTTTGGTTTCTACACAACCAATTTTTATTATCAATTATGTTCTTACATAGTTCTTAAAAATAAAAAGTACCTTTAACAAGTGTCATCTAAGGTATATTAATGAAATCCTAAGGGCTGATTTTTACAACAAATAATGGGGAAAGAAACTGCACTTGCAATAGAACAATGGATTTACAGTTAACTCTGTCGGAACCAGATATCACCTGTTGCAGTTTGAAAGAACAGCACCACAGCTTCTACGAAAGCTTTATTTTTGTGACATTCTACCCCAGCAAGATTAGGGTTCCGTACACAACACCCATTTAAGGCACATGGCTTCCCCCAAAGAATCATGGGAACTATAGTTTACCCCTCACAAAGCTACAATCTCCAATACCTTCAGCAAACTACAGTTCCCATGATTCTTTGGGTCATGTGCATTAAGTTTATGGTGTGTACACAGCCCAGGGATAATATAGAGCCCTCCAGGCTGCACAGGAAAATATAACAATTGGAAAGGGCCACACCTGTGCGAAATCACTCCTAACGGTGAGCAAGAACTTCAGGGATGGAGAAGAGAGTTCCTGTCTGTGCTTTCATCTGTGACACTTCAGCCCTGCATTTTTTAATGTGGCAGTAAGGAAGTGGAAAGCGACTGTTAATTTCCAGAATTACCAAGAGAAAAACTTCAAGTGCTCTGTCTCTCTCTCTCTCTCTCTCTCTCTCTCTCTCTCTGTGTGTGTGTGTGTAGGAGGGAGCACATTTCCCCTCCTGCCCTGTACACAAGGACCCCATCCCTGACAGGCCTCCTCTCTTATGCAAGTTATTAGGATAGGAATTGGAGAAGGAAGGGGAGTTGAGAGTGGAAAATTTATGAAGAGCCTATGGGGAGGCTCCATTGCTTAATCTTTTCCTCTGTTGCAAGAGCCAGTGTGTGCTAGAGTTCCTAAGATTAATAAAATCCAGTAAGCATGGGGGGGCACTCTTTTGCCTTTCCAAAAGCTTGGCATGCTTGCAAATTGTTCATGATATCCCAAACTAAAAAAAAAATTATTGCTATTCCTTTTGGTGAAAGTCTTCTCATCTCTTTGGCATCTGATCTCCAGCACTCGACACCTAAAACTGAGCATTGAACATAACGCCCTAAAACCCTTGGCTACTTCTGCGTGACCCACACACCGGCTGTAAAGTTGAGTGCACCCTTTGGGAGGCTGCAATTACTCACCACTAAACAGGACGTTATTCATAGCAAACAGCACTTCTCTGCCCGAACAATTTCCCCATTTAGGGTCTGGGAGAAATCTTAACTGCCCTCCATGATTCAGAGCTTTGGTATCAGAACCTCAAATATTTAGTTTTTATATGCTTGTAAATGTTTTGTTTGAAGGCAAACAGAGTTGGCCAGGATTTTCAAGAGCCCAAGTGGTTTTTAAGCCCAGCTGTGGAAAACTGGCAGTGTCTGTAGTTTGAGATGCTGCCCTAAACTTCCATAGCACAGCTGGGACTAATGAGATCTTGTTGCTTATTGGGGTCTTAAGAACAGAGGAAGCCACCAGCAACTAAAGAGGTTTTACCCAAGAAATATTACAAAATGTCTTCAGCCACAACCCTGAGAATGCCCGTGTCAATCTGGCTCTAGCATGTTAGAAACATTGTACATTCTGATTAAGAATTAAGGCGCTTGTCCAGGTGTGGAAAATCTTTGGCCCTGACTTTGCATGGCCAATGGGCAAGCATTTCTCCAATAGTTCACCAGTCCCCTAAACTCACTACTTTTGAGAGTTCTTCGCTAAATCTTGTTGGACACCCACTTTACTGTCTTTCAGAGGCCTGGTTGAAGTTTTCATCTTAGACATTTTAATATTTCATATCTTAAATGATTGCCTGTTAGAACATTTTCTATCTTCCCATTTTTGTTATTTTTTCCTTTTGTTTGTACTTGATATCATTGTGTTTTACGTTATTCTAAGCTATCCTGGGATAAGATTTTATTAGCTTTTATTAATTTTTGATGTGCAGCGAGTTTTGTTTGTTTTTCCTCTTTTTTATTGGTTTTGCATTTCTCTGTATTTTAAATTTGTTTTAACTTATCGATTGTAAGTTGTTGAAAGAACTTTATTATGGACCAGCATACACATGTCATAATCAAATAAATAAGTGAATTTTTAAAATAAACAGTAGTTCAAATAATAATAAAATATCACTGTAATTTTTTTAAGAACATTTTTACCCTACTGTTCCAGAACAAACTTCCAGATCAATTCGGAAAAAGGTCTGAATTGTATGGCTTACAGTAGGCACAATAGAGAGAGAGAGGAGGAGGGAGAAGGTGATGTAAAAAATTGGGGTTTGGCTTTTGCTGCCCAACTCTCCATGGGACTCTGAGTCCCCTAAGTCCATGATCGGTCAGAGAAAAATGGATGGAGACTGGATCCAGTGGAAAGCAAGGCAGATATTTATTTTTCTGTTGCAACAGAGTTCCCTCCTCTCCTTCCAAGGAGGGAGAGACCCTGAACAAAAGCGTGCAGGAACCTTTAAAGACTTTTGACATTGCCCAACCCCCTTAGCCAAAGACCACCCCCCAATCATCATATATACATAATAGGTGGTGGTCTACAGCAGAAATCCTTTCTGCCAGCATACCCGATAATGGTCACTGATTGCATTACCTGGGCAGCTTGGCCATTCTTATGTGATGGTTAATACTATAGTTCCTGAATCCAGGTCACAGGCTCATCCTTGTTGTTGTTTAGTCATTTAGTTGTGTCCAACTCTTTGTGACCCCATGGACCAGAGCATGCCAGGCACTCCTGTCTTCCATTGCCTCCACAGTTTGGTCAAACTCAGTAGCTTTCAGAACACTGTCCAACCATCTCATCCTCTGTCGTCCCCTTCTCCTTGTGTCCTCCTTTCTATTCATACACAAATACGCCCTTAAGACAGGATTTCTAAGCGAAAAGACAGTGGGAAGGTTTTCCCCATTTGTCTCCCTTACTACAGAGGAATATTTGAGATCATTGGGAGAGTCAAAATGGCTTCAGGGTTGCCCTCCTGTACTATTTTAGACACATGGTTTATATATTTAGATATGTGTGGTGTGCATTTAATAATATTTATTCTGTATTTGAGACCTTAAAATTCCTATAACAAAGGAAAGCACCAACTCTTTAAAGTTCTTACATAGATGATGGAAACAGAAGTGTACCAGGTACCTTCTACCCTTTTCAAGGAGCAATATCAGCATTGCCCCCCGCCCCCAAAAAGAGCCACTTTACTGCATGCCTTTGTGTTGTGGCATGAGAAGGGCAGGAAGCTTCTCCCATGTTTGATCTTGCTACTGCAGTGTTGCTTTGTCACTATACACATATATGTCATACACTCCATAGGCTGATAGGTAATCTTTGTGCCCCTCCAGGGTTGTGCCTGTGGCGGAAGCCAGTTTCGCCAACTCCTTAGGTACGCCTCTGGATGGAAACACATCACTGAGAGCCAAACTGAACTGGTCCTTAAACAGTCAATAGAACAGCCCTGCCTCCTCCTTTACCATAATGCTGTTCAGAAGGCTTTGGGCTGCTTTCAAGCATTCTCTGTCTGCATGGGCTGTTGCGCTAGCGAACAGGTGAGTTCTAATGTTGCACACTTAGAAATCCAATGCAACAGTTGCACTAGCAGAAATTCGTTGTGCAACATACAGCACAATCTATTGTACAACAAAAGTACTAGCAACCTGCTTGTGCATTTTCTCATGCAACAATGTTCTGCTGGTGCAGTCATTTTGCCAGTGGAGCGAATCTACTATTAAGAAACTTATCTTAATGCTACATTGGATACAACCCCTGGTTTGTTACCATGGCTTGGTGTGAATGTGCAGATTCCCAAGAGAGGTGATGGTGGCAATTTTGCTTCTCCAATCCTGCTGCTGCCATGTTTCTTTGAGCTAAGGCATGGTTTGATTCAGGATGTTGTCTGAACCCAGGCTTATGATTTGTCTTGCTTCAGACAAATTATGAATTGTAGCCATAATCTATGACCATATCTTGTAACTTACGTAGTCCCCTTCTAAAAATGTGTGAAAAGAAGCTTCCAGTGCCATTTTAAGACTTCCATTTTAAGGAACTTGCTTGTGATCCATTTTCCATTTCTTAGGAAGAAAAGTGACATACCGTAGTTAAATCGTTTATTGAAAAACTGAGAAAAAATATTTATGTCCTCTGTTATAAAAAGAAAAGTGTGCAGCCTGCAGAAGAAAATAGTTCAAGATTTATATCTGTACTTCAAATGTTTGATTTACCCCTTTTTATATTTATAATAAGATGAAACATGTGAAAAAGCCAGTTAGGGCCAGCCAGGAATTCAGGTTATGTGGCAATGTAGGCCACATAAAAAAAATAAAAACTTTCTTTTTCATCTATACACAGAGAGAAAATACAAAGAGATACTGTAACGATGGTATCAAAGCATATCCCAAGTGCCATTCCTAATTCATCTTATATATTACATTTCTTCTTCAAAATTATATTTGCACGTGGGCTGTAAGCCTGAGCAGCTACCTAAGAGTCAGTTCAATAGAAAGGTATAGAATTGTGCTTTATAGATTGGGGAAGCCAGATTTCTACAGCTCCGTTTGCCCTTGGCTTGGAAGTTCCCCTGGTCCATTTACTTACCAATCTCTACTAAACCATCCTTGATATAATGATGACTGCAGCAGCATAAAAAAAAGAATAGGGCTGGGGGAAGGGAAAAGCCAGGATATATTCTAATGGGGCATCTATCTCATATATTTAAACTTTCCTAAACAAAAGCAGTGACATATTTCACATTTTTCACATTAATGCTCTGTTCCTAAATACATACAGTATTAAGGTGTTTCTACCTTAAGGCATCTGATGACGACCTAATAGAGAGAAAAAATAAAAAGTGTCTATCTTCAGTCTTACTATATTTAAGTGACAACACAGAAGGAAAAGGGAGGAGGGGAAAACTAAATCAAAGTGAGGCAGATATTCTTAGTCACACTTTCTTATAATGACCAGCTGGAATGGGAAAAGTTTAAAGGAGAAGAGTTAAAAGTTGCTGGTTGCTCATCAGTGGTGTAGGGCTGCTTCCATTCTTTCCAAGTTACTCAAGAGGAAGTCTCATTCAGTGAGTAGTGTAATTGCAGCTTTCCTTCAAGTTCTAATGTGGTGGTCTCTTGCTGTGGTTTACATTACAAGGTTTTTTCTTTGCTCTAGAACACCATAATTTTGATGTATTTTTAATCTTTGTTGGAAGCCGCCCAGAGTGGCTGGGGAAACCCAGCCAGATGGGCGGGGTACAAATAATAAATTATTATTATTATTATTATTATTATTATCATCATCATTATTAGGTTTTTTCTGGTGCAGTCTTTCAAAGTTTGTATCAAAAAATGCCTTCAAAAATTGAACAAATCCAAATGGCTCAAGTAAGTGAGCCATTTAACTCACCTCAGGGCCAGGTTCACTCCCTGGCACCTCCAGGAAGGGCCGGGAGAGACACCATACCTGCCTAAATACCTGGAGACTTGCTGCCAGTCAGTGTAGATAATACACTAGCTGGATGAACACTCAGCATAAGACAGCTCCCTATGTTCCTAGTTCAGTAAAGCAAAACAGGGAGGTCTAATGGAGAGAGGCACCTCTTCTGCCAAATCAAGAAAACCCAGATTGCTCTGCTTTGCCTTGAGCCGAGTTCTGAGCTGCAGAAATCAGCAGGTGAAGCTGCTAATGGAAAATGGAAGCTGCTAATGAAAAAGCAGAATCTCCTGTTAATTGCTGCAGACCCAGAACAGCTGTTAAAGGGGAAATTACAGGGGATTCTTAAAAAGCTGCAGACTTAAATTGGCTCACTAAGCTATTATGTTGCACACTGGACTGGTTGACATGAAAGATGGTACTCTGTCACAAGAACAGAACGAAGCATGCTGACATCTCTTTCTTTTTTTGACAAACACTGGAACTTCAAAATTATCTCTCCTTAGAAGGAAACCTTAGGAGCAGAGCATATCTCACCTCCCCCCCCAAAAAAGATGACATCAAACCACACTGGAGAAACATAGATCGGGACTTCATGGTGTTTTTTGGATGAGATCCTGGAGGGATTTGGTAGATGATGTCATGACTTCAAAACGAGTTACTCCAGCCTCCGAAACATAAGCATACATTTGCTCCAGTGGAATATATATAATCATTGGATTATTGGAGAATGTCCATTTCTTTTTAGACGGTTCCAAATTTTTAAATATTTCCACCACCACCCAAAAAGAAAGGAGGACTGTGCACAGCTGCACTTTTTGAAGAAGGTTCTTAATCCCAGGAAACCAGGGCTTCATTCCTAAGTGGGGGGAAAGAGACACATGGACTCGTTGGTCTAGAAACAGAATCTGAAAGGCATTTTAACTTAACTTGTGACATTTGGGGCTCCTCTGTGGTGAGGACAGTGCACTCTGCACATGCTCAGGGGCATGTTCATTCATTCCAGGGGCTTTCAAACTGTGCTTGGAGGACTCCCAGTTTTACTAGGTGCTGATGAGGTTCTCATGGAGGACAGCCATTGTGGTGGTGGGGAGGACACCCCTGAAAGTTGGCTTGCATTCACAAGAGTAGAGGAGCGCTGGGTGTGCTCTAGTTTATGGCCTATGCGCCATGCCAACTAAGTGTGTGCCCTCACAATACCCAGAACCCTTTGCAATATGCAGATATGTCAACATGTCATGTGTGTTCTCTAAGGAGAAGAAGTCCATACTTGATGGACAGAACTCCCTCCAACAGCAGGCAGGGATGGCCATCAACGTGGATGGCTTTTAAAGAGAACTGGATGAATTTATGGAGAAGAAAGCTATCGATGACTATGTTCTACATCCACAGTCAAGGGCACTAATGCTTCTGAATACTAGCTGCTGGAATCTGCAGGAGGGAAGAATATGGGAATGAGTTCCATTAACTATGTGCTGTGTGAACAAGTCATTTCTTTTATTTGTCCTGAATTTTCCGACATTCAGCATCACTGGATGCCCATGAATTCTGGTGTCGTGAGAGAGGAGCTGGATCTAGACACGCCAAGGAAGCGATTCAATTAAACATGTTGTAATCTCATACAGGGACATCCAGTAGGGAAAGATGGGACTCCACAACGCCATCTGGTGTCACAGTACTATATCACATATACAACACATATAAAATGCATTTTCTTTTCTTTTTTGAAATCGTTTTTATTTGATTTTACAAATGTAAAGTTGTAACAATACCAAATACATATCCATATATAGAGATTTCTCTGAACATCAGGACTTCCCACCATCCCCTCCATGGGTCCTATTGTCAACATTTTCAACCGAATATTATTTCATAATCTATAGTTTGTATCTGTCCATATTGTCCATAGTGTTTGTTACATTACAAGTGTTAATAGAATCATGCTAATGTTTTCGTCTGCTTACAGTGGCCTCCTAAATACATTACTGTATAAACTTGCCCCATTCTTTCTTAAAGTTTTTGTCTTCTTGGTTCCTGAGCCTTCCGGTTAGTTTTGCCATTTTGGCATCGGCCAACAGCTTAGTTTGCATTCTTCTTTCCATCTCTGGGCTAGTAACATCTGTGTGGCTGTTGTCGTGTACATAAAAAAGTCTTTTCTGATCCTTTGGGATGTCATAAAACGCTTTTTCTTTACCAATCTCGCTGAGTCCAAGGGTAAAAACTTCCCTCTATCCATTTTATCCATGCCATGCATCATCTTATAAACTTCTATCATGTCACCTCTCCACCAAAAGTCCCAAACGTTGCAACTTTTCCTTGTAGGGGAGTCTCTCTTTCCCCTTGATCATTTGCGTTGCCCTGTTCTGAACATTTTCCAACTCTACAATAACCTTTACGTATTGCAGTGACCAGATAATTGGTTGTCCTCATAAACTGCAAACGACTCCTGTATGTTTACCCTCCCGCTGCCTCTCAGAAAAGCAATTTCCTCCTCTCCCGATGCAGATAGATGTTTATTGCATACTTCACGTTCTGCTGAAAGGAGCTTATCTACTGTCTCCTTGTCAGGTTCTCATAGCCAGCCCTGGCAGCGTAACACAGTTGTCCACGGGGTGATGTCTGCCCTGGGCAGGGGGTGCTGGCTTGGGGCTGTCAAACTTTCATAGCAGAGCCAGGAAGATGTCTGGACAGCCGGGCCTGTGTTGTCTCAGGATGCAGGAAGGGGGGCCGAACTTGGACCACTTTCATCCTCTGGCCCTCTTGATCCACCAAGCTGCCCTTCCTTTCTTGGGCACAGCTGCGTCTCCGGCCTGCAAATTTACGAGCATGGAGGGAAGAGGCAATGGAGGGAACAGGGAACCTGAAAAGGAGGACAATGCTCAGTTGCAAGACAGGCAGAAAAGGTTAAGCACATGTGCACTGCGCTGTGCTCATCATGCTTCTGAGGTCCATAACAACAACAACAGCTGGAGAGAGAACTGTGTTCTTGCATTGTAGACTGGAGGGAGAAGTGGAGTTAGTGATGGTTAGAAGTCGTGTGGCATGGCTGGAAGGAGACCAAAGAAACGTGGATATATAGAATTCATAGAACTGTAGTTTTTAGTCAGAATTTCATTTCTTGTAACTTGAAGCCATGGGTTTGAGTTCCATCTTCCATGTGACAGGCCTTCAGATATTTGAAGGTGGCTATCATATTGTTATAAGAATTTTAAGGTCTCAAATATAGAATAAATGTTCACAAATGCACACATATCTAAATATATGAACCATGTGTCTGAAATAGTATGGGAGAGCAATCCTGAAACCATTTTGACTCTCCCAATGGCCTCAGATATTCCTCTGCAGTAAGGGAGGCCAATGGGTAAAGCCTTCCCATTGTCTTTTTTGCTTGCAAATCCTGTCTTAAGGGTGTATTTGTGTATGAATGGCCAGGCTGCCCAGGTAATGCAATCAGTGACCATTATCAGGTATCGTGTCAGACAGGATTTCTGCTTTAGACCGCCTCCTGTGATTTCTGCTGTAGACTGCCACCTTCTGTGATGTATGTATGATGTTTTGGGGGTGGTCTTGGGCTACAGGGTGGGCAATTTCAAAAGTCTATATAAGGGCTTGCACACCATTGTTCAGGGTTCTCCTCCCTTCTGTGTGTGGTGAGTGGGGACCCTGTTTCAACAGTTCCTTGAATAAAGATCAGGCTTACTACCCACTTTGCTTCTCAATATACTCTGGTTGGCCTTCTACCAATAGGGAACCCACTAAGGACTCTTTGCAGGCTCCAGAAAGGGAGCAGTTTTTCTTATAACAATATCTCCTCTCAATCTCCTTTTCTCCAGGCTAAACATACCCAGCTCCTTTAACTGTTCCTCACAAGGCTTGCTTCCAGACCCTTGATCATCTTATTTACCCTCCTCTGTACACATTCCAGCTTGTCAGCATACAAATTGTGGGATGCGCAGGAAGTCAGGCCATCGGTCCCCTTGGCTCAATGTTGTCAGTGACCGGCAACAGCTCTCCATGGTTTTCAGGAAGGTGGCACTTCCAGCCCTACTTGGATATGTCTTGGGGATTGAACCTGGGCCTTTCTCCATGCAAGGCAGATGCTCTCCCACTTAGATATGGCCTGTCCCTAATCATAGGAGGCTGTCTCATACCAAGTCAGAAGCAATTTGGGGAATGTCTGTGGCTCCCCAGATCTTGCTCATCTTCCAGCTCCCATCATCCCTGACCACTGGCCTTGCTGCCTGGGAATGATGGGAGTCCAACAACGTATGCAATACCCAATCTCTGCCTTATTGCTACTAGCCACAATGGAGGCAATGCTCTGCCTCCATGGTCAGAGGCAGTAACACTAGTTGCTGGAAACTGCGAGTAGGAGAGCACCGCTGATGCGCACGGGTTCTGCTTTCAGGCTTCCCAGAAGAGGCATCTCATTGGCCACAATGAGAACAGGATGCTGGACTAGATGAGCCTCCTTGGGCCTGACCCAGCAGGGCTCTTCTTATGTTCTTTGAGTGCTTCCAGTCGCCCTTGTTACAGAAATTACAGGGTGGGGCACATCTTTAAAGTTGTTAAATGTTACAGATATTATGCCTGAACGTATCCTTTTGGCTTGACAGCTCAGGGAAGATAGCTAGCTTTATAAATCACATAAAATCAACCCCTTTGTCGATTTCCTCCATTCCAACACCATTTTGTCCTTGGAAAAAGGACTCTTTCCCCTGCCACTTCCCACCATAATCGCTCACATGTGAGGACATGTATACACACCCCACCCAGGGAAGTGCCCAGGGGTGACAATTACTGAGCAGTTAGTTTCCAAAAGCCAGACTTGCCCCAGGTTATAGGTGTGCAAAGGGAGCTCTATTGTCCTTTGATGGTGGGTATTTGAAAGCAACAGGGGTGAGCTCCTGTTGTTCGGCCCCAGCTCCTGCCCACGTAGCAGTTTGAAAGCACATCAAGTGCAAGTACATAAATAGGTACCGAACTGGCGGGAAGGTAAACGGCTTTTCCGTGCACTGCTCTGGTTTGCCAGAAGTGGATTAGTCATGCTGGCCACATGACCCGGAAGCTGTCTGTGGACAAACACCAGCTCCCTTGGCCTATAGAGCGAGATGAGCGTCGCAACCCCAGAGTCGGCCGCGACTGGACCTGACGGTCAGGGGTACCTTTACCTTTTACTTGAGAGGAGCCTGGACATGTTTTGCCTATGCTAACCTTGTACCAAAGACTTGTCTGGACATGTTTGCCAAGGTTGAAGTAGTGTAACCCCTGTGTACCCCTCCCCTTTTGTGACATGTTAGTGATGTAAAGATGATGTAACAATGATGCTTTATGAACTGTATTCTCATACAGAATATGAAAATTCCTGGGATATTGTGGGAAGTTGTCACCCCATGCTTGGGGTTCCTTACTCCTGTGGGGACCTGTTGCGCAACAATAAAGAGCATAGTCTACTGATCACTGTTTTGCTCCAAATTACTTAGCTGGAATTTCCTTCTTTTACTGACCGCATGGACCACCGGGGGACTTGAACCCTGGCGAGCTGAGCTGTTGAGTAGTCTCTCACCCCAGAATTTTCCTTATCACCCTGTTTATTGAACATTCACTCTGAATTGCACGCAAGGAGGATAGATGATGCTGGCTATTGTTTATTTACAGACAAATCCCTGTTAGTGCGGGGGTTGTGCTCCTGGTTCCCTCCCCCCAACGTATAGGTGGAGTGCGCATGAGCCGACCCCACTCTGTTATGCCCCATTTTTGGGCCACTTAAGGTTCCTCATCATTACTTATTTATAAAATTATCTATATACTATACAACATCTGATCCCATTGAAAAAATACAAAACATCACAAAATCTATAAAGGAAATTAGATACCCGGTATAAAAAGTCAACAAGAGATGTAATGTTAAAATTCTCTCTCTCTCTCTCTCTCTCTCTCTCTCTCTCTCTCACACACACACACACACACACACACATATACACATCAAGAGATGTGTTTGACAGTTAGCAGCTTGGAGGTCTCTGCTAACTCTCTGCTGGGAGAGTATTCCACAGTGCTGGGGCCATTAACACTAAATGCTCGTTTATCCATTCATTTTCATTTTATCTGTATACTGCTCAGAGCAGCTTACAACAAACAAACTGGGGTACATTTCAAACGCTACAAAAATGATTTCTTAATAACAATAAAACAATAGCATAGCAACCATTTCATAATAGCATAGCAGAACAAAAAAATATAGCAACATACCCAAAAAACCACTCCACCTTTCAATACTATAGATGTGACAATATTACTTAAACAGCAAGCAGCCTCCAATAGCAAAAATAGCAAGGGAGCTTCACAGTTTCACCTTAGCCCTAGGAACCCCCCTCCAAGGATGCTGCTCACAGTCCCTTTCCTGCAGCAGCTCCTTGGAAGGCTTCGAAGAGCAAAGGGTAAGATAGCTGGAAATACCCCTCCCATGACATTTCTTTACTTGAAGTGAAGCCACTAGAAGTGAAGCCACTGTGAAGCCACAGTGGGGGGACAGCGAACAGCACTTCTCTGGGTATTAAACTATTTAATGAATGTTGGAAGATTCAGAACAGATAAAAGGAAGTACTTCTTTATGCAGTGCGTAGTTAACCTGTGGAACTCGCTGCCACAGGAGGCTGTGATGGCCACCAACTTGGATGGCTTTAACAAGAGTTTTGGACAAATACATGGAGGAGGAGAACACACTCGATGGCATCTGGTCAGCCACTGTGAGAACAGGATGCTAGACTAGATGGGCAACTGCCTGATCCACCTGGACTCTTCTCTTCTTGTGTTATCCAGTGCAATTTCCTGTCACCTTCTGTGATAGTCTGATCCTTTAGGGTAGTGGGTTTGTTGTGCAATACCTCCCAACTCACTATAATTGCACAAACTGAAATTGCCAGTGATATAGAAAAAATAGGGGTGGTTGGCTTTTGCTGCCCAACTCCCCAAGGGACTGAGTCCCCTAAGTTCATGATCGGTCAGAGATGAATGGATGGAGGCAGGAGGCAGTGAAAGCAAGGCAGATCTTTATTTTTCTGTTGCAACAGAGTTCCCTCTCCTCCTAGCAAGGAGGCAAGAGAGACCCAGAACCCAGAAGAAACATTGTGTTTTGGCGTGGAGAAGGACATCCTCCCTACAAACAGTTAGAAATTACTATGCTCATAAGGTGGGGTTGCTGTGGCTCAGGCAGGCCAAGGTGTGATGTTCCTGAGGATTTAGCAAGTTTTACATAGTTCCAGACACAGTTTACACAAAACGTTAGCATTTGATAAGACAATCAGGATGCCAGCAGACATCCCTTGATGCAGGGCATCTGGGCAAACAATGACAATACAAAGGAGATTCAGAGATATAGGAGAGGAATCCCTTCAGGAACTTCCCCTGCTTGCTGTCTGCCTACCTGTTCTCAGGCAAGGGGTATTAAGGAGGCAGAGGGAATATTTAGTCTTTAGGAGAGCCAAGATGGCTTTTGGATTGCTCTCCTGTACTATTTTAGACATGTGGCTTATATACTTATGTATGTGTGTTTACCTTGTACAATCATCAACATTTATTCTATATTTGAAACCTTAGAATTCCTATATCATGTGATACAGAAACAAATAGTAGAAGACGCCTTCACCCTGGTATAGCTCCCCTTTATCACATACACAGCCCAACAAGACAATGACAAAAATCCACCAACAGCATACAAATCAATATGGCTAACCTAATCAAAAACACCCACCCACCCCACTCACACACGAAAACAAAAATCACCACAGCCAATCACAACCAACCAACCACACCCTAGGCCAACCCCAACCTCTCTCACCACCAAAGGAACACAAGTGAACAGCAGAGAACCTGCACAAGCAACACTGACACAAAACCCCACATATATTAAAATAGAAACATCACCACCCAACCCCAACCCCACTCACCTTTCCCCCCCCACCTCTCTCCCCCATTCTTCCTAATGTCTCAACAAATGAAACCGATTTGCAAAAAAAAAAAAGTTACACGGGGGGGGGGGAAATACGATAGACATTGCACATACCTTTGTAAATCAAGAAATTCTTTAATAAAAATACATTTAAAAAACACACAATATCATGTGATGGAATCCCACCCAGCAGGAGTCTGGAAACGTCCTTAAACTCAGTGGCAATGAGTGGTTGGGAACTGCATCATGGCTGCTAAGCCAGTAGGTGGAGCTCCTCACTCTGGATCAGCAAAAGGAATGGCAGCACACCAGGTGCTAGGCTGCTAGAGACCCAGCGCTTTAAAACAAGTTCCTAAGTATTGCCCAACTAGCAAAAAAAGTCAGGATGGGATGCATGTGACAGGAGAAGGGGTCGTATTTTGCAGGGGCTTCTGGAGGATGCAAACTTTCTCTGTGCATACAGTATTTTAGAAGACTTTTAGAAGACATCTGAAGGCAGCCCTGTTTAGGGAAGCTTTTAATGTTTGATGTATTACAGTATTTTAATATTTTTTGGGAAGCCGCCCAGAGTGGCTGGGGAAGCCCAGCCAGATGGGCGGGGTATAAATAAATTATTATTATTATTATTATTATTATTATTATTATTATTATTATTATTATCATCATCATCATCAATACACAGGCTTGCATGTACAGGCAGGCCTCCCTTCGAGAATTAGAAGTCAAAATCTTCCAGCTCAAAGCACATGATGTTTCAGACAAATGCAAGCCCCAGTGCTATTCAGCTATTAAGCTGTTACCCTGGAGGTTGGATGGTCCTTGCTCCTTGTTAGGTCCAGAAACTTGCAAATGAATTAGGCAGATTACTGTTTAGGCTAGGTTATCGACAGTATGATGCAGCCGGGGGAAAGGAGCTCATGCTATTCTAGGCTGCATCAACAGAAGTCTAGTGTCCAGACCAAGGGAAGTCATAGGACCACTCTTTTTTGCCTTGGTCAGACCTCACCAAGAATACTGTGTCCAGTTCTGGGCATCACAATTTAAGAAGGATGTTGACGAGCTGAAACGTGTGCAGAGGAGGGCAACCAAGATGATCAAGGGTGTGGAAACCAAGCCTTATGAGGAAATGTTGAAGCAGCTGGGCATGTTTAGCCTGGAAAAGAGGAGACTGAGAGGAGATATGATCGTCATCTTCAAATATCTCAAGGGTTGTCACATGGAAGATAAGAGCAAGCTTGTTCTCTCCTGCTCTGGGGGACAGGCAGGACTCGAACCAATGGCTTCAAATTACAAGAAAGGAGATTCCAACTGAACATTGGGAAGACCATTCTGACAGTAAGAGCTGTTCAACAGTGGAAGGGTCTCCCTCGGGAGGTGGTGGACTCTCCTTCCTTGGAGGTTTTTAAGCAGAGGTTGGATGGCCATCTGTCGTGGATGCTTTAGCTGAGATTCCTGCATTGTAGGGGGTTGGACTAGATGACCCTTGGGGTCCCTTCCAACTCTACAGTTCTATGATTCTATCCATGACCACCAGCAGCGATAAATGAAAATAGAGTATCCATGTTCCTCATTACCAGATGCTGAGGACAACACTGGAACGTGGCTAACTCTGCTTGCAACGTTCTGAGAGGCTGAACGCTGTTGGAGTGCTATTACATGAGCACTGTTCCACAGCATTTGATATTTCATTTACATACATTCATTCGAAATAAGATGGGCAATTCTATATCCTCCCACCAGGCTGACGAAGAATTCTAAGAGATAGTAGTCAATATCCGGAATCACTGTTGAGTGTTGGACATCATATTTGCTGTATACACAAAGCTTCACAGCTTGTCTTTCATCGTACAAGGTCTGGTACCTCACTTCATTTAAAGATTTTCAGAGACTTTGAGACTAAAGATTTCATTTTGTATTTCTTGTGGTTTGAAGGAATTCTATAAAGATTGTCTATTGCTTATGTACATGGTCATCGTGTTGCCTAGATATTGCTGATGAACGCTGTTGGAGACAGAGGATTGGGCTGGGTCATACTTCTGACCTTGATTCAGCAAGGCAGTTCTTAGAGAATTTCATATCACTTAGGGCAGGGGTGAGGATTTATGTTTCCTCCCTTAGCTGAGAGCCATATTATCCAGTTGAAAAACTCTCAGGGGCCTGAATTCCAATAGTGCACAGAGCCAGATCCACACACAGTTGCACACTCTCGACTCACAAAGACAGAACTATTTCCCACCAAAAGAAAAGCAAACATTGAGGTCTTAGTCACTCCGCTCAAGTTTCACGTTTTACACAGTTTAGTTTTTTTTTAAATCTCTGCAACACCCATTATCTGTCTGGAAAAAGAACTCCGTAATTGCAGAAGAAGAATGCCAATAACGTCAGTGCACAGGTGAACGGCAAGCCCAGCCTTATAGCTTTTCAAATCCTCAGACTTCAAAATGTAATTGCGGCCCCAAAATTGCTTGCTTGCAATTGCAAAGTGGACGCTTCTAACAGGTTTGAAAGGAACCAAGTTTCCCTCTCTGCTTCAACAGCCTTGCAACAGATCTTTTTGCAGAAGAGCAAGCTGCAATCGCAGGCTTTTGTACAATATCAAAGCCTTTTCATCCTTTCAGCCGCTCCCTACTGAACAGCCCATGGGTGACTAGATGGGGACTTCCTGCCCTGACATAGCATTCATGCAGCTGTATAATAATAATAATAATAATAATAATAATAATAATAATAATAATTTATTACTTATACCCTACCCATCTGGCTGGGTTTCCCCAGCCACTCTGGGCGGTTCCCAACAGAATATTAAAAACACGATAAAAAAATCAAACATTAAAAACTTCCTTAAAGAGGGCTGCTTTCAGATGTCTTCTAAAAGTCAGATAGTTGTTTATTTCCTTGACACCTGATGGGAGGGCATTCCACAGGGTGGGCGCCACTACCGAGAAGGCCCTCTGCCTGGTTCCCTATAACCTCACTTCTCGCAGGGAGGGAACCACCAGAAGGCCTTCAGAGCTGGACCTCAGTGTCTGGGCTGAATGATGGGGGTGGAGATGCTCCTTCAGGTATACTGGGCCAAGGCCATTTAGGGCTTTAAAGGTCAGCACCAACCTTTTGAATTGTGCTTGGAAAGGTACTGGGAAAAGTACTAGCTAGTTTCCTATCCTCACAACTGTCCTCCAACTTAAAGGTAAAGGTAAAGGGACCCCTGACCATTAGGTCCAGTCGTGGCCGACTCTGGGGTTGCGGCGCTCATCTCGCTTTATTGGCTGAGAGAGCCGGTGTACAGCTTCCGGGTCATGTGGCCAGCATGACTAAGCCGCTTCTGGCGAACCAGAGCAGCGCACGGAAACGCCGTTTACCTTCCCGCCAGAGCGGTACCTATTTATCTACTTGCACTTTGACGTGCTTTCAAACTGCTAGGTTGGCAGGAGCAGGGACCGAGCAACGGGAGCTCACCCCGTCGCAGGGATTCGAACCACCAACCTTCTGATCGGCAAGTCCTAGGCTCTGTGGTTTAACCCACAGCGCCACCCGTGTCCTCCAACTTACGTCAGTATTATTCTTATTCCCCATATTACAGATGGAGGCTGAGAGACAACAGCCTATCTAAAACTACCTAATAAGCAGAGTCAGCCCTACCATTAGGCAGAGTGAGTAAACTGCTTCAGGTGGCAGATGTTGGGGGGCGGCAGCAGCCCTCCAAAGCTCCACCTCAAGCATTGCCTTCGGTTGGCTCACAGCTTGCCCTGGGCCCTGTAGTCTGGTCACAGAGGACACGTTCCATTCACCAGCACTGATTTAATCACCAGTCCAGACATATTCTATCCTTGGCATGGGAAGGGGACACATGAGCACATAAAGCATTTAAAAACCATATTGTCAGGAAAGCATTGTTTAATGTTTGGATAAGATATAAGGATCTACTTGAAAATAAAACTCCAAAATGGCTGTCACCGATGGAAGCGAAGGCTCTGAAAAAGCTCAATATGGAGGCCAAATGGCCGAAATATTGGGAAATTTTGGAACAAGATGGAGATAGATTGAAACTGCAGAGTTTTGAGAAATTAAAAAACAAAGTGCGAGACTGGCTTCATTATTATCAGATAATGGAGGCATATAATTTGGATAAGAAAATTGGCTTCCAGGTGGAAAAATCAAAATTAGAAACAGAACTGTTAGAACCCAAAACTAAGATTTTGTCAAAGATGTATAACTTGCTGTTGAAATGGAATACTCAGGATGAAACGGTGAAATCTGCTATGATTAAATGGGCTCAAGATGTTGGACATAACATAATGATGGCTGACTGAGAACAGTTATGGACCACAGGTATGAAGTTTACGGCATGCAATGCCTTAAGAGAGAATATTATGAAAATGATATACAGGTGGTACATGACACCAGTCAAGCTTGCAAAAATCTATCATTTGCCCGACAATAAATGTTGGAAATGTAAAGAAACTGAAGGTACATTCTTTCACCTTTGGTGGACGTGCCCAAGGATTAAGGCTTTCTGGGAGATGATCTATAATGAATTGAAAAAGGTATTTAAATATACCTTCTTGAAGAAACCAGAGGCCTTTCTCCTGGGCATAGTGGGCCAATTGGTGTTAAAGAAGGATAGAACTTTCTTTATGTATGCCACAACAGCAGCAAGAATACTTATTGCAAAGTACTGGAAGACACAAGAACTACCCACTCTGGAAGAATGGCAGATGAAGGTGATGGACTACATGGAATTGGCGGAAATGACTGGCAGAATCCGAGACCAGGGAGAAGAGTTGGTGGAAGAAGATTGGAAGAAATTTAAAGACTATCTACAGAAATATTGCAAAATTAATGAATGTTAGAATGATGTTAGAATGAAGTTAGGTGGTTTAAGCAGTAATGCTATAAAGGTGTATGTAAAAATGGA